>NC_142202.1:55890090-56515090 GCF_049639895.1 Pseudopodoces humilis
AAGGGTATATTCCCACGTCTTCACCAGCACAATGAAAATAGAACAGGAAAAAAGAACTGTATGACTGTTTTATTTACGTAAAGACATGTCATTAAAATTCTTTTGATTTTCCTGAAGGCAATTTTTTTACATTAGTAGGAATACAGATCTGGCCTAATTTCCTATCTGCAAATTAATGAGGATTGGAGATATTTAAATTACAGTCAGTGAACTCAGATATTTAGAAAAGGGAATATCTCTAGTGAAAGAGATGTGTGAGGAAAAATACTGCAATGAAGTTGGAAAAGAGAACTTTTTGTGGATTGGGTGTATGAAAACTTTCAATATATAGTGTTTTGTATTTGGACCAGCAAGTTAAATAAGTATTGCAATAGAAACATGAATGGATGCTTGTCAAAGCCGGGCAGGGCTGGATTTTTCTTGAAAGTAAGAAGCTATTTTGCTTTTTCTCTTCTTTTGCCTTCATTGCTGTATGTGCTCTCAGTCAGGGTTACATATCCACCCTAATCTGAACCGTCACAGACATCAAATTGCATACTTTAATTCCCCAGTAGGGTGGTGGACCTGCTATGGCAGAGCTGCACAGGGGAAAGCGGGCTGGTTCCTGGGGGCAGCGTGCAGCTCACAGCAGGAGGTGCTGGGCAGTTGCAGAGTTTGTGTAACAGCTGGAACAAGTGCAGCCTCATGCAGATATAGGCCCCCTCCCTAATAACATCAATGTCTGCAAATTCTCTGTGCTCTGTGGGGAGTCATGGAGGATACATGCTGCACAAGACAATTGTATATTGTGCTGATTGTATCCCTTTTCCTTACATTCTTGAACTTACTGGAATCACTGATTTTTATTTTTTTTTTAATTTTTAAAAACTAAAATTATTTCATTTTTTCCCTCTTCTTCTTTACTGTTGTCTCCTGAAATATTTGAGGAGGCATGTCTGCTGAAAAACTGCTAATTTAAAACCTACAAATATTTGAAGTTAAAAATCTGTGACTTTTTTATGTTACAAATTTTCAATTTGATAAGGAAAGCGTAAACCTTTGACCAAAAAAAAAACCAATTTGCTGTAATGTTGATTTTTATTATTTATTTCAGTTGGTAGTCATACTAATTTAATTCCTAAATATATCTACTGAGGTTGTACCTTTCCTTGATATTTTTGTTTCTAATGTTTCAGAGTAGTACTGTGTTGACAGCCCACTTCACACAGTTCAATGTTCTACCATTACATCTGTTGTGCAAAATAACTACTACATTCTTGGAAAATGGCTGCAAAGAAATGATTGATCAAGTGAAACTTGAGGACTGGATTGGGAAGCAGAGGGATGATGACAGAAGAAGAAAGTGGATAATACAATTTTTTATTGCGCATTCAAAAAATAAACTTTTTTGAAATTTTTCCAACTCTGAGTTTCTGCCCAAGGGCCTTGCTGATGTCTGACCCCATTTCCTGCAGTACTCTGGCCTGTCAGGCAGTTCCTCAAAGAGTCACTTACTGCATGGTGGCAAAGCTGAATAAATTTAACTGGAAACCTAAAACCCCAGTGGGCTAAAAGAGGCAAGTCTCTTGCAAGACACAAAAGGTCCTTCCAGCTCATATTTTCTAAGGATTTAACAGAAGTTCTGCTGTGGACAGCAAGGCATGTGTGGCCACTTACTGGCCTTATGGACTGAAAAAGGGACTTCTGCCAAAGGAATTTCCCCCATAGAGGTGGTAGTTGCAATCTCTGTGGAGATATGATGCTGTTTACCTGTGCACAGGTCTGGAGTAGATGTACTCCTCAAGTCTAAATTCCTTTATCAAATATACTGTTTGTGTCTGTACAGATTTTGTTCACCCGACCGCTAAAACATTGTAGTACAGCATCTCCATATTGGCAGGTGAGAAAAGGTTTTTATTGAATCATGCAAGAAAGCTGACAGCATTCCTCATTCTTTAGGAGTGAATTCTCACTAATTAACTGTGCCCTTTGTTGCTGCTGACAAGTAGCAAAAAGGTTATGTGTACCTTTTAAGATCAGCAGAAAGACTGGTTGGCAAAGATTTTCTGACAAATATGTGCTCAACTTGCCAATTTCAACCTACCAGAATCAAATGAAAATGAAAATAAACCCTTGAAAAGATCATCCCTTTCCAAACTTGGTCTTAATCCAAATGGTTCTTATAATCCTCCCCATGTGTCAAGCTGGTGTTGCTCTCTTTCCTGGTGTCCTCTAATGGAGAATGAATTTGAAAACTACTGCAGTAATAATACTGTATAGTTACTGCATGCAACAAATATGAATGTAAGGTAAAAAAAATCAAATAAATTAAATTGTATGATTGAGCTTGATACCTTTATCACTTTTAACTTTGGAAACTTGAACTAATTTTTTTTTTATTAAGACTTGATAGTGTTAAGTGAGTAAGAGAGCAGGGATAATGGGTAAGGGGAAATTAATGCAAAAATGCTGTGTTGTATTAATGAAGAATTCACCATGAAGATCTTAAATTTTCTCTAGAGATAAGCTGAACTGGCAATGGTGCTTTTACAGTGGAAATACATTTTTCTATCTTTCAGGAAAAAAATCTACCTCCCATATATATTTAAGAAATGAAAACCGAATGCTGAGATGTGGGAGACAATCTTTAAATTGTCTCTTTAGATGACCTCTGGAAGTAAAATAACCACTGTTGTAGTCACAGTTCCCAGTCATTGAATTATCTATATATATATTTTTAATTTTTAAAATTAACATTCATAGACATGATACCACGGAGTCCCTAAAAGGTTTAAAGTCATGTTTACATCTATCTTGGCAATCCAGTTACAGTCACGTATAATGTATTGGTTTATCCTGGTGATAAAGCATTGTTAATTGTTTACAAAAAGCAAAAACTGACTTTCAAAGTGTCATAGGAAATTAAAATATATTGAACTGGAAACACTGGTAAGTGGAGACTTATCAGTCTATAACTAATTATTACCAATAACGCTTCTAGAGGATTCAAGTGGAATCCTAGAAAGCTACTGGAAATAAATCCTGTGAGGACATCAACTAGGAGCTGCATCTTCTCCTGCCCAAGCAGGCAGCTGATCACAGAGCTCAGACGGGCATCTACAGTTCCTGTTCTCTCTATGCCGCATGAGCAAAGTGTGCTTGGGAAGTTTCAGTTTACAGTATCATGACAAATAAAATTACAAGTTCAATGCATCTGTGGATCTTGTTAACCTTGGGTCTCAGTCTTCCAGCTTTTTTGTCTCATAACAGACCCTTTCCATCTAACTATAGACAGTAGAAAATGGGGACAGTGCCTATTGGTGGCTCTTATCAGCTGGATGGATCCTAACAGACTTTCAGAATATGTATTTGAAGATACTAGTGTTATTTCAAACTTAATTCTTCCAGTATAAAATTGAATGGACAGCAAAAACATGCTCCAAACATACTCCATAAAAGCTAAGAAACTGATACTTTATTTTTAGATATAAATCCTACTGTTTTTAAAAGAGTTTACTGTAGTAGATTGACTAATACTTGATATTTGTAGCTGTTGACTCACTGAGGTCAAAGATAGTTAGATCTTGGGTGATCATTCTTCACCAGCAGCTGATCTCCCTTACCAGATGATATTTCATACCAGATTGTAGTCCCCTGTGTTTCACTAAAAGGATTTTCAGTCTATAGCCTACATTTACCTCATCTCCTGCAGTCAGCTCGCTGTGAGACTGCACAAACCAAGAGTGAGGGAAGCAGCTGTTATATCTGTGCTCTTCAATACAGGCAGTGGATTTGTAAGCAATTACTTTTCAGCATCTTTTCTGAGTTCATGTCCTCTATGCTCATCAGAGATGACAAATTAATTAATACAGTGAGCAGAAGAATGCAGTAAGAAGCCAAGCACCTTCAAAACCTAAGGGTCAGTTATGGGGATTTTATGTTTTGTTTTCCCAAAAACAAAATAGCAAATCTTTAAAAGTTACTACTCTCACTTTTTATTTTTCTTTATTTTTTCCTTTAGGATAGACTTCCCATATGAGATGGCTTTTATTTTTGGGGTTTTTTTATTTCTAAAAGATGGAAGACCAGATGTCCAGTCTGGGACAGAAGACACCACTCACCAAATCATGAAAGCCTCACAAGAGCAAACATAAATCTATCTACCTTAAATTTACTACTTCCTTTCACAACTAGTTCTGAATTTCATAAGGTCTTTCCAAAAACTTTATGGCAGGTTTTGTCTTTCTTGCTACCTTCCTTTTCATTTTACCAGCTGGGCCTTGCCATCCTGGGAAAGAGAGGATCTGATATGCGGACAGGAGTTTCCACAGACAGAAAGGAAGTCAGATACTCATCTGACATAGAGTCATATAACTTCACCGACTTTGAATCCATATTTTGCCTTAAAGAAATGAAAAGGAGCACCCAAAAATCTCTCAAGTTGCTGCAATGTATGGTTAGGGGTATCAAGGCTGGTCTTCAGCATTTTTTTCCCGTTCTTGTGCCAACTGACTTCCTCATTACCTGCTAGGAGTTTAGGTATAATACTGATAACCTGAAAAAAACAGACAGAATCTACCTGCCAAGGCAAATTTTAAAGTAATGTAACAGGTCTGGGATCTAGATGAGAAATACAAACATGGGAAACTCCTGACCAGAATTTTCTGGGCTGGTTGTTCAGTCCATCTTTGGGTAATCAGACATCACAAGGTCCTGATACTGCAATTCAGTCAACTTAAAAAATCTTAGTTGTGGTGGATTCCTTTTAATCTTACCACACTCTGGATGCTTCCCTTGTCCATCTGCCTTCTTGATGATTATTTAGTTGTTACAATTTGTTACATTATTTCTGTGTATTCTAATTACAAACCCTAGAGCCCAAGAAAACTCATCCTTCAATATCTTGTTTCATATGCTAACAGAAAAAAAGATCATGTAGATGTTCATACATACATGTAATTTTTCTACAGTCTCTCAGCACCAAGATTTGACACCTAGAACAGAAAACTGTGACAGTATTCTAAGGTTTGGTCTTCACTTTAATATACCTGTCGTTTCATCATTGTGTTGGGTTAGATCCTTCCTGAAGGCAGTTGCAGATGAAGCCTGGAAGAAAGGCACAATAGGAATTTACCAACTTTGGATTTGTTTCTGTTACAGTTAATGTCAAGGCTGTTTCTGACATGGTTGCTCTTTCTCAGCTAAGTTTTTAGCACATTTTCTTTTGATCGTTTTATTGATAATTCTATTACTTACTTAGCCACAATATCAGTTACAGTAATCAGAGCCATGATCTCCTTTTGTTACTCCTTTACCAAGAGTAGCTAGTAAATTATTTAAATTTATTTTATTTTATCTTATTTTATTATTCTATTTCTCTATTTCCTAGTTCCTCCTCAGATTCCTTAGTTTCCCCCTGTGGATTGTTGAGAAAAATGTGATACTTAATCACTAAGAAAAATGCCAACAAAATTTGTAAAAGGATAACTATATACACAATTCTATGTATGTTGGTATGGATTATAATGAAAACCTTCTTTCATTTATGTGTAACATTAGTAGCTGAGTAGCTAGGTCCTTTCTCAGGGGAAGAATTGAATTACAAAAAACTGAGGAGGTGTGATTTCATTTCCTTCTTGCATCTGCAGAACATTGTGGGGTCAACAGTCTTTATTTTATTTGCTTAGTGAATGATATAGAAAATGTGCTTTTTAAAGAATGTGAACACGCCAGAAACACAAAGATCTATACAAACTAAATGAAAGCTTTTTTCAAAACAAAACTCCACTTAGTGTTTTTCCTCCTGTTTGGTTAAAAATCTGAGTAAGCCATGTCAAGGGTTAGAAACACAAGAAGCAATTAGGCATTTATTAGGTTTTTTTGCTTTGTTATATATTCTGCAGAATAAAGATGATATCTGCTTTATTTACTACAAATATGCAGACTTCAGACTGCCTTGCTATTATCCAACCTGAATGCATGGAGCTAAATCAGAGGAAGCTGTTTGTGAAAAACAACAGGATACAAAACCACTGCAAATATCAGGTCCTTCAAAGAACAAAGAAGAGCTGCTATTTATCCTCAAGTGGCACTGGAGAATAGAGGAGACAGAAGCAAAATAACCTGTGTCCAAACAAGCTAGTGGCCTGCAGCCTCATCATCCCTGAATTTAGAAACAAAACAAATTCTAAAATCTTACAGATGCTGAGGTTGGCAGAAGTGAGAGTGAGTGGGTTTAAAATGCACTGACAGACACTGGGAGCAAGGGAAGGGCCTCAGCAATTTGCAGCCACACTCACAAAGGCAAGGAAGCAAGGAACTGGGTGGACAAATCTTAGCGATACTGGCTGGGAAAAAGCAGGGTGCAAGCTGAGTATGAAACCTATTGCTGTTTTAATCACTTTTCTTTATGCACTGCTGATGGAGAGAGACATAAAAACAACATTTTTACTTTACAGAAACTGGTTTTGAGACTCTAAAGTCAAATGTTATTTGATTTATTGAATTTATTTGTCATTGCCACACATTTTTGTTGCATTATGCAGGAAATAGAACAGGCTGCATGCAACTCCTTTCGTGCTGTCATCAGACAATGCAACTTGAAATTGCACTATCTGCTTGTGCTCTTGATATAGACAGAAGACATAACCCCCCCAAATAACTGCAACTGTGACATTTCTCCATATAATTCTTCAGAGAAGGAGTGGGAGAATTCCAGTCCCAGATTTTCTCAGGTAGCAAAACCCTCTCTTGGTCCCAGTTATGGGTGTTTGGCACCTCATCAGGCCTTTGATGAAAAAAAATGCTTGAGTTCAACAAAAGGACAGGTGATCCTTGGTTCCTAAAGGGTGCTTAAAAAAAAAAAATGCTGTTGTGTTCATAGTGATGTGTTATTATCATGAATATGTTCTGGACTTGGTCCTTTCATGCCAAAGGTGAACTCTCAGTGTTAATAAGATTGTTCAAGTGAATTTTGAACCACTTGAAGGCCTTAAATTGTATAAATCTTTCACTTGCAAGCCAAAAGTGTATTCTAGTCATATCCAACATCAGAACAACTGAGCTAGTTCACAAATTGCACTCACAGCATCGCAGCTACTTTTATTTGGAAAAATGTATAGTAGAGCACTGCACATATCATTCCTTTAACTGTTTATACACAGTGTCCTCTGGAGGAATTTGATATGTTTTTTCACTTAGCCCAGTCATGATTCAATTTCTCACATTCTGAACAGCAGGCACAGATCTATATTTCTTTTCTTTATTTAATTACTGGCTGATAATTTTATTGTATTTCATTTTGAGATTCATCTCATGGACACAGTATGTGTTTTGCATTTAGCTAGATCTTTCTTATTTTTAGAACTTGCCTGATTCACAGCATGCTTAAAAAAATAAAAAAAGCCAGCCACCCAGTAGCTTTTGTTCTTGAAACCATTTAAAATCAATTTGTGATCCTTTCCACTCAATCTTTTTCTTTAAATCTGATAATATTTTCTGCATGAAAAGTGCTGAGTTGAGAACAATAATATATATTAAAACCATATATGCATTTTTCTTTTTAATTGGTCGTATTATATCTGTACATTTTCTTATCACCTTCTTCAAAGATGGGATTGTATCATGAAAAGCTTTGTACAAAAGAACAAACAAAGGACCCACATATTCCCTCTGTGACTGCACATACAGGAAAAGAGATCTCAGCTTGGGCAGTCATGTGTAAAGCTTTTCATCTTCCCTTTTTCAGTCTAAGGTAAAAGTCTTGAATTTTGCTCTCTAAGGTTCTGGGAGGAACATGGGTGAGAAGCCTTTTGTTCTTGTTATCTACAACCTGTCAAGGCAATCACTTTGTCTTCTAACTCATGAAGGCTTCTCGGTCTTGTCTACAACAAAGCACTTTAAAACACGGGTCTGGTGAGTGCACTTTGGGAGTTCCTAAACTGAAGCTTTACCCCTGAGTATCCCATCTGCAATATGCCAGCAACAGCCTGGATCCTACTTTGGGGATGTCCCAAGAAGCACATCTGCAGCAGCCAGAGCAGCCAGATACATGATCCATGATGAAATTTGCTTCCACAAGGACTACTGGCAGACTGACTCTGAATTTTGTCTCAATTTGATGCTCATTCTAAAACCCAAAGCTCAAAATAGTTACTGTTACAGTGGAGGAAAGACAAGATACAAGTCCAGAAGTTGAATTTATTTGTCATTGCCACACATTTTTTGTCGAACTGTGCAGGAAACAGAACAGGCTGCATGCCACTCCTTTCCTGCTGTCATCAGGCAGTGTTACCTGAAGTTGCACTATCTGCCTGTGCTCTTGATATAGGCAGAAGACATAACCCCCCCATCATAAGTTGAGATGTTTCCTGCTTTTTCTACAACCTGTATTCAGACAATATTTGGGACTGGTGTAGAAAGTGAACTAGAAATGGAGCCACAAAATTCTCTTAGATTCTCATTCTCATGCAGGAAAATTATATTGCAGACAAACATCAAAAGTAATGCTGGTAGGAAGTGTTTGAAATATTAAAATACAAAGCACTTCAAATTTTTTTTAACGTCCAGGTGTTCTTTTTGTCACACAGTTTGACATTACAATTTTTTTCATATATGGGAAGTGTTTTAGTATTTAATATTCTTCAAATACAATGATAAAATTTCTTTTAGGTTAATATATCAATGCAATCACTGGTGAAAGCATGCCTTGGATTTCAGGGTTCTTACCAGTAGCTAAGATTATGATTCAGAATCATTATATCCTTTCATACTGATATTGTGATAAAATACAGTGATACAGTGATAAAAGTAAACAAGTATAGAGAAGTACATTTTTTGAAATGCATTATCTCTCCTTATAAATCTTTTTGATTTTTCAGTTGCTCCTTTTAATCCCCCAAACTCTCAACCACTGCTTTTAATCTGCCGGCACACAGCAGTGTATATATCCTTGTGAGGTCTCATGTACGTAGAGGCCTGCAAGGTTGTAACACTCATTTGGACACCATCAACTCTTGTGTTTTTTCCTGGGTTGAGCATTTGGGACTCTGAAAAGTTTACACAATATTTTCAGACCAAGAGTATGGGTTTTAAGGTTTGTTCAGCCCTTCCTTGCTGTGTATATTCAAAGCCTTTGAATCCTTTGGCACACAAGCACATGGACAAACACTCTGCAGAAATAATATAAAGAAGCTAGACATAGGGACAAACAGAGGTCTGATGCTTAAATTCTTCCTCTGACTGTTTTATTTACGATATACAGACACAGTCTGTACCTCCTGGAGGACCTGATAGGTGGCACCAAAAAGTCACTTTGTTTTGGCATAAAAAACAATTTCAGCTAACTTGTGGAAAGAGACACTGAGTACAATCTCTAGAGTTCATGAGTCTTTCCCCCCCACCCCTTTTTTGTCTCAAAATGCTAATCTTTCATCTTTCATTCATGTAAAAGGACCAAAATGAGATTTTGGTATTGGAGATAGTGACAGTCGTAGGAGTTTGTCCAGTGTTGCAAATTGATTCTTTCATTGTAGAAAATACAAGTTTTGATGGAAAAACAAAAAGGTAGAGCAAATTATGTAATCCAAGTTGTCACTTGTTATTCAGGCCATTGTTTCTATCAATTGTTCTCTGTGGCACAACTCAGTAAGGATATCTGTAAGCATTTGAAGATGTAAATAATGTAATCAGTTGCCTCCAAACTGAAAAGTTGAGGATTTTTATCATTCTTGTGGCTGTCTCTAAGGTCTACTGAACTCAGCTGTGCATTTTGGATGATTATACCTAACACACTATTCCTGTTTGCTGTAAGTTTATAATAATTTTTAACTTCTGCAGAGAAGCAGATGCTTAAAAAAATGTTTGAACAGCAAGCTGAGCACAGCCACATTACTGCATGGCCTTCGCCTGTGTAAGGTTACAGAGTCATTGATGTGCTGCAAACTGAGAGCATATATTTTCTTTCATATAAAACATGTTTGACTTCATCTGTAACAAAGTAAGCAGAAATCACTTACTCTGAACTGCAACTCTGGCAGTTTTAATATTTCTGTAAAGTTCTTTTATCTGCAGTGTCGGGGCATCCCTTTGAGTTTCCTATCAGATGTCAAGGAAATTTAAAATTAAATAAAAGCCTGAGTGAAAGAAAGTTCTAGGACAGATTTTTGTTGTAGAATTTTTATGTGTTAATTCTACTTAATTTGACTTTCTAATGTTAGTGCAAGAATCCAGTAGAAAAAATTTAAAGGTCATGTTATGGATAAAATACTAGAAATATGAGTAAAAGTTATAACTGAGAAAGGGGGGAAGTTCTCCTATGAAAGGAAAAGCAGTAGCTCTCAGATCCTCAATCTCCTAGTGAATGAGCTCTGTTCAAAGTTCTTCTGGAGTACCTATGGTACAAGGATTTGTTTCTTTACAGGCAGTGTAAGTGCACTTTACTAGACATGTTGGGAGAGGGACCTGTCATTTTGTGAGAATGTGAGCAGTGAACAGGAGGAATGGTGTGTTTCCTGGGAATAACCTGAGGAAAATTTTGATCTGATACAGTAAAATGTAGTGACTATTGAGCATTTTGGACTAGCCTGCTTATGTAAGTGGGTCTTTTAGTGGCTTTTTTTTTTCATTCATTTACCTTAAAACATAATTAGCATTGAGATTTTGGACTTCTTTTTTTTTTTTTTAACACATTTATGAATGTTTTATATCGGTCTCTAATCTGGATTATGCCTTCTAGGCAACAGTAGAGCATAAATGCTAAATAGAGATTATACAGAAATAATATCTTTCTCAAATACTACTTAAGACATAAGAATATAGTAAATGCAGATGGGCCATCCTATCTCTGGGGGGTTTTATAGCTTACTGCTCTGATTGACATTTCCCACTGATACAAAAGACATGGTTTCCATATCTGAAATGTGGCATGGACATGTGAATTCTGAGCATAAATCACCAATATCAAAATTCAAGAATCTTAGCCTAGCCTACATTGCATCTTCAAGTATATTGTCCTTGGCTGGTAATTACAGTCTTTTATACAATAACTATTTTAAGAGACTGTTTTTTTATATAATGTATATTTTTATCTTGACTTTGAAAGATCAGATCCTGTTTGTCATGTAAATTCTGCCTTGTGAATGCTTCAGTGACTTAAAGGAACATCTCAGCTTCCAAGAAATTGAAGCAGCAGTATTTTTCCTGTGATTGCCATGTATATGCACTTTTCTTCTAAATTCTTCTGACTGAAATAAAGATGATGGGGGGAGATGCAAACTTAAAATAAAGTCCATTCACAAATGAAACATCTGAAATATATTGTATTTAGTTCTACTTGGAGTCAAAATAAATTAAAGAGAAAAAAAGTCTAGTGTTTATAATATGCAGGCTGAGTGCTCAGTTCCAACACAGAAGTTAGTGGAGGTCCTCTTCCTTTTTCTTGTTCTGCTCAGCCTTCCACCTGGGTAAACTTGAACACAAGAAGCTTAACCAAGGAATCCTATGTTGAGTCACTGGTATAGATCTCCCTGCCCTGGATCCCTTCAGCTTTTAGGAATCTAGCTTCAGCACTGTTGGGATCACCCAGGTCTGTGGGCTGCAAGTGGTATTCAGAAAACCCAAAGAAGTGATATTTTAAACAGTTGCTTTAAAATCAAGCAACTTGAATATCTAAGATCATGCTACAAAGAAATTGTTCAAGAGGGAGGAATTCTCATCAGTTTTGCCAGTTTTTACCAACTGCAAATCTAAGTGAGGGTATTTTTTATACTGGTAGAGGTGCTGGGTATAATAGGTATTTTTTTATGTCTTCCAGTAATCTACTCTGCTTTCCTGTCACTGCATATAGTATCTGTTTGGAATAAAAAAGATGTGACAATTGCAGTAGCTCTAGTGTTCCTAAGTCCAGCAGCTGTCTTGAGATGTATACACACTGCTTATTTTTAAACATGTAAAACTTTTGGGAGGATAGCAGAGGAAAACGAAGAATTCAAAGTGATTGCCAGAGTAAGTTATAAATAACATGTAAAACAATGGTATGTAAATGTATCATGTTGTAGTTAGAATACATTGCCACAAAAACTTTTTATTTAATTACAGGCCATGGAAAATGAGTCTCCAAAACCAGGCAGAATTTTAGACATAGCTAAATAATTCTTCATAAAGGGGGCAACTTCTTCCTCACTCCCTGTTGTGGAGGCAAACTTAAGGCTAATAAACTACATTAGAGGAAAAAAAAAAAATTTCCACTGAACAAAGCCATGAGTCTGGACAAAAATCATGTCATTTTCTCTGCATTTCCAGGATTTAGGCTCTCTCTGTCTCAGTTTTAGGAAGACTGCCCAGTTCCACAAGTAAATTTCTACTTTTCTCAGGAACCTATGGGATTATATGCATTCATGTTTCAGTCTGGCAGTAATGTCTTTGTAAGCATCATCCAGCAGCAACTGTATTATTGAAAGGGATCTGCTGGAGTGATAAAAACTTTCAAGAGGTCAACAATTTGCCCATGACATTTAAATGATACAGGCTGAGCTCTGCACACATCCTAAATTATATGGCCAGGTAACATAATCTATATGAAGAGATTTCTCTGATATCATCTATGCAAAGTAAAATGATGTGAAGGACACATATATTGGTGTCAGAATGAAAGTGCAATAGTTTTTTACTTCATGAAATATAACTCAACAAGCATGTGGTTCTTATTTCACACAAGCCTCTTAGTTACCTTCTAGTTTAGGGAAAGTGATGTGAAGTATGTATAATACTATTTCTACCTCTTGGGCCCATCTATGAATTCATGATTTGAGTTCCTATTTATGTTATTTTTCATTGCAAAATCATCAGAGCGGATAAAGATTTTCAGAAATCCACATGTTGGTAAATAAGACTGTTACATTTTCTACTTCTTCGGAGTTAATTGCTGGTTAATTCATACAGCAGAATTAAAACTAATACTGAAAAACTTGTGTTTCAGATAATATCAGTAAATTTGAAATATAACTGCATTTTGTATATGTCTGTGGGAATAGGCTTTGTCCTGAAAACTTTTTATATTGTTAGTATCACTCAATAATTTATTTTAATGTCTAATCATTTATTTCTTGCTCTCTCTTTCCTGGTTTGTTTTTTTTTTTTTTACTCTCTTGTAGGATATGAAGACTCCTGAATACTCAAACAGAAAGCCTTTCTGTGTATGAAAGAGAGGAATCCTCACACTTAAGGACAGACTTAAACCCAGCAATCAGATCACTGCTCTGCCACACTTGCAATTTGAAATACCATGTAGGATATGCTAGCAGGATATTACTATAGCTTCTTTGAAGAAGATTTTCTTCCTGTGGTCCATTTTATCTCTGCCATTTGTAAGTTATTTCAAACTGGAGTTGACTGTCTGTAGCTCCTGAGGCACACCAGCTGCCATGCTGCAGTGCAGCACTGACCTCTGTGTTCTGGATGACTCCAATAGAATTGTTCGAGTCATTTGACATTAAAATAATGTTCAGTGACTCTGTCATTTTCAACCAATTTCCTGAATAATTTCAAATCTATTAATATACAGGAAACTGCTGCTTGACAAAGGTTGGATTCTGTGAATGCAGGAGCACCAGTTAATTTTTAACTTCCCTTATTATCTGAAATGAAACCTGATATGACAGACTCATTTTCAGTACCAGATAGTGAGGAAGATGGAAGCAATGCACACAACTGACATTCTTGCCTGAAAAATTGCAGTGATCTTTTATTTCCATTGTAGTCCAATGTTTTACATGAAAAAAACAACAAAGCTAAGCTAAAAATATAATGCTACTGCACAAGGCTTAGGAGACTTTGCTCCAAAAACTCACAGAAATTCAGAAGAGATTTGATTTTAAACAGGATTTTTGTCCTTACACTTGTAGCTTATTAACTGAGACTGTTGATTACAGTTATGAAAAGCCAGCAACATTTTCTTTCTTTATCAGTCTTCTTGGCTGGAATAAAAACAGAGGAGCTAACTGATCTATAATAGGCACAATCTAGATCTTGTTACTACTGCTTCTTCCAATGTTATCTCCATTTTTATTTACATGGTTTTACCTAATGACAATATTAAACAACACAAAAAGCCAACATATATCCTGACACTTTAAGGTGCTGAACACTCTTAAAAATTATGCCCAGTACATTTTTAATTTAACTGTTATGTTTTAGACAGCTAACAATTCCAGCTGAATTTACATCTATTTTTTTCATGGCATCTTAGAGTGTATGCACTAAAGGGTGTCTGTGCCAAGCTGCCTAAAGCTTGCTGAAAAGATCACTTCTCTGCTGAAATGACTGACTACATATTATGAGCCAGTAAGAACTGAATCATTAAAGAGTTTATTTTCAGCAGACACAAAAAGGAATGATGTTGCTGGATTGAAAGACATGACATATTGTTTTACTTTGATGAATATTGAAGATTGTGTCTTAAAGAAAAATTGAAGATCGCAGATCTTCACATGTCAAAAAAATAGATAAGCCCAAAGGGAGAAAGGAAAGGGAACCACGAGCTAAAAATTGAACTACTGAAATGTGGTGATGATTGTAGTCATTATACTGCTGTCAATTAGATTAGCAAGAAGCTCTGGAAATGGTATTGGATGACAAAGTAATGGAAAACTTATTTTGTCTGCAACCAATTGGCTTACAGCAAATTACCTAATGAGTGACTTGAGTTTTCAACTCAAAGGTGGATTTCTCAAACTCTCAATCTTCTGGATAAATACCTAAAATAAATCTGATCATTATCTTCTTGCAAGCAATATCTCTGGAACACAGAAAACAAGCAACTCTTATTGAATTTTTCCCAAATACTTCTGAAGAAATGGAAAATATGTATATCTCTCCTTCTTTGAAATTAGCAGACTCTGAATACTCCCTTCTGTCAATATCCAGCCTTCACAGAGGAACTCATGGAAAGATAATAGGCCTCTCCGGACAGGAGACATGCTTTAGCATTTGGTGTAGGGAAAAGAACAGCTGTAGAAAAGGACAATTTCAGGGCAAAGAAATTCTGGTCTGAGTCCCCAGCTCAATGAACACAATCCTGGAACAACATGAGAAGAATATGACCATGTGTAATGAAGTGACAAATTTTCTTTGTGGCCCTCAATGGATGGTCCATCTCTTTCTTTACTCTTTGTACATGCTGGGTGCAGTGTGGTTTCTGGAAAGAGCTAGACATCATGTTTCCATTTAGTCTTAATAGCCTGATCCTTTATTTTAATCCAGTGAAAAAAAAATATAATTTCCATTTAACACTGCTAAATAAAATCTGGTAATTGGTCAGTATAGGTAGCTAATGTTAGGTATGCAAGAAGGGGGAAAATGTGCCAGAGATATAGGCATGATATTAAAGTATAGCTTAATTACTCATCTCTAGTCAGAATTGAGACAATGTACATAAATTTTATGCCATGACTTCAAAAAAGATAGTACTCTTAGGTATGTTCTTAATCTAGTCACAACAGGACAGACAGGAAGGTCCATTAGTTCAGTTCTTTATTTAGAGTCAATTGATGTAAACAAGTCTGAAATTTAAACACATGTATCCACATAGGCTTTTCATATGTATACCAAAGCTATTTTTCAAGTACTATAAGTTAAATTGACACATCTTTATCTTTTAATACAGGAAAACCTTCCTTCACAGTTCAAGGCATTGAATTTCTGTGTGTTTGTCTCACACAGAGTAGGAAAGGAAAGCAGTAGTAATAGCCATGAGTCAAAGCTGTGGTAGCAGGTCTCAAGCTGTAACATCTGTATACATCCACCAAAAATATGGCTCTAATAATTGCAAGATGGTTCTGTCCAGTGTTTACTACAGTGATGATGTAGTGATGACACAGTACAGTTGTATAAAACCCAGACTCTTTAATCCATTTTTCTTGTGTCTTTGGATGGTGGCCATACTTCACATGCACTGCACTGCTGACAAATGAGTGAAGAACACAGAATGCTTTTTTTCTGTCAGGAGCTTTGCAGCAGCATTGTCTAATTCTTACTGTAGATAAAAAAAACCAAAAAACCATGCATGAACATGAAGCCATGCTGGAGACAGAAACCTGAAATGTTGTCCTGTATCTTGCATGAGACTAATTCAGTCAGGTGATACAGAGTTTTCATTTAATTCATCTAATTTTTAAATTTAAATTATTTATTTAAATTCTTTAAGAATGCAGTTCTTGATATTTTACTAAATACAGAGATGGAGAAGCAGTAGAGTTTGTTTAGAATAAAAACACATTTCAGCTGTGAATTCTCAACTTGTTTTTGACTATTCTGGTTTTTATTGACTTTTTGTAAACACTTTCCCTACCTCTCATTTCACCTTTTTTTTTTGTTACTACTTCAGTTTATTTTCTTCGAAAACAATAAAAAATATATATTTTTAGGATAATCTATCCTAAAGTACCCCAAATCCTCAGCAGGCACTGAACTAGGTGCACTAAGATCACTAACAGTCTTGCTGAGCAGCTTTTCAAATTGTCTGTCTCATCTGGGACTGAGGAGTGACTTTTTATTCTATGTAAGTCTGAACAACACTTAGGACACCAATGTTCAGCACCTAACAGAAAATTCCTATAAAATATTAATAATAATAATATTTAATTAATTATATATATAATAACATATGTTATATGTTATTATATTTTATATATAATTATATATTATTATATATATACACACATCTATGTATATATATGTATATGTATATGTGTATATATATATATATATATATATATATATATATATATATATATACACATCTAGAGAACAACAATATTGTGATCACCTGTAACAAAAATATAGGAATTTTGATTAGACACATAGAATACCTACAGTTATGTTTTATTTATACAAATAAAGAAGGTCACGGTAATCACATTTTGTATGAAAAGGCTGATAAAGGAAACAGTCTTCTTTTTCATCTTTTATGGAATGAAAAGCATGCCATTACTTCTGTCAAGTGAAATGGTCCTTCACAGGAGAATAGAAGGTGCTCTTCAAGAACAAGTTAAGGAGAGCATTGCCCTTTATTCCACATGGAATGACTTGTACAAAAATTAATTTTTACTGATGAATTCAACCAAGTTAATACTAAACATATACAATTCTTAAAAGAATATTAACATGTTAACATGAGAGCAGTAAAACATATGCCCTAACATGTGACCCAATCCAATTCCAACTGAAAGGATTAGAAAGACTACAACTTACTTAAAAAACATTCACTCAAGCCATTAGGAAGACAGGCTTTTGAAGTTCGAGTGTTTGTTAGCAGAACAAAATTTTCAAACCATTCCTAAATAAAATAAACAACAAAAAACCACCAAAAACAAAAAACAAAAACAAAAACAAATAAACAAATGAATCCTAAACAAACAAAAAAACAAACCAAAAAATCCCAGCAGTTAAGTAAAGAGCAGAAAACCTGCAGCAAAGGCTGGTGATCTGAGGGCCATTTTTTAAATCACATTTTACTGTAGCAGATAACATAACTGATGAAACACAGCCCATCATATAATTATCCCTTATTACTGGTATGGTTGAAACAGGACAGTAACTATATCCTTCTGCCACTTCTCTGTCCAAACACTGTCTCTAAAGTACTATGGACTTCTAATGTAACACAGACTACTCAGCTTTAGCCAGCCAGGCTGTAGGAACTCTGGAGCTGCCCAAGCACAGCAGTTTATCTATTCAGCCACTAATGATGACATATATACCATTAGGAGAAGACAGGCTGCTTCCACTGTTTGGTGGTGCTTCTGGTCCAAATTGCACAAACACTTGTGGATGGCATGAATTCCTTTTCAGAGAGGAAAAGGAAGTTGTTTGATCTATTTCCTGAGAACAGTCATCAGCTTAAAATAAGACCAGAAACTTGCTTGAAGTGTCCAGAGCATTATTTCAGGATCTCTCAAATATTTCTAACACAGAATTTCAGTTTTATGAGGTTATTACTTAGCAGCTAGATCATGAAAAATACCTGTTTGTGCAAAAACTGCAAAATCAGTGGTGCAATTACTTATTTAATAAAGTATCAATTATAATAATGATCCGTACAATAACTAGCTAGTATAATAACTCATAAAACTATTAATTGGTTAAACTTTTTCAGATAGTGGGAGGTTTTCAGCAACATGCAATAGTATTTTCCTGAACCAATTCAGTTCCTCATTCTGCAAAGAGGGTGGGAGAGGAAAGTTGCATCACAGAGCAGAAAAATATTCAGTTGTTCTGGATTTATACTAAGATGAAATTTTTCAAAAGGCAGGATATTGAGCTCTTGCTGATGTTCTTAATAAGAATTTGTCTAATAGGACTCCTTTGTAGGGACTCTGAGTATGTATAGCGTGCAATCAAATAAACTTGTATAATCACTTTCTCTTAATGGTCTTGTAATCATTGCAGTGGCTGAAGATTGAGATGCTTTCAGATATTCTACATGTTTGATTTGTAGTATAAAAATAATAGGCAAACTCTGCATTACATCAAACTGTTCCAAGGATGAAAACATGACATAGGCTTGGCACACTCTCCAGATTTAACCTGACCTACAGTGTTTTTCATCAGGTAGGTAGTGAAAGGATAGGGGAAGTGGGGGGAGGTTGCCACTACATTTCTTTAAAAAAATGGTTAGGAATAAATCTCTATGATATGATTTACTCAGTACTTTTGTCCTTCCATTCCATTTAAGTGCTCAGCACTTAAAACTGATTATTCCCCAAATCAAGCTAATAGGCCAATTAGATGAAAGTAGAGGTAAATTAGACATTGTAAATATAGCATAATTAGATTTACTGACAATTAATGCTGCAGATACAGCACATCCACAAAGGAATATTAGGAAGAAAAGCAAAAAAGACTGATCTGAAAGTATAATTTGTTAAAATATTTTATACTAGAAAAAAATTATTTTATTCCTCTCACTTTTGATTGCTATCAGCATTGCTATATTATTATCAGTAACAATCAGTATATAAGTAAGTAAAAATTATTGTCTTCTCTAAAACACAGAGGATAGGCAGTCTTGCTGAGCAGCAGACCTTTACCACTGATAACACTGATAACTCCTTTGACACCAGTAGAGCTATCCAGTAGTTAACAGCCATTGTGAAGGTCAAAGTGGAAAATTTTAATTCCTTCCTTTCATCCCTTTCCCTTCTCCATCCTCATTTCTCTCAGCTTCTAGCAGCAAAACCATCAAACATCCTGGTTCTACACATACTGCTTTTGAAACATTGAATGCTTACTAGGTATAGAACTTGGATGACCGATAGAATTCAATAAACACAGGGATCTTGTTGCCATTTCAGATGCCCTGTTGCCATTTGAATTGGATCATCAGTGGAGATAGAAGTTATATAAGAAAACTCACCAAAGAAAATGGCACCAAATCCTTTTTTTAGGCAACTGAACCAAACTTCATATCACGTCATGCATCTAAGAATGAGCTGTAATCCAATTTGAAGTTAAGGTGTGACTAAAATTTTGTGTCTAGAGCCAGAATTCTAGGTGACTGTCAGATGCCCTTGCTCCCTTTTCAGTCACTGAGCTTAGATCAGCTGCCAATATGCCAGCTCCTTGTGGCATGACAGGCACTCTGAGGAGTAATCCTGGCCTCTGTCTGCTGCTAGAAAAGGTGTGTATCTCACCTAGGTCCTGCTGCATTTATTTGTCAGCTCTGTGCAGTTGTATAAAGAGAATAGAATACCACAGACATTTCAAATGATAGCAAGCAGGTACAAGTGTGGACAGCTGAGCTGGCCATTAGCTGGCCTTTTCACATACAGGTGTCATCGGATCAGTGCTTTGAACTGAATCCCACCATTAGAACCTGTATGAAATAACCCTCTTCCTCCTAAAGTCAGCAAGAAAATGAGGCCCTTCCAGAAAAGGATTCATGGAAATTTCACTTGAGAGCATCAGCATTCCTTCTCTCCTTGAGGAGGACCCAGTTCTGAAGAAATCTGCATCTCCTGTGCTGGAGCTGACAGCTCAGGCGGGTGTCTCAGGTGGCACATGGGTCGAGACACATCTGCATGGTCACCTGAGTCATGGAGTGCCCCAACCTAAAGATGAGCAGGCAGCAGGAGACACACATGTAAGCAGTGGCTGAGTTGGGGAGAAGGTCCAAAGCTCATGGGAATCTACAGGTGGGGGTCCCACAGACAAGGAGCTTCCCCAGCTGAGCAGTGAACTCAGCCATGAAGAGTAGAAAGGGTGTGATGATGTAAAATACTTTGATATTTTATACCCTCCTCTGTGAGGCTGCCCTGAGCCATTGTCCAGTCAGCAATAGGCAGCTCTTGCCTACTCAGCCTGCCTGGGGCTTTGGGAGGACATTTAACTCATTCTAAATTTTGAGCAGTCAGAGCAGCTCCTGTGCTGGAATGTAATTCCGGTAGGAATTAGAAGCTTTGGTTGCAATGCTAAGTCAAAAGGTTGAAGTCAACAGGTCAACATTACCTATGCATTGCCATAGGTATTCAGCGTTTGGCAATTTTATAAAGGTACTTAGTGGCCTAAAATATTTTAGTGGATTTCATTTAATTTTAATTGCACAAAACCACTCTAAAATTTTGCCATATACTATTCAAAATTAAATCTTCAACTTACATGACAGGACATAACTATACATTTTTCCATTACAGGATGTTCTTTGTGGATAAATGCATTAAAGATTGTGAAGTTGGCCGTATTGTATATTTTATAATTATCATAGTTATTGATTGAATGCAAATGAATTTCCTTGAGAAACTCATATTATCACAGTACACTTTCAATCTTCATAGTGCTCAAATGGGAAAAAAAAGAAAAAAGAGACAGGAAAGTAATCCTATTATTCCACTAGTCAAATATTATTACTGCAGCAAAACTGTTTCTTGCTCATTTTAGTGTCATCCATGAGTTCAGGAGTTAATATAGTTCCTGGTAATTTCAGAAATTCTCATTAACTGTCATGGTGCTATTTCAAAATATGGATTACAATGTTTGCATACCTGAACCTCATAACTGTATTCTTTTAATGTACAGTACTTGTATTAGGTATACTGTGGGAGACTGAAATTCTAAAATTAACACCATGTCAGTGTAAAGGCCCCTTTCCCCAAAGACAAACTCCTGCCTATATTTAGTATTGTCTGGAGATATCTGCAAATGTCATATATGACCTTCTGTTTTCACTTGACTACTTCAAGCTACATACAAGGTAAACATTAGACTTTTCCACTTTTATGAATCCAAACCATTTCCTGCCCAAAGCCCACCTTGAAGTCTCTGTAAATATTTCCTTGTCTGGCTGTGCAAAGAGCTTTACCTGACTGCAGTTTAATAAATTTTTACTCACCTCTTTCAAAACATAAAGGTCATTAGTGTGCTCTTTTTTCTTTTCCCTCCTCAGATAAAAATTATTCTGCGGACAAATTTAAACCAAAAACCAAAAGAGTAATATGACTTAGGGTTCTAATATTTAGCTAAGGCTATTAAACCCGTTTTGTTCCACCCATGCCAGTATTTTAGATATAGAATGAATTCTATCCAGCAGCTGGTGAACTCTGATGTCACTGTCTAAAACCAAGAGGAGTTTTAGGACCACAGGAAAGTTCGATATGGAAGGGATCTCAGGAGGCCTTATAGTTCAATATTCTCAGAGCAAGGTCAGCTGTGACATTTTTGCCCTGGTGAGGACTTTCTGTTCCAGACCATAGCTGACCTGTTCAACAAGGGCTCAGCCTTCTGAAGATCCAAGCTACACAAATTCCTTTTGAAAAGAGCTGGTGGTAAAGAATTTCTACCAGCCCTCATGATTTCAACAGGGAATTAAAGGTACTCAGCTGCTTACAGGCTCAACCCAGATAAAAGAATAAAGCATAGCATCTGTAGGGGAGAAGTCTCTTACAAGAGAATTATTATTTTTTTTTGTACACTCACCAATTAAAGAGCTCTCCCCTGGGCTACCAGAAGCACTGAAAACCTTGTAAGCCTGCGTCCTTTCAGCAAATGAAGAAATACATAGGGGGCTTGCTCCAGAAAGCCAAATCAATTTCAAACTTAGTGATTCATGAGCCTTGTTGAATTTAGTGCAAGAACAAACTGTTGTTTCAAGGAAATAAACAGCACAATTGAAAGTACAAGCTTTAAATCATGAAGAAGAAAAAAAAAGCTTGCTCTCAGCATGACTTTTAATCTTTTTTGATTCTTTAAAATCATAGCATAAGAGTTTAGAAGATGATAATGTGAGGGTCTGGGATCTGCTGTGCCTCCATGAGCTGTGCAGTTTTGAAGAATCTACACAACTCTTCATCTAATCATCAGCTAGAGTTACCCAGTGCCTCCTTTTGATTTCACTGGAACTGATGCTAGCAGAAGATGATTATACTGGCAAAGACCAGGTGCCTCAACAGCGAGACACTGAACAGAAGAGCCTCTGAATAGTCACCTTCATTTTATAATGTAAAAAGGACCTGCTTTTTTAGCCTTTAACAAATTTTACGAGAAAATAAAGCAGTTGTATTAAATGTTACTCCTAGAATAAATATATATAATCCCATTGAAAATTCCCTTCCCTAGCATAAGAAAAAATGTTCCCTTATGCCTTCCAGAATTCAATAAAATATTCATTGATGTTGAAAGGGTGGAAGGGAAAATCTCATCACTTGTATTTGCTCTTTTTCCTTAACTCTTACTTCTCATACTCTTTTCTCAAATATAAAGAATATTTATACTGATTCTTTTATTTAATTTGAGCCTTAAAAAATGAATTTACTTGCCATTTATAAGAGACATATTGTCTGAATTCCTACTGTTTTCACTCTCTATCCATAGACTAATGATGTCTTTATAAAGTTTGCAAATGAAAGACCCCAGGATAACTTTGTAAAAAAGCAGTGAAGATCAGTTCACAGGATATTCTGAGTTGAAAGGAACACACAAGAATAATTGATTCCAGCTCTTACTTGAATGGCCTACAACTAAGCTGTGACTGTGGAAAGATGTGATACGATGTAATCATGACAGCATGATGTAATAGAATTGTATGGATCTCTACAAAAGCAATTAAATTCATTTTACCCATAGCAGACTAGGAAGAAATTAATACCACTGTCTGAAAAGTTAGTGTGAAGACATCTGAAGATAAGCAGAGTGGCCCTTCATCTTTAATCTGACATACAATGTACTCAGTAATTCCCCAAACATTAATTTTTTGGCCCCAGATTTATTCTCTTCTCCCTTGAAATATGGTACCTGTATCTAGACATTTTTAGCTTTGTGAGCTAGCACAAAGTACTCTGAGCTCTGCCTGTTTATAATCTCTGTTACAAGACCTGATCTCACAATTACATCTGTAATGTGATGTAATACATCTGTAATCTTTCTATGTAGCCCAACTGGCCTAATTCATCACACAGACTTGTAACCAAGAAGTATATTAGAGCCTGGATCAGATTTGTATGGGGTTTGGTGAGATAGAACATATACTTTCTTCTAGAAAACATTCCTTTCTCTAACTGGAATGACCATGAATTTATATACTTGTTTTAAAATTTAGCATTCTTATACTACTGCTTTGATTTTACATCCATGTTACCTTTTAGTGTGCAATAATGAAATGTCAGGGGAAAAATATGTGTGTTAAAAGGCTTGAATGGATTAATCTAGTGCTTTCCCTTTAACAACTGTACTTAGAATTCCTAAGTAAGCAAATTTCTGAAATTTTACAGTCAGCCAGCATGCTAACAAAGAAAATATTTTCTATTTATGGCTCTATGGAATATTTTTTTTCTTCCAGTTTTACTTTCTATCCTTCACCATATGGCCATACAAAATTATGATTTTAGTCCCAGCAAAACTTGTGGAGTCTTCACATTAGATTTCATTATAAATTTATCAAAAGATTTTTGAGAAAATATGGAAGATGATTATCTTGTTTGGATTTTCTAGCAGAAATATTTTGTAGAGAGAGTTTTAACTCATTTTTGCAATAAGTGGAGAATACTATGAAAAGGACTTGGAGCGGGGGGGGGCTTCTTCCAGCAAGGTGGAAGAGAGGGAAAACCAGTTTTGCTGTACTGTGTGGAGCAGACTCAGCACATTGGGCCCACATGAGTATAAGGCTTTAGGAGATAGAGGCGCACAGTGTACCCTAATGACATTAACTCATACAGGGGAAGAACACACTTGTATTTCTGGCGTGGCAAAGGGATCCCAACAGCTGACTGTTTTGGAGACTGAAGTCAGCCTGACCAGGAATGAGTAACAAAAAACCCTATGGAGACTGGCTCAGAGGCTCTGTGCATCATCCATAGAATCATAGAATCAGAGACTATGCTGAACTGGAAGGGAATCATCAAGTCCAACTCCTGGCCCTGTGCAGGACACTCCAAGAGTCACATGCCTAAGAGTGGTGTCCAAATGCTTCCTGAACTCAGACAGGCTTGGTGCTGTCACCACTTCCCTGGGGAGCTTGTTCCAGTGCTGTACCACCCTTTGGATGAGAAACCTTCTCCTGTTAGCCAACCTAAACCTTCCATGACTCAGCTTCGGGCCATTCCCTCAGATCCTGTCACTGGTCACAAGAGTGTCCTTGTGCCTGCCTGTCCCTTCTCTTCCCCTCACAAGCAAGTTGTAACTGCAGTGAAGTCTCCCCTCAGTCTCCTGCAGGTTGAACTGACAAAGTGACTCACCAAGTGACAACTCCTCATGTGGTTTCACCTCCAGAACCTTCATTATCCTTCTGGCCTCCTTTGGATGGTCTCTAACAGCTCAATGTCTTTTTTCATTTTGTGGCACCCAGAACTGCCCCCAGCACTGGAGGTGAGGCCACCCCAGCACAGAGCAGAGCAGGACAATCCCCTCCCTTGCCCAGCTGTGATGCTGTGTCTGATGCCCCCCAGGACAGGGCTGGCCCTCCTGGCTGCCAGGGCACTGCTGGCTCGTGTTCAACTTGTCATGGACCAGGACCCCCAGGTCCCTTTCTGTGGCACTGCTCTCCAGGATCTCATCCCTCAGTCTGTCTGTACATCCAGGGTTGCCCTGTCCCAGGCACAGAATCTGCAGCTTGCCCTTGTTAAACTTCATACTATTGGTGATTTCCCAGTCCTGTAATTTGCTGAGATCTCCCTGCAGGGACTCCTTGGCATAGATAATCTCAGCAGAGGGTATTTCAGGAGCCCATGATGGTACTGGTGAGCTTTCAGTGTAGTTGCCTTGGAGGAAATTAGGAAGCTGTGTACCTTGTGCAGTCCCTCAGAGGAATCTTCTGTTGTGGGATTGGTGAAGGTTGAAAAATGATAGATCATGACTGCCACCAACAATATCACACTACCCAAGACTCCCCAATTCCCATCCATAAGCTGACGTGCCGACTGCAGAGCCAAGGAGTGATCAACAGGACTCACTCAGCCCTCAATATTCCTATATGGTCAATGCAAAATTCTAATGGAGAATGGAGACTAACAGTAGATTATTGTGGACTGAATTAAGTCCAACCACTACTGGGTGCTGCTGTGCCAAGCATGCTACAACTTCCATATGAATTGGAGGCAAAGGCAGCCAAGTACATGCCACAATTTATATCACTGATGTGTTTTTCTCAATCCCTTTGGAGGCAGAGTGCAGAGCACAGTTCACTTTCCCCTAGAGCAGCACCCAGTACAACTGGAGATGACTGCCCCAGAGACAGAAACACAGCCCTCATGTCTGCCATGGACTGATCCAGTCTGCTCTGGATCAAGGTGAAGCTCCAGAACACCTGTGATATACATTGATGACATCACTGTGTGCAACAATCCAGATGGTTTTTATGCACAAAAATTTTTTTAAAAGGCAAACAGGAGATCAAGTTTTCAGGAATAAAATGTCAAGATGGACATCATCAGATCCCAATGGATATGATCAACAAAACAACTGCATCTCCACCAACTGAAAAAAGCTTGCTTAAGCATCATGGATTTGTAGAGAATGCAGGTTCCAAATTACAGTCTGATTGCCAGCCCTCTCTGTCAAGTGACCTGGAAGAAGAATGATTTCAAATAGAGCCCTGAGCAATGACAAGCCTTTGAACAAATCAGACAGGAGATAGTTCAGCTCAGGTGAAACCCTGCTGAAGAGGCCCCAGTGTATAATAAATTACCAGAAAGTGAGAAACAATATGCCTTGTTTACTGATAGTTTCCTACTGCCATGTTGTAGGAAAGCCTTGGAGGTAGAACTCATCTGCATGTACTCTTCTACGACAAATCTGGAAATGACTGAAGAAGAAGGGAAAATCAAGTCAGTTTGCAGAGGTGAAAGCTATCCACCTGGCTTTAGACATTGCTGAAGGAGGAAAATGGCCAGTACTTTATCTGTATACTGACCTCAAGGAGGAGATGCAATGTATAGATAGGATCATGATTGAGGGGTGGACTTGAATGTGAAACATGCTGCAATTACCAAGGCAACCAGTTAGAGCCTGTGTGGCATGAAGGACAAAGGCTGAAGTATAAATATGGGAAGGTCTGGAAGACTGACTCTATCACACTCCCACAAGCCTGATAAGTCATGGGGGCTGTCTCTGCCACTTTGGATTTGGGGATCTCAGTCTGAATCCCCTTCAATTGCACTATCAAGTGTATGACAGTAAAAATCACTCAGATTAATGAAAAATGGATGAAACCACACAATCTCAGAGGTGATGGGATCAGATTTGACTTCAGCATGCTACACTCCAACACCACAGAAAATTTTTCTTGTTCTGAAAGGCAGTTATGACTGATGGTGTCCAAAATCATGGACTAAAACTCATTGGATATTTTATAGGGATTTTCCCATACACTAAGGGAATGCTATCTGTGTATGTATATCACAAGACAGGAAAGATGATGGTGGCTAACTGGTGTGTGTTAGAAACTGTGGGACCTGGGAATGACTTAAATGCTATAGAATAACAGGTGGATACTGTCCTGGTTTTGACAGGTATAGAGCTATTTTTCTTCCTAGTAGCTGATACAATGTGATCCATTTAGATTATGAGATTATTGTTGGTAACACACTGATGTTTCAGTGGTTGCTAGTACATACCTTAAGTCAACCACATTTCAATTTTCCATGCTCTACCACTGAGGACATGCACAAAAAACTAGGAGGGATCACGGTCAGAAAAGCTGATTCAAATGGTTCTAAGGGATATTTCATGCCATAAAACAACATGTTCAGCGTGTGAACTGGACTTAATTGACAGGGAGGGGCCAATCTCTGCTCAGCTACAGGCTGGGGATCAGTCAGCAGGCAGTGAGCAATTGCATTTTGCATCACTTGGGTTTTTTTAGGTTTTGTTCTTCTCTCTCTTCTTGTTATCTCCTTAATCATGATTATGAATATATCTCACTTTATTTCAATTATTAAATTGTTCTTATCTCAATCCATATGCTTTACCTTTTTCCAGTTCTCTTGCCCATACCATTGGGGTGGGGTGTGGAGGGCAGTGAGCAAGTGGGTGTGTGGTACTTAGCTGCTGGCTGGCATTAAGCCATGGCAGGATGCAGCCCTGTAACAGGGAGTGCTTGCAATGTGCAGAGGACCTGGGAAAGTAAATTTAAGCATTTCAAATAAAATTTAGAAAAAGTAAGTTCTTAATTTTTGTTGACATGGTAATCACAATAATACCACTGTCACAATTTCATAAAATCAAGTGCTATTCAATCATAGTATGGAAATAAATTAATTGAAATTAGATTGAACTTTGTTCTGCACACTGACAGCATAACCACACTTCTTTCTGGTGCTCTTGAAGGTGAACCTGTTTTCATTTGACTGTTGAGATTGTCCAGTTTACTCTGAATAAGGCAGATTTCCTGGTTACCTGGTATACCTAAAATACATGTTGGGAAAACACATTTCAGGAGAACTAGTATATGATATCTTATAGCTTAATATCTGAAGCTTTTTCAAATTTATAGGGTCTTTGTAACTTAAAATGCTGTGCAAAGGGGAAATAATTCCTAATGTGTTTTTACATTAAATAGATTAATCTTAAGTACATTGTGCTACAAGTTATTCTTCTAATACTAGGTATTACACAGGGTGAAAGTTTACATTAATTCATAAAAACATTCAAAAGTTTTAACAGAATTTAGCCTATCACAGCACTGGTACCAGATATAGCCCCATGGAATTGCCCATTACATTTCTGAGGTTTCCCTATCTTTATCATTCTCTATAAATGTTCATATTGCACTGCCACTTTTTGGTGATCTTTCTAACACTCCTCCTATTGCATGCTGATGACCTTTCCTCTCAAGGTAATGAAATAGCCTGGTGGTCTCAAATTGTATCTACTTACAAATTTATCAAATTCATTTAACTTGTCAGAGGCATCAGGAAATATTTACTACCTTATATTAACTATGAAAAAATGTCTTAATATTCCAAGAAAAGCTCAATTTTGCAGCTTTTGTGTTTCCATTTATCTTCAAAGCCACCTCTTTTTTCTCTGAGCACTCTGTAGATGTTGATAACATTCTCATTAATGTGTCACCAGAGCACTAGTTGCATGAGAATATGTCTCTTGTGATACACTGAAATACTTAAAAGAGTGTTGTCTTAGGCTCTAGATAGCTGGGAAATATTTCTGCTTATTCCTGGTTTAATTTAATGCATAAATAAACTGATCATCTATATTTTTATCCACTAGGAAAAATTATAACTGAGATTCATTTATTTTAATAAAAAAATATTTTGGTGAAGACAATGGTCCATACTTTTTCAGTGTGAATCTTTCACAATCTACTTTCATTTCCCCAGTCTGCATAAACAAGAGGTGCACACTGGGGAAAAATTCTTCAAGTGTTGGTCAAAAGCAGAAATGTTGCTGAATTTGCTATCTGTCCTACTAAAGGAGCAGTAAGAACCCTCTCAAAACAAGGATAGAAACTCTGAATGTGTAACTCATCTTAAACAGTTAGTTATTCACTCTGTGAAATCAGCAGCTCCAAACCCTAGCCTGTAATGTCTCATGGTTCATGAACAAACAGCTGGATTCTATGATTTATGAAAGATGTGTCATTAGAATGGAAAATGCAAGAAATACAAGTAGCATGGATAACAGGGGTTAAAACTCTGTCTTCCCATTAAGATACCCTTTAGAAGGAATATCTCTGGAGGCCACTGAAGGATGAAGAAACTCTACAAACCTCAGACATGTCTAGAAATTGAAGTAGGAAAAGAATTTATTAACCTTATAATTCCAAATGAATTCTTCATTTTTATTTGAGTATGCCATAATTCCCCAGACCACAGCCTTCTTAACAGGAAAAGTCTTTCCATCACTCCTAGCATCTAGTTAGTTAGCCAGTGGTTTGACTTCAGTTATCTTGCAACTGCTGATGTTTGTGTAACTTTCCCTAACTTCTTGATATGAAAAACTATACTGGATTTTATGATTAATTATCTCATTTACAAAAAAACATTTAAATGAATCTGTTTGATTTTGCATTACAGAAGTGGACCTTCCTGCATACTAAAGGATTCACATTCTCCTGACATAGCCTGAATGATCAGGGAGGAGATGACCCAAGACATTATTCCTACACATGACTGAGGTCTGCACATTCCAGTGGTTGTAGGAATCTCATTTTTGTACTGGACAGTATAAAAATCATGTGTAAAATGTTTTTTTTATGAAAGCAAGGATGCTTGTATGGCTCAGAGCAGGCTCTTCACATTACTACGATGTAACAACTATTCAAGGAATGCTTAAATTAAAATAATTCCTAAATTTGTTTCTATATCAAACTGTTAGCATCCTTTCAAATGCCCACAGAACAGCTGATCCCCAGAGGTCAGTCAGATGAGAGGAGTATTTTCAGTGATATCAAAGGGTGAAGAACAAGTGTAACAACATAACAAAAAACTGACTCAGAAGGAGAAAATGGTTTTCAATCTGCACTTGAGCCACACATCATCCACTGTACTTGCACTGTCAACATCTGAAGAACTATTTACCTACTCTTGTCCAGCTGTTGGTAATTGCAAGTCGTCTGAAATCAAATCATAGACAGCTAACTTATTTTTATTAGAGAAATAAAAAACTGTTTCTTCTTAAAAAGGTTCTGGCTGAGAAACTGTTTTCTTCGTATCTATATGAACACTCCCACAAATTTTAGGGAGATATCCCTGTGATATAACTTAAACTGTTGTAGTCTGCACATTCCAACATGGAGGGGTTGCCAGAGAAAAATCCCTATTTTTTACTTTACATTTATATATCTGTAACACATAAATCTGTCTTTAAGCCCAAGATTTTGCAGTATATCATTCAAAATTTGTCTTTTCAGGTGACTTTATCGCAAGTCTGATGAGTAATGTAGAAGGTAAAGAAAAAGAACAAATAGTTTATAGTAATGATTATTAATATTAGCAATGATTCTTCATATTTGAAACCTCACATATTACAGTATTACAGAATTCTTAGGGTTGGAAGGGATCTCTAGAGATAATCTAGTCCAATCCCCCTGCCAAGGCAGGGTCATCTAGAGCAGGTGACACAGAATCGCATCCAGGTAGGTTTTGATTGTCACCAGAGGGGGAGAATCCACAACCTCCTTGGGCAGACTGTTCCAGTAGTCTGGCACCCTCAACGTAAAAAAGTTCTTGGGATAAAACTTCTTGTGTTTAGTTTATGGCCATTGCTCCTCATCCTGTCACTGGGCGCCACTCAAGAGTCTGGCACAACCCACTTGGCACTACCTTTGAGATGTTTACATGCATTGATGAGATCCCCTCCCAGTTTCTAATCAAGACTAAGCAGGCCCAGCTTTCACTGTCTCTTCATAAGAAAGATGCTCCAGATCCCTAATCATCTTTGTAGCCCTTTGTAGCCCAGAGCTAATACTTTACCAGAAGTAATTAAGTGTTGTAGAGAATAGTGAAAACTGCAGGAAGTACATGCAATAATTAATGGCTATGTAAAGATATATTCTTTGTGATACTGGGGCGTGTGAGTGCAGCATAGGAAGGCATATCAACCATTTTCGGTCTGTTTAGCACGTGTATGAAATACAGCTGTGCCATGGGTCACAGATTTAGTGCAGGATAGCAAGAAGTATGCAGATGTAAGTTCTCCAAACCCATCCTGAAAGCAGCTTCATTGCTTTTACACTGTTCTTACCTGTAGAGTTAATGTGGCAGTTCTCTTCTTTGTTAATCATGCCCACAGCTGGAGATATGCTCTTATGATAAGCCTTATGCATTATTGCAATTGAACATCACAATTTCATGACAGACATACCTTCAGCACATTTAGCACTTTCAGTGAGACTGCCTGACATGCCAAAAGGCTGGAAAGAAACTCTCTGCCTCAGGTGTTGCACTGAACTTGATTCCTCCAGGCATCCACCACTTTTTCTGCAGTTCCATGTGTTTACTTACAGTTAGTAATTCCTAATGGTGGGATATGATCTCTTCTCACAAGGGCAGACAGTCTCGTTAATGTATTTTATTTGTACCATCTGGCTTTGTAGCTTTATCTGAGAAACATATGGGCAACTTCAGAACAAGTGAAAATAAAACATTATGTGAAAGAGGCTGTGGAAACAATCTGCTGCTCTTACTTGGCAGATCCCTCCCACAAGTAAATGTCATTCAGGAGTGTCGCTGTCAAGTCAAATGGTGTCCCATGCAGCCCCGGGTGCCAGGCACTGAGCATATCTGTGGATGTCAGAAAATGTGGTGCGAGGGTGTCCTGCACAACCACTCCTGGGTCAGCTGCTGGAGCATCTTCTCTGTCCTCAGAGGGCACTGTGAAGTGCAGGACTGTCCTTGCATTGGTGGGGGAAAACTGTGTGCTACTAGCAAAATTCAGCTTCCTCATAAATCCTGCTAAATTGATGCAAAAATGTGATCCAAACTTATTCCCTGAAGCCTGTTATTAAACTTTGTGTAAATAGTTAAGTTTTCCAGCAATAGGTAAAATATCACTGCAGTTCTGAGCCCTGTTTCTGAAAATGTCTGTAAGAGATGTCAGCAGAAGCACAGGATGAAACTCTCAGCTCGGTTTTCTCAACTCTCAGAAAGCTTGAAAGGCAAAAGCAGTGTTACAGATTCATACATATGTTTTTGTTTACATATACATGCACTTATTACATTTGTACAAATGTACAAATAATTGCCAAGATAAATGAGGGAACAAGGGTGAAAATAGTCCTTCACTCTTTTGTTGGGAAAAGATTGTGGTTGAAGATGAAAAAGTTTTGTAGACTTTCCCTTTCTAGCTAAGATTTGGCAGGGGCTGCCCTTGAGGCAGTAGTGCTGAAGCTGGGTAGTGCTGACCTCTTTTCTTCCTTTCCTGGGACAAGAAAACGCTTGGAATCCCTTTGCTTTGACTCCAGGGCACTGCATGAGAAGTACTGTTAATTCTTTATCCTGGTCTCAGGGACAGCAGCAGCGCCTGAATTTCTTGCACTTCCTCATGAGCCTCTGGCATCTTGACATTTATTCAGAGTTTGGTTGACCTCTGCTGCCTTTATGTATCTTTAAAGTTCATTCCTGTGCAACTGTCAATACATCTATTTTGTAGCTTAGAGATAAGAAGCTTTAGGGTGACTAAAAGGACACTTATAACTGTTCAGTCAAGTGTGGCTGTGATTTTAACCTTGCTGTTTTTGGTTGACTTTTTACTAATATCGTATCTATTTTCATCAACATCTTTGGAAAATATGTTGCATTTTCTAACCACTTTACCTTGTGGTTCATGAAGCAACCTATAAGGTAGAAATAGAAGTAGTTTTGGGATCAAAATTTATCCCAAAAAATATTCCCTGGAGCAAATATTTTTTTACCCTTCAATCCCTTAAAATCATAAAATCAGTTTTTCCCGGAATGATTGGTGTTATTATAAAGCAGAAAGTAGACTTTGAATTGCATAAAATATTTTTAATATGATTCTAAAAGAGAAGTAAGCAGTTCAGACTATATAAAATGTACCAGTAATTGTACACTGAGATTGAGGTTAAGTTCTAGAAGAGCTTCCAAGGAAATGAGGGGATACAATGGGTCAGTTTAATTCTCTGCTGAAAAAGAGACATGGTTGTTATCTAATTTGTTACATTATATGTGACATTCTCATCTGGATAGAGCTGCAGGAGTTGTAGCACTAGCTCTATTTATTTCTGTTTGCCCATTATATGTCAGTGCAATAGTATGGTAAACCTAATGCAAACATTTCAGGGTGTCTTTTCTAGTTTAGGGTCACAAAAAACCCACTGTGCTTTACCTTTTTCAGTGCCATGCAAGAAGTAAGTCAACTTCAGGTGGGCTGGAGGAAGCTTGGCTGTTCTGACTCATAACAAGCTGCACTTTGTTCTCTGGTCTATGGCATGAGATACATGCAGGCTGCACAGATAGCATGAAAAGAAATGACAGTGACTTACTTGTTACATAAAATATCAATTTAATTCCTCAGAAACCCTTGCTTTTTATAGCTGTGTTTACAATGTACAGCACCATTGTTTTCCATTTCCTTGGGTGATTTTTACTGTCTTGGGAGTCACAGGACCCAGTGTAGTCTATTTGATAATCCACAAGAATACAATTTGCCAATCTGGAAACATATCTCTTTTGTGGGCAGCTGGGCTCTGCAGCAGAGGCAGATGGCTAAGGTGTGCCTCATAGGAAACTGTGATAATCAGACCTGGAGATTGTGTAGCCACAAGTTTCATAGCTAACTGAAGAGAGTCACAGTCATCATTCTGAAATGAAAAAGAATTGCTATCCCAATGACTCGTGCCAGCTGGTTTCTGCAAGCCCTGGGGACCGAGCAGATGTCTCAGGAGGTTCAGCTGACCAGGACCATGCCAGGCAGCTCCTCCTCTCAGGAAAACACGCTTCAGGGATATTTCCCATTGCATCAGGCTGTGCAGACTACCAGTGCCTGGTCTATCTGCCAACCACATTCATCTTTTCTAAACCAGAGTATCTCTACTGACATTCTCACACATATATTTGGTTAAGTATATGGATACTGCTCATATTATGCTGCTCATATCGGCTGCCTATATTATTTCATGTATTTCATGCCTTCCACTTACAATCGAACTGTATCCTTTTGCATCACAGACAATTTCCTTTGGTCTTTTTCTGCCTGAAATCTGATTTTTTTTCTTCTAATTTTTAGTTTATGTTCACAATTCCCCTCATCCTTTTTTGTATTTCCATTCTCCTCTTTTCCTGTTTCTATGCTGCATTCTCACAATTCTCTTAGCTCCCTTCTCTTTCCTGCTTCCTTTACTTTCTCTCATTTCTTGAGAAAAGGAGGCTCAAGGGTGACCTTATCACTCTCTGCTCCCAAATAAAAAGTGATATCATGAGACAAAATAGCCTCAAGTTGCATATGAGAAGGTATAGATTGGAGATCAGGGGAAAGCTTCTTCACTGAAAGAGTTTTCAACCATTGGAACAGGCTTCCCAGTGAAGTATTTGAGTCCATATCCCTGGGTTTTTTTTAAAAAGGTGTAGGCATGGTGCTTAGGGACATTGTATAGTGATTAGGGACATAGTTTAGACTTGACAGTGTTGGGTTAATGGTTGGTCTCAGTGCTTTTAGTGGTTTTTCCCAACCTAAATAATTCTATGATTAATGATTTCTTGTGTCTTTCTTCTTGAGTTGATAGCACTACATTGTGGTATTGGATTAATCTATTTTTCAGTGACATTTCCAGGCTGAGAATTTAAATAAAATTAATTCATCTACTATGAATATAAATCTGGGATAAGAAGTCTTTTGTATGAAAACCTGTAGGAACCCAGTCTTCAAATCCAACTTCTTTAGTTAAAGGCAAAGGCGGAATTTACAATTAATCCCCTCCTACTCGTACATCCCACTTCATTAAACACCTTTCCTTTGCTATAAGGTCACAATAATAGCTTTGTCTCTGAATTTCAGAGTCCTGAGTCTAGAACTATTGCTTTTAGGAGTTTTTCCCTACTCCTGAAGAGTTTAGTTTATGACAAAAATCCTTTTTTTTTGTCTAATTGAAGAAGGATATTTTTTTTACATCATATGGTAGTTGCACAATCTCTCAGTCAGAATCAAACCAGAAACTTAGAGTCCATTAAATTTGTTTAAAACTTACTCACTTTTGAAGGCCCTTTACAAAAAAAACAGCTAAATTGCTAATTCTCCAACAAATACATTTTCCTTTCTCTTGAAAAAAAGCAAAACACTTGCAACAATCAGGTAGATGTCAAGTTTAATACTGGTCTTCAGTTTTCTGATGTCAATGATTTAAAGAGGACATTGCATTTCTGTAGTTCTAGTGGGATCTCTAAAGGACTTAGCAAATAGATGGTGGCCAAAAAAGCTGCATAATACAGCCTAAGCTCATGTGAATGACGAATCTGGGTGTCTGTGTTCTTTCAGAAACCCTCAAAGTCCACATCTGACAGGAGTGAGATTAGCTGTCATCTTTAAATCATCGAAGCCTGAGATCAAGCAAGGCTCCTAATCTTAACAATTCTTTCCCTGCATATCTTGGTGTAGCTGTCAAGGTCAGAACCTGCAGCTACAGGGCTTGTTCCTAATACGGCCGTGAAGGAAGATGAAAATGGATGGGCGGTGCAGGCTGGGCAATGGGGAGAGAAATCTGAGTCTTGCAGACAAGGGAACACAAATCTTCAGATAGTCTATGTATTTTGCACGTGGAAAACACAGCTGAAACTTCATCCAAGTACTGAGTGACAAATCAGAGCCTTTTTTTCCTTCTATCAACATTTCTTAACACATTGCCCTACACTGGTTTATACCTTCTTATGTTACACAAGGATTTTCTCTTATCCTGTTGGCTTTTTCTATATTGTGTTTTATTATAAACTACACAGCACAATGGGGGACAGTTACAATTAAATTATTATCTTTATTACCAATGTCTGTTTGGCATAGTGAGGATTGCTTTCTGATATCCCAGGTTCATGCAAATGTCTTTTAGAGAGCTCTACCCCCCACTCTGAGCAAGAGCTGTGTCTGCGACAGAGCAAGTTCCTGAGCAGCTGAGGGAAGGAAGAGGACTCATGTGTCATCATATTAGGCTAAAACAGCTCTTCAAGACTTAACATTTATTGTCAAACTCTATTTCCAGTTTTGAAGTCTCCCACATTGAAGGTGAAGGTCTGGGTCAGGCTTTTTACGTCTAAGCCATGGGTTTGAAGTAGAATAACCATTCAAAATAAAATAAAAGCAAATTTTCTGCTGCAGGGGTCAAGCCTGGCAAGAATTTACTGTAACTCTTTTGTGAATGAATGTTGAACTGAATATTCCTTGGATTCCTGTGTCTGGAGATCATAGTATTCACTATAGTACCGCAATTTCAAAACTTTTTGGTCAAGGTAAAAACTTTTGAGTACACATTCTCCACATACCTACATTTATTTATTTACAAATTATGTGCATACACAGTGTACTATATACAATTCATACTCTAAATTGTACCAAAGAACAGAAATGTTAACAAGGATGATATAAAGACAAAACAAGCACTATTTTCAATATTTAAAATAGTCTGTCTTTCATATTAATGGCACAAAAATATTTTCTTGCACCCCAAAGAATTACCTTGCACACCCCCTGGGTTTTATGCACCTCACCACACCTTGGGAACCTCTGTTTTAATTGATGTGCTATAGTGGACTAAGCACCTCCTCAGTAGTAGTAGTTTGGGTAGCAGTAACCCAGTGTAATCTGTCCACAGAGCAGAAACTTGATTTTGACATCACATTCACATGAATTTTTCAGTCTTTCAAATATAATTCATCTTCTGCTTTGAGCCTTCTTGAATAAATGTGGCTGGTTTGAGTTAAAAACACTGTTATTATGATATTAGGAAGTGATGAAGTAACATTACATTCACACAAATTTTTCAGTCTTTCAAGTCTAATTCATCTTCTGCTTTCTGTATTCTGGAATATCTGTGGCTGGCTTGAGTTAAGAGCTCTGTTATAATGGTATTAGGAAATGATGAAGACTTGACCATAGCTGTCTGCTCACTTCCTTTGGAATACAATCACAGAAATTAAATAAGAGAGTGTTTGTCATTTATTTAATTGTTTGGAAATGACTGTTTATTAAAAAGTACTGGAGGATTGCTGATGGATTTCCAGTATTGCCTTCAGTACCTGAATCAAATCATTGTAACCTAAAACACTGTTGCATTTAGACCTGAATTAATGATACATCATTTATCTAGGAGCCTAGAACAAACATTACCATTAATTCAAATTTATGAAATTAATGAATTAATCCAAGTTCTGAAAATATTTTAAAATATTCTTTGAACTTCCAATTTTAAATATTTATGTAAATCCTGTAAAGCATGGTTGTTTTTTTGTTTGTTTTTATGAAGGTCAAATATTTGAACACCATAGTTTGGCCAGTAGCAGAATAGAGAAGGAGAGAAACCACTTTCAGAACTCTTCTGTCCCAAAACAGAAAAAAAAAGACCTTTAGCATCAATGACAAATAATTAAAATTGTAACCAATACATTTTTAAAGTCTAAGGTTATTTCTGTTTTCTATCCCTCAGAACATCAGCTATGGTGTTCAGCTTACTATTTTTCTCACTGTAATAACTGAATCTCCATCTCCATACATCTTTCTAGGTTGTAATGGTCTGGAGAGTGTCACAGCAGCCTTTAAGTATTATTAGGAAGTTGCTGAACCCCAGCAATTTCCATGTGGGAAAACATGGATAGCATTGAATTTCCCTGAAAATCCCTTTCCCGGTTAGAACCAAGTAACATGCAAACCATGTAAATCACTGACATGCAAATGCTCTGATTATATCACATTTCTGCCACTGTTGGTTTTTCCTTCCACAGTTTGAAACTATTAAAGGAGTAACCATACATTATCTCGGCCTTGCAATAGCAACACTCAAAACTAGAAGCTATTATCTTGTCAAATTAAGGAAATTTCCTTGTGATTCCACGGACAGGATGGACATTTAGTCATTCATTCATTTCTTTCTTGATTTTTGTCAGTGAAAAGGTATTCATGCTTCTATAGAGCCTCTTCAACAGAAAAAAACCTGATCCTGCTCATATTTAGGTAAAAAATCTCCCACAGAATTAATTAGAAATGGAGAGTAGACCACGGTCAAAAGTACTGTAGAGTACAGACATCACAGCAGCACCTAGCTGGCAAGAAGATTAGCAGGCACATCTGTTCTGAACCATTAAAATGATATAAAGAAATTACCTTTAAACCACCTGCAGGACAGTAATTTCATACAATCATTACAGAGTCATTAAAAGTTAATGTAGAAAAAAACACCACGGTGGGAAATGCAATCTCCTTCTGCGTTCACGAGATACTCTAAAAATGTGAGCAGAGAACAGTCTGAAAATTATTTCATTAGTTGATTATGCCTTGTCTCCAGAATATATTTTCTCAAATATCTCCTTTGCCACAGATTAGACTACTTTCTACATTTTGAAGCCATACAGAGAATTTTCATGTTGGACATAACATGCACGTGGCAGCAGGATTTTGGAACCCTTTTGAGAAGATTTCCTTGAATTCTGAAAGTGGTATAGGGATCTGAATTTTCATTTTAGAAGTACTTTTATTTAAAATAGAAACACCAGGATGGGTATAAGCAATATGGACATAAAGAAAGATGTGCTAAAACTGAGAAGGAGACATAGTTATTCATGCTAGGATCAAAGCGAGATTGAAGAAAAAAAAGCAGTGGAGTGTGAAAAAAGGAACCTAATGTTTTAGATTAAAATAAGAGAAAGGCATTAAATGATGTAACAGAGGACATTGTGGTTAAATACTGAAATATTTTCTTATAGTCCTTTGTTACATAGATAACACAAATGTGAAGGGATTATGAAGGAGGTCATGGAAAGAAGAAATATTACTTACAAATACATTTATCTCCTCTGAGGGACAGAAAGTTCTCAGTGACACACTGGGCTGGAAGATACATGTGGAAAGCACTACCTGTTGACTTTGTTAAGACTTTGATGTTGTCCCCCACAACAGTCTTGTAAACTAAACTATGGAAATACAAGTTTGGACAAAACCATTGGAATCAGGAAAGATCCATGCACATGAGGAAGATAGTATATGATGTAGAATCACCAGTATGCACCCATTAATTACAAAGCTACATTTTGTGGAATATCTTCCTTAATGAATGAAAGAAAGCAATAGAAAATCTTATTAATTTCAAATAGAATTAGAGGCAAAGGGGCAGTATGCATTTGGAAGGGAAAAAAAATTAATGAAAAATTAACTTGGCAGATTGGAGGAAAGGTTTGAAATCAAGGGTATGTAATTTAAGTGGCTCTGGATATTGTAATGATTCAACTTAAAAAGCACATGATATTGAGATGTGTAAAGGGGTAAATTCTAGCTGTAAAAATACACAGTATGAAAAATGTGTGTAGTCTTTTACCAAAAATCCACTTGGGTTATTTTCTCTTTACTTCAAGAAAGATTTATCAGAGGTGTAATCTACCAAAACAAAAACCAAAACCAAAAACCCAAACCAAAAAACGCTCTAAAAAACCCCAAAAAAACCAAATAACCCAACCAACCAACCAAAGAAACCCTCAAGAAAACAAACAGCAAGCAAAACAGAACAAAACAAAACAGAACAAAACAAAACAAAACAAAACAAAACAAACATCAGCAAAAACCAAAAAAAACACACACACAAAAAAAAAAAAACCAAAAAAATGGAAAAAAAAACACAGACAAAATCTGTGGTCAGAAATGTTGAACACAAAATTGACAGAGAAAAACAAGGATACCTTGTATGGAGAAAACTGAAGGGTTTTCATACTAACTATGGATGAAACACAATCTGTAAGATTTAAATGCTGATTTTGAAAAATTCAAATACTATAAGATGTTCCCCACATCTACTGGGGAAGGTGCAAGAAAGAGCACCTTGACTGCAGCAAACAAAGCTGAGGTTTACTATTAGAGAAACAATCCATTAGGATAGTGGAGTAACAGCAGATGCGTCACAGAAAAGTTCTGAATCTCCCATCACGGGAGTTTTTAAGATATTGTTTTGTCAAGTATCAGTTAGGGAAATAATGATGTAATTGACTCCTCATTCAGTCAGAATCATGGCTGATGTCTCAGGACCCTTTGTCTACCATCCTATGATGTGGCAACTTCCTGGAGTTTTGGAATAAAGACATTTGTCCAATCCATAACTAAATTCAGAGGAAAGCAATTTTGCTATGGCTGCTGAAAAGGGGGGAAGGACTGGAGTGGGAGGAGGAGTGGAAAGAGGGTTGGAAATGGTCTGGAAAGCAGTGCCATATAATCAAAAAAAGATCATTTAAAAATGTGTAATTTAAAATATGTCAGTAAAATGTAAAGCTACAAATGCAATAAAATAATCAAAAGGAATAGACATTTCTGTAGCAAAAATATGGTCTTATGTCATTTAAATACACAAGCAAAAAGCCAGTCAAGTATTCTGTGAAGCCACTGAGGGATATACAGAAAGTGGGAAGTAAGTTAATGACGTTAGTATTGCTCTGAGCCTGAATAAATTCTCTGCTTTCGTCTTCACGAAATAAGCCAAAGGTCGGATTCTGAGGATTGGGATATTTTCCCAAGTGGGAGGGAAGGGAATGGAAGCGTTGAAAGACTTTATGAGTACATCAAAGCAGAGAGGCAATTAGAGCTGATAAAAGTTCACATAGAAGCAGATAGAGATAAATTGCATCCCAGATTTTTTTTAACCTAGCAAATTGTAGAAAGATGTAGAGGTTTTCCAGCTCATAAGCTCTAAGAAAGAATAATACATATATAGGATTCAAGAGAATAGAGATTCAAGAGTCAAATTGGGGCAGCCATGACACTGAAGTTTATTTATACCATGATTTATATTTTTGTTTATTTATTGTCTCAGCGACATACAAGGGAAAGGCTTTGTAATGAGACTCAGTAAAGTGAGTTATACATTGACAAAGGAATGAGATAGTAGTAGTAAGCACCGATCTGAATAATAACTGTGGTGTTTTCAAATTAATTTGCACTTTTCAGTCTCAGGTGTTTGCTGCTATTGAAGTTGTTTTCTTAGTATCTCATACTTCAATCAAACATATCTGAGTTCTTTGCTGTAGAATTATGACAGAAGATAATTCACTGATATTCTGTTATGATGATCACAAATGTAGTTTTTTCATATCACTTTAGCTATTTTGAGTGAATGAGTTAAATAACATTAGCTGTCTTCTTCACCTATTTTAGCTTTGCTCAGTTGGACCACCCTATACAGAATATTTTTGTGTTCTTAATAAACCAAAACCAGGGAGAGCAGTTAAGAGGAGAGAGTTAAAAAAAGTCTGTGGTTTCCCAGATAACACAAGTTAGAGTACTGCCCAATGCATTCAGCAGAGGAGACTGCTCTGATTTAGAGAAAGAAACTGGGTGAAACCTATAGCATCTACTGACATCTTTATGCTTACGTGTATAGACCCTTGTGCACTTCTCTTTAAGTGAGGGGCTTCCTGTCCAGCTCACAAATGTGCCTCATATTTTCAGTATTATTCATAATTCTTTTTGTCTTTCTGCTTCCCTCTATGGCACCCTATAACCTGCTGGAAACAACATTGCAGAAGAAAGTTGTAAAGTGGTTTTCTTTGATCAAGAAAAAGCCAAGGTTCATCAGATGTTTAGAACCAGTTATATGTTTAACCACAAAATATTAGTGCAAATATGATCATTAGAATATTTCTATTACTAACTGGTCTTCTAAATATATTTAAAAAAAAACCCAAAGCATCAAAACCAAAAGAACATTGGCATCTCAGCCAAAATCTGCCTTGTATTGCATAAGCATTTAGCTTAAGTTTAGTAACAGAAGTAGTAGACAGCAAGCTGAAAAAATCTGAACAGGAGATCCCTTTTCCACAAAACTATTACAGTACACCAAAAAGAAGTTTCCAGTGAAAATGGCTGAAGGAAAGATAAAAGCCAAGGAAAACTTTAATCCCTCTGTCACTAATTGCTTGAGACAATCCCTGCATGTGTAAAGATGGTTCTGGTTAGAACTGATAGGATTCAGTCAGCTCTTGTGTTTTCAGAAGTGCTAGTAAAACTTCCTAATTGAGAAAAAAATATTTTTTAAACATTCTTTTTTCAGGAGATAAAATATCAAGTATATTTGATGTTAAAAAAAAAGGGATTTTTAAAATCTTTATATAAATATGATCTATGTGATTATGAAAAATACATGTTAAAATGAGCTTTAAAATACTGAAATGTTATATAGCTCTTTGTGTATAGTTTACTGGAAAAACATTCTCATTTAAAATGCAACTTCTAAACAAAGCAAAAAAAAAGAGTTTATTCAGAATACTGTTCTGAAGTTGTGTAAATGTATCTTAGAGTTTTCAAAAGATATTTTTGCTAGACTTTTAATCACTTCTAGTTGCAGGCATTTGAACTCAGTTTATTGAAAGTGTAGTTTTGAACAGAAAATATAAGCAACAATAAATACAAGGAATAAATACAAAGTTTTACAAGGAAATTGAAACACATGAAACCTAGTGTGGAGGAATTTAATTTTTGATTCTGAATATCAAATACAATTCCTACATTAATCCATTTACAATTTACAGCCCTTTCAACTCAGAAAGTTCAACAATTTCAAGGTTTTTCTGTAGCAGTTGCAAGTCATCTTTAGACATGGAAAATGACCCATGTTCCCTTAACCTATACTGAGCATATGAGCACAAAGTGGAGTATCCTTATGGAGTAGTTGTTAAATTAAGTATTTCAGTAAGAAATTTAGTTTTTTAGTAAGTGCAGTGCCTTGTATCTGAAACCCTGCTGCAGCCATTGGCTGAGGAACAGGCATTTTATGGATTATTTTATCTTTTCTTCCAGTTAGAGGAGTGGGGCTGGGTGACAGGATGTGTCTCCGTTGTGTTGACACCCTGCACTGCTCTGCAGGACCTGTCCACATGTAACTCTAGTTCAAGCAGTAAGGATTTTGGTGAGGACATTTTCCATCTCTTAATATATTTCATATGCAAAAGGCTGGTACACAGCAACTAGAACAATGAATTGACGACTGAGGATATTGGATTTAATTTCTGGCCTTGTGGATATATCAAATATGTTGTTTATATTCTCTACAGCATAGTTTTCTCCTCCTCTGTCAGGTGATTTTAATGATTCTAGCTCTGCTTCCCAGGAGTGTTCTTGATGAGCTTTAATTAATATCTTTAAAATGTTCTGAGCTCCTTACCTATGCACTGTAATATCAACATGAAATATGATTAGATTTCAGAAACAATGACTATCCCAGAGGTTAATAATAACAAGATTAATAGTGTATTGAATTTTATGTCATCTGTTAGCGCTTACATGTCAGATATTACGGTTTACCTGCCTAGAGGAAAAGAGTTTTTGACTGAAGACATTTTTCCCCTCTCTTTTCATCTATCATGTCTAAACCAGTTCTGGTAAAAAGTCTCTGTTCCTTTCAGAGATTGCTGTAGTCATCAGAGATTTTCTTTTTTATAAGTTACATCACTGAGCTAGTGACCAAAAAAAACCTCCTGCTCCCACACAGGAAGAATGAATTTCATACAGTACAGTTCTCACTGTTTACAGATTTTAAAATAGGATTGTGCAGCTTCCCTCAAATTCTCACTTTGAGACTAGTTCATATCCAGTTTGGCCAAAAATCTTTGTCATCTGACAGCAATCCAGAGTAGTGCTGAAGGTGTTTTGACTGCCATGGTCTTGGACTTCTGGTTTCAGAGGACTACTTGTCACATTTGTGCTAAATCCTCCCTCTCAGCAATCTCTCTGTTACACATGGTCACAGAAAGAAAAACAATCTTGTCATGTTTTGAATAAAGGGAGGCACACTGTTGGATGAGTACTTAGTCTTCTGCTTCCATTCTTGCTCTTTGATTGAAAAAACAAGGGTTTTTGCAACATTACATGGAACTGGACATCAAAAAATTGCTGGCACTGAGTGCCAGTGCTTCCTGTACACAGTAGGACTCTCAACAGAGTATCTGCAAACCTTGCATGTGCTGACCAAGGCATTTCCTAATCTAGGACATCCTGATTCAGCAGGATATCTCAAGGGCTAGGTTTCTTAATACTATCAGGATTGATTGATATTTTTTTTTATTTGATTTTATTTTTATTTATCTGTTTTTTCCTTTATATTCCAGGATATAGATGTCAGTACAATTCCCTTTCTTAAAACATTCTGTAAGTTTATTCAAAACCGATGAAATAAATACAAAGTTTTTTGTAAGGGTACCAAATCCATGCTTCTCCTAGCCTCATTCATTTTTGCTGTTTCTCTGGCATCATGAAGGGGTTTCTTTTCCTATTTATAATAAGGTATTTTCAACAGAAGGCCTGAAGAACATCCTTTTCTCTCTTCTCTTTTCTCTGCCCCTCTCCTTTTTTTCTTTATAGACTACTTCTTTATGTACACTTTTTTGCTCAGATACCAATGAAATTTTGAGACTTGTCTAAATTGAAGAACTACTGAATAATAAAGTGAGCTCCCTATTTGCCAGCATTGTTTCAGTTTCATCCAGTCTTAACTGCCCTACAAACAGTCTTTTGAATATTTAAATAAGATTTTATGTACTCTATTAATTTTACTTTTGCTTCTTATATTGTATAAATACTTATGTGTAATACATAATTATTATACAAATTATTATACATTATAAATGTATGCAGTAATTCCTGCTGTTGACCATTCTAAACTTACAATATTTTACTTTCACAATATCTCTTACTTATTTTTCCCTCTTACAATGAAAGCATGACACCATTTATTTTATCTTGTTTTCAGCTAAAGCATCCATCTCACATCAGACTTCCAGTGCCTATTGATAATTTCATTGCTTGTTTTTAATTAATATTATATGTCATTCAGCTTACAACATTCAAAGTAAATGTTAAACCTCTGGCAGAAAAAAATCCAACTGGCACTTTATGCGTCGCAATAAAATGGCAGGCAACAGTCGGAATTGTTCAGCAAAAGGAGTGCTTTGCTGGGAAAATGGAGCACAATGATCACCTCTCCTGACCCTGAAAACCACTGAAGAGTCACAGGGCTTGCTTATGGCACTGACCTGGGGGAGCTAAAATGAAAGTAGGTCTAATGTGCTTGTGGGGAGAGCAGTATTGCTACCCCACTGCTTCATCCCTGGGACAAACCAGAGGGCAGGACTCAGACTCTCATTGCTCAGGACCTGCAGATCAGTTATGAGATATGCTTTGGTCTCTCCTGAAACAGATGTCAGTCCTTTTAATAGGAAATTAATGTTATGGCTAATTGAGAAGTATTATTGTCTATCATTATCTGATGTATATATTATCTATTGCTATCTGATGTATAACTGAACATTGTAAACTCAACTCAGTGATTATTATTACTGTTATGACTCATCATTTTCTCAGGTTGTAGAGTTCATGGTGGGGTGCATCTATCATGAAGGTGTAAGAAGGAACAGATTTAGAAGACTTAGAAGAAGATTTAGTGTATGGCTAACCCAGGCTGCCTTTGTGCCTTTGTCGCTCGACCACACTTCTCTGTTTTCTGGAACATATGTATGTATCCTAGAAAATAATAAAGGTACACCCCGCCAAACACACTCATCAGGATTAGTAGGTTGTTGAGATCCTGAGCTGGGAATAAAACATTAGAAATGCTATAGACATTCTGCCCTGGCAGGGTCCATGAAAGCTGCCCTGTCCCCATCACTGCCACCGCCTTGACAATGAGCACGTCCCCTAGAAACACGTGATCAGTCCAAGAACCAGTTTACATCAAGCTCCCTAATCTTTTGTAATGTCACCAGTCACCACAAACAATAGGGTTTGATTGAGATTTCTTCTCTTCTGAAGAAATCAAATTGCAGTTTTGTCTCCCATGAAAAAAGGCTCACTGGTTTGTGATTAAGATATATTATTTATCATCATTTGTTTCCTTGTTTGTATGCCTATATATGTATGATGTGCTCAGCCAGCATTGTGACAAATAGATTTTTTCAAGAAAAATCTCTCATGCTTTGTGGTCATCCTTACATTATTTTTTGGCAACTGGAATTAACCTCTTGCATAAATTTTAATATTAGGATTCACTTCCATACTGTTAGTGACTGACAGGTAACACTTGTTTAGGAGGAAATTTTATTTCCATGCAAATAATTTTTTTAGCTTTTCTGTGCAAGTACAGCTCATGACAGGGAAGATACTAAAGGATGTACAGTTGCAAAATGGAGGTCTAATGGTGTGAAATAGGGTTTCAATAGGCTGAGGGTTTTTAGTTCTGTTACAACTCACAATGACACAGACCAAAATATTTTTGCTTATCTTACAGTTAATATAAGATGGCACAGTAACACATTGTCAGGGTTCTGTTTTGGGTATAGACACCCACCATGTTCAAACAATTCATCATTTCACAAATAACCAAAAGAATGACCATGTGATACCTTTTCTTCCAGTATAAAATAGGCAGGGGAATTGAATAAGATGTTCTTTAAAGGTCTCTTTGAACACAAACCATTCTATAATTCTGTATTTCTATGAATGGAAGGCTATTTTTTGTATGAAGGTTATAAACATCTTTACATTAAAACACAAATACTCCACCCACCCAAGTTATACACAAAATAATACACAAAAAACCTGTATCAAATATTAATTTCAGAAGGGATATATACACCTAACTTTATCTAAATTGTAATGAAAGTGAGGGAGTAGAAATGTATTTCCTTTTCCCAGCTGAAACTGACACAGATTTCCCATATCAAACTAAATATCAGAGTTCAGCTATCGGTAGTGCTACTCCTATTTGTTCTTTGACTTTTTAATATACCTTCCACTTGCAATGTAAACACCACCAACATGCTGAATGTACAAAAGCAATTAGTTATGAATTACATAATCATGGCTTGTACCATGATTATTCCAAATTATGGCACAGACATTGAAAAGGTAAAAAGAATCATGGTTCCTTCCCCCACGGCTGACTACATATTAAAAAGCTGAATCCCATTTTCTGTATACAAATTAATTTTTTATTTGTGATACCAGAAAGACATAAATCATGATCATTATTTCAGATATATATATATATATATATATGTACCTTGCATCCTTTCAAATTGGACCCTTTTCACTATATTATGTTGCTTTGCCCTGGAAAAATACAAAACAAAACCAAACCCAAAACTCAAAATAACAGAAAACAAACCCACAGACAAACAGTGTAAGACTGAAATTCTCCATTAGCTCCTTGATACCTGAAAGTTTCTAATTAAGACTAGTAAAAACTTATTTAAAGCTGTAGTAGAAAAGGAATAGATCAAAAGTCCTGAAGCTGTGGAAAATATGCCAAGGATCTAACGCACTGCTGGTCATGATGGGCATAAAGAATAAATTTGAAATTTGCCTGTGGTATGCTTAGCTCAATGAAGCACAACCACAACCAGTTTCACACAGGTATAATTTCTGTAAAACCATTGGTGTTAAACAGTCATAAAACTGCGGTTTTAAAGCAAAGTTTTAATTGCAATGATGTATTGAGACAAGGAGGGAATAAAGGTAGAATGAGTGTTAGAAAGCCTCCTGCGGCAAAGCAACTGTTGGAAAGAAAACTAATCAGACACAGTTGGAAACAGTTGGCTTTGATAGACTGTAAACAGTAAAAGTCATGATTTCTCTCCAAGTCATCTGACACCTTCATTACTGCAATTACTTATTTAATGCTCCTCACATCAAGAAGCAAACACAGCTTTATTAACTCATGCAATCTTATTTTTTAATCTGTAGTCTTCACCAGTACTTACCAATTAACACTGTGCATCAACAACCTGAATTTGTAGCAGCTGCTGAGCTAAAAATGTATTCAGATAGAACAATATTCTGTATCCTAGAAGTGTCATACTCCTTCTAGGAACATGACTAAGTGAATTCAATATTATAAAATACATTTTGAATTACAGCTTTTTGATACCTGAAAGGGAAATGTTAATCTGTAGATTTACCATAGCTGTCCATTTCTGCAAACATTAAACATTGCATGTCACTCTGTTCTTGGTCCTGCTTTACAGATGTTCAACCAAGAAAACATCTCAGGTTTTGCCTACAGGCGTCTTTCAAAATATTTAACTTAAATCTTGACTTCTCATGCTACATTGGATAACTCATCTGCAGAATCTTGGTATCAGGGCTGTTGCAACCAAAACAGACCGAGGAAGTAATATAATCAGGTCTGTGAGGAGAAAAAATACCCTTTAATAGATCAACTGTTACACTTTCCATGGAAAACATTCAGACACAAGCTTTTCTTACAGTAAGAACCAGAAATAACTAAGAAACTTTTGGGATCTTGTAATCTCATTTTGTAAAAATACGAAATTCCTGGATTCTGGCCACAGAGATTTGACAATTTTCAAAGACATCACTTCCACAGAGTTTCTATAACAGCTGTAGTGAGGCTTTATTTAGCCAAATGCCTGTAATACATGTTTATCTCCCTTGCAGTACTGAGCCAGATGTCAAGTGGAAGGCTTGGAGTGATTTTTTTTCAGTTTTTAGATTGACTGAAACTTTTTCTGTCTTTCCAGTGTGCTGGTGCAGGTAAGACTATATTTGTGATACATACAAAATACCAGTGAAATCTGAATAAGTGACTACAGTTAGAAAGAAAGATTGATGCATTCAATTATCACAGGAAATATCATCACTGTGTTTTAGTATCATCAAATATTTTAACCCTTTAAACAAAGAGTTTTGTTGAAAATGTTATAATGTGCCTTCTAAATATGTGTCATGAACTGAAAGGGAAAATCAGTGTATCTTCTCTTTTTTTGTCAATTTCCTTGTTATTATGCTGGTTGAAGAAAAGGTAGATGTATTTTCTACAGGATTGAAATGTGTTCCTTAATGTTTCTTTACAACATGTAGAAATCATTGAGCTGCACTTGGAGATTAATGGGAAGATCTCAGATGGAGCTAAGGGCTTAAATAGAGGTAATGCAAGTCAACCTTCCATTTTTTTATCTGAACACAAGCTTGCATACAAGAACTATCAATCATGTTGCAAAACGCAAAAAACAGAATCTACTGCATGATGCTATGTTATTTTTTTATATTTCATATTTTAGACTCCTTTTAAGGTTTTTCCTTCTTGAACTGCAACTTCAGTACATGATTTTGTCAAATAAAAGCTGCTTCTGCAAAGAATCATCAGGGAATAGGTAATGTTATATGTGCAAACTGAGTTGTAGTCATTTCTTCCATACCTTGAAAGTGTAAAATTCTTGTACTTCGCGATCTCAGAGGAGGCAAGCAGCCCTTCTGTTCCAAGTCAGTCTCCATTAAAGTCCTGTAATGCACATTAATGCAGTGTTCCGAAGGGAATGCCACGGTGATATTTATCCTTGCTCGCCTACTAAGAAAATCCCTTCCAAGCAGGAGAGGAAGCATCTGTATGCGTGGTTGAGTGACATTTTTATGCTAGCAGATATTCAAGGGCTCTGAAAAGATTCAGATTCAGTAGGAAATGAATTTGAAAAAAAACACCTGAGGAAAGACCATTTGACTTTTTTTCCCCCTTTAGTTTGGGGGCTTGCCTTGACATTTAGAGTAATAACACCATCTGCAAAATCATGTCTGGTCCAGGAACGCCATTACAACAAGTTGAACTCTTACAGATTGGATGAAATAACAATTTAATTGTGTTCTTAATAGATTTCCCAGTTGTTCTCTGCAATCAGACTTACCTTTTTAAAAGTCCTCATTGCTCATTAATTACATTTCCTCTCTTAATTTCTCCGTTTCTTTCCTATTCCTTGAGGAGTATGGAAACCAGTACAACTAATCACCTTTAAATTATGTTTGTGAATCATCCCAGAAACACGTGGTTGGGATCTTTCTCTAGTTCAAGAGGCTATTTTAGATAGAGAATAATTTCTCATCTTGTGGTAGGGACTTATTGTGAACTTCAGTTCATCCAGAGGCTGTGTTAACAACTGGCTCTTAGGCAGGAATTTTCATTCTAAACTGATTAACATGTCCTAAATCTTAAACTATGAGTCAATAATTGAGAAATAATTTGAGATGATTGACTCACCTGATCATTCTTTTCTTTCCTATTAAATGCACTTAAACTCTCTGAACTCTCTACCTAATGGACTTCAATTAGCCCAACACCCTGACTGCTATGATTAAATGGATACTTTTCTTATACCATGTTGCATTATGACATAAATTTCAAGTTTAAAGATGTTACCTGGAACAATGCATTATTTATTTGATTTTAACAGAGTTGTGATATGCAAATAGAAAAGCAATTAGAAGCAGAACAATGCCTAAAACAGGTATCTGTTTTCTCTAATAAACTAATTCAATACAACAGTTTAGCAAATGATTTCTAAGCAGCACTATACAGAAGGAACTCAAAATAACAAAATGTACAAAATCCACAGAATTTTTCATTGTCTTGAATGGGATTCAATTCAGTTTTTCTCCCTATATGGTTCTTTCTTTGGCTTACCCATAAAAACAGTGATATAGTCCATCTTCATACCTATCCCCAGCTGCTGAGTCAGGGGGGCTTTTGGGTACACAAGAACAACATTATATGTGATCTGGATATATTTTTCCTTTTTGTAGATCTATAGAGCCAGCCAAGTAACTATGACTTTGCAAGCACTTGAAAAGTCCACAGAGAATCCAGGCCTCAAGTGCTGCATTCCTTCCTGTGGAACACAAAACCAAATTTAAAAAGTAAATTTTTTCAATAAGGAATTTTATGAAGAGTCATGAAGGCTGGATTCCAATGACTCATTTTGATGATATAATGAACCTGTAGGTAATGGGAAACAAATCTTTGATTAACCATGTCTGTGCTTTACGCTGCATAGTTTCCTTCAAATTGTCATTTTCCCTGGAAAGCCCAATACTTTCCAAGAATTAGAAAGACAACTATGGATGCAAAGGTGTGCTGGAATATATCTGTATTTATTTTTATGTACGCTGAGTGAACTAATAAACATGCAGCAAAGCTTATTTTCCCTACTTTACTTTATTTATCATGCAACATTTTATTACCATGCAACTGTCTCTGAATATACAATTTATATTTTGTGACACAAAATATAAATTATTCTCTACATATCTGCATTTACTGATATATTTTAAAAAAGTAAAATCAGTACATTTGCAATATTGTCAACTGTCTATGTTTCTCTAAATGTGAAGATCTGTACAACAAAACAGCCAGTGTGAAACTCAGGTAATTTGACAAATAACAGACATCCGTAGTGAAAAATTTTACTATTTAAATATAGTAAATAAATAATACTAATGTAATAATAAATAGTAAATATAGTAAATAAATAGTACTAATATTTACTATTTGCTGACATGTGATTTTCTTATATGTTGATTTGGAATAGAGCACTCATATCCATTGGATATTTGAGATCTAGTCCTTGCTATCACAGAAGAACCATATCAAATTACCGGTTTCATAAATGCACTAAATTTATGAAGCAGCAGCTTAAAATTCAAATTGTAACATGCTTCCATAATTTTAGCTTGATGATAGCTAGAAGTTTCATCTCATTTCTCACCTAAATTTATTCCCTGCTAATTTACAGCAACTTGTCTTCTACAAGCATTATCCTTTTTGTTTATGCTTTCTTTCTCCTATATATTCTTGATGGAATAAAAAGGAAATTATGAAAATTATTGAAGGAAATTATATCACCTTTAAGGTGCTGTTTTATTTTGAAGTTATATTAAAAATAAAAATCCAATTCACCAAGCTACTGTTTTGTAGTACCTATATATTATATACTTAATATAAGACTCAATGAACAAATAAAAAAGTGGTGGTTTTGATTACATTCTACAGTTGTAGTGACAGGTCTTTATGTCTACACGATTAGGGAAATATTTTTAAGATCTTCATAACTAAAAGAAATTTAACCAGGAATGTGAAGTATCAGGAAACACACGAAATCACAGTCTTCACAGTAATTAAATGTAACTCCACACAATTACCTGTGACATAAGTAATAGCAATGAGCTCCATCCAAGATGAGGCTACAGCAGTTGTGCATCTGGAGAAAGGGTCACATCCCTATAAGCCACAATAATTCAGAGAAGTCACAGGCATGCTGGCCCTTTCATCAAAATAGAAAGGTGATGGTGTATCTGAAGAGTACTTTGCTTTCAAAGGTTCTCCAAGTATTTTATCCAGAGGTGAGCAGTTCATTAATTAAATAAATAGTCTCCTAGCTAAATCGCTATTTGAGACACTCTTCAAAATCCAGTTTCTTGGAATTTTTTTTGCTGGCAGTGAATATTAGCAAAAGGAAAACAAGATTGAAAACATTAATTTGCCTGGGTTACAGTGCAACCAGCTTTAAGAAGTCTAAATAAATTTTGGTGTGTGCGTTTGAATGGTTCAGCTTAAAACTTTCTACCACTACCAAGTACAAATAGAACATAATTTCTTTTTCAATTTATACTTATTTGTTTTTATTCTATTTCCTTGTGCAAAACATTAGCAATGTATACCAGTTTAAGCTGCAGAATGCAAAAGGAAAATAACAGCTAGATCAGATGTCATTGGTAACTTGTTATTTGTACACTTTACTTAAAATTATTGTTTGAACGAATGTCTTTAATCTAAAACATCTGAAAAACCTGTCATAGAAGAAACATATCAAAAAGCAAAAAATAAAATTATTAATTATTTTTTGCTATGAGTTATTTTGGATATGTGTAATTAGCAGTTTTATAGGGTATGCCTAGTGCATCTAAGCATTAAAATCTGAAGTCTTTTCCAACATTTGAGCTGAAAATATCAGAAAATTAGGCCTAATCAAGTCTGTTTCTGAAGCTGACAATATAGAAACTAGAAAAAATATGTAAATATTTTTACAATTCTTCAATTAAGTATCAGATTTTACTTAAAAATTAATAAGGACTCGGATTGCTCTTTTTTCAGTGGCAGATTCTCCCACAATGGATAATATTTCATGAAGTTGTCTCTTTCTGTAGTGCCACTCTATAATGCATCTTGTGATATGAATAAGTTACAATGAGATGTTCTTTCAAATTCCTTTGTTTATGTCCAGTAATAAAAAGAAGCCCCAAATTATAGTAGGTAGTCCGGGAAATGCACAAGAAAAAAAAAAAATCTTGACCAGTCAAAGCTAGCCAAAAAGAATGCTCTTTATCTGTATCTGTCATGGACTGAATTTGGCAGACTGTGGTTTCTGAGCCTGCCAGAACTCTTCTATCGATACACAGCTCTTGAAAAATGTAATCACACAATGAAGGTTATAACAGATTAAAATCCGCTTTAAATTTTACCAGAAAGAGTGTAGAAGTCTTTGAAACCATTATATTTTCTGCTGTGGTCTGCCATTGCAGCTACAGAGCAAAGCTGGGGCAGGAAAGGTTCTCCTTCATTGATTTTTTCACTTTTTAACAGAAAATATTTTAATAGTCTGTATGCATTATAATTATGTAGCATGCTGTTTTTACACTGAGGAGTATCATTCAACAAACAAAAAATGAGTATAAAACCTAATATGTCTTTGAAGCAGAATTTCTGATATATTTCTCTCAGGGAATTGTTAAGAGGTAATCTAATTAGAAATGTAACATGGAGCATTTACATGGACTAGCTCTTTTTATAGAGATAAGTTGTCTAGTGGCCATGGACTTTCTTACTAATCAGATCCTGCAAACCTATTTATAAAGCATAGCCAAGGAAAAGTCCCATTGAAATGTCATTCTGACTTTACCAGGTGAAGTTCTGTTTGTTCCAACAGTGAAAAGCAACCTAATTACCTCATATATGATTCCAGAACCCTTCAGAACATTGTAAATGTGAAAAAGCTATTCAACAGTGCTAAGGCTAGGGAAATGAAATTTTGAATTAGCCCTTCTTTGGGAAAATACATTTAAATGGAGCCTGAAAGTTACAGAATGTGCAATACCCAATTAAATTTGATCTTTACATAATCAAACCCCTTCTCTATGAAAGTAGGGTACATTGAGCACTTGTATTCTCACCTGTACTGAACAGAGTATGAATCATAAAAAGAGCGATGACCCAAGTAGTCCACTCAGCTGGATTTCTTTATTCCTGCACAGCAGTAGACTAATGATCCAGAAGGTAATCCCTGTTGTAATCCTTTAGCTATGGATGAAAGGAGACCCTCAGCCCCTTAGCATCACTGGCACTACGCTTTAGCATGGTATTTTAATATATATGACATAAATACACAAATGAATTCTTTTCTGGCTCTCTTCCATCTTCCTTTTGAAGACTTAATGTGGATGACAGGCCAGTGTGTGTGAACTGTACTACTCACAGGGCAAGGCATAGGACATATAGCTGTTTTTACCCGAATCTTGATAGCATGCTAGGGCTTTGCTGTGAACTGATCTCCATTTCCCCTTCCTTAGGTTGCTAAACAACAGCAGAGAACCAGGGCTGCTCCTGCTGCCACCCACCTATCCAGCATCATAGAGGATGGAAGGGCAACATGAGGGCTGCCTTTGTCAGTTCCTTGGCTGCAGGTTAACAAAGTTGAATTAAGAATATAGGCTATAGCCATGTAAAAAAGATGCAGAGATCTACATGAAACTACCCAGTAATCTGGGCAGTTGCCTTTTTAAGAATGGTGTTTTGCTTTACATGCATTTTAGACTGAATTGAGTGACTCCTCCACTCGCTCCAAAAAAGGTACCCAATATCAAGTCTCAGTGATTCTGTTTTCTCAACTTCAGAAAACTCACAAATGTTTGAGAAGCAACAACCAAAAAAATAGCCAGACTGAAAAATCAGCTCTTCGAAGACCTTCAAGACAGAGGCCTTCAAAATCACTAATTCACTTTTCCTAAATGTCTGCAATAAAGAAGAGACTTTCAGATTCAGCTAGCACACAGTAATTTAAGAGTGTTAAACTCATTATAGAACATGAGCCCACTGGGCATGGGGCTTCAGGGCGGTCTTGGAAATATGGATTCATTTACAATCTTGGACAAGACAAACAGTTTATTCAGCCTAACAAAACAGGACTGGGAGGGAAAAGCAGTCTATAAATGTATCTAGGAATACATGTCCCTGAGAATAGTAAAGGTACTCCTACAATGGGGAGATTAGAATGGTAAGAAATGTTTGAAAATATGTGTATGAATTTAGGCTGCCAGTAAAAAGAAGGTTCCCAACAAGTACAGCTGCTAGATCTGTGCAGCATCAGAATTAGGGGACAATCAATACAGCTGTGCTCCTAAGGGAGTTTGCTGAGTTAATGAATGAATTTGCATAATGTGAGGTCCTCTGACAGCAAGAGACAGCTATTTCTTCTCGAAGCAAGAGTCTTAAACCTACAGGAAACAAACAGCCCTACATAAACTAAGTTTAACATCAGGTACTTTTTTGAAGATATCGTCTTCACCTGCTCTACCTCAACATTTACCAGTTTCTTCTTCCTTACTACAATCTCAAGCCCAGAGCTCCAACACCAACTTTGGAACTCCAAGTACAATGCACTTCTGTGGAAGGAATCATCAGATGAGACTGAAACTATTGACACCAAATCTTGAATTTTTCGGACTTTATTTTTAACCAAGACTCAGTCTTTCTGCATAAATTATATATCCTTAGCCTTTTCATGAGGAGTCTTCCTAGAATGCAGTAGTTTGCTTTCTATACTCCCTAATAAGAGAAAATTGCTTGCTTAAACCAGTGTGCAGATGTTCTGTCTGTGATTATAGGAAGAGGGACTGTCTGAAAAACAAAGATTAAGAACTGTGTTAGAATAGAAACAAATGGTGGTAAGACATCTGTCAAACATACTTGTGACCACTTTCTGTGAAAAGCAATTCAATAGTGCATAAAGCAAGCAAACAAGTAGGAGCCTCCCAGGCTCCATATAAATGAATTCTTCTCTATCAAAAAGCTGATGTGTAAAAACTTGACACCTCCCAGTCAACAGCTTTGCTATTCTATAAGCTACTGACAAAAGTTGCCGCTCTGAGTACACTTCCTAAGTAGAAAGGTCTTCATAGATATATCTCATCTAACAGAAGACAGTGACTGTTTTTAGACTTTCTTCTGCTTTCCTACCATTCCAAAAATAAGATATGTGTTGGATAAATTCTGACTAGAAAACTATTAAATAACTGCATCTACATACTAAAAGCTTTTATATCCCGTGTTTAGAAATAAATTAGGCTACTAGATGCTGTGGTCTCATTGAAACGTTCAGAGCAGTTCTAGAAAAGGGTACAGAAAATTGATCTTATGCACCTTTCTCATGTACATTCTTCTAAGCATATTATCTATGCAAAAATTGATCTAATACTAAATAATCTGCTCAATGGGGAAGAACAAGATCATTTTACTCTTTTTTTCATCTCATTATGGAAACAACCCCATTTTTTCTCAAATATATGCTCTACTGAAAATATTGTTCTTACCATGACAATGTTGATATTTAGATATGTATCTCTTTTTAATGTATCATTATGATTTATGTAATTTTCAGTTTAATTTTGAATAGTCAATCATATTTTTATTTACAAATGTTGATTAATTTAGTTTTTGAAAATATTTATCTTCACCAGGAAAAATTACTTTTTTTCCCCTCCCTAAGTTGCCTGCATGTATGTGTGTGCAAAACTGAAATAAAACCTTTCTTGTTTGTTTACATCAGAAGAAGAATATGCATCAAATTATTCTTTGGACTTTTTAAAGATTGGTGCAAAAGATGGGTGCTTAGTTTCCTACTTCCAGCTCTAAACCAATTTAGCAAGCTGGCAAGCAGTTTATCTGTGACTGCTTCAGGTCAGAAAAGAGAAAAGCTGAAAATACTGTAGTTGCCTGAGCCAGAGCAAGCCCCGGGAGGAAACGCGTTCTGTTTGACGTATCCAAGGAGAGGTCAGTCTTCTCTGCCAGCCACACAACAAATGGGAAGTCTCCAGTGGTAAGTCAGGGACTGTTTGTGAGCAGGACAGGCTGCTCCTGCAAATCTGGTTGTGCCAGGATCTCTTCAACACTCCTCTCCATCAACAAGGCTGGCAGTTCCTAGATTGCTGCACCCTAAACTGAAATCCTGCTCTAATTCCTCTTCTCAAAAGTGAAGGGATATATTCATACACCAACGTTGCAAGGCAACGGTGAGATTAATAAAGTGTGGGAAAGCCTGTGGTAAGTAGGAGGAGGGAGAGGGAAAATTAGGCAAAATAAAAGAGGTAGTGGAAAGCATAAGTAATATCACTAAAGGCAGTTTGCAGCCTTTTCTATCTCCCTGCCCCAAATATCTTGTAAGCAAATAAATTATTCCTGTATGAATACATCTCTTTCCAAAAGGTCCTTCTTTGGGGAGAATTCAATATGCCTATATAAAAAATTATAACTATGCTGTGGATCAGAGATACCCATTTAAATAGTTTTCAACAAAAATGTTTTTCTCAGACTTTCAGGTGGAACAAACACTCATAGCCCCTCAAATCCATTTAAAATATCAGAGGAGCTGTTAGCGGTTTATTTGTTTTTAATGTGCTTTACTAGCTGTAATCTTAAACTGTTTTGTCAACTTTTGTAATTCTCATGGTGTTATGCACAATTCTGACTGTTCTTGAATGGATGATGAATGCACAGATGCACACAAGCATGTAAATCCTCTCTATGGATTTAGGACCAAAAAAAGATCCTCTTCTAGTGCTGGTGAAGATGCACTTAAAGGTGAATCTCCACCTTTCTTTAAAAGCTCCAAAGGGAAGCTTTAAAAAGCAAACACCATTCTATAAAACAAAAACTAATTAGTTCTATCCTGGAACACCACAGGTATTCCTACCGTGTGTTAGAAGTGAAATTCTTAAGACACGTGAGATTTTCCATTAATATGTACCCTCATAACCCATCAGAGTTTTATTCCTTCCTCCCCAGAGGTTGCATTCTCCCTGTCAGTGGTGCTCTTCTAAATCTCCAAGGTATTTTTTTTCCATCCAAGCAGGTCTCCTGACACTCCCTTTGTGGCTGACTTATTCATTATCCTAATAATGCAGTGTTTTGATTCCACTCTTAAGACATTTTGCAGATGGGATTTAAGATTGGTGGGATGTATCAAATCATGGAAAGGATGAAAACTTGTGTCATTCAGTGAAATGTTACAATTTCTCTTCAATTTTGTCATTTAACCTTACCATGACCACTTGCCCCTGGGCTTGAGGTGAACAATGTTACTTCTTTCTCAATTAACTCCTCTCACTGAATTAATTGGGTTTTAAATCCTCTCTGGAAAGTCAAAAGGTTGCTATAGCAAGTTGGAAGCCATCCTTTAATGCAAATACCAAGCCAAAGATGTTACTCTGTAAGTTAGTGCCTCTCCTGTCAGTGCTCAGTTTTGCTACAATGTACACAAAATTCAGCATGCTTTTTAGACTGTCACTATTTGCTAACTCTCAGGGGAAGCTACCATGGTATTATGTATATATATATATATATATGATTTCCTAATAAGCTTCTCTGTTTTCTTCTCTATCTTCATGTAACAGGGAAAATACAGGTTCCAAATTCTGCAGTTTTCTATGGGGAACAAAGTATCAGGAATATCAGGAAGATAGTACATTAGACATGAAAGACAAGTTCTTCCATCAGATGCCTTATTGGTAAGCTGGAAATAAAAAAAAATAATTGAAAGAAAAATTTAGGAAAAAAAATATTTCTGGAATTTTGTAGTCAAAAGTTTTACTACTCCAATTTTTGATACTTTAAATTGAGTGAATGACATACATTTAAAAATAATTCAGTGTAGAAAGACCATATGCAGCTTTGCTTCTGGTTGGTTTTTTCACTTATATTTTAATGATTACAGCTCACAGAAATACTAACAGAGTTCAAACTACACTGAGGAAAATTTCTAAGAAAGTATTATAGCATCAGTCTGTTAGTATCTTTCAAGTATTTACAAAGACGTTTTTGCTTTCAGATGTACATAACATGATAGGAATTGGGGGTGGAAAACCACGTTTCAAGAGAAGACTTCAAAATTATGTCTTTTGTGAAAATATAACTTTTGTGAACCACTCATTGGCTTAGGCTAAAATAGATTCTGTCAAGGCTAGATAGAAATAGCAATATTAGCACCTGATCTGTGAAAGCTGGTTTTCTTTTGACATGCAGTTGCCAATATTCAAAAAAAAAAAAAAAAATTGCAAATCAGAGGGCTACATATTTATGAGAACTAGTCTCCATAAATCTCAGATTTTATCATGTTAGAAGTTTCTTTCTAAATGAGAACAGTAAACTTGTAAGTGAAACTTGCAAATCAGTTTTATCACTGTCTATGTGTGCATATGTATGATTTATAAATATATTTGAAATTCCAAATTGAGTTTGTAAGTAGGTCTGATAAGTTTTTCTACTTTCTACATCAGTGCTGTGAATCAAACAGCTGCAAATTTTCAGTTTCATGGTCATCTACAACTATAAGCTAAATAAAAGGGGTCTGGATGATTATTTACTTGTCTTTCTAAAATAATATAGCATAAATCACTTAAAAATATTATCTTCCCCTATTACTATAGTACAGGCAGCACTTATCGGGACTTCTGCTGTTCCAGGTAACTGTTGCACTGATTCAAACCAGTAATAGCTTGCCATGATAATAAAATTATTTATTGTCTGCATAATCTGTAAATTACATTCATTCTGAAAAAATAGTAAACTGTCTTCAGGTCTATTTTATATATAAGCAATAGTTTCATCATCAAAGCTACAGACAATTAAATGTAGAATAACTGATGACTTTAGGCATCAAACAAGCCAAAAGATTGCATTCTTTTAGTGCTTTGCCAGCTCCAGAGCATCTGAAATACAGCTGAAAATAAAGAAGATATTTCTGGTCTTAATATAATTTATACATTGTGAAATATTAAAAATGTGAACCAGAAGTAAAGATACTGCTGGAGGTCAAAACATTTTTTAATTCTTATTCATTTTTTCTAGTTGCTTGGTAAACTGCTAGAAAAGCATTCCCTTTTGCATGGCAATAACTTTCAGAGATCTTTGCAAAGCAGTTTTACACACTTTGGACATTCTTCTCCTCATGTTGTTACATGTTCTTTATGAGGCTATCTGGAAATGTTTCCTCGTTATTACACGTTTGTCTAAAGTTGTAACAAACCTAAAATAAGCCAATTAATTAGTCATGATGGGCTCTTTTCAGCTGCACACTCATTTTCAAATGAATTTATTGAAGTAAAGGATTTACAGCATATGGACTCACAGACTTCTCATGAGTTAAACTGGCATCCATATGTACAGCTTTCAGTAGAGAACTCTAGAGTAATATTTACAATGTAAATATCAACTTTTATTACGTAAGAAACAAATATATCACAACTTTCACTTCACAACATATTTGTTCTGGTTTGATGACTAAAGTCATCTCTTTGAAATACTATGTGGAACTCAAAAATAGCTTGTTCTTGTCACAGACTTTACCAGGTGTCCTTCAGAGGTCCTGAAAAGCAAAGGAGAGATGTGCTTTAGAAGTCAGTTTTGCAAGAAGTTGCATCATGAGGTGTATGAGGGCAGACAGCAGGCAATGAGTAACACTTGATATAAAACAATTGCTGCTCTTGGGGCTGGCAAGCTGAGATGTGGCTGCTCACAGGAGTTTGGTGGGCATTACAGTCAGACAAGACCACAGGATGAGAAAAGAAAGGTTGAGGGACTAGAGGAAAATGTTACTGCACATTAGCCTACAGCACAGAGCTGCTCACTTTGGAAAAAAAACTAAACTGTATCCTTGAAATGGATACACAAATTCAGGTTGCTCATTCCACACTACATTAGCAACTGGGCACTGCAATAAAATGACAAGTAACAGTCAATACTGATTCACCACCAGGCAGACCTGTCTCATCAGTAAAGTCAATAAAAACAGAAAGGACTGAAAATGTTTTCAGGAAGACATCTGTGACCTGCTGCACCACAACTCTTTCTCCCTTAGTTAATACCAGAACTCTGAGAAGGTGCAAAATCCAAGAGCGGATATTTTTTTTTTTTGCATTAATCTTCCACGGAAAGAATATTTCTTTCCAGTATCATGTTTCTTACAAATTATTTAAGTGCTCAATGCATAAGCAGTTTATGTTGTTTCTAACCTTTAGGAACTTTAGAGGAAGGGCCACATTTGTGGAAAGGAAAAGAACACTTTCTCATTTTATTTCAGTTGAAAGGAAACAACATCTATTTTGGGGCAGGGGGATGGGTGGTTGGGGATGATACAAGAAAAGACATACTTTATGTCTTTTAAAGACATATCCAAATTTTATCTTCAAGAATAGCCTTTTAATTTTTTTTTCTTACTTTTTGAGACATAGCTGAATGCTAAAAACTATTCTATCATCAATTTCATAATACACTTTCAACAATACCAAGCCAAATTGTCTTCTACCTTACCTTTTCAATGTTATGCTCCTGCAAGTGTTGATGTAGAAGGGTTTACTCTTCAGTAAACCAAAGAAAAAATAATTGTAAATGACTAATAAAAATAGTAGTAGCTAAATAGAAAAGAGTAACTGCAAGATTTGCACTTCAAGTACTTTCTTAAAGCATAAGGTTCATCTTGCTGATGCTCTTAGCTGTAGGGGCAACTCCTTTCTAATGAAAAAGATGTTAAAAAATCTGCAGCTTTTTTTTTTTTTTAATTAAAAGAAATATCCTCAAGTTTGTTCTCTGAAGAAATAATGATCTTTGTAATTAAAAATGATTCACTTCTGGTTTTATGCTGCAGTGCACACTGGTTGAAACACCCAAGTGAGTTAGGTGCATTATGAAGAGTGCCATTTAATTAGGAATTGTCAATAGCAGCAATTATGGGATAACTTAAAGCTTATTATTGAAATTATTATTTTTTTATTCGGACACAATCTCTGTAGAAACATAAGGCTTTTCATGGAACATGACTCCCTTTCCTAGATTATTCTGATGTTCTGATAGGCCACACTTCATGTACAATTAATCTCATTTTATGGGTCAAGTCAAGTAACAGATAGCAATAGAAAAGACAATCTTGGCATACCAGTGGGAGGTGGCTCAGCAGCTCATCTACAGAATCGTAGTTTTCTGAAAAGGATGGTTCAAGAAGTTCTGCTTCATCTCGAAGTTTGGCAGGATTTAGCTCTTCCTGGCTGTTGAGGATGAGAAACAAGTTTTATTGCTTTCAGAAGAAAAAGCAAAGAAAGCAAAGCCTTCTTCTAACTGTAGCTTTTTCTTGCACTTAGACCAAAGTGTTACAGAACATATGAAATAGCATGTTTAAAGAATAATGAGACCTGATATTTAAAAGCAATTGTTTAAATGGGGTGTTTAAATAAGGAATGCAAGGTCTACAAAAACACATGGTGGCACATCTCACCTATACCGATTAGAACATATCAGGGATTTACAAATTTTCATTTCATGTGTTTACAGAGAGGCAAATTTTAAAGGTATTTTTTATAAAACTGTTGCTCGTGTTCCATAGCTCCATGGGTTTTTTCCCTAAGAAGATTTTTTCTAATAAAAAACAATTTAAGGATCTGTCGGAAGATTTTTAAAATTGCCAGATGCCATCTTCTCTTTATTCTTCTATTCTAATCTGATTGTGGTGTCTGCTCTAGTCAGGGAAAAAATGTTGTCTGTATTTGAAAGCCATGCTATAAACCATGCTATGAAGTCATTAATGTTCAGCGCCTTTTGCTTGTCCTCTCTGTATACAAACATGGATGTAAACTTTTTCTGTCTTAATGCCATAGAAGTAAGGAAAGAATACATATGTGCTTTCCTGTAGTACCTTCTTTTTCCAGTTAAGACTGAGTTTAAGTATTTCTTCACAGCCATCTGCTTTCGAAAGCGGCTGTAGTTGTCAGTGAAGACAGCGTCAGAGTGGCGTTTGACAGGACTGTCCTGGGAGCTGGCAAAAAAATAATTACAAAGGAAAAAATAAGAGACGATATCTGGTTAAAAGAAAATACCACTAAATGAGTGAAATAAGTTTTATTGATATTGATTAGCCTAATAAAATCAAATTTTCATTTCAGCTTTCATTTCCATCTATGACTTTGGATCTTTCTTCTGCTGAAAAGAAGCCATCGCTTCCACTGTTTACTATGTATTTTAATAACAAAGTTCAAATTCCAAAGATTGTTATTCAGCCTTTTGGGACACACCTTCCACTGACTGATTGTTTTCTCTTCTCAGTTTTGCCATGGCCTATGCAATTTGGATACGTAGTCAATGATTTCTAAAGTCCTTGTCCCAGGATTTCTGCAAGATCAAGCGGTTAAGTGTGGATTTCATGACTCTCTCCTGCCTGTTCTCACACCCCAGGTTGCACCTTTCAATAAACAGATTTTATTCTAATTTCTGTCATTTGTGTGAATATATTTCAGTACAATGCCAAGGTACAACCTGGCTTAAGTCACAGTAAGCTCTTAAAGGATCTCATCACTGCTCACATTGAACTCATAGGACCTGGAGTCTGCCCCTGAGGAAAGTTAGTGCAGCATCACATAAGTAGATATAAATGCCTGTTCTAAGGTTTCAGAATACAAAACACAACTTATGAAAGTGAAACCTGGAGGCATTTTCTTTGTGCACAATCTTGGGAAATGTCAGAGTGTTCTATTTTGAATGGTCTATGTTAGTTTACAGCATATGAAAAACTGGAACTGTATGTTCTGGAACAAAGGCAGCATTGACACAAACAAAGGACCTAATTTTTACTCAGCTTTTGAGCATATGAAGTAGACATTCAGTGGTATTGTCACAGTGGCTCACAGTTACTGCTTATGGATTTGAAAACAAGGAAAGTATAGAGTGATCCTACCCAGCACCCTGTGCCCATTAGTTTATGAAGGCATTAATCTGGAAGTTGCATCCAGACCCCTGGTCTATGAATTTGCCTCATTCTTTTTTGAATTCCGCTGCCATACAGATCTCACAAACATCTGTCAATGTGTTTTACAGCAGGAAAAAAACTGTACCTTTACTATACTGTACCTATTTCACTATAAACCAATCGTTTCTTGATTTCATTTTGTATTTCCCTGTATTCCCCTGTAAGTACTGAGTAGTGCTTTGTATTTACTTTTGCCACTCATCCACAAAGCTAGTAAAAACACTACTGAGAAAAAGAATTAGCAATTCAGCATAATAATCATTATAATATTTCCAGTACACATTATCCACGCTTTGTGCAGTGTCTGTTGCTCTACCTCTCACAGCTGTGTCAGGAATAAATAGTAACATATTCATTTACTAATATCACTAAATATTTATACAGGATTTTCAGCTCCCCCATAATTACATAAGCTTCTCTTTCAGTATCTCTAAATCACAAAAAGGAGGCCTTGGATACAGAATGGTAAAAAAATTGCCGATAAAGTCAGCTAGGAAAAAAAAATATACCTAATGTAAGTGTCACCTCACCTAACTCGTTTTCTAATAAGCGAATGCATGTATCTCTTCACAGCAAGTTTAGCCAAAAGATGGCTGTAGACACTGGTGAAAATTCCATCAGCATGCCTTGCATTTCTGAAATGGACAATAAATAAACTCTACAATACAGCCTGGGTTCATATAATTTTGATAACGTTCATTTTGTAAACATACTGCTTTCCTTAATTTAACTATTGTACATCTTAAAGGGAACTAATTTCATAGAATAACTTCCAGATTTTCACAATATACTTTTTACTCCTTCCTGGAAAGTGAATGCACTCATCATTCCAGAATGGCAATACACCCAAAATTTCTGCCGGCATCTCTACTGCTGCCACTATTCAAGCAGCGGCTGTGGGATTTTCTTCCGTAACTGATTCTTCTTTTCTTAATTCTCATTTTGAAAATGTGAATGATTTTTTGGCAGAAATCAAGTAGTCCATCATCTCTTGTATTTATGATAATAAAGGAACTCACCTATCAATAATTCTGGACAGATCAAAATAGAATTTCTCATTTTCAGGTAGTGTGCTCTGCAAAATATCTGATTCTGACTTTAATGACCCACGGGCATGGTCAGGTTCACTGGCTCCATCAAATGGCATTCTGTTTCCCAATCTGTTGGAGAAAGAAACCATGGAAAGTACAGCTAGCCGAGGACATGAGACAGTTATTAGAGTTAACAGTCTGGTTTTGTGTCAAAATACTCATCTAACAACTTTAATTGGTAAGGCATTTTAAAGAAATCTGGATAATTCAAAAATCACTTTCAGGTAGAATCCATGCTTAATTGTAGATTAATTGACATAACAGATTCTTCTCTCAAATTCATATTTTCTTGATAAATGTTGTCACTGTATGCAATTTACTCCAGTGCATAATGCATGACAATCACAGCACAAGTGACAACCATGAAGCTTTTCTTAACAACTGTATATTGTATAAATGATGGATGAAATTAACAGCCTCCTCTACCCAAGCAAAGTGAAAACTGTTCCTGTGACGTACTTACCTCCCAGTTAAGATATAAGATGTGCATTGAAATGCAGAATGAAACAGTTCTTAGGCCTTCTCCAAAGAAAGCAAATACACCAAGAATTTCAAACTAAATAAAAAGTGCAGTCATGTATCTCTAGATGTTTTTATTCTCTTGTTTTAGAAGCTAAAAAATCTTCACATTCAATCTCTTAAAATGTATCATGGCAATTGGTCTGTATAAACTGAGGTACTGATGCATCTATATAACTGATGTTATTTCACATTTTCGGAAACGGCGGTTTCTTATGAAGCGTCATATTTTATCAAGGGCAGCCTAACTGCATAGCAGTGGTTTGGCATCATTCCTTCTGGCTGCTCTGATATTCTGTGGCAGACAAGAGGCTCCCATCACTGTTGGAAACTCCTTTGTGTGATGACATGCAAAAATCACATACTAAAACTAAGATAGACATATGCCCTTGTAATTTTAAAGTCACTATATAGCACTATTTATACATCTGATTCATGTAAGTCTTCTGTCTGGTAAAAAAAAAAAAAAAAAAAGGTGCAAAGTTGCTGTGTAAAATGAAGTCACTCCTTTTGGAAGTCAATCGCTGCGCTTTTTTGCCTGTTTTTCATTGGTCCTCCTACACTTTATGTACCTCTTACCTAATTGCAAACCGTACCGTTCTGCCACCTGATTTAATTTAGCTGGACCACTAACCGCGACTCCAACCATCCCAAGCATGCAGAGGTGCAGAACTCCGCTGTGTCCCCATGGACCCTTTCCCGTCCCAGGGCTCGCCGTGACCCACATCCCGTCCGCCCCCAGCACACATCTCGCTCACCGAGCCCCAGCCCGTGGGGCAGCGATGCTGCAGCCGCCTCGGGAGGTGCAGCCGTGTCCCGGGGGCTTTTACAGGGTGGGTTCGGGGGCAGCGGCGGGACCGCCCGACCGCAGACGCTCGGCGGGGACCCCGCGCCCCGGCCCGGTACCGGGCAAACACCCGACGGGAAGCGCCGCACTGCGGGCTCCTTGGGATGGAGCAGCGGAGGGCTGGCGCTTCTCACAGCCCCTTCAGGCACCGGCCGGGGCTGGGCAGGCCGCTGGGGGCGGAGGGGCTGGCAGCGGGGCGCGGAGCGGGGCTCGGAGCGCGGAGCGGAGCTCGGAGCCTTACCGCGGGACGGGAGGGAAGGCGGCGGCCCGCGGGGGCAGCGCCCGCGCCCGCCAGCAGAGCGCGCTGAGGAGGGCGAGGGCGAGGAGGAGCGGGGAGGCGCCGCGGTGCTCCATGGCCGCCACCTGCGGAGGGAAGAGCGCAGCCGTCACCCTCCGAGCCGGCCCGCCCGCACCCGCCGGGGCACCGGGGCTTCGCCTCGGGCCGCAGAGAGACTGCCCCGACCCCGCTCCCGATCCCGGTCCCCGTCCCGAAAGACGCCGCCTGCCAGCAGGGTGGCGACGGCTGGGGAACTGCCGGCGGTCAGGGACAGCATCCCCGAAGGCGACCCCCGGCCCGGTGCGAGGGACAGCGCTGCTCGGGGCTCAGAGACTCAAGCGGTGACAAGGGAGGGTCCTGCCCCGGCTGCCCTGGGCTTTCAGAACCTCTTCCCGCTCCCCGACGGCCGGGATGTCTTCCCTGCAGGTCCGGGAGGGGAGAAGGGGAGCGAGGGTGCAGGACGGGGACAGCCTTCTTCATCCTCTGGGAAGTTGCCGCTGTGGCGGGGAGAAAGTTACTCACGGAGCCGCGAGTCCGTCGGTGGGTCTGGCTGGGCGGGCGCGGAGCGGAGCGGTGCTGGGCGAGTGCGCCCTGCTCCGCTGCGCGGCTGCCGGGGCGGCGGCAGAGGGTGAGGAGGAGGAGGATGAAGAGGAGGGCTCCGTCTCGCCGCACTCTCTGAGCTGCCCGCCGCGCCACCGCGTTTTATAGCGTTTACACGTTTCTGCTTCCGAGGAGGCAATCACGTTACTGGAGAGACGTCACCCTTCCCAAGGGGACGGTCGCTTTGTTCAGGACAGTCAGAGACTTATATTTAACACATGAGCAGTCGCGTACCTCTTCCCCCTTCCTCTCACCACCCCCTCCCCCCGGCCATTATTTGATTTATGTTAATGACATAGTTTTGGAGGAGCGGAGCCCCGTCGGAGGGGTGATTCCCCCTCGCCAGGCGGGAGAGCAGGCGCCCGTCGGGGTCTGCACGCCACACCGCGCATCCCTGCCCGCACCCGGGAGAGCCGGAGCAAAGGCTGCTGCACTCTCCGGGGCCCTCCACTCCCCACACAGATCCCCGGCCCCGGTGCTTCCCTGAGGAGCCCCTTCCGAGCCGCGGGGCTGCTCCTTTCCCCCGCTCTTCGGCGGTGTTTCTGCGCTAAGCTGGTCCCGCTCCGGCCCTGGCACATGCAAGCCCCTGACGGGGCTCCCCGCCCGAGGTGCGCAGGAAGCACCTCGTTTTGGTCTGGAAAACAAAATTTTCCTGAGGGCTTTAGTGTGATTTTAGCAGCCTTCGGGGTGTTTACTACTCTTCCCTACTCTTCCCTTTGTTTAAACTGCGTGCTTGTTCGTGGCTCATGGATTTACCCATCCAAGCGCCGCTTGGTGCAGCCAAGCACGGCGGGTGCTTGTGAGGGCTCCGCGGATCCCAGCGCCGGCACGGGCGCGCAGGGAGCACGGCTGGAGCGTGTGTGAAACACCCCTGAGCACGAACGGGATCTGCTCTTCCTTCTAAGGTGTCCTGAGCCCAAACCTCGGGGATGCCACAGCAAGGGAGAATCGGACTCAAGGCTTTGATTTTTCTCCTTCGAATTTTCCCTGCCTCAGAGTGATGTGTGGGCAGCAGAGAAAGGACAGGGGAAGTGGGCGTGGGACCCGCGGGCGGGCCGGCAGGACAGCGCTGCTCCGGCAAGCACCTCTTCAGAGTTCGCACCGTCTCTATTCCGTGCGTGCCCTGAAATATTTGCCAAACAAGGGCGGAAGAATTTCAGCTGTAAAGGTCATTATCCTCTTTTTTTCCCTTTTTTTTTCTTAAACTTGGGCTTTTGTGCCTCTAATCCTCCTACTCAGTCAGTAACGATTGTACCAAATCCATACAGCCGAATTCACCATTTCTTCTTACTTCTAATAAGTTTTTCTGTTTCATGTTTCACTAAAGGTTAGGCAGGCTCAGTGCCGAAGATTCTGCGATGCTTAATCACATTTTCTAATTCAGTTACATAAAGAATAAGTGGATTAGATTAAAAATGCCTGGAAATTTGTTTCTCGGATGACAGCTGTGACTAAAACCAGAGTTCCTGCAGTAGTCTAATTTCAGGAAATTTTCCCCTTGTTACTACATAACTAGGGGTCGAAGGAGCTATTCTGCTCCGGAATGGCGGGATGAGCATCAATGGCACCGTATTCCCCTCGCTTCAGAAATATCCCGGCTAGGGCGCTTAGGAGCTGGGCGTGTGCACGACCTGGGGAAGTGCAGTGGACTTCACTCAGTTACTTGCAAGAGGAGAGAGGAAGGAGAAAGCCATCTCCTGCGTGGCGTAGGGACGCGTGGCTGGGGCACTGCGAAGTCTGCGGTCATGCAGTCTCCCGGCCTGGAGCGGCGAGCGGCGAGAGCAGGCGGCACTCGGGACCCCGCGGCCAGGGCGGCTTCGAGGGGGCCGCGGCTGCCCGCGCTCCCGCTCCTCGGGCCCATGTGCCAGCCCCTCTCCTCTTCATCCTCCTCCTCCTCCTCAGTCCCGCTCCCGCCGAGGGCGCCGCTGCGGGAAAAGCCAAACGCTGCTGGCATCGGGAAGAGGAGAAGAAAGAAGTTTCCTCCCAGCGCTAGCAAGGCTAGGGTTAGCGCAGCCTGTAGAGGGGGTCTCGCAGGAGTCCTGAGGACTGCGGTGCCAGGGAGGGAGGAGGGGAGCAGCCAATTCAGACTAAGGGATACGCGAAAAACAAGTCTGCTGTCAGTTGCTATGTATGTGCAGTATGGGTGGTTGAGTGCTCTGAGCAGATGTATGTAGACTAAAAATTGGAGAATCACTGACAAATCAGGGCTTTCTTATCATACTGTACCGTCTGGGGCTGTGATGTACCTGCATCCTTCCATACCGTACCTGGTGAATCTGGTTTGCTGTAACTTTGTTCCCCTTCTTTGCAGGTAGTACACTGGGTTGGACCACGTGCTGTCAGGGTGGCTAAAGTGGCCTCAGAACCTCTCTAGGGATGACAGTATTGATAAAGAAACCTCTCTAGAGCTCCCTTAAACTGAGAAATCTGTAGTACAGCTACTCTTACAATACCATCTATTTTCCCTGTTCTACAGACGAGAAACTGAGCCATAGGGAGATCAAGTGGTTCCTCTTGTTTACTCAGGGAGTCTCCAGTGGAGCTTTGAACTGACCCTACATGCCCCAAGCACACTTTGTTAAAGCACAGTTGTTGCAATAACAGCTGTCTGCATTTCCCTTCAGCACCCTGTTGCAGGCCACCATCTCCTCCACTTGAAGACAAACTGAAGAAGAGATGTCACCTCTCCCTTTTTCCTTAGTTCTTCCTCACATTTCTCGAGAGGATTTTCATTGAAGGAGGTTGGTTTGGGATGACTGACTAGGATTTGGGACAGCAATCCAAATTCTATCTTTTCCAATTTTTTTCTATGCTGAAGCTTACATACACTACTATTTACACATTTGAATAAGTGTTGATAAAAATAAGTCATTAAAAGAAAAATAATTCTTTATAGACAGACAGATGGAGAAAAGTGCCATTTCTGTTAATATCCTAAGTAAGGCCTCTAAGATCTAGGCAGATGAGCTCTTTTAGGATGGTAGCTCCCACTGCTTTGCAGTGGCAAAAACAATGCCCTTTCAGAAAAGTGTCACATGGGAGAAAATAGTGCTTGGGAGCTTCTCCAGGATAATAATTAAACACAGGCAACTCCTGGGAAATCACGTATTTTTCAGTGACTTTTACAGGAGTCCTGAGGTATAGTACCCTCACATTTACTGAACCTTTTATCTTTATTTTATTTGTTATCAAATATCTTTTGGTTACTCTCCATTTTTGCTTCATTTTCTTCTTTAATGTTCCACTTAATAAAACAAACAAAAAAAAAATCAAAAAAAGTTACAATTTTAAAATTACAACATTTAGGAATGATGTAAAATCAATTAGACAAGATGGACCAAAGAGCAGAATTTTTCTGAAAGTTTGTCTTACCATTTGTATGCAAATTTGTGTAATGTATATAAATCAAGTATTATCTAAAATAGCTAAATCATCTGGAGAAAGAAAATTGGAAGTTCTAAGGTTTGTTAGTTAGATTTGCTTACTATTTTTAGCATGTAAAACTGTTCTGAAATTGATGTGCTAAAAATCCCTTATAGACAAATCCTTAGATGAGAGAAATCTGCTTAGTTCCATGAAGGACCTGCTTAGCATTTACCAAATTTATCATGTAATTGTATTTTAAAAAGAGAATTACATCAGAAATAGAATTAACATTTTGTTTGGTAAAAAAAGAAAGATATAAATACTAAGAGACTTGTTTTAGGACTTTTATATTCTATCAGAAAAGAAAACTTCTACTGACTCATGAGCTCTCTCTTACGAATCATAGGGTTAGCAGAATGTCCCTTGTGCATTACAGCTCATGTTGCTGTGGGTGAGTTCAGAAACTCTGCCTTTGATCCCATAGCCATAGCACATTGATCCATGAGTTTTTAGAGCTTATAGAGCAGATTGATGGTGCACTACTAATCAGCAGCTAACAGAACTGCTTTTTCAACTTTCACAAAAGAGTAACAGATGAAAATTCAAGAAATTGTATATGAAGAATAAAAAAATACAGCTAAGAATTGATAAACTAACATGCCCTTCTCTAATCCTTTAATGGCATGATTAGCATATTCTCCAATACCTGCTTTCAGCATCGTATTGCGCTGCTGGATCCCACTCTCCCATAAATACTCATATTCCTCAATATCACCTGGTTTGGAAAAATGGATGAAATGCTGAAATGAAAATGCTGAAACTTTTTCCAGCTTCATTTTCTTTGCAGCTGTCTCTGAATGTTCTTTTAGAAGAAATAAGGAGAAAGCCATCAGTTTGATCTTTTACGTACGTTTTTATTACAGAAGTACAATCCACATTCTATCACACCTTTAGCCTGAGTGAGTTCTGCAGACTCAGAAATATGATAGCAAGCAGAATAAAACAGACAAATATTTTTAAATTAAAAACTCATGACTTGCCTTCTGCAAAAGAAGCATTCAGGAGAATAGTGTTTGCCTCCTCAGATCCCAGGGTGTGGAAGGGTCATACAGGTAGAAGGGAGCCTTCATTTCCTCTTTCACCCTTTTTGAGTCCTGCTTTCACATCAAAAGTGTGGCTCTTCAGAGCAGAATTATCAACTGAAGCGAACTCCTGCAACAAACATGATACCGTCTACATCACTTGAACAAGTTCCTCCTGTTCCAGGTGGTACCTTTGCATTATTAATCTGTGTAGGTTAACAATTTTCAAAACCAGTTTTCAAAACCACTGCAACTGGGATAGATATTTTGTTCTCCATATGCTTATGTTGTCTGGTATGTGTGTGGACTACTGCTTCATGTCCACCTGGTTCATGATATGCAGCTGTTCTAGAAGCGTCAGTCTAAATTCCTTCTCATTCTTTAGCATGGATGTGATATTTTTGCCATCCCCCTCTCACCATCAGACACATATATTCTGCACTCATACCTCAGGAGCATCTGTGACTACACAAGCTTTAACAGGAGCTTTAATAGATCTGGTTTTTGTTCAAAGAAATTTCCTTTTAATGTTTCACCTGACTTGTTTAAAGAATTCCATTTACCTTAAAGCCCAGAAAACCACATGTTAATCCAAAGTTTGTCAGGAAGCAAAGTAGTTTCTGGCTTGGTTGTGTTGTATTCTTTGTTTTGAACAAGCTCTCTGGAATATGTCCTATTTCTACCAGCAGAGTTATAATCTTCAAACTTCAGCAAAGGATCAGATGATTCTTTCACCATCAGATATGTTTTCCTCCTCCTGCAGCTCCTCCAACCCAATCCTTTTCTCTGCAAATCTAAAATAATCTCTGTATATGACAAGAATGTGTATTTTAGATGTCATAACATTCAGTCTGAATTTCCCATTAATTTTCACCCAGCTCTTTTCTTCATGGTTTTGGATATACAAAACTGGATTTTCTATGGTGCGCCTTTGAAAAATCATTTATTTTCATGGTGTTCTTACATGTGTAAATATCTCTTAGCTAATATCTAATTATCTGAACAGATACTAAGAACAATCTTTCAAACCCATGTCCCTACATTTTCCCCATGCTCTGAGGCCTGTCACCTGTCCTAAAGGATGTGACTTTATGGAAGTCCTTTTGTCTCCACTTGCACAGAAGGAATGCAGAATAGAAATAACCTCCAAAATCCATTTGGATTATCTGTTAAAAGTGAAACCCATAAAGAGTGACATAGTGGAGTTCAAAATTTAGAAGTCTAGGACCAAACCCACCTGGGGTGCCTTATCTTACTGTGATTCACTATTGACACTCACCTTACGTAGTCTACGAGTTTATCAGGATCTTGGGCAGTCCAAACTTCCTTGGGACACTAACAATGCTAATGACTAGGATTGCATCTGCAGATGCAGGCAAGCTGTCTTAGAAGTCTCCTTGCCTCCTTACCTAATTCTTATACTATGAAAGAACCCATGAAGAATGAGAGAATTTAGTCCATTTACACATTTGTAACCATACAACAGGAATTTTTCATGGGTTGTAACTGTAACATCTGTGCTGAAAACACTGGTATACTTCCCCAATTTTGCATAGATCCTTTTTCCTGTGTATAATAATAAAAAATGCTGGTTCTAGGCTGTGTGGCCAAATTCTTTTTGTCTTCCTCAGTGAATACTGCTACTATTGCACTGTCTGGAAGCTTGTGAGAGCAGACATACCAGCTCAGGATATAAAAAAAACCACGTCAGTCGGGCTGGAAGGCTCATCTTAAGATGCTAATTATGCCAGGATAACTTTATCCCTTGAACTGACCTAATCATCACAAGTTCTTTATTTACCAAGCTGAAAAAAGAAACCATCTAAAAGCTAGAGCAGAAACAAGCTAAAAATGCTTCAGTCTCAAGCAATTACCACTATTGTCTTCATGGAAAAAGAGCTGAGAAAGGTTTTCTAAAACTGTCCATGTGTATAAAGGGCATAGTGTAACGTGCTGTCTCTTAGCACTACTCTAAGCCTAATGTGCATTATTATGGCTGTGGAAATCTATATTCACATTTAGTTGCCACAAAGAAGCCATATAGAAGAAAGTATCAACCTGTTAGTTTATCATCCTTGATATAATTTGAGCTTGACTGTTTTTGAAAGAATTTATATAGCCTTCATGGACAAGAGAGATACAGTTCCAAATTAGTTTATCATTTAGTTCAACTCCACAGGTCACCCGAACAAATGATAACTCCTACATCTTGTTTAATTGGCTTCTTGGCCAATACATCAATGGCTAATTACCCTTTCCATCTTACATGAAACATTAAGAGTGTTCCAGTAAACATAGCACCACAGTCAATATATTCCCCTTTTTTAAGTACACGTGAATAGATCCAATACACAAGTTTCTAAGAGATTTTGGGAAATGATGATTATCAAAAGGATAAAAGACATTAATAGGCACAGCAACACCTTTCATAGTCATCCTGTGTGCTGTCATTGTGTATGTGTATAATTATATTCTGCAGTTTGCTTGCATTTTTGAATGTGACAAATTAATTAAAATGATTTCTGCAGAAAGAAGTGAAACATTCAGCACTAGAATCAGCCCTATTGAATATCAATATTAAAATGCTTTTAATTGTTGGACTTAAGCCATGGACCTTAGCACCTTGAAATTTGCTAAACTTTCTGCTCAAATTGTATTAAAGCATGTATTCATAAATTATTAATGTTGATTTGAATCTTGCTCCTGGTGACTCCGTGTCAATCATGTGGTTGCATCGATAGCTGCACAGTAAAAATAACTGTGTAACTATTTTCCAGCACATAACTACAGGATTTTCAAGTATTATTTCATGTAGTAGGTAATTATTCTGTATGCTTCCAGCAGTCCAAGTCACAGGTAATTTTTTTGTCTGGCCTGAAATATTATCTGGCTTAATAGAAAGATTTTCCATAGATGTGAAATGACACAATGTCACAACAGAAAATTGTATCACACAAACACACAACACCAGGTGTGAAAAGGAAAGTAAAGGTCATCTGTTGCAGGTATTCTCCCTGGTTTATTTTCAGAGATGCTCTCAGGTTGCTTCTAGTAACTTCAGTTTGGAAAGTGGGGGAAGGATCTTGAAGAATGGTTAGAGGATTATCCATACAAGGTTTCATCTATTGACATTATTCAGTAACTGTTGTAATTTTGAACACTGGGTTCAAAGACCTTCAGAGTGAAATGGTAGCAGAACAATTGGCTCAAGAAGGTTTACCCTCTTCTCAGATCTTTAAAAAAAATATGTTGAATGGTATATCTTGATTTTTAAGACAAAAGGCAGTTTAAACTGAAGCTGAATCCACAGTCCTGTCTTGGCCTCTATTCCCTTACGCACATTGCTCCATCCAGAATTTTATGGCTCAGAAAACTCATCCTCAGCACAACTTGTGGTTCAGGTGTCTGTGACTGCACAAGGTCAAGGATCAGCTTCTCCCAAGCAGAAACAAGGGTGCATCTCCCAGATTGACTACCACTGGCTGGCTGGAAAAACTTAATGATTGTCAGCTTGGAAGCTGAAGAGCATAATAATGTGCAGTGTAGTCATATTTTAGCCACCTGCTATGTACACTGCCCATTAAATAACTGTGCTTACATATAAGGTTGAATACAATTCTTTGTGCAGCATTTGTGCACACAGTAAAAGCCAAATAAAATTGTCCTAATAGATAAAAGGTTACAGGGTCACTGAGAAAAGCATGTCATGTACCAATTTAAGAGCATGAAAAAATAAATAATAAAATAAGCCAGAAATAAGCCAGAAACTGGAGTCGGTAAAAAAATTCCAGACCCCTTTTTGCCTTGTCCTCCAGAAAGCTCCAGACAAAGCTGAACTCAAAGGAACATTTCTCAGGATCTATCAGAATAATGCATTTTGTCAATTCCTCATGCTGACTACAGGCAGTAAGGATTAAAAACAATCTTTTCACAAGCCTCTAAGAGACTGTCCTGCTGGGGACAGTTTGTCTTCAGGCAGTCTTGTTTACAAGTGGGATCATTGTAATGTTTGCCTCAACAGCCAGAGGAGAGACTGGCTGTCTTATGCTCTTCTTTGCTTTCCAAACCCATCTCTAAAATGCCCCTCCAGAAGTGATCTTTACCAGACTGAGACTAGAAAAACTTCTCTTTAGTCTTTCTTGATTTATCCAATTTCATAGGCGCATCATCCAGAGAGATGAGATAATGCAAAAACCTCTGTCGAACAAAAAACTACCAAGACTCAAACAAAGCTGTAATTCAGTTTCCTGCCCCTGCTCTCACATCAAATAATAGGAAAGAATGGCCAAGTGTTGATTCACCATGTCCTTCATTCTCAGCCTCTCATGTGTCTGCATGTAAGGATCACCCTTATACCTCTACAGAACTTTTTACATGCTCAGGGAGAGACCGATCAGGCAAGATGAGCAGAGTAGCTGTGCTTTCACAGGGAAGAAACTTTCAAGAAACAGAAATCATTTGACAGATAAAAATTCTACTCCTAAATTAGCATAAAACTACTTCTTAAAGCAGAATGATGTGCTTTATGAAATTATATTCTGATTCAACTGAGTTATTAAATATATGAGTAATCTCACTGCAGCCAATAATAGAGTAATATAGATTAAACTACCAGCAGTCAGCCAGAGCATTTGGAAGGTTTAGGGTAGATTGTGAGCAAGTTTTTTCTGGATTGGGCTTGTGCAGCAAGGCCCTCAGTTGTGTGTGTAGTATATCCCAGTTTCAAACCTACCTCTTAAGTACAGCAATATATAATACAGTATATTTCTTATTTTCTTTTGATTCACTCTTGTGGTTTAACTCAGCTAGCAACCAAGGCCCACTCAGCCTCTCAGACACTTCTGCAGCAGCAGGATCAGGGAGAAAATCTGAAGGGTAAAAGGTAGAAAACTCATGAGCTGAGGTACAAAACAGTTTAATAGGGAAAACAGAAACTGCAAACACAAGCAAAGCAAAGCAGGGAATTAACCCACTGCTTCATATGGGCAGGCAGGTGTCCAGGAAAGCAGGGCCCCATCACAGATAAGAGTTACTTGGGAAGACAGATCATCATTCCAAACATCCTCTTTTCCTCCTTCTTCCCCTGGCTTTATACATTCTGAGCATGGTGTAATACCCCTTTGGTCAGTTGGGATCACCTGTCCCTGCTGTGTCTCCTCCCAACCTCCCGTGCACCCCCAAATTCTCTTGCCATGTGGCAGTAGGAAAAGCAGAAAAGACCTTGGCTCTGTGTAAGCCTTGCTTGCAGAAATCCAAAAAATATCCCTGTTCTCCCATACTTGTACTGTGAAGACAATTAACCAACCCAGGCCAAAACCAGCACAACTGTTTTCTTGTACTGTTAAATAAACAGTTACCCTCTAGACTTTTTTATTGCTAGTGACTCGGGTTTTGAGTACAAGCACAAGACTGTCTGAAACATTCTTGGTTTATTTTTAAATCTTTGTAATGCCCAGCACTGGAAGAAGCTTTTAAATCACCTAGCCATTTAATGCCTTACAGGTGCTTTGAATGAAACAGGAGCATCTATTTATACCCCTGTGAACTGAGAAAATGCGCTCAAAGGTCTGTGATGGCATCTAGCCTTCAGTGCCTTTAAAACCTCAGTGAGAAGGCGTGCAGATGCAGATGCTTTGTTATGGATCAGGGAATGATCAGGAAGGACCATTTCATGCATCTTTCAGGAACACTGTCAAGAACACACACACTTCCCTTATTTTACGAAGTCATGGCAAATCTGCCACTCCCCAAAGCATTTGGATTAGTTGAATCCTGTCAATCTATACTGAGTTTTCAGTGTTCTTATTTCTCTCCTATGTATTTTTGGCTTTATTGGGAATATCTCTGCCCACGACCAGGTTCCATGTATTGGTGAAAGAGATAAAAATTTGAAAATGCTTAACTTTGGTGTCTCAAAGACAGTTAATTTTTTTTTTTAGGCTAATACATTTCAAACATGATTACATGATGTGGAAACATATTTAATGTTCAGATTCCTTGTCAGAAGTGATTCAATGCCTAGAAGCATTTAGAAGCTTTGAAAGATTTAATTTAGTGTATATACAAGTACCCAAAAAATGTGTTCTTGTGCGTGCAGGAATTTTTATAGAAGTAAGTTTTATGTTACCAAAAATGATCTAAAAATATCTTCATCATGAATTAGTGCATTGTGGAGGTATGAGAATTTTGCAAGGCAATTCAAAATTTTGCTAAATGTTGTCTCCCATTTAGTACTGACAAAAAGGTGTCTGTATCTTTCCCTGACATTTGCCCAAAGGATTAGGGAAAAAAAAAAAGAAAAAATGGATCAGTGCTTTGATGCTGGCAAACTAGTGCTAGAGAGCTTATCACACACAAACCAATCAATTCCTCAAAGTGATTTTCTGTATAAGAAAAGTTCTGGCAGAACAACAAAAGAATGGGATAGAGTGAAGATTTGTGTATTTTTATCATCATACTATCCACAGATAGAGCTTACTGTGGAACTAAATGGAGAAGCACTAAAGGAGAAAAGAAAATCTACAATCTGTCTAGAAAAGGTTTAAAGGGTATTCCTCCCTCTTATAAAAACACCCCAATAAACTTTAAAAGATCACCAGGATATCCAGTACAGGAACAGAGCATGGACAAAAATTGGGACTCTTGCTTGTCTCTCCATATGCTCAAGCCTCAGACTGATCAGGATGAATCTAGGGGATTCATCCCATTTCAATGTGCAATTAATCATCAGCAACTTCTCCATACATGTCAAAGAAATGCATATCACTGCCAGCTGTGATTTGTGCTCTTCTTAAGTTGGAACAAGAGAGCAGAATCATCCTTCCTTTGTACACATCAACATGCTGCTATAAACTAAAGTGGATTGATATGGGTGCAGGTCTGACATGAACTAGACAGGAATAATCTTGCATTCCATACTGTTTGCCTTTAATTTGCCTTTCCATACTGTTCCTAGTCATAGGCACATCAGACAGTTATGTCCTAAATCAGCAAATCCAATTTCCTGCTATCTCAGTCCCCTCACTATGCGTAATCCCCTTCATGATTAAGCTACTCTTCTTTAAAAGAACTCCTTGCTCTAAAATAGGGCAACTGCTCCTTCACAGCCCTCAGCACACAATCACTTGATTCTGCTGCTAAATAGATGAAAACATGTCTCTGATGCAGAACGTCTCTGGGAATGCAGACAGGAAACATGTTCACTGAAATAGCTCCTCAATCCAGTCCATGCCCATCAGGCGTTGCCACAGTCATGCACGGGTGTCGTCAGAAACCTGATGGGAGCCAAAAGCTTCCACAGAAGTCAAAAGCAGAAACAAGACCCACAAACCAGACTCCTCCTGAGTTGTTTCCCTAACCTGCAAACTGTCTGAAGGCAAAAGTGTGGAATAATGCACAGACCTTGCCTGGCACAGTGAGGCCAGAGATCCTGAGTGGAGTCACTGCTGCTGCTGCTATGGTGCCAGGCAGTTTGTTGTTTTGTGTGCTTCAAAAACAGCTGCTGCCAGCAGTAGCTCACCTATTGGGTGCTGCAGTAGTTTTCTCAGAACTCTCTACTCCAGCTGGTTGAAAATTATTGAATCAATTGTAACCAATATTGATATTAGATTGAAAAAGAGATTAGGATCTTATCATGCTTTTTGGTATTCAGAAAGGTAATAGCTAAACAAAGTCATACGGGAACTCAAAATACTCAACCCTTTAAAAACTCACTTTTATTAAGAGACCCAAATTAAGATACAGGTATTTTCCTTGAGTTTTAATACTTTGTAAGTTTAGCTTCTAAAATACTCTTCTAAGTATTTTGAAGTAATCTCACCACTCTTTTCTTCAGTCTGTTCTGGACTTGGCAAAGGTAAATTTCCAATTAGTATTATCTTTTTTTTTTGCTTTTTCCAGAAGCTGTACTGCATCATAGACATCACCTAATTTTATCAAATGCTTATAGGTCAGGGATCTGGCATGTGTCATTTCACCTCTGAGAGGATATTTCCAGTGAGCATAGTTTTCAGTTTATATATTTAAGAATGGATGTTGAGATGATTCAAAAGCTTCATGATAAATTAAAAGTGAACTTGAAAAATGTGATTTGACAAAAATACTGCATGATCAGTGTGTTACGGTATGGTAATCAGTAGCTGTCTAAAGAGGTGATCAGCAGCTGTTCAGTGGGGAAAGGTCAAGGAATATGGCATGAGCTACTTTTGTAGATAAGATGGAACAAAAATATTCTCTGACAAAGAGCTGTCAAGTTTCTACATGAACCCATAACTGGAGTGACTCTTTCTGTGGATGTACACAATAACAGGATAGCATTTCTCTTCATGAAGAGGATAGTTGTGCTTGTGCAGAACAAGGTGTCAGGATATCTGGATGTTGGTTCTGCCTATCTGTCCCTATGTTATTCTGGGAGCATCATTTTAATTGTATTACATGCAAAATAATTGTCAAGTTCAATGCATGCTTGTGAATGTTCTGAAATCTTGAAATCTGCAGTAACACACTGTTTTAATTCAGGTCTTATTTCTAGTATTTTAAATTGAAATAAAAGATAATTTCATTAAGCAAATATAATCTTTTTTTCATATCGAGCACACTGTGATTCCTGAATCATGGTGTTAATTTCAGTGTTGGTCCTGTGCAGTGTGCTTTGGTCCTAATGAAATAAAATGTGCATGAGTCCATTTAAGCATGAACCTTATAGTGATTGTCCTTTTGCTTAAAGCAAGCATTTGCTCAAACACAATGTGAATTGAAGGCGAAATAGTTATAAACCAGTGGATCTGATACCTGTAAGCACTGATACTTGTGAAAGACCTTCTCACTTGTAATCATTTGAAGCTGTTCTCATAGGTCAAATTCTGACTTCAAGTAACATCTTCAGTTTTGGGGTGTTTCCCCACAGAAGCAAAGGTAGGAGAGTGTCCTCATTCACATTTCTAACTGTGTCAGGTTTCATAATTAAGGATAATACTCTTCTCTTTAAAAGATCTTTTATGCAAGTCACGTATTCATCATTAAGAAAAAACATGAGCTTGAGATTATAGCATCTAACTTTATTCCACATTCTGAAGCTTCCTGAATGCTTGCAAAACATTTCAGATGTGAAAACAAGTTTTAGGCATCTGACAGTCATATTGGCTATGCACCAAACATGTGGTTTTAGTCTCCCTAATCCAGGGCACATAAGAAATGTTTTGATGTCCAGTGCGGATTTCAGGAGGAAAAATAATACAGTACATTTAAGCTTCCCTCTTTACCTTATTTACTAAATACAGTGTAATACAAGTTACAATTGTGTAATAATTGCGCTGTGGAAAGTTCTACTGTAATATAATGTACACTTAAAATCCAGAGGTAAAAATTTACTCATCTAAAATTATTTCACTCTCAAAGAACAAACAGTTTTGGCCAGCTGGGTGCACACTGGGTACGCAGCTGGTAGGTTAAGTTGTCTCTTCCACAGTTCATCAAACCCACTAAACAAAGGGAGCAGGCTTGAATTCTACATTTTGTAGGCATGTTAGAATAGGCTGCATCACCTATCCTATAGGAAGGACACTTTGAACATACTTTTGCATGCAAAGAAATTCATCAGACTCAGAAAAACTCTAAATGAAAAAAAGAAATAAAAATATTAATGAATGAAAAGGCACAACTTTCCTTCCTTCTTCAGAGGACCATTGTTTTAAGTCTGTAGCCTGTGGTCAGCCAAATGCAGTGTTCCAGCCAGTTCTGGGTGTGCTAGAACCCATAGTGTCTGCAGTGAAATGCTCTGTAAACTCTGTAAATGGTTCTTCTTCTAGCAATGACACACATCTCTAGAGATGTGTTGCACACTAAAAATGAAACAATGAAATCCAGCCAGTAAATATATGCAAAATAATTTGCCTTTACAATAAGGAATACTTCTTGTTTACAGTAAGTATTGCTTATAAGCTTAATGTTTGTAGCATTATTTGCGAATGGGTGGACATTGGGCTGGAATACTGAGGATCAAAGATCAATGTCAGTGCTCCCCAGGAGATGTTGACCTCAGCAAAGGGATGCAAGCTGCCAGTCTCCAAAAGCCTGGAAAACCTGGGAGATGTTGAGCATTTTGCCCATTCCCAGAAGCTGCTGAATCTTTGTCCCTCCCAGAAGAGAGATAAGAATTTATTGTCCCTACAGAAGCCCCATCAGAATCAGGAGTCCTGAGGCTGGTATTGCCCAAGCCTTTTAGAAACAACAGGCATATTTGCAAATGTGGAGTGTGGACAGCTCCTCTAGTTGTGGAAATTCTTCACCCTTAATTTGAACATGAAATATTTAACAGGAAACAGATACTATAAGACTTAATTCGGGTCCCATTTGACTCTGTTATTTCCAAATCCTGAATATTTTGTCACATCAGTGCAATTAGTCTCTACTAAGCCAGGGGTTAGTTTGTCATGATACACATATAAAAGTCAAGAATATATGTAAGCCTCAACTAATACTTCATCTTTATCTTCATATCCCAATTCATTATAGAATCCCTGTGTTCAGCCACAGATGTCTGAAATCTTGTTTTAGTGAAAGACAAGATTTCAGTGAATAAAAGAAAGAATTAAACGTTGGTACAATTTGAGAAAAACAATTTGAAATAAGGAAATGACTAATCCCATAGGAAATCAGGAAACTTAATTACAAAAAATAGTTGTCATTCATACTGCTTATCTGGATAACCAGAATTAGAAAAATGGAATATGAGGAGTTCTGCCCATACAGCTTCACTGAGTATTAAAATGTGACTACCTGTTCTGCTGGCTGCAGACAGAAAATTCTGTCATCATGCATTTGGTATGTTGTTCAAAACTTCTTTCTGCATGAAGCTTCATATACTTCACAGTTTTTTCCCACACTGGGGAATTTTAAACAAGCATCCCTAATATGGAGTCTTTTCAGATCAGATCTTTGCAATCAACAGAACAGGATGTCTGTTGCAGCCAGGAGTGCTTCCTCTATGAGGTCTGCATTTAAGGTTCCTCAGACTGAAGTTCTTTTGGGGTTACAGCAAGAAGGTGGGTAATGGGAGGTGCTCTCTGAGAATGTAACAAAAACATGTAAAATCAAAACCTCTTAAAAAAAAGAAAAGGAATAGTGAAATTTGCATTGATGTGCTGTGTATATCAGTAATCTCTAGTATTATCTGTTTCTTCAAGAAATGATTTAGCTTTTATGTGGCAGCATTTTTCCCTCTAAAATAAAGAGACAAAGGCTGCAATTAAAGATACAACACTATAAATACGCAAGCATACAGCAGAGCAGTAAATAAAAGCCAGCACTGCAAAGACAAGTGATCTCTCAGACAGTGGGATGCTGGGCTCCATGAAGTCACTGCTACACGCCTCTTGGCAAAGTATGTCCCCTCTGCAACTGCAGCTGGAGACGTCTCAGAGATCTTCATCATGCACAGAAAATCGTGGAGGTAATTGAGGTTCCTCCTAAGATGGACGTGTGTGTTTGCAGCGAGGACGAACTCAGGATTCTGGGAAGGCTTTTATGATGGATTCATAGGCAGGAGGCGGGGTTTGCGTGGAGTGGCAGATGCGGAGGTTGTTGTTAGACCAGTGGAATTCAGGTCGACTCAGGCTGTTGGTGGTGCTTCCCACAAGGGTTGTGGTGGTATTTGTGGGAGTGAGGGTGATCAGCTGACTGTTCGTCTCCACGGGCAGGGGAGGACACTGCAGAAAAGGGTGGAAGGTGGATGCACGGAAGCTCGACTTCCTGGGGAAAGAGTTGGCCTGCTCCAAGGAGGCTTGCCGCTGGAAGGTGAGGCTGGCCAGGCTGAGGTTGCTCCGACGTTCGCAGCTGCTGTTGCGGTAAAATCCAGTCCTGCTGGCAGCGTGGCCATGGGAGGGAGGTCTGGACCGACGGCTGAAGGACGAGGGGCTCCCCTGGGAAATGTAGGCACTAGCTCTGCGACGGGACAAGCAGGTGAAAAATGCCCAGATGATCCCTCCAATCACCAGTCCAATCACCATGGACACTGTGAAGGCTATTGTTATCTGCTCTGAAATACAGCAAAAATTAATGTCAGAGTTAATGAAGTCACTCTGAAGGATATTCCTGCAAGAAAATCAACTTAAAATTCTAGCCTCCTTAAAAGATGAACAGGCCCTTAGGTTGTCGCAACACATGAACTTCATAACACAAACACAGCAGTTGAGGGTGCTCTTACTATACAGCATTTTGGTGTTTTGTGGGGTTTTTGTGTGGGTTTTTTGCTTGTGTTCGTTTGGTTTCTGGGGTTTCTGGGGTTTTTTGTTTGTTTGTTGTTTTTTGGTTTGGTTTTTGTTTTTGTTTGGTTTATTTGCTTGCTTGTTTAATTTGCATAATTCAACAACACGCAGAAAATAATGTATTTAACATCAGTTTCCATACCAAGGAAAGGAAAGTCTTTAGCCTTTCTCAGAATCAGCCACCCACCAGCTCCAAGTGTTATAAAACTGCCAAGTATTTTCTTCTCTGAGAAATAGGAGGTGTGGATTTAAGCAGGCTTGTCCTGGTTATAGACCTTTACATTCTGCGTGTAGGTGTTTGCAAATTCACCAGTTAAAACAGTGATGTACCTTCTGCCATGTTCTTAGTGGAGTGAGCCCTGTATTTATTACAACATGGGAACACTTCCCAGCCTTTTACTGCTGAGTAACAGATCGTTTAAATCCTCACAGTAATTAATGTAAATGACTACATCCTAAATTATTATGGTCAGAGATAACCATTCGTAATACTAAATCTCTTGAATATTTCCTATCTCCAATGCCCAATTTAAAGATGGATTAATCTGCCATTAAGAAAAGTAAATTTCCAGCTCTTTTAGAAATGTTTTCAAGGACTACAAGATCACAAAAAAAACCCAAACAGATAAACAAAACCCATGGCTAGGATTGTTTCCTCTCCCACACGGTTTCACAGGATGGAGAGACATGATTCTTCCTGGTATATTTATTTCTAAGAAGACAATAGTTACTTCAGAAAACTTCACTCAGTTTGCAGGTGAACACCAGCATTATTGCTGCTGTAAAAAATTCCAAGATATATTTGTAATCCTGGATAAGGCCTGAAATGAATGCAAAACCTTTATAGATCCTCTCAAAATTCAAGAAGGGCTTGGATCTAAAACAAGAAGGAGCACTATGTTGGCAACTGGTGGAGCAAAGAGGGAATAAGCAAAAAATATCCATGGGACACCTTGCAAAATGTTTGTTCTGTCTGTACTGTTCTATCTTATTTGTGAAGCATTTTTGTGAAAAAGGAAATTGTATTCATTAGATAGAGAAAGGTGAGTAACTCCTAGAGCATACTGAAGAGCAGGCCCAATAACACTGTGCCAGACAGAAGGTATTAACTCCAGGACTGGGATGCATACATTAGAGGCCAGAAAAGGCAAGCTGAGACTAGGCTCAGAATTTTCTAGCAGCCACTAAAGAGTTTCCCCTGAATTTATGGTGCAGTCATTCCCAAACCCCAGAGTAATGACAGTGAATCTGAGTTGTGAGACTCGGCCAAAGCAGGTGCTGAATATGCAAGGAGCGTGAGTGGCCTGAGTGATAGCTATGCAGAGCAGCCAGCACATCATCAGGAGGGAGGAGAGGTGCCAGGCAGGGCCAGCAGGACTGACTTGCAGACAGAGGCACCCCAGTGCTGGCACCCTGGAACAGATTCTTTTAAGTCAGCCTTAAACTTAGGACAGGTCACTTCAGAAAAGGGGAAAGAAACATTAGCTTTGCTTCCAGTAGAAGAAATGTAAATGTTTATTGGTTAATTGTACTTCAAGAAGTAGTCATTATTGTCTTTCCTATCTACCTTCTTACTTTTCTCCCTTCAGGGAAAAATTGCCAGTGATGTGATTCATACTTGGAAGGCTTACAATCCTATTGTTCCTGGCCTGTAACCTCTGCTTTCAGGTAGGCTTATAACATTATCCTTTTCAAACAAAGACTGGCAAGGATAATGCATTGGATATTGTTGCAGGGGACTGCTCCCTCTCAGGAACACTTTGTCCTTTCATTCCGTTATGGATCAGACTTGACCCTAAATGACAAATTTTCTTTAAGCTCTCATTCTACAACTCAAAAACTTTTGACTGGGCACACTAAGATAAATAGTGACTGCCCAGTCTCCTTTCTGCAAGAACCCACAGGCAGCATCCTGCACTGCAACACTTGGCTTCAGATCACTTATAAGCAGCTTTCTTCTCACAAGCCCAGTGTGATTCTGCCCCTTGTAAAACATCTTTAGAGACGCAGGGGGACTTAGTGTGCCCCTTTTGGTCAAGAATAGCTTATTATGCCATTTTCATAGATTTAATACATTCTGTTACTGCAAGTTCCTACTCATACTCCCAAAGGTGAGAAGGGAGAGCCAAAACTTGGTGACCTCCAGTTGAATAAATCCCAGAGGGAGTCCTGAAGACAGCACTTCCCACGCACTACTGCTGTCCCTGTGTGGCTATGGGAAAGTGGCACAAGAATGAATCTTTTCTTGTGCTCATTTCTTCTACACTTCAGCTCAAATGCTAGTTGGGTTATATTTGAGGCTGCCAAGGAGTCCCCAGGCACAGGGCTCTGTGCTGCCTGCCACCAGATATCCCTGCAACTCTTTGGGCTCTCAGCTGGCAAAGGGGATCTCCACAGGCTCAGCAGCCTCCAGCACAAGCAGAAGCACAGCAAGCAGCACAAGTGTACCTGGCTCTGGGGTTGCCATGCACCGTGGTGAGGATTTGTCCCTGCATCCCTCAAACCATAATTTTCACCACCTGCGCAATCTAACCAGAGTTTCACACTGTTAAAAGCAGATAAGGGAATTGACAAAAGTATTGAGTGCAGCTCTTCAGTCCTTCCCACGTGCTGTTCACCTGTGCTGGAGGTACAGCACAGACAATTATCCCTTTGGATAAAGGAGTCATTTTCTTTAACTTGTTTAGTTCTTTCATTTCTCGATCTCCATATATGATGGGAAAATCGAGGGACAAATTATACCCTGATGAAGCTCAGCTGGGTTTACACTGATTATTTCAGTTGCCAGGACTCCATATGCTCTCTTTTCCATTTGGACCTACATTTAACCCCCTTGGTTCTTATTACAGAAATATCACTAGACCCATTGGTTACAGACATTTCATTTTTTCTCTTCCCAAAATCTCTCTGACTTCAGCTGGAACTGTGGGTCACACTAATGGGCCAAACTTGTTCTTTGCTTACTCCCTGCAGAGGATGAATTTCACAGAAATGTAATTCAGTTCTAAAACCTTATATTGTAGAATTGTAAATCTATGCCCATTGATTTCCTCTTTAGAATGTCTAGAAATCATAGCCCTGAGGTACATTGGAGAAAATATTACCAAACAGAGAAAAAGATCAAAGGCAGAGCGGGACTTTCTGCACCTGATATTTTGGGTGGAACAGCTGGCCTGCACCAATTGGTTTTCTCTTCCTTAATCTGGGCAGTGCCAGAGCAGAACTAGCCTTCTGGGGAGTCAGAGTGACTGACACAAAGTGTCTCCCAAGGGGCCATTGTAATATCTTAGTGTTTCCTGAGAGCCACGCCTGTCATTCTGTCCTCTGCTTTAAGGAAAACAGTGAAAAGAAAGATCTGGGGATAAGTTAGGGATGCTGCTAATTACAACAACTACCCAGGGCCCAGTCCCCTAGATATGTTTTAATCTGTATGTTTCTCAGGCTGCTTGCACTGCCTGCTTTGTTTGATTATGCCATAACAGAAAAGATTAGGTACCTCACTTCAGTCAATTCTCCACTCTCACCTCTAACACCAGCCTAGGTGAAGAACAAAGGTTTTTATCAACAGTGCAGGACAGACTTTGAGGTACTAAGCCAGAAATGAAAGGCTAAGGTGAAAAAGCAACTGCGTATCTTAGCCACTTTACCTTTCTATCTGCAGGACTTCCAACATGACCATGTGAAAAAGGTTAGAATTTCAGAACCCACGGTAACACCCGCAGCTTCTAAATGTTACCCCCAGATCTGAACATCAAGTCAGCACATTTGTCAGCCCAGCATCTATACAGATCAGGCAATTTCTTTTGAAGTCTCTCCATTCTCTCCTCTCTAGTTTCTACATGCAGTGTTAGGGAAATGTGGTGCTACAGGTTTGTACAGGGGATTATTGCATCTACTGTGCAAAACTTTTTCTTGGTCATTGAAGCTTTCTTTAAGAATTTCATTACTTTCCATGAACTGTATATAAGAAGTGATTGCATATATCCTATCAAATTGATAGCCTCTTGGCAAGTGCCTATTGCAGAATCCACACTGGAGAAATTTAGACATGTTATTAGTAACATGTGATGATAGACCGGCTAATAAGATGATTTTCCTAGCACTTGGCCTGAAAAGATTTTTTCCCATCTGGCCTGGACATCTGAAGCAGGGTTAACCAAATGGGGCTCATACCAATCAGTAAGCCTTCTCAGAAGTGTACCATGTTCTTTTCTTCCTCACTTTAGAGTATACCTCACCAAAAAATAGCAACACAATCATAGATGCATCAGTCCCTAAAGGACCCAAAATCTTCATAAAATAGATTTTCTTTTTGTGATAGAGTATCCTGCTTCTACCATGTAGGCTTGCAGACATGCTAGGACAAACTCTTACTTCTGTGAGTTTCATTTTTCTTTCATTTTTATCAACCATCCCTTTGAATTCAAAACACATTTGTGTTGGGGATTCATTTTCCCAAGGAATCTCTCTCTTGCCCTCAGCTCTGGCTACAATGAGCTGCAATAGGATTTTGTTCTTCGATCTCAGGAAGTCTTTGGGACTTATATATTTCCTATACCCTTATGGTAAGTTCCCCAAGGTGTAAAATTAAGGTGGGCACAGGATCTTCCTTCCCCTATGCTCACAAATATATAATTTGGAAAACTTTACAGCTGGCCACAGCAGTACCTTTCAAAATCATTTAAGCAGCACCTTCAATGAGAGCATATCAGAAAATGAACCAGGGTGGGGTGGAGGAAGACAGGAGAAAGTACTGAATGCAAGGGAAAGAGAAATGGAAAAACATCTTTTAGTCAAATTGTGATCACATACAATGAATTAGAATTGCATCTTTGCCAGTATTAGCTAATAAAGCTAATATAGCTAATACAGCTAATAAAGCTAATAAAGAACCACTCAGCTTTCCAAGCATCTGTTCTGCTCGTTTTATTGTTAAGCACAAGAAGTCAGAAAACACCCACAGGTTGAGCTGATACCTACACTCCTGATTTTGTTTCTAGTGGGTGACTTCAAAATATTGTTTTAGAGCTGTTAAATTTTTTTTGTTGTTATTGTTATTGCATTGTTCCTATTTTATTCAAAGAGTAATAATTAAGCAGTTGTCTTGGTTTTGGCCAGCACAGAGATAATTTTTCCACACAGCCATTAGGGGGCAGAGCCTGGAGCTGTGTGGGCACTCTGAGGTGGTATTCCTCATAGGGTGGAAATAAGGAACTCTCACTTCCAGGAAGAAGGATGTGGCTTCAGGTGGGACAAAATGCACTCTGAGGTGGTATTCCTCATAGGGTGGAAATAAGGAACTCTCACTTCCAGGAAGAAGGATGTGGCTTCAGGTGGGACAAAATGCGTGGCAGGTTGGGGACCTGTTGGTTCATTGTCTCTAGATCATGCCATGTCACACTGAGGTTTTTTACATATAAATCACCCACTTTTGTATACATTTGTTATTGCTATTGCTGGTGTTATTGTTTGTTTTCTTATCTCATTACTGTTTCCAGTAAATTGTTCTTAACCCATAATTTTCATCATTTTGTACATCCAGTTCTCAGCTCCACCCCTGGGGAAGAAATTGGAGGGGGAAGGTGCTGGAGAGTGAATGAACAGAGTCTGGTTTGGGAGAGCTTTGGGGGGTGAGTGGGGCACTAAAGTGAGGAGTACCATTCCTAGACCACAATGGAAGTTTTATTTTAAAGTTATTAGAAGTGGTAAGGTAGCTTGTCCCAAGGACAGCATTTTTCAGCATTTAAACTCAACATTCTACAGAGACATTTTACTTACGCTGTATCAGAGCAAGACTGTTCATTTACTTAAATGTCTGAGAGTAATTTTCCTGTTTTTTTCCACCTGCCACAAACTAGCATGAGACATTGTGCATCTGACATGCAACTTTTATTCCATGTGGACTCACTCCAGCAAGCTCAGAGGCAAAACACACAAGCTCATTGATTTCAGCTGTATTAGCAACAAGAAGTATCAGCACATGCCACTGTGACATATAGTGGAACAGAGTTATTTTTATACTTTAAAACAAAATTTTAGAATTTTGAATTTATTTCCATTCTATTTCCTGCCTTCTCACATTTTTGCTAGCTCTCTCTCTTTATGTGATGTCATAAGCCAGTTACTCCAACCTTGTTTAAGTTGGTAAGCATTCCTCTCCCTACATGCACACACATTTGCACAAACAACTTCAGCTTGCCTTGACCCAAAGATGGAAAGCCCTGATAACTAGTAGAGGGTTTGATCCCAAACATGAAAAAATCAGCTCAGCCTCTTTTTGCCGAGATGATCTTTCCCCAAAATGAAATCTCGGTGACAAAGGCTGGTATAAAGCGCATACAAACTAGTACGGGAACTCACACCTTACACATCCATTGCACAGCTTAGTATAGAGCACCAGCTAGTGTACTAAAGCATGAATTGCATTCTACATATTACAGTTCTATTAACCTGAGAGTGACAATGGTTCAGACACTATTTTTATGGAGTCTCAGTGTCTCAGGTTTCAAGGGAGGTTCAGCTAAGCCACTGGGAGATGATAACACAGTGTAAAACCAGACAGGAGCAGCCAGGGTCCAGCAGAGTTTGAACAAACTCTTAGCAACTTCCTGACAGCGACAGTGTTAAGGACACCTCCCTGTCTGACCATCCAGGAGCCACTCTGGCAGTCACACTGGCACCACCACAGCTGGAACAGAAGCTCTTTTGCAGCTACACCCCCCAACCCACACAGTCAGACCAGGTTTCCTTACCAGCTCAACCCCTGGCATAGCAGAGTCTAAGATGTCTAGATCCTAAAAAGAATTTATTCACGGTGCAATAACTAAATAACAGCTCGAGTTGGTGCCTCCAAGAAGGGACCCAGAACAAAGGAACCTCTAGGCTTTTATCCCCTCACAGTCCAAGGGTGGGAAAATCTGGGGTGCTTGGCTCCTGCTGTCTCTGAGCATCCAAGTGTCCGGTCCCCTGGCAGGGCCACAGGTCCCTGGGCCCTTTTATATGCAAAGGGTCAGTAGGTCATGGGCTTTTGCCTTGGGCTCAGCCTCCTGCCCCCCAGAACACAAGCTGGCCCTGCACCCCGAGCTACCTGCACTGAATGGATTCCTCAGCAATAGCAAATGTACATCTCTAAGCTGGACAGGCTACAGCAACTCATCCTCATGCATCCCAGGCAGTGAGCTTGGAAATGAAGTATACCTGGGGCCCAAAGAGCCACCACTTCTTCCCACCACAGATGGTTTAAAGCAATTAGCAATGCTAAAAATTTTATGCAGGTTCCACCAGCTCCTAGAAATCATTTTAAAGCTGGGGTTAGTATCAGTAGCCAGCTCTTTTGTTACTGTTAACTTGCTGAGCTCAAAAAAGCAATTTCTTTATATCTGACTAGTGTTGATATTACTTACTATCTTCACAACTGCCACTAATTGTTTTAGCAAAACAGCCTCTCATTAATCATTTGTAGGCAGCCCATGATTCAGTTGGGTGGATGAATCAGTTTCTGCGTAATATCAACCAGCTGTGATCTTAGTCATGGCAAAACTTCAAGAAACTTCACACATGACTCTTGTAAGATGGCTGAGAGTGACAGGCTACAGCACAAGGTGGTTCTGGTAGTTGTGATGTCCAGAAAACAGAATCTGTAGGGGAAAATAAGCTGAAAGAAAAGCAGACTGTGCAGGACTTAAGAACTAATAAGTGAGATAGAGTTGCTGCCAGAAATGTAAGAGCTCTGCATTCAGACACAAAATTGCTAAAGGGATGTTTTATTCAGCCTGTGCTACTGCAAGATTCTTTTCTACAGCAACAGAGTAATTCTCACACTTCACCTAACAACAGGGTGATGTTTTTATGTCCACAGCAGATAAAATAAGAAGTGCTGAGTTTAAAATAAAGCAAAGGAAACCAAAAATCTGTTTCTATCTATGAGGACAGGTAAGAACTAGAATAGATAATCCAGGCATGTAGTGCATCCACCCCCAGTAAAGATTTTAAAAAGCAACATCAGTCAAGGGTTGTAATATAGTTAATCCTGTCTTGAAAAAAGAAGGTAGAACAAACGACAGCTCAGGGTCCATACTGATACAGTTTTGTGCAGTTTCTAAGAATTTCTCCGATCAGGTAAGCAAATAGACACCAGAAGCATAGGAAAGATTATTAATTAAATGACAAGTCAAAAAAAAAAAAAAAAATAAAAAAAGAAGGCAATCCGTGCTTTTGGATTAATACTCCTTTTGAAATGCAGAAGGTTGGTTGTTCATCACAGGGTTAACATCACAAATGAGAAACCTATCTAGAAACAAGATTGCCCTCTGCTGGAAACTGATGCTGGAAATCTAAACTCTACAGAAACCACCTTCATTCTAGTAAAATAGGGAGCCAGAGAAAGCTATCAAGAAACATTCCGATGGAAGATTACAGAGACGTTCATAGTACCTCCAAAACAGAAAAATTCTGAATTGCATCACCATAAATACTTAGGACTAGCATTTTGCAGAGGCTTTGACAAACAAACTAAGGCACAGGGAAAGTGTTAAGACGTTTAAAGATGTAAAACTTACACAGTTTTCTACCTTGATGCAAATATCTGTGATCATGGAGGAGCATAAGGCTCAGTCTGTACTCAAACTCATATTTCTTGACATCTGAAGTTATATCAAAAATTATCTTCATGGACCAGAATACATTTGCTTTGATTACTAATACCATAATTCATTGTGATAAAAAGCCAGAGGATTGGAATATGCCATCTCGATATCCCACAAACCAACTCAGAGTTAATGATGTTCCCTTGATATTCCTGGCAGTTGATTTTTACTGGAATAACAAATAAAGACTAATTGTAAAAATCAGAAGGAAACATCTAAGATAGGGATGTCAGCATGTTTAATTTAATGCCTTTGGCACAACCATGTGAAACAAAGCAAAGATTCCTTCAGGCATACTTTGTTACCATGTGGTTTCATTGCGATTCCTAATGCATAACAAAAGAAGTAATAGAATTTCATTTCTGCATATGCAGAGAGCAATCCTCTGGCCAGAGATTCTTACCCACCTCACTAAAGCAGAGCTCAGCTATACAGCCTCTGCATAAAGCTAAACCAAACACTAAATCACAGTCTGACACAGTGCAATATGACATTATACTTATTACTAAATTGATAAAAATAATTTATACCTTAGAATAAGTAATCTCATATATGAACAGACCTTAAAATTAATCAGAATTTTCTAAAATGGTTAAAATTAAGGATGAAATACTGAAACCCACAGCATACATTTAAGAAAGCAGAAGACATCCAGAGGTAGAACAAGGATTTGAAGGGGTTATTGGGAAGAATGTGAGGTGAGGAATATGTAGAAAACATACCCAGTCCCACCACAGTAATTCTGTTGTCTGTACCTGGCCCAGATACAGATGGAGCTCGTTCTTACTTTAAGAACCCACAAAAGCCAGGAAGTATACTGGTAGCCCAAGTCTTATAAGAATATAGAGAGGAATTATTTAGGCGATTCAGAGTGAGAAAGCACGCTCTGAGTGCCTTGAGACACTAGCTGTACTGGGAAGGAAAGGAGCATCTCAGCCTTCCCAGTGCATCCTATACACAGTGGCTCCCAATGCAGCACTTGCAGTAAGTGCTGAAAGCTCTGCACATCCCTCTGAGTCTCAAGAGTCTCTTTCTACCCCCTGAGAGGCAAGACCCTGTTTCTGCTCCTATCTTTTGGCAGTGCAATGTCTCTCTCCCCCTGCAACCTGCTCATCTGTTTCCCAAGAGAAGAGCAATCTCCCTTTTATAGTTATATAACTTTGATAACTCTTACTCTCCACTTTAAATGCACATCATGTACTTAGCAAGGTATTGGAAGGCAACCCTTCCTATGGCAGACAGGTTGGAACTAGATGATCTTTAATTCCAGCCCAAACCACTCTATGATTCTATGATTAACACAGATAAAATTAATGAAAGTTGTGCAGCATAGTGTCTTGGCAGAAGCTGAAGGAAATCTACTGAGGCTCAAAACTGTGAAGTTTCTCCAAAAGAGTCCTTTCTCACTCATAACATACTGCTTTTGAAATACTGCCACAGTGTGTTCTGCTGACAGCCTAACTTCTGAATTACTTGTTTAAAAATAGTAATTGAAAATACTGTTTACTGTTCTATTTACAATCTCATTCTTTTTTGAGATTGTGAAAACAAGGACCTTCTTCAGGTGAAAATTCAAAAAATATGTACAAAGTTGAAGAATGGAGAGATGTTTGTGAACTTTGCTGAATACTTTTCTAAAGTATCCAACAAACAAGTATTTAAGAAGCAGGAATAGTGATACATATTTTTTTATTTCACTACAGTAATACCTGACCTACATCCAGAAATGCAAAAAAAAAATCTCCTGCTGTATGTCTTCCTCTGGAAACAGGTGTAATAGTGAGAAATTTGAGAGAACAGAATTATGTTGATATATATATGTGGTAGTACTATACTCTTCAGTTAGTTACCTGAGGTTCAAAAAATGATCCTTCTTTATCCCAGTACTTTCTGGGTGAACATCAATCTTTTTGGGAGATTGCACCAAATATTTCTATGAATATATCAGCGTGGGCTAGAAGATCTAATTAAGCAGCAGTCATAAAAAAATCTGTGCAACCACAAGCTAATAAATGCTGACTTAATTTCTAAATGAATGGATCACTGATCTGGAGTATTAGTCAACTCCTCTTGACCCAGGACAAATGATCCAGGCTGGCGACTCAGTATGAAGTGGGATGTTGGTGCTTGTCTCACATGAGCCAGTGGTGTCTGGGAGTCTGTATTTGCACCAGGCTGGCCCAGGTCCTGCTTTCCCAGAGATTCCTACACTTTTCAATTAACAGAGCCATCAATGGCTTCCTCCTTTACTTATATTTTTCCTGCATAACTTATTCACTTCCCAAAGAAGCCACATGTTTGCTTGGTTGATTCATCTCCTGCTACCCTGGATGATGGAGAGATGGTATTGATGAAACATAATTTTTAAAAGCAAAAGTTTTAAATTTAACAGATGCCACTCAAATGGCCAAACATGTCATAAATGTATGTTAGGATGCTGGATTGTGAATGCAAATGTCTGAAACAGGGAATTAGTTTTCTTCTGCAAATAAGATGCTAGAGAAGCAAGGCAGAGGCCTCTGGTAAGAAACAGAAACTTCAATGGCTCTTTCCTTTAGAAAGCATTTGTCAGAGTCCAAAGTACATATACACTATATTAAACTAATGTTTTTCTCCCCCATTTATTTTGCTGAAAACTTCCCAGATGTTATTTCATAGCAATGCTGTATATATTTGTATCTTTGATGGAGTTTCAGTTGAGGTCATTTAACAGATAAATTTTAAAATATGATTGTCTCATTTTCAATACGTGAAAATCAAATTAATGTCTTTCCTGCCTCTTCAAGTAAAAGGGAATAAATCATATTAGAAGAATAATTTAGGATTGCTTGCTGCAAACTTCAGTACAGTAAGTACAATAAGTTTCAAAATTTGAATAAGTACATTTTTGTATATGAAGCTTCTACCTTGAAGAGCAGGGGAAAATTACATTGTTGATAAATGTTGATAAATGTTGATCATATTTTCTGATTTTTTTTAAATTTTATTTTATTTTTTTTCCAGACAAAAGGATTTGGCTATGAAATGAAAATAATCTTACTAAGAAAAAAGATTCAGTCATGAGCCTTGATTTGCCTTCTGCTCCTGTTTTTTTTTTAATTTTGGACATTTCATTCCCTCTCCATGCTTCAGATTAATCTTCTGTCTAGGAGAGGTGGTACCACACACTTGACTCACAAAGATTTTAACAACTGTTATAGACTCATTTAACTCCTGTTTAAAATAAATTACAATGGTAAAATGGGAAGCTGTGTATAAATACAGAGCATTTTCCTTGAGTAAGTTCTGCAAGAAGAACTGCAGCAGAGCCATGGCATTCACAGTGTGCTGAGACCAGTGAGTATGAGCACCACTAGGCTTTAGCAGGTGACCACGCATCTTCAGGGTGTTTTTCCTGGGGAGAACATAGACCCCTAAACTGCTGTGGTTATGTGATACTTTCATATGCCAAAACATTCCTGGTGTAGTGTTTGAAAGAAGAAATATACTTTGTTTCCTATGGACCAGATTTCTGCACTTGGTGGATAAAGAATGATGCTTCTGGCAGCTCATGTAACAATGAGAAGCACCCTTTAATTAGTCAATAACGTAGGTGTAATTGTTAAAATGTGTGCTTGATTATTATTTCAATAGTATCCTGAAAAAACTTTCCTTCTCTTTGTACTGCCTCAGATTTGTGTCCTTCCTGCTAAAGATGGTGAAGCACTTGATAAATCAGTGGCTGTATAGTGGGGTGGGTAAAGCAGAAAAGCAGTAATTAGGATGCCACAAAACACAGCCTGAGGATGACAGACTCACTTTAAAAGAATAATTCATATACAAGGAAGAAATTGTGCTCCAAATAGACAGAATGCAAGAATAAGACAGGTCTCTTCTCTTTGTGACAAAGCTTGTTGCTTTCATCCAACTACAGTAATAATACTCTTTTCTTTGTGCTTTCCAGAATAAGGGCAAAGAAAAAAATAAGTTCCTCATTAGTATCTACTTTTATCTCTCTGACAGGCTTGCACATAAGATCTTGGAATGCATTTACATATTAACTTTTTCAGTCTAAGCCTCTCTCAGTCAGACTTTCTCAATATCTGACTATTGTTATGCTCCCCTTCGCTTCAGTAATGGAAATGAAAACTTTCATGTGTTCATCAAATCTTTTACCTAACTGATAGAAAAACAAGCATAATGATATTAAATTTGGGATAGTTTGATAATTCTCCCCCTCCAGAAGACAGTATAAGATTTATGAAGCAAAAGGACACGGCCACTCAAACAAACAGTACCGCCATGTGCATAAGAAATCCAACTGGAAAGCTGCATAGATCAGCTTTTCCCAAACACAGCTGAGGGGGAACAGAAACATGGGATATCTTGAAGCTGAGAAGGGGAAGATGAGAAATGCCTTCCTTTTAAATTACATAAGACATCATGGATTTATTTCTTTTTTTGATATGAAAATATTTCTGGAGGACTTCAGATGAGGAGCCAGGGACCTTGAGTGTTACAAAAGAATAAAATTCTATAATGCTGGCACTGCAGAGTTGATGTTCAAATGCAGCTGCTGCTATTGCTAATGCCTCACCATCACATGCCATCTTTTATCTTCCTTCAGTTAAACCCACACCCTTGTTGCCATTGCTCTCAGTATCACCACTATTTATATGACAGCTGTGTCCTCTTTGAGTCACTGGCCCAGGCTGCTCCACTGAGTCTTGTGACACAAGACTCAAGTCAGCTCAGGGGAAGTGGAAAGGGGAAGATCTTCTGGTGATAGATAGGACACTAAAGTCTTCCTTGTAGAGAACTTACCAGATTCAAGCAGAGGAAAGGTGGCGTGTGTGGGTCTCACTTGCCCTAGAATGTTGTTCAAATTATGTGGCATACTTAAATCAGCTTCAGACTACTTATCACTTGAGAAGTGATTTAGTTATGTGACTTTTTCTATATCTCTATCACAGGACTGTCATGCAGATCAGGATCGCATCTGAAGTGGAAAAGAAAGCAACTGAAACATCTGTAGCTCTGGAAGCCATGCAGCGAAAGTTCTGGCACTGCTGGGCCTGTGAGGATGCACAATCCTACAGCCTTTTCCAAGAGGAAGAAAAATTCTGTCTCAGTTCTTATATGGGTGAAGCTGAGTTTTACTAGTGCCAACATTATTTGGTTTTGCCTGTGTTCTCAGGGTCTGTCTGACATCCCTGTGTGTGACATTTGTAACAAAAGCAAAACTGGCCCCTATTCTAAAAATTCCACTGAGATGTATGGGATTTTCATAGTCCTGATTTCTGCAAATTCACTGTGCAAGGACATTGCAATTGCTCTTCATCCATATGAACAAGGTTACTCATTCAAGGTAAATACTTGGTGAAGTAATCTGGAAATATGGCTTCACTATTAAATTTGTAGCATCATTTCACTGAGGAGCAGGAAGAACATGTAGGTTCTCTAGATTTAAAGCTGGTAATAAGAAGAGAAACATTTCAATGATTAAATATTAAAATAAAGATTTCATTGTCTTTCATAGTGTTGTTTAAATGCATCATATTTTGTATCTGTGTTGTACATCCCCTCAGATAAATCTACTCTTTTACAGAAAACTTTAGCAAAGCCAGAGATGTCTTTCTGTCTGACCATGTGTCATATTTTACCTCATCACCTTTCTCTTGAGAACATTCTTACGAAGAAGCACAGGGAAATTATCTCTGATTTTCAAACAGGGACGTGAAACACGCTGATACCATCTATCTTCTGTACCAGAAACTCACTCTCTACTTATTTCTGCACTATACCTTACTTTAGGTCTCTGTTTTCTGAAGAGTACCTATTATTTTGAAGAGTCCTATTATTTTGGGTAAGCACTGTAAGAAATTATTCCCTAAAACACTACAACAGGAATGTATGATGAGGTTGATAGAAAGTATTTTGTCTCTCCCAGTCTCTGTTCTTCCACTGGGGCTGCTTCCAACAACAGGAGCCTGTAAAGTCTGAAGTCATCTGACTCCACTACAATAATTTCAAAAGAAAGAAGCTAATTTTTTTCACATCCCATTTCCAAACTTTTGTAGGCATCAGTGATATAACCCAAGGACTCTGAAGAAAAAGATTATATCTCCTGTGAAAAAATGTATTCCTTGTGCAATGAATTCCTTATGATGTGTGATATCTTGTCAAATATTGCGCTTTTAAAATTACTGGGTGTTTTCTGAACCACAGAGAACTGACAAAACAAAACAGACAAGGAAAAACTCCGGGTGATGATGTGTCTGCAATCACCTTGCTCTATTTTGGCTCATTGCCATGAATTAAAATACCAGGAAAAATGCACACACTGGGGTGATTTTTAAAAGGAAGAAAAGATGGAAGAATAAGAGAAGAATAATAACAATTCAGGAAATACAGCATTGAGGTTGATAGATCACCTGAATCCAAAGCTCTATTTTTGTTGTGTTTTCCTCTTTTTTCCACTTCAACCCTGAAGGTTTTCTCTACTAAGAAAAAAACCTTCAGTCATCTGTCAACCATCTACAAGTGTTTCTATGTCACAACTTTACTTCCCCCTTTCTGCCAGGAAAGGAGTTGCATCATCAGCTCACTGAAATCCTCTGCCCTGTAAGCAGTGCCAGCAGTACCAGGATAAAGGCTCTCTGGGTGACTCTGGTGCCGAGATGCTGGTCCTTTTCAGTCACCAGACTAGGAGCAGTAGTGGCCTGTAAGAAGATATCACTGCCACATTTGCTGTCAGGTGCTCCACAGCTGGCTCCAAACTGCAGTCTTTCTGTGCCCACACCTCCAGCAGGACAGCTGAGACAGGTCCCAGAGCCTTTTGTTGCTGCTAAAGTATGAATGGAAAGTGTACAAAGTATAGGGACAGGGGAAAGGGAATGAGGGGAGAGCACCCAGTGGGTGTGCTGGAAGTGGGCTGACACAGGCATCTGAGTGCAAGCCAAGAGGCTTGACCTGGCTCATCCACAGGCCAACACAAATGCTTCTTTTCCTACTTGCAGAGAACAGGATCTCTTGCTTGTGCTTCTACTCTGCCACTCCTGAAGGATCCCAGAAGGGGAGTAGTGCCCCATTGCTACCCAGGCTGGACTTGGCAGTGCCCAGCAGCTGTGATACTGATCGTGTCAGTTCTGCCCTTCACCAGCGCTGCTCCAGTGCATAAAGAGAATGAGGCACAGCCCTTAGCCACCATTGCTGCTACACCAGGAACACGATAAACACAGCACCAGGCATTAGAATACACTCATCCCTAATGCCGAGGTTTTTTTCAGCAGAGCACATAGTCTGACTTCTTTCCAACAAACAGACACATTTTAATGATAAGAAGATCAGTGGGTTGAGGGAGAGACCAGGCAAAATCTGGTATATTTAAAAGCATGGGTGTATTTGTAGCTTATGAAGCCAAGCAATAATGTCTATAGTATGTGCCAAGCTGTTTTCAATCTTAAAATGCTGGAAGCCAGCTTATACATGGCATTATTTCCCCACACCAAATAAATAACACCCTGGATTCTGATTCAAGAAAAGATTGTCCATAAAGCTTTTAAGTTAGTAAATTTTAAGGTTGCATTTTTAAATAGACACTTGAATAAAACTGGACTGAAGGGTAGGCTAGGGATCTAAGTTAATGTTGATTAAAATCTGCTTACACTTTTTCTCTCTACTGCTGTCACATTGATCAAATGTACTATTTAAATTAAATTTAGTGATCTGAAATTATATTGCTATCTATCCTGACAAAATAGGATTGTCTTGAAGATATTTATTGTATTTACTTGTGTGCAACTGAAAATGCTTTTAGGAATTACAAGAAATGCACTCCTGGTTTAAGTGGAAACATCTTTGCTCCCACCAATATCTTATAAATCAAAATGAACTCAAGAAAGACTATATTAAAACAGTAGAAAGTGAGATTATTAGTTGATGAATGGCTATCAAACCTTGAATTTCTGACTCAGATATTATTAAGCCTCCTTTTGAAACTAGTAATAAAAAATATAATCCAGGCTCTCTGTTTACAGTTACAATGTGGTATCAGCAGTGCTGGAGCTCAGCAGGGATTGGCTTTAAGTGCTTCTCTTCTTACCTCTTCCAAAGTATCATACAATGGATTCCCACTGCAAAGGAGGGTGGGCAACAGTTACCTAGCTTCCACAGAAGCTGGAACCTAAAGAAATGAGCTCTGCATCCTGGCAGTAGCTCAGACAACTTATCTGAAACAGACATGGATATCTACAAATACTTTGCGAAACGTCTGTAGTAGGGAAAAGCTCTAGCCAAGCGAGAGCCAGGATTAAAATTTTTTTGCTTATGACACATTACACACAGTGGGCGTTTGCTGACAGGGCCAGGAGTTCTATCATAAACCCATTAATTTAAAACAGAAGAAGAGTTTAATGCTTTTCTTTTCCTTTGTTTTCCTCCACTGCATAATTTAGCATTCCAAAAATACTGCAGATTGGTGATGGTGACATCTGAATTCAAAGAATTCCTGCAAGGTCTACAGCTAAGTCATTACAGTTATTGACTCTCTAGTCTGTCACTGATTTTAAACAGACCTTGAGAAAAAATAAGTACTGATCCTTTTTTAATATTATCATTTTTTAAGATCTTTGCATGAGAGAAAGGGTTTAGACTACTTAAACAACTCACACAGAATGACTTATATTGAGGTGTTTATATCTTGTTTTTTTCTACACAGCTTGCTTAAAGCACAATTCCACTGGCCTGGAGCAATTGTAAAAAGATTTATGTGTGCTCACACATTAGTAAGCAGAGGACACCTTAGTTTGTTCATTGTTCTAAAATTCTTAAAGTCACTTTTAAGAAGCTATTGTGTGAAGTTATCACTGGAAACTGGACAACTATAGAAAACAGGATGCCTGTATATTTTCCAGCATAGGGAACCAGCTGTTAGACAATAGATGGTTTATAAAAGTGTAAGAGTTTAAACATCATCATGAACAGTTGCTTTGACTATTTTCACAGCACTGATTTCTCTCTCACAAACTTAGTCCCTCTCAGGAAACCTTTGCACATATGTTGAAGTTTACACTTTGGCTAAGTCCATGGAAGATGCTGAGAAGTCACACAAGCAAGGAGAAGGAATGTATCATGGTAATGTAGTAACATTCACAGTACTGCATGGTGGATGGCTTAGAAAACAGCCTGTAAGCCATGTCCTAAAAAATCAGTTCGAAGTCCTGCATTCTTATTTAATAAAGAACTAAATTTTATTTATATCTATTATGTGAGGTTTTATTTTTACCTCAAGTCATGTATCTCCACGATGTCAGGAAACACATTTCTATCATTTAATTGATGTTTCCACAGAGTGAGCTTATGTCAGTCATCATCTTGTAACATATACTATACAGTGGCCCTTCCTAGTCTATCATACATGATATACTTACAGTAAACAAAGAGAAAATTATATTATCTTCTCTAAAGTCTATCAGAAAAGCAAGAGAAATCTGAGAGGGAACTTCCCCTTCAAGGACCATGCAAGCTCCTCACAAAAATCCAATTTCTGAGGTTCATCTGCTGTCAGACGCTAAGCAGACGGGATGTGACAGGGCTGGGTACAGTGTCAGAGAAGCCAGGTGAGCAATGAGGACAAAAGCAGGTGCTGGCCCTTTCAGCAATAAGTCTGCTAAGGTGTGTCCTGCTCTGGGTTGTCAAATGCAGCAAGTTTTTATTGTGAAAGAGCCATTTTAGAATTACATCTGTCTTCACTGTAAAAAAAATGATTGTTGTTCTTCAGAGTCCAGCACACAACCTCCACAGAAAAGACTCTGAAACAGTAATGAGGGTAATTTTTCTTCAGTTAATCTGTAAGTATTTATCAAAGATGTTGAGTATCAGTACTCCTTAGCCCAAGAGACAAAAATTAGGTGAGTCTCTCATGGTCTCTCAGTTGGAAAAGACATGTGTCACTGGAAGAAGCCTAGATGACATTCAACAGATCCTTGTTCCTTATGACAGGAAAGAAAAGGGACTTCTTTCCATCCTCTTGTATGTTTTTTTTTTTTTCCACCCTTTTCCTGGGGCACTTCTGTGCAACTGAAGTTGTATTTTGCTGATGTATGTTATTTTTTAGTTTTAAATAGTGTTCAGATTCTTGGAGGGAATCATTGCTCGGTAGCAATTATATAATAGAGAAAACCAGATACGTGATTCATTCTAAGATAATTGCTCATAAATGTTAATATTAAACATAGCAAGCAATAGACCTTTTTGGAGGGAAAGATTTTCCACAGCAATTGCACAGAATCCTTTAAGATAAATCAATTCATCTAATTACTCTGAATGAATTTCAGTATAAAATGTATTTTCACCTCATACTATACATTTCAGTTTATGAATTATTCCCAGATTTGGGTGAAAGAAAACGGCCATAATAGATAATAATCTAAATACACACTGAGGAAAAAATAAGGAAAATCTCACTAAGTGGCAGCGCAATAAATTACAAATAACTTTTCATTCTGGAGGAATAAGAGTTTATTCCAAATGTTGAAACACATTTAGCCTTGGCTATCCCATTTTCATCAAAAGATGAAACAGATCATGTCTTCTTTGTAGGTATATTCATTAAGCAGTTGAGGATGTCTACCTGATTTGACTATTGACTGAAGCCAACAGACACCTTTTCAAATGACTGCAGTAATGAACATTTTGAAACAACCAATTTTGCCCTGGAAGCTTCTGTTGTCTTCATTCATTTAAAAACACGATAAAACTTTGTCAAAGAAACATTTGGAAAACAGTCTTATCACTGCAGGAAATACAAAACCTATTCATTACTCTTGCATCCAACATGAGGATTGAAAGTATATAGAGGTACTTTTTAAGGCAATCAACAACAAATATCTGCCTCTACATTAGCAATAATCTGGAAAAAAAAAAAATCAATATCCTTACCCCAAAACTTTGGTGGCCATGTGATTGGAGGAAAAGTACTGTTCTTATCCATAACATCCAAATAGCAAACACAGATTGCTACGTCCACAGAAGAGCAATAGTTTTCTGAATGTTGAAGATTTTGCACTAGAAGCAAAGCTTTTGTGCTGCCACAGAACTGTGTTGTTTGCCTGAAAGGAAATGGATGTATCACATTTCCTGCTTGTGGACTCGAATTAGTAAGTGCTTGCCTTATCTTGGAACACCACACGGTTCCCGAGACAGGGAAGTAGTTTCCTTCTCGTCATTTCCTCAGCCACAGCAAATTGACTCAGAACAATACCAAATTACCTCCTTCTCTGAAAGTTTTTGAACTCCTGAGATAGAGAGAAGAAAATTCCTTTCTCTTTCCTTTAAGGATTTTCTGTGTTGGAGACATTCCTTCAACATCCAAAAAGCAATCGTTTACGGTGGGAATTTTCAATAAAAAAGAAATAAGAAAGAAATGCATCAAGAGATTTTTAATGGACACCAATTCTTTAGGATATTCATTTAGTGTAGAGAATGGTTAAGTATTCACCTTTGTTCCTTGGCTGGTTTGAGGAACTAGATGGGCCTGACAGTGTAACTAAATTTTTTCCTTTCCACACTCCAATCTGAAATACGAGTTCCCTGGAACACAAACAGGCTTTGAGCTAATTGCTTGGACACATTTAATACAATGCAGTGTTAATTCCCCAATGGAACGGTAGGTACTGCTGCTATATATAACATATAGCAATAACAACATAGCTACATAAGGAAAATAGCCAGGATGTTTAACGACATAGACCTAGAATTTATGGAGAATCAATGGACATGGATAAAATATATGACTTTGTAGAACCAAATTTTAACTATTTTCTTAAACATTCTGCAGTGAATGGAAACCTCTGTTCTCTGAAGAGGTGTATGAGAGTTTTCTTTCCCTTATACTATAATCCCCCAAACAAGCCCAACTCCAGAATTAGCTATATTTATTTTTCACAATGAATATTTAGAATCTCCTAAATTTAGGACTATTCCAATCTTAAGATTTGGATGTGGCATAATTTTAAGGCTGAACCTTTTCTGTTACGGTTCAGTTTTCTTTTGTTTTTAAAAATACTGAGTAAAGACACCCTGATGGTTAATGGAAATGTAGTTTTCAAAGTTTGTGCTTAAAATGGCGTATCAAATACTGGGCTAAGAACCTAAATTAAAAAGATCTGATTTTCAGATGACTGTGAACAAGATACAACTTCATAACAAATTCTGGGATTATTTAGTTTCAGTTGGGACACTGATACCAGAATACATGTTAAAAATATACAAAATAAATTGTTCTTGACTAGGGTTAGATTTGTGCTCTAAGAGCATATGGAAATAAACCAAAACTGAATAATTGTAAGTTCTAAAATGAGGAAATTAAATTATTTCAGTTTACTGACTACATCTATTGAGATGATCATTGTAAAAAAGAATTGAACACAATCTAGTTGAAAAGCATCTGAGTTCAGAAACGAACATGTGTACAAATAATTGCACGTTACACATAATCAAGGGTACTAAATACAAACCTTTGTGGGAAAGTCGACAGCACTGAGAAATAGGAGAGTTCCTGCCTTGACAGAGTGTTCCAAGATGGGTGTTTTCTTGCTTTCCTCAGAAAAAAACATCTGATATGGGCAACTATCAGAAGCAGATCAGAGAAACTGCACAACCTGACGTCTTACTATGCCACACACCCACAATGCCTAAATGCAAAATGCAGCAAACAAAGTTATAAATTAATGAAGGTGATGTGGGTTTATACTGACTAAGCAGGAGGCTCTCTCAGGTCAGTTTCAAACTGTCTTTCCACTACTTTCTCTTGCAAGAAAAAGGAAGAATTGCTAATTTGGGCAACAGAATTTACCTAAAAGGTCTACAGTATATCACATCTTAAGACAAAATAATAGAATGTTTTGGGCTGGAAGAAACCTTAAAAATCATCTAGTTCCAACCCCTCTGTCTTGGCAGGGTTGGAACCTTCCACTGGACCATGTTGCTCAAAGCCACATCCAACCTGGCCTGGAATGCTTCTGGGGATGGGGCACCCACAGTTTCTCTGGGCAACCTGTGTAATCTTCAACAAAAAGCTAAAGCAGACTGATAAATCCTAGACTCTTCTTAATTTATTATTTTAAGTGTTAGACTAATTTTATTTCTGTTCCCTTTTTTTATGAGTATTGCAGAAATATATTTAACTGGTAACACCACAGGTTCTTTCATTTTTCTTTACTGAGAAGTATCTTTTCCTGGAAATAAAATCATCATAGCTCAAGGTACCCTCATGGGTAAAAATGCTCATCATCTTTCATTATACTGGCAAGTATAACCCACTGTCACTTCTGACTGATGGGATATGGGGGTATGTGGATGATGAGATGTCAAATACATTACTGATGTGAGTTCAATTCCAACCAAATGAGCAGTATTTTACTCTTTGAAAAGACTAATTTAATTCTGTCCTTAAAGGTTTTGAATGCACTGATTAAATTAGGGGAGGTGCTTTGAATTTACTGCAGCGCTTGCCCTAATCCTGAAACAAAGGTGTGTGTATATATTGAATTCTCCTGCATGAACCCACAAAATATTCTTATTTGAAATAAAATCAGAGTTCACTGGAAAAAAAAAAAAGAATAAGAATAGAATAAACATCCAGTGAAACTTTTTTTTTTTTTTTTTTTTACCCTTTCCATCTGGAGATTATGATTTAAGCTGGGATTTCCTTTAATTGTTTCATATTTCAGCAGTCTCATATTTGTCCTTGGTTAGTTTTACAGCTCTCCGGATGTATGAAGAAAAAACTCAGGAATTTTTTTATTTGACCAGTGATGAAAAATGTTCCTGTCTACCATCAAACAATCAATGTTAAATGCTGTCCATAATGTGACAAAGGGCTGAAACACTACATCTTGAATTTACAGGCTTTAATGACTTGCTTCAAGTTCAGACAGCAAAGTTCTTGAGTTTACCAGCTGCAGGTTAAATGTTCTACTGCCTCATGGTGGTTCTATCAGAATACACCTTCCAATATGATGTGGCTGCTATGAATGACCAGAAAAGTGGCTGCAGTAACATCACCATCTTAGAAAGCACATTGGTTCCTGGGAGTGTGTTAGTTGTTACTAATTTTCCTCCATATTTTTCAGAGAAAGAATTGTGGGTAGGAATGTCAAGAAAATTTCAGACATTCAGTATTTTTTGGGAGATGTGAAATCCTAAGGACATAATATAAAAAGAAGATTCCTCATTGCTAATCATGCACCATTATGTGATTGAGAAGACAGTGTCACTGTGCAGTATATGAATATTCTTTTTGTTTACTGGGACACGTGTAACATTTTTAAATACAATATTCAACTCAAAATTCTGAAAACATATTTTTTCCCTAATATAGAAGTCTTATATTATTCAGTGAAAGATGACTGAGAGACATAAAAAGAGGTTGAGGAGAGAAATTCCTTTCTGCCAACTTTCTGATTTCTGTTTTTTTCCATGGTATTTGTGATATTGAAGACTGTGTGTATTTATGCGTAGGTGGAAAAGGAAAAAAGGAGAGAATTAAAAGAGGATACAAAGCAAAATATATTTTATGTTACTGCATTTCACCACTGGTTAATCTGAAGTTCAGAGAAGAAAAAAAAAAAAAAAAAAAAAAAGTATTTTTGATTCAGGTTTAAATATTTTAAATAAAATGTATCTCAGAGTCACCCCAGGGCAGTGGGTCCTGCTGGGAGCAATGGTGGCAAAAGACAGTTTTAGCATCTTGGTGCTGAATTCCCACAGGCAAGTGCTAGCTAGGCAGAATGGTGCTGAGAGTTGGCATTATGGGGCTTGTGGGAGTCCATCTGCACACCTCAGTAATGAGTGTCATCCTTGGGGACACAAGAATGTGAACAGGGGAGGGGGCAAAAATTTGAGGCTAACTCAAAGTCAGGGACTTCCTCTCTCACTGTTTCCTATCTAGCAGATTGATATTTTGTGGTGACCTACATGACACTAGCGATTTGGAAAGTTGACCCAAACTCTAACTTTTATCAGGAAACTAAACTGGAAATAACCATCCCAGAAGAGAATAAAACAAGGTACTGTCATTATCTAAAATTTCTTTCCTCATAGGGAATTAAAATGGAGGCATAAACTCATCTAGTTTCAAGCTTCAAGTTGAAGCTTCACAAATAACTGAAGAGGATTATATGACATGATTGCTAATAGGGGCAGAAAATTGGAGTCAGCAAGCCAAAAAATCCTTTATTTGTTAGTTCTCTTACAAATGCATCCTGTGAACCCACTTCCCACACAGCAGATGAAAATGAAATCCACCGATATGCTTTCCAAAATGTAGAAAATATTTATCTAATGGACAAATTTGTCAGTTTTGCATTAACTTACAATCTAAGAAAGATATTCACTACTACGTTCTTAGAGTACGATATTTTCTTGTCTTCAGCTCTGATGCTAGAGGTCAAAGGACTCTTTTATAAACTGCGGAGTCTCTATTCACTTCTGCTGCCCTGAAAGTCCTGAAACATGCAGTGCTGAAGCATGACATTTAGTAAAGTCATTACTTTAATTCAGATTGCTCTTCTGTTCTTTCTTCTGCTCCATAAGAAAGGAACCAAGTAAGGGGACAGAAAGAAGCACCCAAAAGCAATCCAGTATGACAATAACATTTTATTATAACACTTCGGTGGTAACTGAAAATTTTACCTCCACCTAACCAGTACTGGATAACAAAGAAATCTCCTGCTGCTGTATTCTGTCCAATCTGCTGTTAAAAAGATGGAATGAAATGGAATCCATTTCTCCACTCCCTAGGATAGTCTGAAATTTACCTTTTCATTGAAATAATATTCACACATGTAGCTGTACTTGTTCACACTGAGAGATACTTCTCTTCCACAGACATGTCTTCTGGTGTGAGCAACAAGTCTCACTTACCTTTACAATTCACAAATCATTTGGAAACAGAATTGCATTTTTCCAAGTGGCCACATGGAATTTAATGGACTTACCATGCAGCATTCCCTTATTACAAGAAAAGAATGTATTCCTGTGTACTACCATTTGTGTGTGGAGTTGTGCACCAGTGAATCTGTGTGCATGTTAAGTACCTCTGCTGAGATGTAAGCTAGGATTTAGGATTGACAGAGTCTTCTTCATTTTATCACTCAGTCAAACCAAGAAACAGCATACTGGATTCAAGGTATGTTTCTGGGGCCCATTTTTATAGTCATTTTAGTGGAAAGGTTCTGCAGGTTCCCCACAGTTATTTCATTACAAGTGTTTGGTAAGAGCCTAATCCAAACACATAATTGATAATGAAAATATCCCTAAACATAATGAGATATCATAGTATGTGTGAAATGAGAAAATAAGCCTCTAGAGGGTATTTATAGATCCTGAATATCTGAAATTTTCTCAAAAAATGAGACTAGAATGATGGTAAGAACAAAATCTTTACTGTCCATATGATTATATTAGGGCTGTTTCCAAAAGTTAATCCTTCGATAGATTCCAATGCTAAAAAAAAAAAATAAAAATCAGAGTAATCTTATAATAAGATTTTTCCCAGTCTAAGGTATTATATCTGGATTACTTAATTATTTCTTTCCAGACCTATATCTGGTCTATCAGGCTAGTCACAAAAAATAGTCTTTCAGTAGCCATATGCCATCACAGATACCATTTAGGTTTGATTTAGTTAGGTTTACTGTGGGCATACTGCTTAATTTTTATGACTCCATTTGTCTGATAGACGAACAGATTGAAAATTCTTCTTTTATTTTTTCAAGCCAAATGGCTTTTTACAGTCAAAATCTGCTTTCTGAGTCACGCCATAGGTAAATGAGTAATGTGAAGGAAAACAACAAGAAATGTTTGACAATTATAACCTCCTTCATCAGTTTACTACCACCATAAAAAGTCTAGTCAAAAAAATGCCCTTTTCTTAAATTTAGAGCAGGAGGAAATCCTATGGGGAGGGTTAAGAAAGGAGGCATGATGAACAATTGAAGGAAATTGCCTTTCAGTAGTCATGAATATTTAATCTTCCCATCCTCTGATTGACAGGATCACACCATAGTCATGGTGTATCCATTTATTCCTATAAACCCAACAAGCTTGAAATGTCACCCCTGAATTTAGCTGGACTTGTATTCCTCTCTTACAGTACTTTTGATTTACTGACTGACAATTCAAATTTATATGACATCAAAATGTTCTAAGTACATGAAGCCAGGATCAACCATCCAGAAAAATACAGGAACAATACCTCATAAGACTGAAAGTAAAGGTTTTAAGGACTATAAAGTCCACAGGCAATGCTTTGTATGCCAACTTAGCTTACTTGGGTTTGTAATTAATTATTCTTATTATGGTTTCCCCAAGGCTTCTCATCTGTCAATCCCAACTCTGTTCTTAAGTTCTGTACAGACAAATAACAGTGAGACTAGATGATTTGCATTTCTTCTTTTTTGTGCAAATTATTTTTTCCTGTACTCTGCAGGAAAATATCACAACGGAAAGCAAGAGTGCAAGCTTCCATTCACTGAATTTTTAAAATTTTTGTTCATTTTCTTTGCCTTTCCCTGAAAGCAGCATGTGAGGGTTAAAGAAATTTCACAGGGAGCTTGTTTGCCAAGTCTGTCATGCTTGCCTTGCTTGTTTATTAGAATAGGACCATTACTTACTGCTGTAACAAGAAGACTCTGGCAGCAACCTGTTTGTCTGACCTTGTCTTAAGTATGGAAGTGGTCAAAAGCAAAAGCAGATACTTGATCATGCCTAAGTGAGAAAAATATAGAAGTCATGTCATGAAAGCTGCTCTTCCCTCAGCATACCTATGAGTCCCAGAGAAGTTACGTCCCATACTAATTACAGAATTTTGCTCTAATGAAAGACTGCAGTAGCCACTCCTCCCACATACACTTTCCTTCTAGTCATTCCAGAACCTTCCAGAGTCATAAACCTCCAAACCTCTGCTCTCACCCATTTAGCCATCCTAGCCACCTCTGACAATCCCCCCTACTCCCTCACTCCTGAGCACCCACACAAACTTCTGTACTTGTAACCTCCACACCGCTGAGCACCCCGGTCCCTCAGCGAGCTAATTGGAGAGCTCCACAGAGAATGGAAATGCAATTAAGGTCCTTTGGAAACTGGTGAATAATTAATTTAACTATTTTGTACTGTAGGTCATTAATTCTTACTACTCCCAGATAGCTTGCTATTAAGGAGAGTAGGCTTAATAAATCTTGTGCTGTAAGGGTGAGAGGCTGTGGACACAGGCATCCAAGCATGGGGTGCCTGCATAAACTCCAGATGTAGAAAATCATTGACCACTAAGTACAAAGAGCTTGGTATTCCTTGAAAGAATGCATGTGCACTTTCATGCATGCTTTCAGTTTTACAGGGATGAAACTTTCAGCAGAACTCCTGATTTATTCCGTAAAGGTCTTGGGAGACAAGCACATTTCAGAGGTAGGAATTCTGAAACAAATACTTAGCAAAAGAATTCTGCATCAGTAGATTGAATCACACGTACTTACAATCCTGTTCTGAATGATTGAAAATATCAGGAAATAAAATTATGAGAGATGAGGAAAATGTTATGGAAATGAAATTGCTAAGATAAAGGCAAAGCGTTCAACAACATGACTACTTGACATGGGCCAGTCAAATTTAAGAAATGTAAGAAAGAAAGCACAATAACACTAAAATGTAGAATTAAAGGACATACATCAGGAATGACTGCTAACCCTTTCAATTAAGATTACTTGATCTTAGCCAAAGATCTCTGAACTGATCAGGGAACAGTCCTAAGACTGTCAGGACAGTGCATGGAATGAGATTTAAAAAATAAACAGTAAGTAGGTGGAGATTCCATTAACTAGATGACCATCAGAAATGGTAAGGGGAAGCAGGAGTAGGGGAATTAATGTCAGCAAGAATGCTTCCACTTTACAGTTTTGAGGACAAAGGTAAGTCACATGTCTTTTGAAACAGTGGGTGTTGCCAATTCTCAGGAATATATTATGAAAGACTCTTGCATGGTGATGGCAACCTAAATTTGATCTTCAGATAAAATCAGAGAAAATACCCTCTGACTGGGTCATTAATTGCTTGCTCTTTCCTTATTTTGAAACACAGTCAATAAAATGAGCAGGAAAAACCTTGGAAAAAAACCTGTTTGGATTTTTCCTGGGATGGGTTGACCTGACTGGAACTGGGATGGGAATTTTGAGATGAGAAAAGAGAAGCAGAATGGGGAGCATCTAATATGGTTGGCCTCAGAAGACAACAGAAAACAAAAGAAATCCAAAGGATCTAGAGGCTATCAATGCTGGGTGCACTACTGACCATATTACTCTCTTTTGTGTTCAGAGGCTCTGAGTTTGTGGCAAATCTGAGCTGCAGAGTGTTGGTGGTCCAGGTAATTCTGTGGCAGATTGCCTTTTTAGTTCTTGGGTGCTGCACTTCAAAATCAGAGGTGATAGTCAGAACAGTGGCTGGTATAGTCATCCCTACCAATGCAACATGAATACAAACCCAGGCCATTCTTCTCTGACAGTATTTTACAAAATCTGTATAAACAACAACAAAATCAGTCTCTGGAGAACAGAGAACTTTCATGAAATCTCCAGAAATAAGCACAGAGGAGCTAGAAGCATCTGGGCCTTAATACCATAACTTTGACTCTGAAAGGCATCTGCAAACTGCACTGCATAATGGTCCCCATAACATGCAGAAACAGATTTATAACTGCTGGAAATTTGAAGTAAAAACTTGTAGGGATATAAATTACCAGTGGGCTGTCTGAGATTCTCCTTCAGCTATAAAACTTAATTTTGGAGGTCAAAGAGACACAGTTATAAGAGATTTTTTACAACAGATAACCTCTTCCAAAAGATTGTTTGTTCTCCTAAGAACATAATTTAACAATTATTTGGTCTACACAGGAAAAGATATTCACCCAAAGCATTAAAACAGAAGGAAAGAGTTCCCTTGGGGACTTCTTGCCTAGTGGAAGAGCATATTTACTGAATAATTATTGTGATGAATTTAAACTACATTCTGTATTTTTTGTATTATGCCACAGTATTTTCCTGAAATAAATGTTGCAATGTAGTCTTGAAACTACCTAATTTCCTTGTAGTCACAGCTAAATATTAAAAACATCCAGTGAAAAAATATTCAGATATTGTAGGAATGAATGACTCACATGAAATTGCAGCCACCTTCAGGATAAAACATAGCTTTATATAACAGTGGACACAGTTAAAGAGATGGGTAGCACATACTTTTTTTTGGGGAAAAAAAGACATTTTGTAGGCATGATAACTTATTCTTACAACATTGCTTGGGCTTTCTACTGGCCATTTAGAAATCTTCTCGTTTCATTCTTAGGTTTGATCTACACATTCAGAAAATGTTTGTTCTTAATAAAATTACTGCCTCTGTGTAAGAGAGATTTGTGTACCGTTATTTTTTATTGTCTCTTTATTAAGTTATATTATTCTTAAATCTCTTATTCTAAATAACATTTTTTTTACAGAAATTGAAATACTGATTTAAACAACACCATCTGTTTTCATAGAAAATAACATACTTCCTACTCATTATATGCTATTAGACAATACATTCAAGCTCCTGAATGAAAATGAACATGATAAAAAACGTGGATGTCTCATAAAAGAATCTTGACATTATTCAGAAGAATTTCTGGTGCTACCTGTCAACACTAAAGGATAGAATATAATATCTGATAACATTAATTTCACAGAGATGGCAGATTTCTGCCCTTGGAAGTTCACATGAATACCAAGATGGTTCTTTTACCTAATAATTTAAAGTATATTCAAAATCAGGTCAGGAAAGATTTTGGATAAATTCTTTCACTCACACAATAGTGTTCAGTGGCTCAGATATGCCTTGCCATTTAAAAGACACATTTTAGATATTTAATTTTAATAGGTTTTTTGTTTCATATGTTTTGTATTCATATCACTATAGAATTCAGAAAATGCAGCTTTGAAACTTCAAGCATAATGACAGTGACAGAGAATAGCCACTGAGTGTCAGTCAGCTAATAGCTGAGTAATGATAGGGATCATGAGAATCTAAAATATATTGGTTAGAGATTATGAAATATCATGGGCCCAGGGTTTCCTCCAAGTAGATATTGTATTATCAGGGAGATTAGCCCCACACTAGACCCATACGCTGATTATAACTACTGAAGTAAAGCAACAAGGTCCAAAATCCATTTCTTCTTAAGAAAATAATGCTTTCTTCAATCTCTGACTGATACCACCTGCCTTCTCATGTTTTGACATCAGTTTGTTCTTGTAAGATGCTTTAGTTGCCACATGGGGCACACAGAGCTTCCCACCGCTTTTTAAATATCCTGTTCATAATTTCTTACATTACAGTTTAAAAGACAACTCCATATTGTCTAATAACCCCAACTTTCCCATGAGCCCTCTCTTCCTACCAGGTAATTCTTTTATTTTAGTCTCCAAATCATCACTTTACGTTGGCCACTGACACACGTTGTGGTTTCCATCTTGTTAATTGTTTTTACTACAAGGATTTGTTGTTTGATTGGAATATTGTATTTCAGAGAGGTAATTATTTTGATTTCTTTATAATTTAAGTTAGTTTTTTCTGTTCACACATGTATCTGCAAGCAAGTTAAGAGATGCAATTATTTTGCCTGGTGTTATATAACAGGAAGATTATTCACCAAGGTATTATGACTTTTCCTGATAAGATATTTGTCCATGTTTGCTTGAGATTGGTGCCAGCTGAAATTCTGCCCAGTGTTGTTCAAAGACACAGTTCAAAAGGACATTTTGTCTCTATCAGAATGTAAGGAAACTCAAAATTACTTTTGCTTTGGTGGCTGAGAATTTCTTGGCTTGCTCCTGCAGCATGTTTTTAGCCCAGCACTAAAGGAAACATCTTTTTGATACAGTCCACAGGGTGGCACAATCTGATCATGATTGCTTTGTGCTACTGGTTCATTTAAAAGAATTTACTCTTACCATGGTAATCTGAATTTTTAAACCAATTTTATTTATTTGTTTGTTTGTTTATCTATTTATTAAATTTTTCTATGCCAAAGCATTGTTAAAAAATGTTAGGTTATGTGTTTAAAGACTCATCTCCACAACACACAAGGGGCCAGAGGCACAAGGGTAGAGGAGTGCAGGCAAATGAAAGGCTAAGAGGATAAAATGTGTCCTGTAAAAAGGAGTAGTGTTTGTTGTTGGGGCAGGGGGTCTTTCCCTGACAGTGGAGCAGGGCTCAGGAGCCTCAGGAGCTGGGCAGACTGGGCCAGGGGCCAAGCCCTGGCACAATGGAGTGTTCAACACCGACTGCGGGAGGGTTCACCCTTTCTGGCTGGATATGGATTCGCATACAGACTCTGCTCTCAGGCTTTCCCCCTATAAGGCAGGATCAGGCTGGTCCTGTGACAAGTGTCAGCACCGTGGTTTTGGTCCCTGCTGAGCTCTGCATGCAGCCCCACGCTCCTGCGCTTGCACATTCACACGATGAGCACACACACACCTTTTGGGAGCTCACACTCAGCTGTGCTACAGCCTGGATGTGGGGACACCAACCTCTGGCACCCTTGCTGCTATCCAGCTGCTGCATTGGACAGCTTCTACTGGGATTTTTAGGCTGGCAGTTCTTCTGCTTGATTAAGACCTTCAAGTAATAACCTTTGAGTCCTATTTTACACAACATTGGGGTATCCACTTTTCATTCTTTTATAGAAGTTTGAGATTTTAGTATTATTTTTCCAATTTAGTGTAACTTGTGAAGCATAAAGAGAAAATTGTCAAAACAATGCATTTTGAGAGGATATAATGACTTTCTTGAAAAAAATGGGGTGACTAACACTAGAAATAAATGACATTTGTTTTAGCTTGACTCTTGCCATATGCTAGATTGAACTCATTCAGTACATATAAATCCTAATTATCTCTAAGCTGTTATAATTTTGATAACTGCACTTACAAGAATGCATCACATATCACAGTATAATATACTAGTTTAGCAGATTAAGTTTTTCCTGATTTTTTTCCACTCCCACATAATTTTGTGTAATCTCATCTCACTCTATTTATTTATTTCAGCACAATGCAAGGGAAGTGAAATGGTGTGTTTCTGTATTTCATGTAATCCTGTACAATTCATGTTAGAGGGAATACATTCTCGGGCTTCTAGTTGTATCTTTATTTTATTCTTAAAGTTTGTTCACCCAGCTTTTTGTTACATTCAAATATAAAACATAAGCACTTAAGTACAACAAACAAAAATATGTAGAAAAAGAATCATGCAGTTTTACAGCTTCTAGATTCTTGGAGAAGTAAGGAGAGATTTCAGCTACCTTGGACATCTGGAGGGCAGTCTTTGGCCTGTTTAGGAGACTTGTTTCCAGTCCCTTGGGAGGCAGTTCTGAAAGGCAAAGGAGTACAGGAAGGCTGGTCATTCTTCAGGAAGGAAACCTTAACTGTGCAGGAGCAGGCTGTCCCAATGCGCTGAAAGATGAGCCAGCAGGAAAGACCGCCCTGGCTGAACAGAGAGCTTTGGCTCAGGGATAAAAAGTGCTGTTCCACAAGTGGTTCTTCCCAGGTCTCAGTACTGGGGTCAGTTCCTTTCCTTCATTTAATGTCTTTATCAATGATTTGGGCGAGGTGATCAAGTGCAACCTTAATCAGTCAGTCAGCCTTGCAGCTGAGACACTGGGCTGGGATGGAATGTGGATCTGCTGGAGGGCTCTGCAGAGGGATGTGAACAGGCTGGACTGATGGGCCGAGGCCAGTTGCATGAGGTTCAATAAGGCCAAGTGCCAGGTCCTGTCTCTGGGGCACAGAGACAGTGCTATAGGCCTGGGGAAGAGTAGCTGAAAAGTGGCCTGAGGGAAAAGGACCTGGGGGTGCTGGTCAAGGACCACTGAAGCTGAACCAGCTGTGCCCAGGTGGCCAAGAAGGCCAGTGGCAAACAGAAAAAACAGATCCAGCAGGAGCAAGGTTGTGATTGTTCCCTTGTACTCAGCACAGCTGAGGCCACACACTGAATCCCGTTTTGGGCCCCTCACTACAAGGACATTGAGGTGCTGGAGTGTGTCCAGAGAAGGGCAACGGAGCTGGTGAAGGGTCTGGAGCACAAGTCTTGTGAGGAGTGGCTGAGGGAGCTGGGAGTGTTTATCCTAGAGAAAAGGAGGCTCAGGGAGGGATCTTTTTATTCTCTACAGTTGCCTGAAGGGAGGCTGTAGCAACACAGGTGTCAGTCTCTTCTCCCTATTAATAAGTGATAGAACAAGAACAAACAGCCTCAAGTTGCATCAGGAGAGGTTTAGATTGGATATTAGGGAAATTTCTTCATGGGAAGGGTTGTCATGCACTGGAACAGGCTGCCCAGCCAAGTCATAGATTCCCTGTCCCTGGACGTATTTATAAGACACGTAGGTGTGATGCTTAGGGACAAAGTGAAGCGATGGACTTGGACTGGGTTAACAGCTGGGCTTGATGTTTTTACAAGTCTTTGTTCAAACAATATGATTCTTTGATTAAATGTTTATACATTTGTGCTTGATACAGTACATGAAAATGAGATGTAGAAGTGCACACATCTCTCAGGAAGTGTGTGGCAATGCTTCCAGGTTGTACAGAGACACTATGTGGCAGTTTACGACAGGAAGGAAGTGGTAACTACTGCTCACTGCAAAACCTGCAGGAAGAAGGGTATGCTCCTTCACTCAAACAAGGCTCAGCATTCACAGTTGCAGCAAATGGACTCAAAAGAGATCCAGACACTTACAGAGATACCCTGTTCTGCACCCTGACAAAATATCAAAAAATTAAAAATGCCTTCCAGGAAAACACTTGTCTAGTCTGATCTTAAATATATTCCACAATGCCAGTTTCACTTCTTTCTTATGGTATGTGATGCAAAGCTTTATTTCTCCCTAAAATTTTTGCTTCTGATATGACAATACCATGTACAAGGTAAGCAGATTACTTCTTGTCCTATGTACTGTGGACACTGATGATTCCCTTCCTTTTAGTGCTCCTTTAGAATGTTTTTATATCTCACACCAGTTTTTAATCTCTAGATTGAATAACAGCTTCAGACTTGTTTTGAATTAAGTGTTCTAGACTTTCCACCATTCCCATGGCTGTTCTCTGGATTTTCTCTACCTAATTTAGTTTTTTTTTTGAAGTCTGGACCAAGTAGAGAGTGATACAGTACTGAAGCAAACCAAAACATTACTGTACCTCTTCTATAGGCAGCATTTCTGGATGTGCTCTCTTTTGAAGACGAGTGCCCCAAATTCTTCAGTGCGAAAGATCTCTTCATGTGTCAGCTAAAAGCAGCAGCCCTTGAGGGTGCTATATATTAGCAAATCTAATTGCCTGTCCTTTCAGAAAAGATATTTACATGTACCCAAGAGTCAACAATTTCAGATCGTGACTTTTTAACAAGTAAAAGCAAAACATAAAAAATAGTAATGACAAATACATTGTCCTTAGGATAGAACAGACAATTTTTTTTCTAGCTGAGCTTTTAGTGCAGCATTTAGTACTGAAATTGAAGCTTACACTAACAAGTAATTTGCTGAACTGCTTCCAACAATAGTAATATTAGTATATGAAGTCTGAGCTTTTGCAGTGAAAAGGTTCTCATTCAGGTTAATACTCATACTCTTAACCTAGAAGAGTAAGATAGCATTCTCTGAAAGAGGCAGCAAAGTGAGGAATTTTTTCAGCAAAAGGATATATGTGGAAAGGGTGAACCCAGAAACCTGCTAGCATCCTCTTCCTTTGCCATTTTTGGTGCTGCAGCTGGCATGGGGTAAGGCAGAGAAGGACAAAGAGGTAAGAAAAATTGGATGAGAAAAGCTTTTCAGTTCCCCTCCTGCACATTCTCCCTCCTCCCCACCCCACCTCCCCATACCCCCATACTCCCAAAATACCCCTCCAAACAACCAACCAACCAAATAATCCCACAAGTCTTTGAAAGGAGGAAAAAATCAGGCCCAGTATGCCTGGTTACACTCATTGTCAGAAATAGGTAATTTTTGTGGATGGCTGGAGGTGACCTAGATATGTATATCCCAGTTTCACATGAATTCCTGCTGTAGCTCTTGGTATGTCTGCTTCTTCCACACAAGATCCTGGCTCCAAGTGTGCAATCCATAACAGCATAGTGCTGGGATAGGTGCTATAAGTGTAAGTGCTCATATCACGAGGGTAGCACCAATGTTAGTATGACTGGTGCTAAAGGACGGGGTGATGCTGAGTAATCTCTGCTGTCTAACTCAGATTTTATCCATCCACTCAGTAAACAACACCCTGCATGCTAACGTTGTAGAATCACTGCAGCACTGCCAGAAATGATGAAAACTAAGAGGTTCGTTGGCACTGCTTCTCCCAACTTCTCCATTTCAGCTCCAAATGAGTGGTTTTTTTTTCCCAACGACACAGACCAGAGATGATCCATCTCTTAAGCAGAAAAATATCCTCTCCTGCATGAGGCTAGCCTTTATGGAATCAATTAAAATGAAGGAGGGAAAAAGGGAAATTAAATCATGGGGATTGTGCAATATCTTTGGAAGAGGCAGAATCACGTTTTATGCTGGTGGCACAAGCACTGTGCACGGTTAGCGTGGTTTGAGCTCGAAAGTGGCAGACCCGTCTTGCCAGCTCCTTTGAATATTTCTGTCCTGCTGCTGTTATGTAAGAGCTGCTGTCCCAGTTTGCCTGTGCAGCTCTCTGCCTTATGCGTGATGATGCGCTGGAGCCTACGCCGAAGGTAATGCTCTACAGCAGGCTCTATATTGCAGCAATAATAATAATGATAGTAATATAACTAGTAGTAGTAATTAGCAGCGACATCTCGGTACAGTCGTTCTCAGAAGTATTTCGGCTACTCGCCAGAACGCACTTCGGGGGTGTCGAGTCTCGGGGCTGAGGCCGGTGTCTCATCCTCCAACTCCCCGGCGCAGCGGTCACCGCAGCCGCCCCCGGACAAGCTGTCCCGGCTTTGCTGCTGCTGCTGCTGCTGCTGCAGCCGCGGCGGGGCGGGGCGCGGCCCCCCCGCCATGCGCGCAAGGACAGCGGGCACCGGGGCACGGGCTGTAGCCCGCACTCGCATCCATCCCCGGCACACCCACCCATCCCCGGCACTCGCACCCATCCCCGGCACACGCACCCATCCCCGGCACTCGCATCCATCCCCAGCACACGCATCCATCCCCGGCACACGCACCCATCCCCGGCACTCGCACCCATCCCCGGCACTCGCACCCATCCCCGGCGCACGCACCCGCGCTCCCGCCCTCTCCCCACCCCCGCACCTGTTTCCTCGCCGCGGGCCGGCGGGCGGGGCGGCGCGGCGTGTTGTGCTCGGTATCCAGGCAGCTGCGCCGAGGCGCGGAGCAGCGCGGTGCGGCGGGCAGAGGTAGGGTGCGGCGGAGCGGGGCCGGGCTGGGGGCTCCCCGGGGCTGCGGGTGCTCGGCGGGGCCGCCGCTCGGGTGAGCCCGAGAGGGGCCGGAGAGCGGCCGGGAAGAGGGGGGTCCCGTGGGGCAGCCTCTGCCCGCTGCTCGCCGGACGCCTCCTGCCCCCCGACGCAGAACCGGCTTGAGGTGAATCCGAAACTCGGTGCCGTGGTTGCGGAGTTTGTCCGTGCTCCGGGGTAGGGGGGGGGGTTTGAGGTTTTGCCCTTTCGGAGCGGACAAACCCGGCGGAGGGCTGTGGTGGTTCTCCTCCTGAAGTGCACGTACGTGTGTGCTGCAGAGATAGCCAGTTTTATGCTCAGTCACACGCTGCAGGCCAAAACGTAGTTAACCAAAGGAAATGTGACTACTGATGGGCGCTCCCGGGGAGCCAGTTTTAGCCTGGGTTGCACGCAGTGATGGTGCAAAAAGGACAAGTGCACCGCGGCAGCGATGCATAGAGCCCATATGTTCCCTGGCTTCTGTGGTGACTCCCCGGAGGTAAGACCTGCTGAAATACTCACCGACGAGGCTGCTACTAGGATTTTCACAACCATATTCAAGCTGAGGAAAAGTGCTTGTAAGGAATATTAGTAACCTCCTACGAAAGACCAGATATTGGAATTTGATGAGGAAATACATAAGTAAATCATCCGTGTGATGGTGAGGGGAACTCCAGTGCCCTTGGCTATGAGGAAAGTATACCTATGTGGCTTGTAGGGAAATAGTATGTGGTGTTTCTGGCTGCCTGCCAGAACTCTTCTAGTGCGGAGCCTGTTGAACGACTCCTAACAGGCACGCGCTTTCCTGTAGTAGTACTAGTGATGGACTGTCTGCTCTCCTTGATGTCTGAGTATTATTTTTGTGATTCTTGTGCCCACTTCAACTTAAACGGATCCCAGGCTATAAATGCAATGGACTATGTTAGTATGTTGCCACTGGACAGAAGAAATCAGGGTGCTGTTTCATTTTAGTTGGTAAATAGAAAGGCTTTTCTGTTTGTTACACTAAATTTTTGTTGTGTGCTAAATGACATGAAAAAACTTGATTTCTGGGGTAAATGACATGAAAAAACTTGATTTCAGTGTTAAAATTTTGGAGTTCTTTTCTGGTGAGAGTCAGGCATTGTCATTTGGAGTGTTTCACACATTCCTTAGAGCACCAGCGTTTTGCCCTGAGAAAGGAGCTCTCCAGAATAAGCATGGTGCTGCATGTTGGAGTGATTAAATTCTCATCTTTGCAAACCCTGTTAGATGTGAATGTAGAAGGAATAATCCCTACGCTTCCCACCTGTTCCCTTAATTCCTGTTCATAGTGTGTGCTTTGGTTTGTTTGTTTAACATTACCTTCAGAAATAATATATGTCCATGAAAATTCCATGTTGCTGAGTATAAAGTACCAGTGCTTATGTATTTTGCAGGTGAATCCAAATACATTTGAGATTTTTAAAAATTTTATTATATTTTTACTTCAAGCTATTGGAATAAGTTTCAGTAGTGATTTGGACTTCTGTAATTAATACAGACACGAGAATCTTGTGATGACTATAGGTCTTCATGCACCATTACTTTCTCTTTATTAAATATGAGAGTCCTCAGTGATGTTTTTTTAAGAGCTTAAGAACTTCACTGGAGCCATGCAGAGTTACACAGCCTGTCAGCGAGCACACTGCTCAAAGAAACTAACTTTGGTACAGGATCAGGGAGAGCAGAGGCACATAGGGAGAGAAGAAGAGTACTCTATTAGTATTTAAATTTGAGGAGAGAGTAAGACTTCCTGGCAATGAAGAGGGTCTTCCTGGGTGAGAAACTGAACAAGGCTAGCAAAGTGAGAGTGATTTCTGGGGGTCTACAGAGCTTTGGTCCCAAGAGGAATAGGCATACATTCACCCTTCAGACAAGACACCATATTAACCCACCTTGGTTATGCTGCGTTAAAGGAAGTCAGTTGTGGCGCAGTTTTTTTCTTATCTACTGGTGGCAGTAGTTATTGAGAAAGTACATGCATAAAATATAAACAATTGTTTTTATTCTTGCTTTACTCATTACCATAGCTAGTGACAGAACTTTAGAGTTCTTGTGTCTCCTTAGAGGTCATAAAATCAACAGCAGTGGTGTACAGTGGTGTACATCTGAAGTGAATGGACTTTTGGCTTTGTTTCACTCAAAGACACAATTTAAAGGGAAAAACAGAGAAGTTTCTGCTTTTGCATTCATATGGCAGTTGTCTGCCACTTACTTATAAGTTATACTTAGCAAAGTTTCTTGCTTGGGAGATGTGCAGGAATACCAAAGAACTGACGCTTACTTTCTTATCTCAAACCTGGTGTGACCCACCCTTTCCTGAGATGCTTCAGTGTTTTCTATTTTAGTTGTCTTTCTTTCTTTTTTTTTTTTTTCCTCCCACAGATGTAGCTCTGCAATTGTCCTGTGATATATTATGGTCATATTATGCCACAGATCTCCTAGGTGCCATCAGTGTTAAACCAGAAAAATCAGAACAATTCTCCTACCGTTAACTGACATCACTTCAGATGTGAACTTCACTCTGTCCTATTGGCTTGTGTATTGTGGCCTCTGATCTTAACCTCACCCTGTCTTTGTCTGCGCAGATAGTAAGCTCTTTTAGGCAAGGATTATATCCTGTGTTTGTAGAAGGTAATGAGCTACTGATCCCAGTCCCCTGCTATTACCAACAGCTATATAACTGTAATGTATTGCTGCACAATTTCAGTAACAGGATTACTAAACTGTCTTTAACTTTTCGTATCAGTAAGTCTGAATGACCTTTCTTTGCATGTATCTAAAAATGTATGTTCTGCCAATTTTCCTAAAAATACCAAGTCTCTGCCTCTTATTTTCTCCTAGAACAGTTTGCATTTTCTGTTCCAATGGAATTAAAGCTTTCAAGACAAGAATCACACCACTGGATTTTTGTCCATCTTACCAAAAAAACTAAGAAAAGATAGATAATAAAACACTCATTTGCTGAAATGTAAATGCATACATAGGTATGTGCATGACTAGGATCGTACAAATAATTTTTAAATGCTGGAGTAGAATGTAGGTAAAACATAGAAGATTGTGTGCCATATATGCCACAGATTTAAATGTCAGATGTGCAAATTACCTTGAACTTTCAAATTATTAATTGCTGTTGCAAGACCTTCAAGCTTCTGCAGACTAAAAAAAACTTTTGTTCAACTCCAAAATATGCTTAAGGATACCTAGATGAACCAAAATAGTCTGGAGTTCCAGAGAAGATCTAAATCTCTCTCTCTGTTGCCCCACATTGTCCAAGAAAAACAAATGTCAATATCTTCAAGTAGTTACTGCACATTAAGTCAGCGTGAGGTTGGATGGTCAGTGAGAAATAACATTGTGTTTCAGTGTTCCTGTTTCAATGCATTTTTGTCAGTAGAGAAAGGAAGCACAGAGTGACAATATTGGTATTCAACCATCAAAAACACCTTTCAGAGCCAAAATTGCATTTTCCATGATCTTATGTGGTGCACAGTTATGTCCCATTGCCTTTGGGATAGTTCCAGTATCCACTGACTTCTGCTGCACTGGGTTTAAGGGAACAACTGCAGACTTGCAGTTCAGCTGTCAGAAAAAATTACCAAATGGACTCCTCTGTTGGCCTGGATTTTGGAAGATCAGTGGGGAGATACTGCATTTTGTCTGAGGAAAAAAAGAGAACCATGTTGGTTCACTCTACCCCACTTCTTCGTCCTAGCTCTGAATTTTGTATATCCAGTAGGCATCAATTGCAACTTGACAGATTTATTAAAATAAATTTACAAATGGATCCTCAATTTGTAATCTACAAGTTATTAATATCCTGGAATGAATTTTACTGAGCTTTTCTACTTTTAACTTGGAGTTTATTTAAGAGAGTGCTGCTTCCATTTTTTGTCATGGCCTTGTCTATCAGAAATCTCTTTAGTGGAACAATCAGTATAATACTAATTGAGGCAAATTAATCTCCCCTTGATCTTATTTTCTATTTTCCTTTTTACTTATTTGGCTAAAAACCATTTGCTTGCTGTCTTTATTTCTCAGATTGTCTTTCAGCACGTCTCTCTTCATCCCTGTATTCTGCACACACTGTGGCAACGCTCTTCACTTCTCATGCTCTGTTTCTGCCCACTTCTTTCTGGGTGTGGCTTTTCCAATTACATCTTGAGCAGTTCTATTCTGTTCTGAACAGGTGTAAAGCTACTAGACTTTGGATTGAAAGAAAACCCCAGCCTGCTTCACAGGGGAGGCACTTTTCAGGCTAGTTGACTCCTCTGCTGATTTCCCTTTCATTTATTTTTTAAGCACAGTGTGTTTAGACCATCCCCTGACCTGCTTCCATGCTTTGGATTCTTCTTGTAATATTATGGACAATGTCAATAATTTCCTTAGTTGGAGCTATTTTCTATTGATTGGCATTTTCTTGCCACTAACATCCAACCTAAGCAAGCTGGTTTTCTGACTATTTGCTGTTTAAAAACACAGTTATAACCTCCAGAAAATTCTGGTTCCTATCTTTCTGTGAGTCATTTATTCCTGACTGGCAGGAGGCTCACTGCTGTCTCATAGAATTGCATCTGTTCCAGTAGTGTCTATCAACCTGGCAGCATTTCCAAGACCTCTTATGTTTCAGAAACGGAATCTGTGGATCAAAGTGGACTTCTTGAACTGCAGCAGTAAACTATGCTTGAAAATTATTTTCCTGGATTTTTTTCCCTTGATCAGTTCTGTGCAGCTCTTGCTTACCAGGGAAGTCTGCCTCTTTGTTAATACATAATGACACCCCAGCACTTGACCCTATTTCAGTTGTTCCTGAGGTACTGTTCAGTTTGTGTGCTATAGTTATTTCAGTTACTCCACTGTATTTCTTATATCTGTGTAACATTTGATTTGTAAATGTCTTCTAGATGCAGGGCTTCCTCAGATTTATTACTCTGTTTATTGTCCTTTCAAAGATCTCTTTTTGAAATGTCCCAGATTAGAAGCAGCCCTTTCACTGCCTGCCCCTATTTCTTGCTCTCCTCAGTATCTTTGTTTATTATTTGTGTTTATCATTGTTTATCTGGAGTTTCTTTATGTATTAGGGTTCTATAATGGAAGTTTATAGAAGTCTAAAACTGTATTTTCAGGTGCAACCATACTTTCACATCAGTAGCTTCTTCTAGCTGCTATATGTGGCATCAGCCCAGTGTACTGGGAGTCACAGAATCACAGGATGGTTAAGATTGGAAGGAAACACTGTTGGGCTCATCTGGAATCTGCAATTTGTGGCAACATGAAGTACAGTCAGAGAATTGTTTACCTCTTCTTGGTCAGGTTTATCTTCAGCCCTTGTTGCACATTGTAGATGTCATCTGCACCTAGCAGATGTCTCTTTGTTTCTCTGGAACCACACTTCTGACAGGCAGCTCTGTTTTCCTTTAATATGTTTTGTAAACTTTAAGAACTAAAAGATAAATTGCAATCTGGTCTTGCCAATGGTATTCTAGTTTTACCAATAAAAGGAAAATATATATTATTAATTCAAAGTGTTCCTGAGCAAAGTGAAAAAAGAGGATTAAACAGAGGACCCAGAAAAGTTAACCCACAATAGATGCAGTGTTTTTCTTATCTCCTCCATAGAACAAACGTCTCATTTTCCTGGCAGTTGAAGAGAGGAACAAAATAATCCAGAGAATTGTAAACTGCAATTTAATAAAGCCTAATGGTTCTTATATGAGAGAAGTTCATGTTTCCTCCTTTCATCTAAACCCAGAGTACCAGGATATTAATAAAAGAAAATGGTGTCAGTGTAACTTTATCCATTAAATCCAGATAAGTGGCAAATATAATAAAAGATTTACCTAATTTATATGGAAACCCTATTTCAACCCTCTTGCATGTTGATTCCATGTATGTTCAGACCAAAAAAAACCCAGAATAATTTATAATATTGAATAAACACTTGTTGAATGCTTAAACAGGGACTAGCTCGTATTCAGGGTTAGCTTCAGGTTTATTTCAGGCTAAGACTTGTGAGATTTGAGCCATGCACTTTTTATAAAACCTATGTATTTTGAAAACATACCCATCTGAAAACACACCTTTTTGTCTGACACACAAATTTAAAAGTCATTCCTTTTATTGAAAATTATTTTGTAGCAACTATGCAAATACTTAATTTTAAGTAATAATCTTAATACTTAAGATTTTAATACGTACAAATCTGAAAAATGTAATATTTTAGCAGGATAAAAAATATTTTGTTGATGGCTTTAAGTATTTGTGAAAACTGTGGAAAATTCCCATTCTATATTACATTAAATACCTTACTGTCCACATATGATTTTTTGTTCTGTGAAACTTTAAGTGTTGCCTGAAGATAGGTGAGAAGGGTGCATGAAGCTTTCTTTCATCTATTCTGCTGGTGTTTTGCTGTGCTCTGAGCTGTGCTTTTCTGCATGAAAGGAGGTGACTGAGCACACAAGAATCTTTCCTCCCTACCTGTACTAACTTAGTGTCACCTGTAAATGAGTTGATTCCAACTGCTTGCAAGGGAGCTTTTGAATGAGGAGCTGTATTTAGAAACACACATTCTTCTTATGCAGCATATAATTTAATATCAGCTAAATAAATTATTAAGTGCAAGCCTGCCATTTATTGCTGCACAATGACTCAGCCTGCTGTATGAGTATATTGAACATACATCTTCATAACACTTTCCCAGACTGTTTTAACTTGGACTTGGATCAGCATGTTCCACAGCTCCTCTAAATCTGTTCATGTACAGCTGATTTATGCCAGCTCTGTCACAGTGTGAGTGAACTGGTGTTCTGATATTGTTACTGCTGTTAGCCAAAAACCCAATCAGATAAAGCATTTTTAATACCCCTTATCCCTGCCCATAAATTAGTCTAGCAGCTTGCTACTAAGGGTGGCTGTACCCAGCTTACAGTACTGCTCAAAATGTTAGCAGTGTCACTGCTGCAGAAGAGAGGCTACATTTAACCCACTGTGTTACAAATATTTCTGGTTTGCATGAGGTTGGGAAAGCTGATGTTTCATTTAAATATTGCAAAGGAAGCAAAGTTCACCAAGCTGTCATATGTGAACACAAGCAACAGAAATCCTCCTCCTGCTCCCCATCCCCCCAGTCAGGTGCTGTTTGGTGTGCTGTTGCTGATGTTCTCTGCAGGGATTTAGCAACACCAGGGGACCATCAGCCCCAGACAGTGTTGTGGCTGAGGTATGGTGGTGGCGCCTTCTCATGCCTGCTTGACACAAGCGTGAGGTTCCTGCCAGGGTGTCTCTCTATGAGTGGTGGCTGATAGGCAGAGTCCCTGTGCACCCCAAGCAGTGTGTGGGGCAGAGCCTGGAAGGTGGGAAGGGCGATGGAGGAGAGGAGGCCCCTAAAGGAGAGAGCAGACGCACACGGGAGAGAGTGAGGGTATGAGCATCTAGGTGTCATGTAAACTGTAGGCATATGTAAAAACAGCAGCAGTGTGTCTGGAGTAGGTATTAGTACCATGGTGGCCATGGCATGCAAGAGAACAGCCCAAAGACTTGGGTGGACTTTGCCATCTGTTCTGCAGTGTAGCCCGTCAGAAGTGTGCTTCCCTCGGCTTCACTGATTTAAAGCCATCTTAGGGCTGCTGACCTGAGCAGCATTTAGGTATCCAAAATACAAGGTAAACATACAATAAAAAAGCATCAGTAAGAGGGAAACTGATGTACCTTGGGTCAGGCAAGGTTTGAAGGGTTAGAAAAGGAAATGTTGAAATATCATTTCCTCTGGCCGCCCTTACATGTTGACACAGATCCTTTGGGACAGTTCATCATGCCTGAAGCTGTGCAGCCTAAAGGCTTGTCTGCCTGATAATGGAGGACTCTATTCTCTGATAGACCTTGGGGCCAGGAAAAGAGGAAAATGCACAGCACCAACAAACCCACTCACATTTGTGATATTGATCAGCTGAATATCATCTTGAATTTGGGGTGCACCCAGAGTCTATGGAATGAATCCAATTATTCTTGGTGTCTCTACACTCAGTTATTTCTTATCAGGGAAGTCACTGAATACATACACAACATGTACTTGTTCCTCAGAAGATAAGGTTTTATTGATAGCATTATCTGCAGAATCTAATTAGATTATTTTTAGACCAGATTTATAGTCACAGATTCTTGTTATAGACGCAGAAGTATAGCAGCGTTCGTGTCGCAGTTCTAGTTCACAGCTTTTGATGTTAAATGACACAAAATACAGCATTGTTTTACACTAAAAAAGGAATATAAATACAACTTTATTTAATAATGAAGTATATTAACCCCAATATTTCAGACACATTGTCAAGTGGAGTTAGGAGTTATCCCGACCAATGAGTTTCTGTTGCATACTCCTTCCTACCATGGTGAAATAGAATGAGAATTGTACAGGTTTTGGATTTTTACAAGTGGTTTTGTTTTACTTTTAAGCTTAATGGTCTCTTTGTGAAAAAGTATTACAGTGTTACTTTTAATAAGTATAACATCATTATTATTTCTAAAACAACATCCACAAGCATCCTCGGGAAAGCATTGATGTCTGGTGCATTGCCAGTTGTGTTCAATGATTTATTTTTTGCAGCTCCATTCTGCTTGGTGGTTGCCAAGCAAGCTTTCAGCATTAATTGTGTCTCTGGCTGGGGTGTACCCTATAGGCAAAACATAAACCCTTTACCTGTTAAGACAGCCATTAAGACTCAGACTCTTTAGTTTTTCAGAACTGGTAAAAGTTTCCTCTAAACTTTGTTGCTTTCTTTCTCAGGTGTTGAGGTTGTTTACCATTGCTTTTGCCCGGCCCTATGGGGGCCAGCGTTGGACTGGAGGTGTCTGACTGCCCCAGGGATGCTCTGCCATGGCTGAGGGTTGAACGCTAAAAGGAAGCTGTCCAAGACCCTCGTCTCACTGAGCTCCACAGCTTGGAGGGAGAATTCTGTTAGGGGAAGTGGACTCGCTCCAAAGAGATCATGGCTTCATCCCGACTAGTGGCAAGATCTAGAGACATTGCCAATGTCATGCAACGGCTTCAAGGTAAGTGGCTGACCTGGGCTGGCGCTCCCTGCCACACCCTTATACATGGAAGTTCCTATTTTCTACTATACTGAACAGTCAGAACAATATTTCTGAAGTTTAGTAACTTTTCTAAACTCATCTACTGGAAAGTACTTCTAGTATATCTAAAGGGCTGTGATTATATGACTCCTTTGGTATAGCATTAACAGTGATGCTTCAAAGCAGCTGACCTGAGCATGGCTCCATGGGACAGTACACTGAATTGAAGAGTTCTGTTTCTCCCAGGTTACCTGATGTGTGTAACGGTTTTCTCATAGAAAAGAGAATGGAAATTATATTAATCCTTTTCTCAACTACAGTCAACTGGTAGATCTTTTATACTGATAAACTAATATTTATTAATTTAGCAATGAGAACAGTGCTTTATTATATTGTTAAGCATTGAAGAATTCATAGCTCAGTGAGCTTTTCATTAGTCCTCAAGTTGATGACCTTTTAGACAACACATCACAGAATGTCTTTGCAGTTGATTATTCATTATGGTTTTATGTTCCTATAACATAGCATTAGTAAATAAATTTATTGTGTTTTCTTAGAAGTTATACACCTAACTGCTGATGCTAAAAGCTTGCACTTGGAATATTTTTTATTCAAATAATGATATTGACTAGAAACAAATGGTCATTACTGCTGTAGATTTCACTTCTATTTGCTTTTCAACTTCATCATAAATCCCTGGCCTTCTTTCCTCTACTCTTTCTAGTTTCCACTGACTTCAACAAAAGCTTGTATGTGCAAAATCTTTGATAACCCCTTCTGCATCCTCTAATCTGGAAGCTTAATCTGCTCATGGGTTTTCTTTCCATTGATTGTTTTTCAGTTCAGATCTGAACCTACTTCCCCAGCCACCAGCTACTTACTAGTAGGAATGATTTCCATGTAACCTCAGGAGATAAATGGAAGAGTCTGTCCTATTTAGACCTGCTACAGCACTTCATCAGTTCCAACATGGCTCTGCTTGATTTTCTTCAGCCTTTTGTACATTTACTATGGGTTCCCATTCTGGTTTTATGTCTGCTAGTTCTTAGAGTTGGAGAATGGCTGTTCAAAGTGCCAACAAACATAGAGAGAGGAAATATAGAGAGGATTTATGGTTTAAACATTAGACTAAGACACTCCAGGTAGATTTGAATGAGGCTGTGCAAGGGCACAGTGAGACAGCCTTGCCCACAGAGCAGGCAGGGGTCTTAGGGCACACACAGTGTGTTTATCACAGTATACTATACATTTGTATGAACACGTATATGTATGAACATTTGTATTCTTAGTGGGTATTACAGAAAAAAAATACTGAGAGACTTGAAGCAAGAAATGAAATAATTATGAAACCATGAGACCCTCTGAGGAATATGAAGAAGTGTATGAGAGAAATGGCACAGGTACTCAGAGGTTATAGAGACATTTTGCAAAGGAAAGCATCAGGGAGATGAACTGTGTTCAGGGAGGATTATCCAGGCTGGTACTCTAAAGCAATGTATAAGGAGGATGCTACAGAAGATAATTACAGAATGTGGGGACCGTTAATTATCAGACTGTTATGTGTTAGCTTTCTAAACATCTATAAAGCTGTTGCTGACAAAATGGCTGTTGTGTTTCTTTGTATTTTGGGTTTTTTTACACTTTTTCTTCATTTCTATGTATGTGGCTCTGCTGAAATCTGATTCATAGTTCATCCTGCTATAATTTTTTAATATTATTTTATTTTTGGAAATTAAGCAAAAACAATTACATGAATTCTGAAGTGAGGACATTTTAAAAGAAAATGTGTGAATTGAATGGAAATTTGGCATTGCCTATTAATTTCAGGTCATACCTGTAACTGGATTATTTGCTTCTCAGATGAAATCAGCTCATCTTGGTATTGATGGGATTTGATATTTGCTGCAGATGCACTATTTCAATAAATCACCTGTGCCAAAGCTAGAGTGCTTGGAGCCTAAATCTTTTTTTAGTCTGTAGCTCTGCATTATGGATGAGCAGGCAGTCTGCACTGCGACTACCTAAGCCCTTGTGTATTGAGGTTGCTTTACCTTTCAGAAATTATCATCAGCTGAAATAGGAGTAGATGGGCATAGGAGCACAGGGACATATCTTGGTGTGTTTGTCTGGCAGCCCAGAATCAGTGCAGAGCCAGGGGCACAGCTCAGGGTGAGTGGAATTGACAGCATTCAAGGTGTAACAGGAATGGCACTGGTTTGGGGGATCCTCAGTCAGTGCAGAGCAGCAGCTGTGCTTTACAACACCTGTTTTTGTACCTGGCTGTAAGCTGAGGCAGGAGAGTTCTTCTTGTGTGATACTGCTTAGACAGTGCTGCAAGATGTCAGTACTGGAAATTCCTCAGCATTGAGAGGTAAAGCAAGCTGTGCTCCCTCCTCCACGTGGTTCTCAAATTTGCCTTATGTGTTTCCAGTGAGTGTTTGTGGTGGGAGAGTGTAGGAAATACCAGAAAAATGCAACTCTTCACTGGGGTTCTCAACACCAGTTTTGAAATATCTGCTGGAGACACTTTTAGTGAACACAAATATATATGCTCTCCTAAAATCTGTCAGAGAGCAAAAAAGTTGATTCTGTGTTGGTTGGTATTTTTATTTGTTTATTTGGGATTTTTAACATATATATATCCAGTCACTTCCCTTTGGTAATTATAACACTTGCAATACACTGTTTGCATATACAGAGTTTTTGAATAACGTTGTGTATCACTGGCTCAGAAGTTCACCTGGGACAAACAGCCAAGAAAACTTGCTAGTTCTAGGTTTTGTACAGCACCTTATGCTTCCTAGTTGTTCATATTATAAAAGCACCCATAAAACCTGAGCAGAGCTGGTATACACCACCAATATGAGTTACATTCCTGGGACTGCTTTTTGGATTACCCTGGGAATTAAAGCCAGTTGGCACAAAAGCACTGCTCCTTAGCCTATAGGAAGTGCAAGGTCATTGGCATTGTAGCTATACACTAAAGATTCATAAAGCATCTTTGATAGCTACAAATATCAAAGTAGGGAGTGCTGAAAGATAAGCTGGTCAAGCTCTTATGAATTTGCAATCTTTACCGTCATGAAATGCAGTATTTTCTGTTAGTATGCACTGTTACAGGCAAACTGCAGTCATGCTCACGTTATTCTGAAGGAAAAAAAAAACCAAAACAATAAAATGGAAAAGAAGAAATGTTTAATTTGTCTCATTCCTCAGGACCTTGTTGTTCCATTATGCTGACTTATTCTTACTGGCTTGTAAGGTGATGTTGAGCAGTCACTGTAGCATACTCTTACTGCAGGCTTTTCTAATTCCTGCTTTTCTGTCCCTCTGTGGTTTTTTTTCCTTTTGATTTCCCATTTAGTAATCTGTGCTGAATGAAGACTCTTGTGAGCATCATTGTGTTTATTATTGGGCTGTCCATTTAGTCAAACAGGACACTATTTTCCTTTTCTGTAGTGGACCACCAAAAATTCAGTCTGCATTACAATCTAAGCACATATACCACCCAAATTAGGTTCCTGTTGTATAACTGGTATTTTGAGACTGTTACCCATTTTAACTCCATGCAGTAAAACCAGTACTAGAGTGTACAAAGTGCAACAGTTTAAACAATATAACATTGCAAGACAATAACTTTGTGTGAAAAACCCTCTACAAATAATAGAGTAAAAAATTATTTTCAATCTTTCATTTCTTTTGGATTGCACCACTGTTCTTATTAGAGTCTTAAACTCACTTTAGATTGTTGTTATTTTGGGGTTTTGTAAACTCACTGTAGAGATACTTCATGATATAGGAAAAGCTAAGGTGGGAAAGCAAGCAGCATGGTCATGCATGAAGACTAACCATGTTGGAAAGGATACATTGTTCTAGTAACACTCATACACTCCAGAAAAGCTTCAGTACAGGCAGGTCAAATTAGCTTCAAGCTCAGTCCTTATTTTATGTAAAATTACCTACAACTGACTATCATCTGCTGTAGTTTCATGCCTTCCTCACATTAGCACTATTCACAGGATGTTGTGGGATTGTTTTTCTCCTGGATTGTCCTTTCTTCCTTTCCCCCATGCTCTTCCCTTTAAGTTTTGCCTCTTCTTTTCTTTCCTTTTACAGCCTAGCATTTCTTTTCCATACCAGCAGCATTAACTATACAGTACATTTTTTTTTTCTCATTAGCTGATAGGCTCTTTGTTAATGTGTACCTTTGCTGGTGTTTTCCTCTGTTTTTCTCTCTGAGTCAACAGTGCCAAGAGCCACAGTTTAACATTAAGCTAGGGTGATTTAACAGATACCTGCTGCTGAAAATACCTTGCTTCACTGCATGAACATTCCAAACTTTGTTTTCACCAGTCCTCCTCTTCTTACTTTAGATCTGAACCAGCTGAGAATTGGTTTGTAGAGGCTAAATGAGCTCCTGGGAAAAGGCAGTGTCTCTCCTTCAGTGTCATTTACTATTTTATTGTCAGCAAAACCAAAGTGCAAGATCACATTTGTAAATGTCAGCAAAATTGAAAAGGTATGCTTGATTAGGGAGGGCATGCTGCACATCTTGCCACAACTGGGTTTTATCCCCATATTACAAACACTGCTGTGGTCAAGGTTTTCTTCTATCCAGTTTTCTTGTAGAAAACCAGTAGACACTGGTTCCATGTAGTTGTGCTAATGCCTTTTCCTTGCAGCCTTTCGCTATGTAAAATGTCCCAGTTTGATTCCTGCCTCTTTCTTGGGTTTTTCTTGAATTATGGAAAATGCCAGTGTAAATTATTAATCTATCAGGTGAGAAAATCTTTTATCTAAGGCAATTCATTACTCACTGGCAGCGTGTTAAGGGAAAATAAACACTTTTGACTCTCTTGACTGGTATGGACTCTGAGCTGAATGTCAAGTAAATCTGAATGATGAATTGGAATCTGAATAACATTACAGCCCACATAATAAGAGGAAGTTGAGCAGGATTTCAATATCCTTTTCTATTATTTTTTCAGTTTGAGAAAATTTGAATTAATACTATTTCAGAACAAAGTCCTGAAATACAAGATTTATGTGTGAAGGTTAAGACAGCTGCAAAGAAGATCATTAGAGGATGAAAAAAAAGATAAAGGAGATCAGGTGTTTTCATCTACTACAACAAAAACGTGTGAAAGGATAGTCTGTACCTGGTGATATTCAAGTTAAATATTAGTTAGTATTTGATAAGGAGTGTTACTATGGAATGCTGTAAAATCACCATTTTTAGAACTATTTAATTTTGGTTTATACATATGCAAACAAGTCCAGTGAGAATCTACTTCAGGTTTTTTCTGACCCAGGTATGTGATGGTAATAATCTGGTGTATTGCTGGTAAAGAGAAGTTCGGAACTGCCTGCAGGTATTGCAAAACAAACAACCCCAAGACATGGGGGAAACGATATGATCAAAACATTTCACTGGTAGTACAAATGACTAAAATATGAACAGAATTTAGGCATCATGTTATATTAGAATATATTGTCATATAGTTAGACTGTTGTGACATATGGTGGAAAAAAATCTCAGTGGAAAAAAACATATGCTACCTTTTTTTCTTTTATTCCCTTTTTTTTTTTTAACTGCAGTTAGCATTCACTTTGTGTTCTCTTCAGTGAGAACACAGTCCTGGGGCAGTATGTGAAATGCAGAATGCATTTTAGTGAGGCACAGTCCTGTATTTTTACTTTTAGATGATTTTTCATCATTAACAAATTGCAAGTTAGTGATTTAAACTACATTTTTAGAATTTTTTTAAGTTAATGTTGCTCTCTTTTTGCTTACAGTTTTTCTACTGCTTTTTACCACAAAACTAACAATGTAAATCAGCATATTCCTACTTGGTTTTTTTTCTTGCTTTCCCTTTTGATTACCACAGTACAGTTTCCACAGGTTATTAAAATAATCTGTGCTCCCCTTTTCACTTGGTTAGTCAACCAGGATACAAAGCATTAAAAATCACACAGGTGATATAAATTGCATATATATTTTTGCATTTGAGTTGCTTTTTAAGGAAAAAACAACATATTTTTCCAGTTTTCATCTGGGATAAAGTATATATTTAGGGCAGAAAATGGCTGACATGGTGGTGTCTCACACTGAGATTGCTTTCGTTTGGATGTGAAGAAGCATAGTTCAAAAATTGAAATCCTTCTCCTATGCTACTATTAAAACACTGACAGGATTTGTTACACAAAATGCAGGAGGCAAAATGCAAGAGGGAAATCTTCCTTGAACTATTTTATAGATGGTGGTTAAAATGCTGTGTCTTAAATGTAGTGGATATCCAAAATATGTCAGGCAAGTTGTGTTTTACATGAACCTGTCTTCAGCAGCTCTGTGCTGCTCACTATAATTTGACAAGTTTGTATGTAGGCATCCACACTGCAGCTCTTTAATTTTGGTTTTGATAAAGTGTTATCTGAGGCTCAAAAACTGTTTTCAGTTAAGATTTTGTCTCAAAATAACATCTGCCATATTTGTTACTGGTGTGAAGAGATATTTCAGGGAGCCTAAATAGGGACAATTATGTGTCAGTTTTGGTGGTTTAGTGAAGATAGAGATTTTTGAGAAAGAAAAAATTGCAGTGTTTATTTTTGAGAGTGCCCCCTCTATTCTGACAGGCTGCTAGACAGTTATTTTAGTAATAGCTTTGGGTTGGGGGTATCAAGAAGCAGAATATCTTCAAAATATTTTGATGACATGTTTTTTAATGCAGGTTAGACAGTTTATCAGTTGTCTGTTTTGTGATTTCCTATTTCTATTATATACGTTTCAGGCTTGAAAAATTAAACTTTATTTCCTCAGATCTGTGTTGTAATACCTTCCTACAATATATTTTGGTGTGTTATTAAATTTGAACATAGCTTATTGTCATCACCATAAATAATGCTCCCTTTTGGAATACTACATTTGTTGTTTTTTAATACTAGAAAAACTGAGAAATGCAGTAGTACATGCCTCTTGTTACTAATCAAACAGGGATTAAAACAGTTTTGTAGATGAATTACTGCTGATCATGCTTCTATTCCAATGTAGAGGCTTCTGTAACATAAAGGCAAAATATTTAAATGAGAAAGTTTTTACAATTTTTACAATTTTGCTGTAATCATGTTTTGCCCATTTGTAGAAATCAAAAGCCTCATCATATTTATTTACCAGGATAATAATATATTTCAGAGAATATACTTGCAGGTAGAAAAAACACATAGATGAAAAATAACACGTAACAATTATTAGTAATTTATTCCACAGACTTTTTTATAGAACGCCATTTTTATTTTGCACTTTAGACTTCATTTGCTTAAAAATATCCTTGTTTCTGTCACAAAGCTTCTCCTTGTGACTCATATCACTGGGTTCTAATTTTAGACTCACACTGAGGTTTTTTAGTCAGCAGTTGTATGGATCCAAGTGAATTGTCTATTACTGGGTGCAAGAAAACAGGCTACTTGTTCTGTCTTTCATCCAAGATGAGAAAGAGCTCTATGATGGAAGTGTCAATGACTTATTAGGAATCAAGAAAGAAAAAAACCCACCAAAACCCCCCTCTCTAGCTCTTTGGAATTTATGTCTCCATGGTAAACTAAAAAGAGATGTTTGAAAGATATTATTACATTTTACAGGAAGTAATAACTGACTGCTTAATTGCACAGCTATTTTTAAAATTCAGATTCTGATTGCTAGTTTTTGGGGGTGTAAGTTTTCTTGTTCTCATTTGTTAGTAGACTTTAAATTGGTGCTGCTCCATGTACAGTGTTCTTCACAGAAGGGGTGTAAAGAAACTGGGACTAACATTAAAAAGCTAGCCTTTATCCTGTACTTTGAAAGAGAACCTGATTAAGTTCTCAGTGATCATTTTAATGCAATATCAGAATTTTTAGGGAAGTAGCAGAAAAACAATTTGATGTTTCAGGATAAGCAGCCTCCAGGTAAGGAGGAGAAATACTGAGTTCCTGAACAGCAGGGACAGTTCTTGGACTCCAGCTCAGCCCCTGCACAGCTTGGTCTAGGGCCCAAGAGCTCATACCTTAACCTGCTCTTCCCTGTCTGATTTATCTGCTTTTCATGCTTTCCCTGCTGAGGAGTCATTGTTGTTAACAGAGATTGCTGTGAAATATCTTTTGGAGCTTCATTACATGGAACATAAACATTAACATATTAAGAGATGTAATTTGTGAAGATTCTTTTACTGTAATTTCACTAGATTTTATGTAATTACTTTTCAGTATTTGTTACATGGTCTTTTATACTTTTAAGAGGGTTATGCCCTCGCTGTATATTTGTTTAAGTGACTATGGAGAATATCTGTAATCTCGTTGTAACACTGTTAGGCTTGTGAAACAACTCTGCAAAACCTGTAAATCTCTAAGCTGAAAACTCTTGTATTCACCCAGATAAGAGATACATCTAGAACATTTAATAACACCTTGTACCCACACAGACATTGCTGCAGAACGAGAGCTGAGGTTTAGTTTAGATTTATCCAAATCACTGAGTTTCTTTAGCTGTGCCAGTGTAATTCTGGGAAAATTCATCATCCCCTTAACAGAGATGCCAAAGGCCTGTACAAATGTAGTAGAATGTTCTGCACTTCACTCTTAGAGGCCAGCTCATGTATCTTGCCATAACTGCATGGTCTGTCCTACCTCCACCAGCTTGCTTGGGAGTCACCATCAGTGTGCCTGGGTGGGCACAGCTTCCTTACTGTTCAGTGTGGGCTTCTGTAAGTCTTTACTTAAGGTGCTATTGCGAGAAAGCCGCAGACCTTGTCAATGCAGCAGCTGTTCTGTAAAGACTTTATCTTAAGCTCATTAAAACAGAGGGAAAAAAAATCTTCTTTCCATAAGGTGAACGGAATGAACTACAACAGCAATTGTACGTGAAGAGTATTACTGTTAGCTTTCCTGTCTCAGAGGGGAAAAAACCCCAACTCTACATGCAAGAGCACAGTATTCAAGATGATTTGTGGCCAAACCAATGTAGCAAAGCAGAATATTTACTTGATTACAGTGACTTATATATTAAAAAAAATAAAAAAATAAAAAAATCCTATTTAGGAATGGAGCTCGTAGTTCTCAGACTTATCTGTTTATGAGAAATTATGGTAATTTGTAGTAAATTCACTTTTGGACTGTGCTTTCATTCTCCCAAGGAAATTCAAGAAAATTATTACAGTTGAGCCAGTGTAAAGGCCTATCTCTTTATTCTGTTTGTTTTGGCCAGGGTTTCTATTTTATTGTCTCATTTTCCAAGACATCCCTAAGCTTTTCTAAGTCCATGTTGTGCAGCCATTCCCAGTTCTGAGACTGCAAACTGCTCTAGGCTTATACAATAATAATACAGATGATTTTTTTGCTTTTATTTGACTCTAGAAGCCTCCACTGGGTAATGTAGAAACATCATGTGTTTTTTCAGGAGAGAATCAAGAGTCAGCATCACCAGTTACAGCAGTTACAGCCCAGTCACTCTTGCCTGGTAGCCGAGTGCTGTTTTGCAGCCTGGGCATTCCAATTCCATTCACTCACAGGTGAACCTGATGTACCTTGTGAGGACAAGAAGTACCTTTCAATGAAAGTCACAAAGCTTGAGCTTCCATCCAAATGAAAAGTGTTGGGAATGGACCTTTCACTCAAATTTGTAGTCCAGCTGGCATTTTTTCCCCTTTGAATTGTATTGGCACAGAAGCTCAGACTGTGGTGGTGAGATGATTCTTAAATCAACCAAAACTCAGGTTTGTGGAGAGGAGAGACAGGGGTGAGACTATGCAATGTTCAATCACAAATCAGTGAAAAAAAATGTGATCAAGCTGCTGTGTTATCAGAAGTCTCCAGGCATAAATGTTTGTTAACATATGTGAGTTGCAGTAATAAAACACTCTGGTTTGAGACTTATTAGACAGGACATTAGTCTTAATAGCCTGGAGTTCTGGCTGTTTTGCATTAGTGAAGTTGAGCATTGCAGGAAGAATAAGATTTGAAAAGGCATTTTGACACCTGTTGATAGGTAGTGCCATAAAAAGGCGTGATATGCATGTTTTCATACCTCTTTAGATGTCTTACTTCAGCTTCAAAGGCCTGAGTACTTTATAACCCAATCCATGAGGAAACAAATTAATTAAAAATTTTCAATGAGACTGTACTGAGATTCTAATTAGTATTAAGAAATTACAAGTTTATTATTTGCAAATTTATTTAGTGCCCTAAATATGGTTAATATTTCTAAATCTAAATTCTCATTTATTGGCAGTTGTGAGATAAAGTCAGTGGACTATCCTGGAACTACTAATTCTGTTCTTTAGTTATGTCCATTAAGTAAAAGTGAAGCCATGTGACCACCTTGTTTACCTTTCTTAAATACATATTCATCCTACTAAAAAACTATAGCTATATTTGAAGCTTTGTACTGATTGCTGCTTTTTCATTCATTCAAATGAATGAAATCTTTCTTGAATAAAAAGTCTTAAACCTTGCTGAAAAGATTTTGTGTTCTGCTTCCCAAAGAGACAGGAGCTCATTTTTTTTAATTTAAATTTTATAAATTTAAATTTTTATTTATTATATTTTATATATTTTTTTATATAGAGAGCATTTTATTGCTCTCTCAGGAGCAGAAAATCTGCTGCTTCTGCATTGCTGTGTATCACAGAAAGGAGTTTAGTTGTATAATCTGCTTTCTTGGTCTTTCTTTCCAGAATGGCCTTTTGTTTGGTCACTTTGGTGAGCTTGTCCAAAGCCTCATTGCATAATTCTTCTTCTTTCATAATCTTCAGCCTGCCTTTTTATTTGTGTGGTTAGTAAGAGAGCTGGAGGTGTGATCAGCTGCCAGAAGTGATTTGAACAAATGAGAGGAATCATGAACAGTTAATTGTTGTGTTTACATCTGGTTTCTAAGAGACCAATAGTTCAGACTTACTGTTTCTATGTGTATTTGAGAACTTGGGCACATTCAGATCCTGTGTTCCCTGGGCACACTTGTGTCTGCACCAAAAAAATTAAACTTTGTATTTATCAGTAAGACGTCATCAGTTTTGAATAGGAAATGACATCCATTTATGAATGAGATTAAATAATGGTATGTCATTGTGCTAATTCTTAACTAGTCAGTGTGTTTTTCTTTTTGTTGCTGGGTTTTTTGGTTTGGTTTGGTTTTTGGTTGGCTTTAGAAGCAGGTATGCCAAATATGTATTGAAGTAGCACATTTTTACCCATGAGGGATGTAAAGTATCACTGTCTGGGCTGGAATGAAACAGGGAAAGGTCTTGTTCTCACCAACTCCTGTCAAAGTGCAGGATGAAAAATGGCCTTTACTGCAGTCAGGAAGAATAAATCAGTTCCTAAAACTACTGATCTGGCTCAGAACCAGCATGTTTCTACAAATCAGGTGTACATCTATATACCGACAGAAATCAGCTTCTGGTAGTTGCAGGTAGTTATTTCTGTTTATTATTAATAGCTGGTTGTTCCTCTTGAAGGGCTTAAATAGTGTTGTCAGGAATAGGAAGTACCTTAAAATTTGGCTTAACATCTTACTGTTGACTTACACCTTCAGCAGTGTGTTTGAGAAGTCACACTGTAAATTTCACCAGCGTATTTTCTTCACATTTCTCTACACTATTATATGCTAGTAAACAAACCTGAAAGTTTTACAGGCTTTAAAGTACTTTAAAGGAAATTACTCTTGCTGTAGTTAAAATGCCAAACCTCAGGGCTGCAAATGTGCAGCTGTTTAAAGTATGACAATGCAATGAGGGTTCTCCAACTGGAATGCTAATTGCCAGCAGATACGTATTTTGAATGAGGCCAGACCTAGAATCTGTATTCAGTAACATCATTAATTAAAGTAGCATAAGTGAGAGTGGTTAAGGTGTTCAGGTTATTCTCCCAGGCTTATTACTAAGTTTAAAGCTATCAAGCTGAATTATAGTAATGTCACAGGAAATTATATATGTAAACAGGCTTATATGAAAATGTACACTGAATTTTCTTTCTGGGAAGGAAAAATCTGGAGTTGATAGATCAAAATTCTCAATACTTGGCTACTTCTTTTTCCCAAAGGAGATTGTAAAGCATAGAAATCAGGGCTGAGTGGAAGATTAAACAGTCTTAAAAAGAAAAAGCCCATTTTACACACACACACACACACACACACACAATCTAATGTTTTCCTTGCATCTGTGAGAAAGATAAAATTGTAATTAAAAGTTAGAAGGGTTTGAATAATGTATTTTCAAGGAAACAGAACAAGCTAACACATAGGAATACCCATAGAATTAAAAGAAAGAGAAATGAAAGTGAAAGGAACACATACAGGCTTCTGATAGGTAGTAATGAAATAAAAAATAATCCTGAGGAAAGAAGATTGGCTGTTGAGAAGAGCAAAAATTTGCCTTGAGAAACAAAAAAAAAAAAGAAATTGCTTTACACCTCTGAGCATAAAAATTACCATGGCAGAAGTTTCAACTATGGTATTGTTTGTGAACTGTGTCTCAGTGTCAATTAACGCATAAGAACATGTTTCAAAATCCTTACATGCAAAAAAGAGATGTCTTTCATCTGAACAAGTAACTTTAGTTCAGGGTATGATCACAATGTCTATACCACCATTACTTGCTTGCTCCCTTTCAGGATTTGTCTGTTTGCTGATTACTAGATGACAGATGGATGCTGAGCTGTGCTTCCCTGATCCTGCAGCATACTCTTGCACTTGCCCTGGCAACAGCAAGAGCTGACACTAGTCTGTTATAAAGGACTGCCTGGGTTTCTACTCTCTTCCTGATAAATGGATCTCATTTTGTAGGTGATTATTTCAGTTTCCAAATAAGTTAAAGCCCTGAGCATTTGTAATTAGAGTAGTTTCTTATTAGTCAGTTGTTACCTTCTGTTTTTCTCTGGCCTCTTTTACTAAAATCTATTGCTTGAATTCCTTTACACTCTAAAACCTTCCAATTTAATTACATCTTTTTCTAATAATTGTCTTAGATGAGAGCAATATATTTTAGCATTATCTGAATTTCAATATTTTTCATGTTTTTGCTGCAGAACAAGAAAGAATTAAAAGCTTTTTAATAGCTGATTTGCACAGAGTTAGGAATGTGCAGTGGCTATTGGTTCAGATTTATTGATAGGCATTATCCTCTAGATTTATAGACATTTTCATCTAGATTTATATTCTAGCATAGAAATATTTAACTTGAGGTGCTGCAAAATAAAGATACAGCTCAATAGCTTGTCACTGAAACCATATGCTGCATTTACATGACTTCTTTCACTCTGTCTCAAATCAGTGCTACAGGATGCTGATCATCTGTTCTCCAGAAATCTTTTTTTTTTGCCTGTGACTGGGCAGAATTGGTGGCTGATTGCCAGCAATGCTGGACATAAGCTGCTTTGGCAGATTTACCCTTTTAAAACTGTGCTTTATTTGCAGGGAAAATTGTCTCCTTTCCCACATACAGGAAAAAACAAAACCAAAGGAAAAAATAAACCTTCAAAATAAGACTGAGATAAATCTAGTGCTAAAAAGTCACTATGGCAAAGAAATCCTAAGTTTCACATTTTTAAATTCACTAGGTTTCTGTAGTCACAGTGAGGACTGACTGTAACCAGTAAAGACAAAATCAGATTAAGTTGTTGGGTAGTGATATAATGTATAATCTAATAATCTAATTTCTCTAGTTTCCCTTTTCTTCACCCATTTTACCATCCAAATTAGGAGAATGTATACATCTGAGCTTCTTTCTTTGGCTGAGACTCAAATACAGATTGAAAACACAGACTTTAGGCTAGCATAAGCCTCTTTCTTTCTCTGAAGAAAACACTCAGACCTTGAAGCCAATGTGGTACCCTTGAGGAAGAACTAGGCAGACCAACACAGACATTTCTGGAGAACCTAGCACAAGATGCACCAGATAAGACTCTGACCTAAACTGAAATAAATCATGATTGTGAAGCCAGGAGATTCTGTTCTGATCACCTACACAATTTCAGAATCCAGTCCTGCGTGGTGCTGTATCTCATGTGACCCTGTAATAGTGAGAAGTGGAGTAAAAACGGGCACAGGGAATCTCTTCTCCATTTGCAAATATTATCACATTGATTAATTTAACACTGAACAGTGTATGCATGTGTATGTGAAAAAGGGAACACATAAGGACATAAAAAAGGAAGTTGTCCAAATGAATAAGTTCCTCTTACCTCCTCAGATTAGCAGTTTGCATTTTGCAAGTCAAGATTGGCTAACATAGTAAATTTACAGAAATAACTGTGTCTTCTGTGTTCAAAGCCAGCACCTCTGAACATGAGACTTACTAGACTCCATTTAAAATGAAAACATATTGGAGGAGAAAGGATTTGAAAGTATGACTTCATGTTTTGGAGCTCAGTGTTTTAAGGGCTGCATTTCCTGCTTGGTGGGAGGAATTTGTATGAATGGGAATCAGGAAAAGATCTCTTTGCTTGTTTACCCTCTGCTAATCAGGGTTCAGAGCATCTTGATATTTATATATGATATGACTTTTGTCAATATGAATATCATGCCCTTAGACACTTCAAGAAGTCTTAGGCTCCTGGTGGCCACTTTCAGATCTTTAGTCTGGATTTAATCTCTTTAGCAGTGCGAAGTTGGAGATCACATGTAAATCTATATGTATAAACACAAATACATAGTAAAGCAATAGACACAGATATTTCAAGTCCAGTTGATCAAATTACTATCTAAACCAAAATTGCTTACTACATCCCAAACATAGAAGAATAGTCCTTAATGGAGTACATACGTCATTGTCATCTAATTGGCAAAACCTGAACACAGCAAATGTAGAAATGCTATGGTATTAAGTGATTAAAATGAGTATTAAAACCAATTGAAAACATCCTTTTATTCCTTTTTAGGAAGTAGAGCTCTGCTGACAAAAAACCAAAACATATTTACATAAGATTTATAGCAGTTTATTGCAATTGTATGATCTGCATTACCACATTATTTAAGTGTCTCCAAATTTTTAAGGTATTTATCTTTGCAACATTCCTGCTTGGAAGGAAAATTACCTTTTCTTAGATTTGTGAAGTAAAGATGCGCTAGACCTGCTTATAAGCATATCAAATACAAGAGATGCAGGCAGAAGCCAGCTACCGGTTACTGCAGATTTCCATGGTTTTCTGTAATTACTATGCAATAATTATGACTGATAAATAAACAGGATGAGCACATTTGTGTATTCACCCTGTGTCTCATATAGTAGCGTGCAGTGGCATATTATTAAAATAAACCAAATCAAACAAAAATGCTGGGAAGTAACACACCATTAAAAGCCTCAGAGATCATCAACACTTAACTGTGGAAAAGGCACTGACCCTTCTCCTGCTTTAACCAGAGTTGTAACTGAGGTCATAGCTGGCCTTTGCAGACTCTGTGGTACTCCACCCATATTGTTTTCATGAAGAACTTGCAGTCACGTCAAAAAACATCAGAAGGAAATAACGTTTGTGTTGCATTTGTGTTTGGATTGTTGTTTGTTTTCTTGGAAGGAGGCTGTTCTTCAGATGATAGTTATTTTTAGTGCTTATGAAACCGAAAGACAGTGAATGCTGGATGGAGCCAGGAAAGGGTGAAAACTTGCAGACCGGAATAACTAGTTGCCTTTGTCCTAAGCACCACCTATTCTGGATATTGGCTTCTTTTAAAATAAAAATGCCCCATTGTTGGGATATTGTGGTGTGGGTGTGTGGTCTTTCTACAGCAGATCATAAATTACTGTTTTCTGTGACCTAAGGCAAGTATAGCTGTGCCTCTTCCCCTCTATTTAAAAATATCAAATTCTGTCCTGTTAGAGAACCCTATTTTCTATATGCATTGAAAAAATTAAACCTCAAGATCATTGAATAGGGGTACTGAGTTCTTACAGTACTTTACAAATTTTTTGTGGCATACTATACATTTTTTAAATTGTCTTTTTATACTAGCCTGATATAATTAGGTTTCATAGCTGCTGGAAAGTTCTCAGTATGAAACTTTTCTCTGAAACCTGAAGAATGTAGAAAATACTATTATGGCTTTACAAAAATTCTGCCATCTCTAATGACGATGTTAGGCTCTTCAGTTTCCTGCTGTGTTCAGTGACTGGTAAAATTTCTGTGGAATTTATCTTCAAAGGATAGTTAGAGTTTTAACTGAACTTCAGTCTACATATATAGGCTTGTGTTTTTGTGGCCTTTAACAAAGTGATCTGAAAACATCTTCATCAAATTTTGTGTGCTATCAGTTGGGTATTTAGAAACTATAGATGCAAGTTTTCACTTTAAGAATCTAATCTGAATTTGCAAACTCTATGTAAAGTCATCAGATGACTTTGAAGATATAGAAGACATTGTCTTTCAAGAATTTTATTGAACCAATGGAGGGCGTAGATTCCCCCATATTTCTGAGCTCTTGGGAAAGGTAATTGCAAAAGGGTTTTCAAAGCTGAGAGTCTCAACTGCTTGATACTGTGTGATGAGTCAGCCATTTGAGATAAGGAGAGCAGTCTATCACAAAGCAAAGCAAGTTAAATAAACTATATGAAAGAAGAGATTGTCATAAAAGGCAGTGTAGAAACCATTGACAATTCAGAAGATTTATGGAAGGCCTTGTTTTTTTGGGTTTTTAAAATGTTTTTACTCAAAAGTGGAAAAATACCAAAAAGTTATCTGTTAAGGAAATCATATTGTTGAAGATGTTGCTGAAGAAAAATACGTTATTAACTTCATTCTACATTCATTAGAGAACACAAGGAAATGTAAAAGGGAAGGTGGTTTTATATAGGTGAATAGATAGACCAAGCCTGGATTTTATGCAGAGGAAGAAAGAATATCTTTGGTATTTTAGGATGATGCGAAGATAAGGATGATAGTGCAGAACAAATAATAAAAAAATAATTCCATACTGCAGCCAAATGACTTCAGTTAAATGTCTCTTCTGAGATGCTTAGTTGTAGCCATGAGGAGCTAAAGTGCTCTTTTCATTTTACTGCAACTAGAACATTGTAGAACTTCCTTCAAAGAACTTTGCTTCTTCCACCTTGAAAGTTCTGGAAATACTGAAAGTGCAGAATGTACACTTCCTTCACAATTTTGAATGATAGTCAAAATTTTCCACCTCTGACCTCATTTGTGCTTCAGTTTAGCTTATTTTAGTGCAGTAATTTCCTTCGTCAGACCGCTTGTAGCAGTCTCTGCTTAATCAGCAGTTATTTATAAGGGTGCCTGCTTGACCTGCATGACCCTGCCAAATCAGCCTGACATGGTTCTGATCTGCCCTGAAATAGAAAGACTGGCTTAGTCTCCAGGATGCTCCCTTTACCTGCAGAGTGCATGTGTCCGTCATCCAGCTGGCAAGAAGAACGTTGCACACTGTTTATCCAGCAAAATCAAGCCCACATTTAACCCAGAAAAGTTATTGATATAAATATCACTGTTTATTTTTGTTTGTTTGTTTGTTTGTTGTGTTTGTCTCTTTTTTTTTTCTTTTTTTTTCTTTTTTTTTTTTCTTTTTTTTTATATATAATCTACATTGTTAGAAAATAATGCCTGGGATCTGGTAGCATTTTCACCGATGCTCTTGGCCACGTGTCCATGTGTATGGATGCCCTGGTAGACCCAGGGAAAACTCATAGGAAAAACCGTTGAGGCTGTTCTAAAAATCTTTGAAATCCTGGCTCAGGAGGCTGGGATTTAGGAGATGCTCTTGGACAGCACTTCTGAGGTCTCTAAAATCTGTCTGGAGGATGGGATGGAGGAGTGGTTTGACAACGGCTACAGGAGGGTCCTGCCACCCAGATCAAGTCACAGATGATTATTTAACAGTTATTTAAACTCAGAAGTTGTAAAGTCTGATCCTACATGATATCCAAAGGAGGTTCTTTTTAAGTGATAACACAGTAAGAGGTGGGACTCTCACGCTGATTAGCAGCATTCTTTATAGTAAATTAGCTGTGAATGGCAGTGTTTCTGCATGTTTGCATTCAAAAAAATTCTATCAACAAACTGTTTCATACGAAACATCAGGAAAAGATAAGGTCAGTAATTTATGGTTCCAAGTCTGTAGATTACTGCTTGTTCAGTGTTGTTCTTTGGTAACATTTTTCTAATATTCTGGGGTTTTTTTGACTCATTACCAAGTTATTTGTGTTTCTTCAGATTTTCTTTATGATACTGTCAACACAGTGTGTGGATTGTTCAGGGGAATTTGACAACTGCATTATTTCCCCTAGGAAGCAAACTGTTATTAATTAATCAAAATCTTTAATTAAAATTATCAAATCAATTTTAAATTGTAAATTATATTTATTTTTTTTTAAATTCTTGCCAATAGATTGTAAAGAGAAAGATTCTTTCATACAAAGCAATATTTAAGTTTGTAATTTCCTCATATGTTTCTTCAGCATTGTTGGGGGCACATCCTTCTACATCAACATCCGGAAACCAGTGCAAGAAAGTATTTGTATTAGTCAAGAAGTGAATTCAAAGTATGATTTCTATCAGGACAAAAAAGGATGTTTCAGTTGAAAATCTTATTTGATCTATGTCTGCATTAAATTATAGATGAAAGGTGGTTGTAGATTCAGTGACACAAGCTCCACCAAGCAAACCATGTACAGACATATCTGTATTAAAGTAATGGTAATTGAAACAGGGAAACCCTGTAACAAGACTGGTGGAGAAATTCCTACTTTATGAAAAAAAAAAAAGCAGTGACAGAGCAGATGACTGAGAAATACAGTTAAGGTGTTTTCACTTGGTTCCAGTGAGAAGGAATCAAAAGTCTGACCCCAGATTTGTGGTAAGGAATTAAGGACATATGGAGATACCCTGTCACTGAGGACATGATGGTGAATTCCTGAGCCATGCAGGGAATCAGAAAAGAAGTATACCCAGCAGGACATGGCCCTAAAGAAAATGTAGGTCAAGCTGGAGAAACCTCAGGCAGAGTAAGTTGGTGCAGGGATCAGATCTGAGTTGGTAAGAGCAATCAGTGAGGAAAAGGAGGATCATTTCAGCCAAGTGGCAAATTGAACATCTAGGAACAGCTGGTGGGATGACTCAGATGGCGTTTGGGGAAACCCTCTATTCAGGCTCACAGCCAGGCACTGACTTACAAGGCTTATCCTGCCTCTAAGTTCTCATTTGGTGGTGGAATCTGACTACTGAGGTAGAGTCTGACAAAAGCTGACACACATTTATCTGTTCTGGTTTTATTCTTTATGCAGGAAATTACGTTTTCAAATGAAGATTTAGGGTGCTCTTTTTTTTTAGTATGTGTATATATATTTTATTTTTCCCAACTAGTGAAACGTTGAGTATTAAGTATTGTTAGCACTGAAATGGTCACTAAAATAGTTGTATGTTCCACAAATTAATGTGTGCATGTGATTGCACACTTACATTGATTGTGCATCCATCTATACATGCATGAACATGTGCGTGTGAGCTGAGGGGTATTACCCAGGAGCACTGGCAGAGACACTGTCACATTTTATTATTCTTCTCTAAAATGCTATTTGCTTCTGGGGATGAAGAGGACCTGTAATCAAACAGTTCATTTAGTAGGCACACATGCCACTCGGGTAATCATATATTTCATATGGGGGATAGTTTCAAGGTTACTTAGCCCAGATGCAACACTTTTGACTTGTATATGCTTCAATATTTGTTTTTTAAAGGTTACATTTTTAACTTGGATCCCTAGAAAGGTGCCCATATTTTGCACCTAAATAGAAGTGGCCTCATTTTCAGCAATTGGGAGCACCTTCAGCCCCATTTGACATGACTGAGATTCTTTTGCTTCTTTAATAGTAAAAAATGAAGGTGTGCACCATGTCCCATCATACACCCCAGATTAGTGTTAAAATACTGAAGTTTTTAAATATCCTCTGCCTCTCATTGTCTTCATGCAGTATTTTAATGATTCATCAGGAAGGCTGACTGGTTGTGACCTTGATTGGATGTGACAGCATGTTGGGATTCTGCTTTTACTTCTGAAACTGTACCAAAACCCATTATTTTGCATTCCTTGTTTCTGTGTGAAAGCTTAAGTACTTTTAATTGCCACAGGAATTGTCTGCTTGTTTATTCTTTTGCTGGTTTTTGTAAGAGCACACACCCAGAACCTGTGGATATCATCCAACTTGGCTGAGACTTAGTGCCAGATAGACAATTTTTCATGTTCAGTTAATGTTACTCAGCTAATCAGTTCAGAATGAATTTTTTAACACATTTTTAAGTTGTGAAGCTCTTCTATTTTCTGGCCCAGGGAATAAGAGATATACAGAAATTTTGAATTAGATTTTAAAAAAATACATAAAGGCAAACATAGTAACTTTTCCCTTGCCCAAGTCTGTTTCATCTAGGAAGAACTCTGTTTTCAAACATTAGCAAAACTTCTTGTTAAAATTTACTTCGAAGGCTGTATTTAGAAGGATGTAGAGGTTGTGGGTTATTTAAAATGCTATGTTGTATATTTAATGCTTGGGCTTTAGTGTAATTTTAAAAAAAATAAGCTATAATTTGTGCAACTCCTGGTAAACAAGTGTTAAGCCATTTCTGTGTTTGCTGTCTACCCTCCTAATTTTTTGTCTGTTTTTCCAACGTTTGGTTGCATTATGCTTTACCTAATGCAAGGACTTACATAAGAATGGAAATAACCTCAGTCAGGGTAAGTCAGCATTGCTCCATTTCACATGAGTAGAGCACTGACTAGCTGCCCTGTATCCTTTGCACATGCAGTTAATGATTTCAGTTCCTGTGTCAAAGATAGAGACAAACCTTCTGAGCAGGCACTCTGTGTTTTGTCTGTGGCCATGTGACACCAGCCAGATTTCTGTGTTGCTAGGGTGTAATGATAAATATGAATTGGAAATGGGGGTTTTCTCTAGTCACTCCACTAAGCTAAACATACTGTATTAAGGCCACTAAAGAGCATATTACAGTAGGTTGGTGTCCTAGAAATGACTGGGGGTTTTGCACACAGGATTATCTTGCAGCTTGAATCAGGCAGTAATGATGCCTGGCTGGGCCTGCACTCTGGAAAGGCTCATCAAAGCACTCAGGGGAAGTTACAGAATTAAACACTTCCTCCCTGATCTCCTTATCCACACTGCTCTCCCTGTCTCCACCCTTACCCTATCCCTTTTCATATCCCTTGCCTTATGGTGCTGCATCTGGGGAGAGGAAAGAATAAAGTGGTGTTACCTGATTAACTTCTGATTTTGTGTTCCATGCAGAGCACTTCTTTGCAGATCTGCTGGTACAGAAAGCCTAACTTAATGATTCTGAAAAGTTTTTATTCCCTGAAGCATAAATCTCATGGCCTCATCATGATCATTGTTTCACATGTTCAAGTAAAAATTGGCATGCAAACTTCATACAAGCATGTAAATCCATAGACATAACTTACTTTTATGTATTTATTTTCTAATATAGGAAGTATTCAAAACACTCTTGAACTTACTCCTAGTTCTCTAAATCTAGAAAACCTAAATCTATCGTATATATTTTTGGTAGGTGCCACTTTTTCTGAGATGTGAATATAGTCCAAAGTCCCAAATTTGGTTATTTCTCTGTGCTTGATTGCTCACATTTCCTAAACCAAAGGGAGACCAGTTGTCTAAAATCCAGAAATAGATTGACATCAAATCAGAAAATGGACCTCAAATATTTCCAATTGTGTGTACAATGGAATGTGTATGGATGTAGCAGGAATACAACAACAAATGCTACAGCTTAAGAGGAGTCAGGCTTTGAAGACTCTTGTACGGGGCAGAATGCTTATTCTTAGTCTCTGGTGTTCGTTATCTGGGACATATATGAGTGATAATGAAAAGAGTCTTGAGAGCTGTTGCATGAATAAGATTTTTCATTAATAATTCACCTTACGCCTTTAGAACCTACTAGGTAGTTCACTTTTATCAAAATAGCATGAGGATAGGGATCCAATATCACATTTATTTTCACTAATTTCACTGATAGAATCATAGGATATCCTGAGTTGGAAGGGACCTACAAGGATCACTGAAGTTCAGCTTCTGGTCTGGCACAGGACAGCCCCAGGAGCTGCAATATGTGCCTGAGAACATTGTTCAAGCACTTCTGTCACTCTGTCAGGCTGGGGCTGTGACCATCTCCCTGGGGAATCTGTTCCAGTGCTCAGACATCCTCTAGGTTGAGAGTCTTTACCTAAAATCTAAACTAAACCACTCCTGAAACAACATCAGGCCATTCCCTTGGGTCCTGTCACTGGTCACCCCAGAGATCAGTGCCTGCCCCTTCTCTTCCCCCTTAAGGAAGTTGTAACTGCAGTGAGATCTCACCTCAGTCTCCTCTTCTCCAGGCTGAGCAAGCCAAGTGACCTCAGCTGCTCCTCATACAGCTTCTCCTCAAGACCCTTCACTATCTTTGTTGCCCTACTTTGGACACTCTCTAACAGCTCAATGTCTTTGTGACACTGTGTCACCCAGAACTGCCCCCAGCACTGAGGTGAGGCTGCCCCAGCTCAGAGCAGAGCAGGACAATCCCCTCCCTTGCCCAGCTGTGATGCTGTGTCTGATGCCCCCCAGGACAGGGTTGGCCCTCCTGGCTGCCAGGGCACTGCTGGCTCGTGTTCAACTTGTCATGGACCAGGACCCCCGGGTCCCTTTCCATGGCTCTGCTCTCCAGGATCTCATTCCCCAGTCTGTCTGTACATCCAGGGTTGCCCTGTCCCAGATGCAGGATCTGTCAGTTTCCCTTGTTAGATTCCATACAGTTGGTGATTACCCAGCCCTTTAATTTGCTGAGTTCTCTCCAAAGGGCCTCTCTGCCTTCAAGGCAGTCAGCAGCTCTTCCCAATTTAGTATCAGTAGGAAACTTAGTATTCCTTTGAGTCCTGCATCCAAGTCACTTATGAAGATGTTGAAGAGAACTGGGCTAAGATGCTTCGAAGTACTGAAGGACAAATTATAATGGAAAGTGCAATTACCATTGAGGCAAGAGCTAGTGCAGTTTGGAATGTGTTCATCTAAGGGACTTCATATTTATGTCCTATTTTTTTAGCTCTAGAATGTCTACCATCATCATGTACTTAAAAGGCCATTGTCAGCCTTTGATTACAGAATGGCCAGCTCATAAAATTTGATGCTTCTGGGATTCAGTTATTAGCAAAACACTAAAATAAAATACTAAAACATCTTATGGCTTTCATGGCTGAAGAGGAAGGTTTATAAGTTAGATGCTAGTATAATTGTAAAAAATTTAAAATCACCATTGGGGGGAGTTGTTGCTTATATCATATCCTAATAATTCAATTTATCATGAGACTGTAGCAGGCTCTGGTGTGGACCCTGCATGTGAGAATTTAAGAAACTTCTGTCATTCACTTTGCCTCAAATGTGAACTTTTCTGCAGAAGCTATCATTTGAGCTGATTATCAAACAGAGAAGTTCCACCACACTTCTGGCTTGGGACTGTTTGTGGTTATACTCCTCTGGCCTTACAATGAGTAAATGGGGCTGAACTGAAAACTATAGGTTTTGATTATGTGTTCTCTGAAGTGGGTCACTCAGGTGATGTTTTTAGTCAAAATTCCTGAATTATTACACTAATTATTTTTGTACTAATTGTGTTAATACTTCAATAGCAGTTACCTACGAAAGTACTGGTGTAGTAATTTTATTTTACACTGTGAAGGTGACAGAGTTGTCCTCCGTCTGCTGGGAGCCTAAAGGGCCTACTTTTTTTTTTAACCTTAATGACAAGTGGTCTTCAGAGTATCTGCAGATACTTGCTTTCAGAATCACTCTTTGATACTCTCCTCCTTAGTATGAAAAGTTGACCAGCAAGTTCAGACAACTCTAGAATAGCAATGGGAAACTGAGTTTTTCATGGCATTTCGCTGTTATTCTCTCCAGATAGGACACAAGCTGTACCCATTGAAGTTTATAAAGGCTTCTTGGACTTCGATCAAGGACTTCAAACCTTCAGTGTCTTTCAGGAAGTATAATTCCTTTGTCAAAACAATTAGAAAATCCTGTGGTATTTTTGAGGCATAGATCAAGATACTAGGTTGTAGCCTGCAATCATTTCCGTTGCAGTTTTTCTAGTTTCCTGGTATGAAAGAATATCTAACATCATTGCCAAGGATATAAAAGCAAAGTGAGCTAAAAAACATTGAACAGTTTGTTGTTATGCAGTGAACATTATGTCCCATTAAGCAGCTGAGTGAAAGTATTTCAGCTCTGCATGCTGTGGCAGACTTGTTTGGGCTTGTTTGTTGACCAGGCAGCATTTAATTTTTCTAGTATGTCACAAAGTATTGCTTTCCCAGACTACGGAAATAATTCAAAATTAAGAGGTGCAGTCTATAAATGCATTGTCATCATGAGAAAATCGTACCCAAATTGATACAGGAAGAGTTTGTATAAGCATGGTGTGAAATGCAGCATTGAGCTGATGGGAAGGAGCCCAGGTGTTGCTGTGAAGACGTCTCTGGAGGAGGCTGAGAGTGTTTGATCCCTCATGGGGCCAGCTCCCACCTTCCCCCAATGCCTGCTCCTTTTTCCAGCTCTGCTGCCAAGTCCAGCCACTCCCACCACTGGATCCTTGTTGCACTCTCTGTGAGGTTACACCTGGACCCCGGACCCCATGCTCAGCCCCTCTGCTGCACATTTCTTGCCTGTAGGAGGATTTACTAGAGGTCACTGAAAGTAATTTCTTCACGTGTGTGCTTTGTCTGGAGTATGGTTTCCCTTCAGGAGTGAAGGATCTGTTTCACCAGCTAGAAACAACAGTGCTAATAAAAAAACAAGTAGCAAAGTTTAGAGGTGGCAGAAATTCACTCAGTAATACATTTCTTTGTTAATGGGATTTTTTCCTAGGGCACGGTTTTATGCTGGTCAGTAATATCTAAGTGCTATAATAATTATCTTGTTTTTCTTGGCAAAAACAATAGTTAAGTGGAAATTAGCAAAACTTAATACCAGAACTACTGATAATGCTACACAGTATGAATTAGCACAAGCGAATATTTTATTTTTCTGACCTTATGTAGGTAATATTTATTAATTCTAAGTGGCCTGTGGCCTCTTCTTTGGTGAACATATACAAAGAAGAATGGGCATCTGACCTCCTGGGGCACAGACTTGGCTTTTTTACCTGAAATAAACCAATTTTTTTATCTTCACTGGAATTGATTGATAGGCCAGGCACACATACTTACCCAAACCAGCAGCTGAGCTGGACAAATTACTTTTTCTTTTGTTTGAATAAATGTTAACAGAGAAGTGCCAGCTATTTCGCTCCTTCTTTTCACAAGAAGAGTAAGAGGCAAATGTTGTTCCTATATTGCAAGGTTCAGTTTAAAATGAGTTTTATCAGTTGCTGCAGCCTGGTAGGAAATACCTATTGGTGTTGTAATTAGGGTCACTGGTTGTGTTCATGAGCCAACACCACAGTTGCTTCTCAGTTACAGCATATGGTCATGCAGCTCTATTTCTAACAGGATATGAATTTCAGGTCTTGTAGTGCCCTTTCTCTTTCCATTGCATCCTTCTGCACCAGCAGATACAAACAGTGCTTTTTTTAACACCTCTTGAGAATGTTGTGCATTTAATAGGAGTGCGGTTGGCATACATAAAATAAAGGCAGCACATTGCTGTACAGGAACAAGGTCACCACTGTGCTGTTGCCTTTGCCTGTGCCAGAGCCCTGAAAACCCGAGCTGGAGCTGCTACTTCCCCTGTGGAGTCAGGATAATGGCTACTGCTGTAGGAGCAGAAGGGATGGGAATCTTTGGAAGCCACAGTTGCTGCTCTGACTTCATACAGGGTCTGTACTTCAGGTTGGGCAGGCAACTTTACTATAATGTATCTTCACTGTGTTAAGATACTTTGCCAAAACCCCAGATCTTGGTGTGTTTTGAAAAGTGAATTTGAAACTTATAATAAGAAAATATTTTAGGGTGGTGGTTTTTGATGAACTGCAGTTAAAACCTTTCACTAGGTTCATCATTATTATTGTCATAATCTGATCTACAGCACAGCCCTCACGTTCTGCCTGCTGTTTGGTATTGGTTATCTTTAGAGAAAACTGGCAAGTGTTCTTTTGAGTCTTCAGGGGTCTTATTTACTGACTCTGAAATGTAGATACTGTGTGGCTTCTCATGATAATTATATTTTTTTCTATTTGAAGAATACAACAGAAGCATCCTAGGAAGGATCAAAATGAAAAAGCCTGATTAAGAATGGTGAAGTATAAATCTGTGTGGTCTATTTTTCCTTTCACTTAGATTGACTTTACAGCTGAATGTAGACCCCAATACATCTCACTGTGGTTCTCATCATGCTCTGATTTATTCTCATGCGGCCCTGATGATGTCAGTGGAATGACTCAGTGTGAAACCACAATCAGGCCATGAGCTTTCAAGCTTTCTAGAAGGTAGCCTCAGGTATGTCATGAAACAATGACACAGAAAAGGAAGACATACATGCTAAATTTACTGAATAAAGCAATCGTTGTACCAAACAAGCACAGTATATGCATTAGATACCCATTTACAACTAATTTTTTTTCTTTTTCATACTATGGTAATTAAAAACAAAAAAAAGAGACATATACCTAGCAACAATGAAAAAGAGCCTACTAACAGCAAACCAAGATATTTTCTCAAGAATTGCTTCAACACAGTCTTAATTAGATGTTCTTACCCTATGTTTCTGTAGTATGTATAAAATTTAGGGGGGATTTTATGCTGCTAATTGAAGGCTAGTATATAATCCTTACATTTAAAAGTAAAGTATGTCTTTTTAATAAAGTAAATATGGAAGGTAGTTTCAGTGCATTTATCATCACTTTTACTTTTTGGAACGTTTCTGGTTATTTAATAGAAGATACATGCTTCTCACAAAACATTGAATTTTTTGTGATTTAGTAATAATATTTTTCTTGCTAAGTGAGGGAAGTATGATATTACACAGTAATAAATACTTTCTTTTGCTTCTGCTGAGAGTGAAGTAAAGAGAACAAGAAAGTTGTGAGTCTTCAGTAAAATTTATAACTAAGTTGAAGTAACCTGAAACCGTACCTTGAGCTGCATCAAAGGAAGTGTGCCCTTGTGAGACCCTGCCTGGAATACTGCATCCAGCTCTAGGGTCCCCAACACAAGAAAAATGTAGACCTGTTGGAGAGTGTCCAGAGGAAGCCACCACATCGATCAGAGGCCTGGAGCACCTCTGCAATGAAGATGGGCTAAGAGAGTTGGAGCTGTTCAGCTTGGAGAGAAGTTTACAGGGAAACTTTATAGCACCTTCCAATACCTAAAGAGGGGATACAAGAGAGCTGGAGAGGGACTTTTACAGGACAAAAGGGAATGGCTTTTAACTGAAGGAGAGTAGATTTAGATTAGATATGAAGAAATTCCTTACTCTGAGGGTGGTGAGGCACTGGTACAGGTTTCCCAGAGAAGTGGTGGATGCCCCATCCCGGTAAGTGTTTAAGGCCAGGGTGGATGGAGCTCTGAGAAATCTGATCTAGAAGAAGGTGTCCCTGCCCATGCCAAGTCAGTTGAAACAAGGTGGTCTTTAAGATCCCTTCCAATCCAAACCATTCTTTGGTTCTGTAAGTCTGCGATTTGTGTCCCAGACTCTTGGGGACTTGATCACCCAGAAGAGAAGTCAACTGAGTGGTTTCTTGAATCTTCTCTGATCCTTGCTGGTTCCTAATGAATCCAGGCTTGGGAAAGTAGGGGAGTTATTGCAGCTGACTTGTCATATCCTTATGAGTTGGGATATGTGCTCACATCTGTTGTATTTGAGGACCACCAGGTCCACTAGATAAACAAATACAATTCTGTAACACTTTTAGTTTGTGAAGGAGAGCAATTTAGATAAAAGTGAAAAACTCAAAAGTTTGTAATTCATCTCACATTTAAGAGGCCCACAGGGAATTAGGGAAGAAATTTTACCTCCACAGTGAACATTCATGTACTCTGCTGTTTTCTTGCCCCACATACACATGGAAATCCTACAACATGAAGAGTTCCTGCCTACGGTGTGCTTTGAGTTCATTCAGTTGTGTCTGGGCACACAAAGAGCATGCTGTGCCTATTGGAATATGTTACCAGACCGATTGCTAATGTCTGCTGCACTTGTAATTAGCTGCCTCGTCACTGCCATCAATAGTAATCAGCACATACTTGCCCAGAATGAATATTAGAAAGATGTTTGAAAAAAACCCAACCAAACAAGCACAAACTATGTCAGCACTGATTTGACTTCATCTTTGGATTAGATCGCTGGTTTAAGGGAACCTACTTTTATACCATTCTTGAAGAATAAAATGAATTTAGAGTCTAGAAGTTGTGTTAGGGAGTTTCTATTTAGTGTTGTATATTCCATGCCTTCCCATTCTGCAGAGGAATTGTGTCAGGCCAACTGGAATAAATACAGACAAAATCTTATAAAATGTATGTTCAGCTTGCAGAGCTTCTCTTGAAGTTCACCAGAGAGTTCACTCTCTGGTGGACGGTGTGAATGAGCTGAACGAAGTGAGGTTTTCGGTACTTTAAAATGTATTCATCTTGTATTTTCTCATTGATTATGAATTGGATTAAGAGAAAGGGTGTTTTTTTTCTTTCCTAGCAATTTGTGGCAAATCAAAATGTGTTCATCTTACAGGTGATGCTTGAGACCAATATTCTTGTTCTTTCCTTAACTACTAGCTGTGAAATTTTGTGAACTCTGGAATGTACCTATCATGTTTATCTGTTCAAAGGCTGGAGATCAAGCACTGAAATTCTTGGCAGTTTTTAATTAGTACTAATTAATTTTATTAGTATTAATTAGAATTCTTTTGGAACTTTATGCTATGAGAAAATTAGAGGGACCTGAGAAATTTCAAACTTGTGAGATTCAATAAATATCACTGTCAACAGAAACTTTCTAAATGTGTGCAGTTGTGAGTACTCAACTTTTCAGTATGGATGAATGCACAATCTCCTAACTGCTTATGCCAGTATGGGATGAGTGTCCCCTCCAAAGCAGCATGCTTATAAGTATTTTTCTAGTCGCTGTGTAGCTAGCTGATCTAGTGAATGAACTTGTCTGGGTTTTACTCTAGTTATTTACAAAGTGTGATTTTCATTGCCTCTTTGTAAGGACGATATATCTCATAGGCTGATAGGAAAATTCAGGTGGGAAAGAGGTCTGTTTTTCAACTTCCAGATTGGTTGTTGATTACGAGCTGTATCCTAGCACATTGGGGTGGAATGATGTTCAGAGAACAGACTCTGATTTTGATGTATGATAAAGTCCATCATTCCTAAGACTTGGTTTCAGAGATTGAATTGTCTTCATTCACATTGTAGACAGTTTTGTTTTTAAATTTTTCTCTTCAAAACATTGGGCTTCAATGATTTTCTAAAGGGGTTTTGTTTAGTTTTGTTTTTTTGTGAACTTAATTATGGCTCCCCCATTATTTTTCATAGTATTTTCATAATAAAGAGAAGAAATAGTTACAGAAATAGTGCAAGAGTTGCAAAGTCATGTGCTTAATTAGATCTGAACAGGGAGAACAATATTATTGTAAACAATAAAAAATAAAACCCCATAATTTATTAATTGGCAATTTTCCCTTCATGCACAAAAAATGGTAGGGAGCATGTAGTTAAAACCTGTTTGGTTATGTAATTAAAGACTGGTCTTATTACACGCGTAGAAGAGGAGAAAATAAAGTTTGTACAGACGTGATTATGACTGGAATATGTAACTTCTGAGTTGTCTTGGCAATGACAGTAGTGTCATGCACTCCAGGACAGCACAAGCGAATTCTGCCTGTTTCTTTCACTTTTCCAGGTGCCAGTCAAAGGTTTCTCCCACCTTCTGGGTACATGTTGTCTAGATAATTCACATGTTTCTTTTTTCCTCCTTAGATTCCTCCCTTTACCCCAGCTTCTGTCCTTTCTGTGCCTGAAACAGCTACATCCAGCTGCCATCATGGGGATGAGAGGGGAAGTGAGGAGTGATGTTGAGCATGCAGCTTCTCTCTAGGATTATTTGAAGCTGAAGCAGTTATAGACAGTAAAATTTGATTTTTTTTCCCTTTATTCCCCAAGCTGAAGCATGTTCAGCTGCTCTTTGTGGGAACAGTTTGTGTTAAGTCCGCTTAGTGTTTCATCAAGGCTATGAAGGTGGGTTGTTGGAGAGTCTAAGTGCTAAAATTTAAGTGTATATAAGAATTTGAAAAGGCTTGTTATTTGGACAAATTAGGAAAGACCTTTTCAGGGATATCCAGAGCTCTGCTCCTTGCCACATGTGTAACTCTGGAGGTCCTGCTTATTCATTCCTGTATAAAGAAAAAGGCAAAGCCAAATCAGCCAATGTAAAATTAAGATTCTTTTCATCACAAATAGCTTGTAGATGGATTGACAAAAAGTAATTTTATTTCCACTGAATTTTTAAAACATTGTCTGCCCTAAGTCATAAGCTTGTTTGTAGTTCTTTACTGTCTGTAGCACTTTATCAGGTAATTTCTTTACTAGCTTTGTTTCTCTTTCCATGCCTGAGCAATTACACAGTCTTCCAGGCCTAGATATCACTTAGTTACCATAACAGAGTTGTCTGTAGGAATGAAGATTTTACTGAAACAAATCCTAATGGAATTGCACTTGGTAGCTCACCAGTCTGCCTTGAAGTTTTACCAGCCTCTTTTACCTTTGGCTAGCTGAACTGAACACCATAGACAAATCTGTGATTCTTATCGCTTTGAGGGCTCATTGAATGTTTAGGCCATTTGATGTTCTCAGGGGGCTTCAGATCCTATGCAGCTTTCATTAAAAGAATTCACTGGTTGTGAATGGACTCTCAGAAATGGTGGTCCAAGTCACGCATTTTTCCAAGATGTCATGTACTGTGCAGGACAGACAGCACAGAGACTGCAAGAACGTGGATCTCAAAAGTAACTATCATTGTCAGGGAAATCTGTTTCTGTTCAAGACATTGCCCAATTTGATTTCCTTGAAAATCCCTCATTTTTGGATAGTTAGCATCTCAAAAGTGCTTCCTTGTATTTGATGGGCAGCTTGCTTCCTTTCTGTGTGGTGTGCTGTTTCTCACTTTACAACATAGCAGGATATATTATTTGGTGCCACAAAATTTAGTATTGCTTTAATCCATACTACCACGTCTATGTTTTTACATATTTTTATGCAAAATAAAATATTACTGATTTTGAAGCTGTTCTGTTGTTTTGCTCTAGTCTTTTTTATTTGTATTAGAGTAATTACAAGATTTGTTACTATAAACAAATATAAATTTTTAATATAATTATTGGTGAATATTCTGAATTCATGAGCAACATACTAAAAATACCACTATAGTAAAAGACCTTTATACCCTGATTTAATCCATTGGACAGCGTTTGCCCAGTATATCTCCATTAGTTTTGATTTATTTCAGTAGATTCTGATTTTTCCATATCCAAATCAAGTTTTTTTCCCCACTGTTTTTAGGCTAATGAATTCACCTAGGCATTGAAAAATTATAATTTTATTACTGGTAGTAGAAATCTGCTCCAAGCAGCGCATTTGCTGCAGTGCATTTACGTTTCTGTGTCTTACGACATAGAAACATTAAACATTCAAATTCCAATTCAGCTCTGACATTTTTGTACAAAGTCTCTCTCAAAGGTTGTAGTGCATAATGTTACGAGCAGTTCTATTAATGTCAAATGATATTAGCAAATCTACTGCAAATCAGTGATGGCTGTTACAGTAATTTGCCTGCCTGACAAGGTTGGCTTCAGGAAAGCAATAGTCTCCATTGTTTTAGGAGTTCATGTGAGTGCCACAGAGTGTGTAAAAGATGGAATCACAGCCCAAGCTTTCCATTTTCAGAGATCTGCCACCTTCAGTCTGATCTCATAATTATTTTTTGTATAACTGCTCTTTAGCTGCTTCTCTTGACTGCAGATGACTGCTTAAAGCCCTAACTAATAAAGATACTTGTAGACATTCTGGTACTGACCTAGATTACCTGTAGATCTATAATCAACGTTTTAAAATATGTTCTTAAAATTATTTTCTTTAAATTGTTTGACGTGAGTACTGCTTGTCTTTAAGACTTCTGTTAAAAATTAGACTTCTTTTCAATGTGACATGTTATTTTTTTAAAATTTGACTTTGTTAAAAGCTCTAAGGGAGTGGACCAACAACACACAAAGGTTATTACAAAAAAGTTTTTCATGTCAGTAGAGGAATGTGTAAATGGCAATATGATGCCAGTTGCAGAACTGCCATGGGCTGTAACAAAACACCCAAAATATTTGTTTGGGACTTTTTTAAAAAAAATTATGGTCATTGCAGTTTCTACTGTAGTAGGTAGTTTATAGACGAAGATGATTTCTCATCAGTGCCTTTAAATACTAAAACCTTCAGCGAAAATGAATTTTTAAACTGGTGTGCCTACTTACTAGCATGAATAGATTGACATAGGAGTGCTACATAGGATAGTTACTCTTATTAATGAAATTCTCTGGATTTCCTAGATTTCTATGTGATTTAAATGTATATAAGTACATACTTAAATATATAAATATATAAATATATGAAAATATTTAACTATAGTTTTTTACATATACATATATATACATCCCTTTAAGTATATAATTAAGGAAAATAAGTAGTTGTAAGAAAAAATGGCAAATTGAGTCTGATCAGTTATATCAGGCTGTTTTCACCTTTTCTGTTGGTGCAGGAGAAGAAAAATATGTGTGAACACTTAATTTCACTGTCCCCTGTGCCAAACAGATGAATAAACAGACACCTGCAGAGCAGCAAATCGTGAATCTTTGAGATGGAACTGAAACCATTACACATGATTAACTCATATATTGGGCATCCTGATTTTAGCTAATATCTTCTTCAGGGTGCTGCTTTTAAAAATGAATTAAGTGTGCCTATAATGGTTTTCTAAATGGTGGTGTTTTAATTTCTGACTGTATTCATTTGAGTGTGGATACTATGAAAGTGAGTCATAGGTGAATAATATGTTTACATCATATGGAGATTAAGATGTCAGTCAGTGAGATGAAAATAGTGCAGCAGCACAGGCAAATACACAGTAAACATAAAATGCAAATATGTTCATTGATTAGTTATGAATGCATTCTGCTTCTACACGTGCAGAAGAACATAATGCAGCCCATGCAGGCAAAATACGTTGCGTAGCAATTTAATTTTGGTTTGTTCTATTTTTAGTCATTCAAAACACAGGATAGGAGCAAGTATGCTGCAAGGACTGGAAATGGGAAAGATGCACAGAGTCAGAAAAAAAGATATTTCGGACATATCTTCCAATCCACTGCAGATATCATATTGTTCTCATTTGTTTCTCCAAACACCAAGGGAAGCTTTTCTGGTCAAAGTGAAGTTAGGGGCAGTGCAGTTATGCCCAGTGTCCTGGCTTCTAAGAATCAAGATAAAATCACTGCTCTGTGCTCTGTTCATGCTCTGATCTTTCCTGTGAAAACCAGAGCGCAGGAAAGTGGGGGATAATGTGAGTCTGGATGTCTCAGGAACATCTGATGTGTTCATGAGAATATGGCCACAACAGGGCCTTACCTTGGATTTAAGGACTGGAAGTCTCCCAAGTCCCACAGTAGAAACATATGCTGTGACAGTCTAAGTGCTGCTGGGAGGTGCAGCCAACAGCCTGAGTTAAAGCACATACTCTCTGGTGCTGGCTACATTTTTTGTTCTCCAGATCTCAAAAATTTAATTCTGCTTTCACAGTCCACAGCATGTGCTTCCAGAGAGCCTGTTTTCTCATTGTGCTTGCAATAAATTGACTGAGAGCAAAAAAAGATACATTGATTTGTTCAGTTTATGCTTTATTCTAACCTGATTTTTTTTTTAAAATGCAACCTTCTTTGGATGGTAAGTGGAATCATTCTTTGTATCTTTATAAACAGTGGCTAGATAGATATTCTCTCTCTCTTAGAAGGAAAAAAAAATAAGAATTGCTTAAATTTAAAATACATATTTTGTAAATACATTCAGACAGTAAAAGCAGAAAGTCTTCAGCTGTGTGCCAGTTGCTGTGCAGCAGCATGTGACACAGCAGGCAGTGCTGCTGCAGATGTGAGCCTGCTTCTCCATACTTCAGATTCCCCTAATTATTCCACCAGTATTGTGTGGGTTTTCTCTATTTCCACTCTTCTACATGACTTGAAACCTTTGGCTCTCAAAGGACTGTACTAAGGTTACCTGAACATTGTGCAAGCCCCAGAGAGCTGATCCCCGTGATTTTCTCTAGTAGGGCTTTGGCCAAGGATGACTGGTTCCCTTCTAGCCCTTGTGTGTGGATTTTCTTTCTGCAGAATCTGATGGAGAGCAGGCTGGTGCTCGGTGGTGGAGCAGGCTATGTGTAGATGTGTAGACCTAGATCCCAAATCTAGGGAATTTAGATAAATGGTCTGTTACTGTGACCATCTCACCGTCTCTGATAAAGCACATTCAGTAGAAGAACATATCTGAAAGCTGAACTTTGACAAACGCTGTCTTTCACCTTAAAATATAAAAAATTGATAAATGCATGAGGAATTAAAAAATATACTCTCATTTTTTGTATCAATACTGCTAAGTCTTGTTGTCAGCTGAGCAGCAGTGGCTGCTGAAAATGTTTTTTCCCTCTTTGCTTTAATCCTTTCTTTTTATCCTACAGTCAATAGAGTTACTGTTAAACCCAGAAACTTAGAAAAAATACATACTTTAGAGCTACCACCAAATTAAATGTGTTTGTTGGGGATTTTTTAAAAGCCAAAACTTTCCTGGCATTAATGGGACATTAATGGGACATTTCCTGTCCCAGAAAAAAACATCAGCTGGTGGTTGAAAGGACAAGGAATGAATTTCCATTGCCTCTGTGCACTGCCCCTAATTGGGGTAGTCCACCTGTTATGGAAGTGTTGATTAAATCATGTAGCTTAAAATATTGCCCCTTTTCATAAGCATATCCACACACTATTGCTTTCACTCTGCAAGCTTTTCTACAGCTGCTTTAAGTTAAAACTCTTCTTAATGACGATATGAATTGCTACATAGCATAACTTACTGAAGGCTTTAGAGAATGTATGCCAGACCACTCATCAAACAAAATTTTCTGTTGAGGTGCTGTCCACTGCTTTCTGTGCTGTGTTTTCATGTGACATGGAAACATTGCAGCTGTTTTGGGACACTTTTCTGTACTTCCATGTTGATTCAGCAGTATGACATGAACCTGGAAAGCAAAATAAGACAAAAAGCTCTTTGTTGTTTTTAGCGCAGCACTATCAAAACCAAAGAAAACAAAAGAAGGATACTGAGAATGGGGAGTTGTGAGAAACTTAAATTCCACTGAAGCAAGAAACAAAACAAATCTTCACAAAAACAAATTTTTCAGTCTGTGAGAATCAATCAAGATGCTTTTATTAGACATGTGTGAACTTGACTGTCGTGACTCTGTGTGTGAGCCTCCTTCTTGTGTTACCTTGAAGCAGAACACCGTATTTGCCACCCTGCACTGTCCCATCCCCAAGCACCAGGTGCTTGATGTGCCATCTGCTGCTGCACAGTACACACCTGTCAGCATGATAGCAGACATTAGAAAAAGTATGCATAGTGAATATTCCATCAGCATCTTCATAACTGTCTGAAGATGCATAGTTGTTTGTGTTAATTGATCCAAATAATTTGTTTTAAATGTTTTAAAGTAAATATATCCAATTATGTTTGGGTTTTTTTTGCCTAAAAAATTCTTGTAGAAAAGCAGTCCGTTGGTGATGCTTTAGCAGAGAAAGGGCTTGTAAAAATATGAAGATATTTACAGCATTGTTTACGTAATTAAAAGAAGATATTTGATTAAGGTGTCTTTCTTGCAACATTTCTTTCAGATACAGAATCATATTGTCAGAGTCCTTGTATTTTACAGAAACAGAAATTTGAGTTTGACCTCTATAATGATACCTTTGCAATAATGACATAATAAAAGTGAGCCTTTTTATTCTCATTTCAATAGTGTGTGTTACTCTGTTGGCCCCTGTAGGGAAATAACATATGAATCTCCACAAAAGATGTTTCATATCTGCCTTCATTTTACCAGAGAAAAAAACATCTGTTCAAGTGCTCTGGTGCTCTGATTTAATGAAACCAAAAGTACTGCAAATTATCAGAAATTTGTGTATGTTTCAGGCTGATCTAGGCACACTCCAAAAATTCTCAACATCCTTACATATGTTTTGTGCCCCTTGTACAACAGATCAAATGCATTATTCAAAGCTAAGTGACCTACATATCTGTTCAGATTCATTGCTTGCTATTTATTCCACTTTCAGTTGCAAAGCTGAAGGACATCCCTGTCTCACAGGAGTATGCAGTGAACCCAAGTGGTTGTTTTTGAAAGCTGTTTTCCATTATATGTGTGACAACCTAGAGAAGAAGGTCTGTGCCATTCAACCATTTTTACTTACTGAACACTGTGTTGTTAAGAAAGCACCGGTGAGAAAGCTGCATCAATTTTTGCACACATCTTTTTGCTTTAGGATATCAGCAGTGTAGTTGGGTTGTCGTGGTCCCTGGATGAATTATTCAAGCTCTTGACATCAGAGATTTCTGCTAGCGGATTGGCTGGTGCTGGGATAATAAAATCTTTCCAGAGAAAAACAGTGAAGAAGGATGATGGCAGTGAGACCAGCAGAACTGCTGCTTCCAGTACAGCTGGCTTTGTCTGGCTGTTGCATCTCTGCAAGAATATATAAGGATGTTTTTAAGGTTTGGCTTCATGTGAATTCTCTGATAAGAGATGGTGGAGGGATTTTTGTAAGAGACCTGCATTTCCAGTGAGGGAAAGAAATCAGATCATTGTTGAAAAATTACTTCTGGCTGAATTCTAAAGAAACGCTGCACACGAGAGAGGGGTAGAAGCCACGGGAGCAGCAGCAGCAGCAGCAGCAGCAGCAGCAGCAGCAGCAGCAGCAGCAGTGCTTATGGCTCAGTATAAAGGTGCTGGTGGCAGAAATGTCCTGTTATTGAATGTGCTTCCTGAATTCTTTCAGTGCCAACAGGGTAAGTGGTGCAAACATGGAGCCGACAGTCCTTGTGAGTGGGGAGAGCGTAAGGAGCTGCGTGACATACAGGTTCTGTGGGTATAGATAAACTACCTGTGCAGAGAATTTGATCTATGAAAATAACACAATTGCTTCCAGGTGAATTTGTAAAAAGCATATGTACAATGGAATTTTAAAATCAATGCACTGCTTGTGTTTTGTTCAGACATAGATTTTACAGTGGTTAAATCTGTTCCTTTTAAGCCTGTACAAAATAAACACTAGAACCAAGGAAAATTTATTGTTAGTAGTTGCAGTTGGGCTCATAAAGAATATATTGCTCACATAAATTCCCTTGAAACAGGTTATTTAGAAGGACTATTTCCGTTGTTTGTTGGTATGACTGAAACTCTGTGTGTCTTCTGCTCATAAAGAGTCTCTTTAGAAGCTGGAAGCTGGTTCTCCGATTTCCAGTTTTTGTCATAAGTCTCTTAAATCACCAAGATGCACTGGAACTACAAATTATGGAATAATTTTCACTCACTTAATTGATAAGAAGTTTCAGTTCTGAAGGCCTGGTTTATTTCTTATGGCATGCCTTTGTTGTATCAGTGTTGTTGGGGAGTTTTTTTTAAGTTACAGAGGTGTGAATTAAAGCAGAACTGGATTAATTCTGTGTGTGTTTGATCTCTATCCCTACACCTGTTTACACACAACCTAATAGAACTGTGCAAGTGCTTCCATGGAAACTAATTTGGTTACCTATGTATGTAATTGCAGGGCACAGCTGACATTTACTGTGTGTCAAAAGGAAAGCTTGTTCATGGTTAGGAACCATGCAGTGCAAAGTCTGTTTTTCAGAATGCAGAAACAATTGTCACATACAAAGTCCAAGACGCCTCCCTAACATAAACAGTCAGTGTGAAATGAAACATGATGCAGTATCTTAGTGACATTTTTCATAACTTGAAAAAACCCATGACTGCAAGTAGAATCTGGGAATGTAATATATTTCAAAAACTTATGTAATCCTACCTGCCCAATGATATCAAAGGAAACTAAAGAATGTAAAATTATTTTCTTAGGCATAAAGTGTGATAATCTAGAAATAGATGCTGGTTAGTGTAGGTATCTTTTTTCCCTTTGGTATTTCTTATATGTGAGATGATATTTATATATAAAGAAAATATTCCTAAATTATAATGCACAGACACTTTTTGGAAGCTTGTATCTGGCCACTGAAGATAACATTTTGACCTATGAATTTTGTGTGTGGATTTCTATCCCTATTTTTATCCCTATTCCCTAATTGTGAAGCAGCATTGCATGAGTGTAAATTAGGGAGTGTATTGTTAGGAATGCAACAAGCATAGTAGTTATCTATTCCAGAACTTTCATGGGTGTTAAGGAATATTCCATTTTAATTTTACAGATGTGGAATAGGAAAAATGCTGTTCAGTGCTGCACAAGTCTCTCGTAAATGCAGGAGCTAAAATTAGATATTCTATCTGTAGGTTTTGGGATTTACACATATTCTTATGAAAAGTAAATATCATCAAACAGCAATTGTATTTATTTGAATTTTCTGTTGGGAAATTAAGGTGTTTGTTCAGAACTGATGATGGTAATAACATGATTTGTTTTTCCATGCAATAGATTTTTTCTCCTGTTTTTGAAAGAAAAACCTCTGTTACAAATACTTGAATACCTCTGCTATTCCATGTGTCAAAACTGATTACCCAAAAGAAAGGGGCAGGACTTTGTGGATTGGTTATAATGCTGTGATGCTCTTCCCTCCACTGCTGTGACCCTTGCTGCTGAAGCTGGAGGAGCTGATTTGGGAGCTATTTTTATCTGTGCATCTGGCAGCTGTCCTGCAGGGATGATCTGACAGTCAGGGAAATTCACCATAAACCAGACAAGTGCTTTGAGACAGGACTGAGGGATGTAGTGAGTAGTGGTGTAGAAACTGCCTGAACTAGCTATTGGCTCCTTCCTGGCAGGATCTCCCAGGGCACAAATAAGTTGGATAATGCAATTTCAAATCTTTAATTCAACATTCTAAACATTTTCAAATACATCTTCTAAGAAGTATTTTTTTTTCTAAGTCCCTAGCTGACTTTCTACATAAAAGCAGCTTGGCTATGGGAGATGTGGATTCTAGTTAAAAAGTGTAGAGGATTCTAGGTGGCTAGACCTTGGGTAAGTATAGTATGGATTTAGAACTCAAATTCTTCTTGATATTTAGATTTCAAATGGTGTCTTTCTGGTCATTAGCTTGTTAAGACTTGAACTTTGCTATGAAACTCTTAAAATAATCAGGTATCAGAGCATTAGTGTAATAATAAGAAGTATTTATGAGTCAAATGGGCAAAATTGACTGTCTCAATAAAATCTAGTTATTTCCAGCAAGGGCAGAGTACATTTGTTGTCAGTAGGAAATTTTACTCTTCTACCATGTAAATCTGAAAGTATCCAATGATGTCTAATCAAACTGATTTCCTTTTATTCTCAGATGAGCAAGAGTCAGTGCAGAAAAGGACTTTCACAAAATGGATCAATACTCATCTGGCTAAGGTAACACGTGACTTTGAAACTTTTCCTTCTTCTTTTTTTCTTTTTAAATTTTTTTAAATCAACCCTATTAATCTATGCCTGTATAGCCCAGGAGTATAGAATATGTCAGATTTCTCTGAGCAGTATTTCCTAAAGTTAAAAAAGGATCCTCCTCATCTGCACTCCACTGAGGATGAATCTCAGCATGGTAGTGGTCAGCTGCAGAAGTGCAAGTGGTGTCCAGAGGCAGCCACTCAGCTTCTTTGGCCAGAACTGAAAGGTAGCCCAGTACCTGGCATTTCAGCCATCTGAAACTGTTTTCTATGAAATGGAAATATTAGACACACAATACATTCAAATAAAACTTAAGTCATGTCTTGTGTTGTCTGATCTAGTTACAGACATTAGTGCTTCATGAATCCAGTGCCAAATTAATTATCTGATGCATTGTGGGATTTGTCATGAAACTATTGTTGCTTCTTCTTACCACAAAACTCCTGGTTTTGCCTTGAGGCAAGTAAAGACTGTGATTTATGCACAGTTTAAAAGAATTAAGCAACAATTGGTACCAATCTTATCTGAAAACATAAGCAGTAGGATTCAGTTTGGCATTCCTGGAGTTTTCACACAACACAGCTCTAACCGTAGTTATCAATTAGACCGATAAATTAAAGTTTTAAACTCCAAGAGCAGCTTTTTGTAATGTGTATTTTTAAGCCAGAAGATTAATGATCATTAAATTGAGTAAAGAATAGCTGTAACAGCACCGTTGTAACTTTTGTGTAAGGAATTGGCAAATAATACCCTAAAAAATGAGCCAAGCAAATCAGGAAGCCCATATAATTCTGTGTCGTGTGATTTGATCTAATGAGACAGTATGGTAGAGAAGCAACGTTTATTTACATTTATTTATATATACATATAATATTTATTGCTGAGGAATGTAATGCAAGAACTTACTGTGAAGCCAACTACACTGGCATTGTAAAATTCAACTGCAAGAACAAAGCTATCTTCAGGACTTCTGGACCGTGGATTTTCACTGCAAATGAGATCTCTCCCCATATTATCTTTAAAATAATTTGGACAAGCCCCCCATGTAGGAGAGAATTCAAGCTCTCTGTGTTCTGTTTCCTTCAACTGAAACTGAAAGGCATTCAGTGTTTGCTAAAGTATCAGCTAAGGGTGCTGGGAACGAGTATCAGAGGAGAAAAATAACTCTTATTTCATGTTCATCTATTTCTTAATTGTGTTGTAATAATCTGATAATTATGGAAAAATAGAACTATTAGGGTATCTATATTGTGTTGTTAGATACTATGAGAGTGTGTGTGTGCGTGCATGTCATGATAATTCCCTAGTCTACAAACTAATCCTTGGGAAGAGACAAAGTCGTGGAGGCAGCTCCATTAAGAGATTTGCCCTGGATTGGGATTTGTGAATGTTTCCTGCTGTGCTAGTCCCTTTGGGCCAGGAGGGCTCAGATGAACACTTTGCCTGGCATGATTTAGGTGTTTAGTTCCTTAATGGGCCTGACACTGTAAAGACTGATCAAACACATTCAAACCAGGCAGTTACACAGGCACAGCCCTGATTTCTAGCTACCTGAGGTACCTTTTAGTTACTTGTAGCAGCTGATTTGTTTTAATTCACACTTCAGCAGGAAAGGTGTGTCTGTTATGGTTTTATTGATGGCTGTCAGCATGTTTGCCTCACTGCCTAAAACAGATCATCTGGCTCTGCTTCCCATTTCCACTGCTACACTGTAGAAGGAGAAACATTTTATATAGAAATTAGACTTAACAGGAGTGACCCATGCCATTCAAATTCTTAAGTGTTTAAAGCTTAAGCTTTTAAAACTTTGTTAGTTACATTTTTGGAAATATGTAAGTGGAAATATTTTTCTGAGTTAATCACAGCTGTGAATCTCGGAAGTGCCCAGGACTCCCCTTGCACTCATGTTCTGACTTTTAACTCAAAATTTCAATATTTAGGCTATTTGAGTTTTGTAAAATGTTGTTGTGGTTTCAATTGTTTCAAAAGAAACGGGGGATCTGTAAGATCTCTGTTGTCTGGAAACCTTTTAAATGTGATATGGAAAAATCCTGGAAGGAGACCCACTTTTAGGCAGCATCGTCTGCATTCTGCTCTCATCTTTGACCCAATAAAAAGTGGAACATCTACTAGCCTGGTACCTAGTGAGGATCGCTGTGAAGTGCTGGCCTCACTCTTGCAGCACAGAAACAGCAATACATGTAGCACCACTGAGGGGAAAGGAGATGGGAGTGAAGGAGTGAAGCTGAGCCAGGGTGAAAAGGGGTAGATACGGGGAAGGTGATTTGAATTTTGCCTTTGTGTCTCACCATCGATCCAGAAACACTGTGCTGAATTTGACTCAGTATATGCATTCAAAATTAACAGTAACTTCATGTCAAATTTTCTCTCTATCTGTTGGCTACTCTTGGAAAACTCTTGGGTTTCTTTCCTTTCATTGACATTTTTTATAATCTCATAAAATTATTAATGGAAAAAGTAATAGGAAGATGTAAGAGAAATCTGAAAACTATAATTAGGGGATCTGTAACTCTTAACACCATGATTATCTAAAGAAATGTTTAATCATAAATGAGTTTGAGGGGTTTTGAGAGTAAGTATTGCATGAAACCTCAAAAGCAGGAGAAATTAATGGTTTCTGCACAAAGAGTGATGGGGTTTTACTGCAGCAATTTGAAAGATGTGTTTAGAGGTAGCAAAGAAAGGAAACTACTCAGCTAGAGTTGTCATCCTTACACTGTGTTGGGTGAGAACAGCAAAGGAAGATCTAAAAAGGGGCAGTTTCTCATGTTGTGAGGAGTAGTGATTTGAAAGAAATGGAAATACAGAAATGATTTGATTATTTTAGGTAGAACCAAGACAAATTCATGGTTTGGGAACATAAAGCAGGGTGTGATTGTTTGTCAGGGCTTGCTAGGAGTAAAAGATCCTTCCCTACTAATCTGTGAGATCTTAGTATATGTTTTCCATCTAAAAAGTGATGCTATAATTGAAACAGAAACAAATTCAGTAACTAAGGCTATCAAGTACATTTAACTAAATATTTTTGCTTATTTAATGTTAGGAATGGGTTTGAAAATATGGATACAAATAAATACGAATGAGTAAAGCAGATAAATGAAATGAGATTATTGCTGAAATTTCTTCACCAAAAGGGTTGTCAGGCACTGGAATTGGCTGCCTATGAAAGTGATTGAGTCATCATCCCTGGAGGTATTTAAAAGAGGTGTATATGTGACACTTAGGGCCATGGCTTAGGGGTGGACGTGTCAGTGTTACGTTAATGGTTGGACTTGATTTTAAAGCAGTTTTCCAGCCTAAATGGTTTTATGATTTTATGCATTGAATTTTATGAAAGGGAATAGGAGAAAGGTGTGTATTTTTTATTCTCTCTCACTCCTAGGGATACACTGCTACCTTTTTAAAATCAAGTTTTGTACTTCAAAGATGCTCTTTCACAAGCAGAGGACAGGTAAAGGACTTGGCATCAGCTAATTATGGGAAAAGGTGGAGGTAAAACAGCCTTGGTGCAGGCTGTGCTCTCTCCCAGAGGGAATGAACAGAGAAGGACCAGCAAGTATGCTAACTAGCAGGTAGTGTAATGCAGCTTCATTTTGGGTGAGCTGTTAGCACGAGGCTGAGCCTGTCCCTCTGCTGTCTCTCTAACCCCAGCTGTCTCTGTTCTGTGATTCTGAGCAGTCATCTGGAGAGACTCATCAATTGGAAAGCATGTTTCCTCTGCCAGCCACTTGCAGAAATTGGGTCATAATCTATGAAATAAATGTGGTCTATCTTCTGGCCATCCTTTTGAACTTCTGTGCATCTGTGCAGTTCTGCTAATGATTAATGAGATATGTGTAACAGGATAAGAAGTTTTCTGGTTCCATAGGATTTTTTCATATTTTTCTATGGTTGTAGAACAGTCCTTCCTCATCTCAGTCTCGGCTTTAAAGTATAGGCATAATTTGAGTATGCTTCTAATTGTCTTTTGAAGCATCTTTTCAAAAACTAAATTTACAATACAGAACAAATTTACACCAAATATTTCAAAAAGGAGACATTGCTTGCATTCAGAGCAGCAATTACTTAAATATCTTCTCATTTCATTACAGGTATAGGATTAGATGAGTAAAGATGAAAAATATATCACTTTCTTTAAAAGCTGAGGTGTGTGCTTTTTATTGCCATTTTCACTTTTCATGAAAGTTTAGGGGAACAGTTTCAAAGTTTGAAACACAAACTTTAAATTGGGTTAACACAATCAAATAATTTTTTTGTTCTCAGGCACAGGGATAATTTTAGTATTTGTACTCAACAAAGTATTTCTGTAAACTCACTGATAGAGTGAACAACAATTACTTACTGAAAGAAATTACTATTAATTTTGTGTTTCCATTAAGAAGATGCACACATTAAAAAACAAAAGCAGAGGATGGATATTAATTAGAAATAAAACTAAGAATGGATGAAAATGTTAAATTGTATTTATGCAATATTTATATAATGCTGAATTAAACCTGAGTGTTAAGCCTCATGTTAAATGATGTCTTTCATAGCAAAGAAAGGAAGAAAAAGAAACATGTATATCGAGAGACAGTGGTCTCACTCACTGTCCTGTCCATGGTGTTAGCTTGTTCTTAAAATGTAAATGTAACTTGGTCTTTCATGAACCTCATCAGATTTCATCATTTAACTGAGTTTGAGCCTTTTGGTCTTTTTTAAGTGGGAAAACAGAGACTCCCAGTATCTTAGGCACTGACACAAAAAAACTACACTACTGTGCACCTTGACTGCATAATGAGGAAAATCTGACTGGTAGCTTTCTGCTTCAACAGTAACTATGTTTTCACCCAGTATCACATATAACCTCTAATGTTGAACCATGAATGCTAAATTAATTTGTTTGATGAAATTAATCATGCAAAACTTAGGACCGAGTCCCTCAGCTTTAGTAATTAAAAAAGTCACTAACAGAAAGGAATATGAGAACATTCATATGGATTTAGGAATTAAATTGTGGAAGAGGAGGGGTCTTCCCTAAAAGTCAGCATTACAGAGTTATGGAAATTTCACATTGTCCTTGCTGTTCTCACATATATTTCCCTGCAGAGACAAATTCAGTAGTTTTTCAGCAGTTTTTGAAAGATTATTTGAAAATTAATGCAGCAAAAATAGTTTTCAATGTCTGCATTGGAATTCATTATGATGCAGATGCTGTTATTTGTATAGTATGATTTATTCATTAGAGAAGTACAGAAAAAGATTCCTGTAGAAAAGATGCAAATGAGAAATTAAATGCAAGAAAAAGTCTTGCAATAAAAGAGTAAAACTTAGCAAATATGTGTTTGTTACATATCTGAAGTCTGGATTTTACAAAACTTATCTTACTGCATATGAGGAGAAATTTCTAGAGATTGCAGGTCTAGTAAAAATATTTTTTTTAAGGCTTATCAGTCAAATATTTTTAATATGTACCAATGTTCAGTTCTTTAGGTCATTCAGAATATTTCCTGGTGACTACAGCAAATTAGACAAGTTTTAAGAGCAACATGTATATGCAAAGCACTTCTTCCACATTTCTCACTTATGATCAGTTCTAAATACATTTATTTAAACAAATATTTAATATTACCAAAATCTAGTTTATTAGCCTTGAAGATGCATTCTCATTTAATTCATATTCCTCCTACAGATTGCATTAATTTACTTGTTTGAGTGTGACTCCCTCCTTGGGACATGACTGTTCCTAAGTATCCTTATCACTATAAACTACACTACTATGATTGGATGAACTGCAATAAAGGAGTCTTTAACAGAATTAATGCAATGCAGTATGTAGCAGATCATTAATCTTAATTTGCTGTTTTTCTTTCTTGAAGAAGCTTGCAAAATAGTTTAATCAAATACTGAGGAAGCTGAAATCATACTGTGGACCACCTGGCAATTTGTAGATTTAATGTCTCATTATTCATAGAAGTATATTCTGAGTTCTGCCAAGAAATTTTGCTCAAAAAGTTTATAATTGAAGGATTTTCTTTAGTATTACAAGATAATTCGTTGCAAAGGCTTTCCAATATTCAAAATAGAGTGTATTAGGATCATTGCAGCTCATTGCATTGCTAGGGCTATACATTTATGTGCAAAATGCCAAAATCTGAAGTACATTTAACATTTAAAAATTGCAAACATTTAAGTTAGTTTTCTTTGCTTTTACTGATTTACAGTTAGTATTTTGGCAGTGTATTAAGGAACTAAAGGAATAGTTGTTAAGTCTGAGTCACTAAAAAATTTTCAATATATTCTAAGTGAATGTAGCTTAAAAAAAATCCCCAAACCTTTATTCTCTGGAGGCTGATAAGTAATCAGTGCTCACCTTCATCTTTCACTTCATTTGACATTACATATGCAGCCAATGAGTAGGTATTTACCCATTCCAACAGAAGATGTGTCAATATCAGTGGAGGATCTGCTAGAATACATTTAAGTAGCTTAAGCCATCCTGTGCAATGGTCCATGTATAATAAATAAGCACATGTGAACTTTTCAGTACCAGCTAGTGTGTATATCAGCATGGGGAATAAAATTCATATCTATGCTTGTGTAAAAGAGGAGTCTATTTTTTATATGTGCCATTTTTATATGTAATTGAAATATTACAAATTCCATATTTCTGAGAGTGACTAAAATTATTATTACTATTATTATTATTATTATTACTATTATTGCTATTATTACTATTACTATTACTATTATTACTATTATTACTACTATTAATCTAAATTCCATGCTTATGTTCCCAAAGTAGTTAAATATAAGGTGATTTATGAAACCTGATGAGAGTATAAACTCCTTGTAATTAGGCGTTAATATCTTCAGGGAAGTGTAAAACATTATATTATATAGGGTATTACTGGGAATGTTTCTGGCAGTCTATATAGTTAACTAAATTTGCATATTAGAGGGCTCTTATACAGGAGATCTTGTGACACAGGTATTGTATCTGCCTTCTGTTCCAGTTTTATTGGTGTAAGATCCATGGTGTGAGCTGCTAAACACTGGCAGTGTTTGTAATTATGCACCCTTCCACCAAAAAAAAAGTAAATTTAATCTTGCTGAGTTAAGGACAGTTGTGATTCTCACACTTCAGAACATCAGCTCTTACCTGCTTTGGTGTTCGATGGCTTCTTTTCTCCTTTTCATGTTATTCATTATTCACTCTACAGCTGTTTTTCCCCAAACCCATGTTTGATTCAAGTAGAAAGTACTGTAGGTGTTAATTCACTTGGGATGCTTTCACTGCCTTTCCATAGTACCAAGCCTCAGTTGGGGTGTAAATCTTGTTTTTGTAGCTTCTGTCAATATTGCTGAAGGGTGTTTCAGAGCAAGGGTTTGGCTTCGATGATCAGAGGGTTTAACTACAGAGTGAAGCTATACACTGGGGAAACCAGAAGTGCTTCCCAGACTTGCTTTGCAGATGACCTCCAGGTGACTTTTGGCTTCATGTTGGGATGAGACAAATTCTGACCTGTACCTGGACTTGTAAGGATACCAAAGCACACACGTTAGAAGGGACTTGTGTTATGCTCCAAGAGGTTGTCTGGAAAGCACATTATGGGCACCAGAATCATGGGGTACTCTAAATCTCACTTACCCTTCAGTCTAAATGTATCCCAAATTTCCCACTATAAGAAACCCATCTTTCTTCATTGCTGTAGAGTCAATTTCAAGAGACAAACCTCACTACTGGGGCATTTGGATAGGTGGTTTTTTCAGGCCTTCACCTCCTCTTGGATTAGGATGGCAGCTGCTGTAATCCTCTCGTCTTTATGGCTGAATTATTTTAGCACATAATTCTTCAGTGTTTTATCATGTGGTAATACTGATAAAACCAAAGCTGCTCCAAGCTTCAAGCAGGAGATGATCACATAGAAGGTGAGGAAAATTAATTGCGTTTATGTCAACTGCCTGTGATGCAAGACTGGGACAAATTAATCTTCAGTGACCCTCTTGCTCCATTGATTTCTTTGGTGTTATATTAAGGAAGAACATGATCCAAAGAAGAACATTATCTATTGCATTTCTAGGAAATAAAAAAGAACTATGACTATACCCGCATAATGAGTTGTAGTGCTGCTTTATTTTATATACATGAGAAAATAGGGTCTTCTATTAGTGTGACTATTAGACCATGTCAAATCTCAGCTGAAGTGTGCTGCCAGCAGAGTTCTTTTTTCACTTTTTGCCAAAAATTATGTTTCATTGAAATACTACTTTATCCAAATGGAACAATGTTTTTCACTTGGGGAGCCAGAATCTTTTTATTTCTTGTGATTTGTTACCGCATTTTTACCTTTTCAAGAGCAGTGTTTCATTTGCTAGATTCATCTTTTCAAACCTCTATTTCTACACAAAAAAGTAATAGATAATTTGTTGTGCAAGCGCTTCTTTTAGCAAGTACCCCAAAAGTAAATTATTATACCTAAAGTAGTTTCAAGAATTTTGTAGTCTCATTGTAATTTTAGTGAATGAGCAGGTATTAGTATTATTATCATCATTAATTTTATTAGTATCATCATCATCATCATTATCATCATGGTCATCATCATAAGGTATTTGAATTCTCACAAGTTGAGAGAAAAGCTTCACAAGGAATGGGGGATGCCTATTCTATTTGTTAGCTGAACCAAGTTTAAACTTTTTGTTCCTGAGCGACGTTTTGTGATCATTAAACTACTGACCAGCTGAGAGCCGTATTTCCACAAACTGGGGTGCATTTAAGAATACACAGTTTTTATTATGTGACCTTGTTATTTAAAACTTCTAAAAGATTGTCTGTTTACATATTTCTGAGTATTGTCATTGTTGTTCTTGTGAAGGTAAAGACATTTAGTAAGCAGTTTATGTAGGAGCTGAGACAGTGCTGACAGCACCTGAAGCCTGTGAGGCTGGAGGAGAGGAAATACAACAACTCAGTCTAACAACTGTCAGCTGTGAGAAAGTGGCAGCATCACTCAACCTGCTACACTACTCTAGGGTTCTTCATACAGCTCCTCCTGTTGCTTGGATTGAGAGAGTGAAATTTCTGTGAAATACTTAACATGAGGGAAAATAATCTGAGGGGTTGGAATGTGACTATAATAGTACATCTGTGAATTGCGAGTATTTTGTAGAACAAGGGGCAGCTGTTGGTGTGTTCCTCTGCTTCTTGCAGGGCCCAGGAGGCTTTTCCTTTGTATCATCAGTTGCAGAAATCCACAAAATGTTACAGTGCTGTGCCAGAAATGTTAAGAAAACACTGTGGTGGCAAAGCAGTGGTTAAAGGATATGTTGACATTAAACATTATAGAACACAAAGAAGGGGACCAGTCACTCTCTTTGGGTTTCTGTTCAAAAGGAATTGAGTTAGGATGCAGTACTGGTGAGCCTTTATAATATCTGAAGCCTTCTCCCTTTTCAGCGCAATCCTCCCATGCTGGTGAATGACCTGTTTGAAGATATCAAAGATGGGGTAATGCTAATTGCCCTTTTGGAAGTTCTTTCAGGGCAGAAGCTGGTAAGAACTTTCTTCCTTATAAATGTACAAGATAGTTTCATAACTTCTGTGGGACACAATTTTCTAGTAAGTTTCTATATTTCTATGCTGTAAAAAAGTCTCACTCCTTCATAGGAAAATAAGTTTTTCACTGAGTGGATTTTCTGATTACAAAGCATTATTACAGATTATTACAGATATGCTTGTTTGTATGTATTTTATATTAATTTTGCCATGTAGCTCATAAAAATTTCTTGTTTGTATTAGTCTTTGCAGTTCATCTGGGCTTTGCTGCTATGACACAATCAAAGTCTAAACTGCAAGTTATTTCTATGCATCTTGAAAAAAATGAGACTTTTCTTGTTAAATTTATGGCTTCATCTCAAGGAAAGCTCATACAAGCTCCTCAAATTTCATGGGGGCTTATATCCATTTGCCTTGACAGTTGCCAAATGGCTTTTTCACGGCCAAGTTATATACAGAGGGGATGGTGTACACACAGCAAATAGGCTGTCTCTTGATGAGAGGCAAGCTAGTTTTGTTCATGGAGGAGGAAAATGAAAGGATTTTAGGCTAAGGGCTCTGACTGTTCCCCACCCAGCTCACAGATCAGGTGGCAGCATCTGAAGGAGCATCTGAAGGAGTCTGTTGTTCAGCTGGCTCCAGGGCCCAGGGGTTATTACAGGCTCCCTCACATGCAGACAGTTCGCTCTCCTTTTCACATTTCACCTCTGTTTTGATTGCAGGTGAACCCCAAAATTAGGCAGTAAATCACACTGCAAAAACGATTTTGCTGTGAAACAGGATTAAGCCGTACTTCCCAGTGTGTTTCTGCTCCATTGAAATGTGTCCCTTTCAGTTTCTGTTGGTCTGAGACAGAAAGCCTCCCTCTTGTGGCAAACCAGAAGTAGTAAAACAGGAAAAGAATTTTAATGATGGCACCTGTTACAGTGAAATTCACGGGGTTGTACCCTGCCTATATTAATTAGGGAAAGACAGGAGATATTCCAAAACTAGAATAGTGTGTGTGAACTTAAAGTTTATGTATACTAGCATATGATATCCTGTAGTAGCTGCAAGAGGGATTCAGAATTTATAGTAGACCCTTTGTTAAAACCATTTGTAACATCCTGAACGGGAATTTAAATTACAATACTTGCACATTTGCATTACAATATAAAATTCCGTGGGGAATTTAATTTCACTGTCGGGTATTAGAAACTTAGCATATGTTCTTGATTGAATTAACAAAAATCTGTCTTTTTTTAGCCTACATGTCTTAAGTTCAATGAAATTCATTGTTCAGTGGGAATTTAGCTGAGGTTTTAATTGCCAATAATGTACTAGAGAAATGGGATGAAAATTCTTAGGTAAAATGTCTTCACTCAAGACTGATTTTTAAAAATAACAACCATTTTGACTTTGCAGGCAAAAATATTTCACCAAGAGAATGACGTCTTCTCTCAAATGCATATATATATGTGTGTGTGTGTGTGTACAAAAACAGTAGCAGTTATTTTACATTAGAAAAACAGTTCTCTGATTTAATGATGTTTATGGACTGAAGCCAACAGTTTGCATCCTGAGATTAGGACGTATGTAACTTTTCTATAATGGAATTATCACACTTGTGTCCCGTGTATCTGTCAGCCCTCCCTGAGATGTATATGCAAAGACAGAATTCAACAATTTCACTGTTCCAAGGAGAATTTTTACACAGGCACTGACAATAGTCTGGAAGTTCAGTTTTTGAAGCAAACTGGCATAACTCTAATTGAAGTTTAATCTGTTCTTTCTCTTTAAGCCTTGTGAGCAGGGACGTCATCTGAAGAGAATTCACTGGGTTGCCAACATTGGCACAGCTCTTAAGTTTCTAGAAGGTAGACGGGTAGGTATGGTAGCACTTAGCCCTGGTTTTACTTTTTTCTTTCTTTGTCTCCATAAGAATATGATTTATATCCACCCATCTGTTTTTATTCTCCAAAATCTGAGCTATGTATGCAGTCTTCAGTTTCTACACAATGCCTAACAGCTGCTGTAAAGTAAAAATTTTAAGGTCCAACACTAATATGTGGTAATGCATAGGTCAAAATTGTCTTTTTTTTATATTTTTTAAAAAAATTAATAATGAACCACCTTGGAGGATTTTTTTTTTTTTAATGTTCTTACTGGCTCCTAATGATCTCTACTTCTCCACTGCTGTTCTCAGCAAAGAATGAACTTTAGTTCAGGAGAGACACTAATTTCTGACTTAAAAAAACAGATTTCTGATCTTCACTAGCTTTTACATGCAAAATCTGTGCAAAAAAATCTACTTGCAGAAATTACAGATATGAAAACTTAGGGCAATATGACCCCTTTTTAGCTTGCCAGGACTTCACACTAATTCCTGGATTTATTCTAGTACAGTCAGTGCTGTGGCTGTTTTAGAGAAGTAAAAAATGTTTTTTAAATTTAACAAAAGAAGGAAATTTAAAAACTCATTTTGATTTAGCTATGATAAATAATATATATAAAAGCAATGTGTTTCTAGCCTTTTTCCTGACTTTGCTCTCTACTGATGACTCAGATCTGGATTTTTTTTCATTTGATTATAGATATTTTGTCCCCTAATTTCTGCATTTTACTTCAATTTTTGTCAATGGAGGTGTTACAGCTGATCAATTTTACATCTCCAGAATTCTATTCCCTGGGAGTTACTGGATTTTGGCAGCCTTTCCCTCTTTTTTGACTCTCTGACATCTAGACCTAATTACAGTTATGTTATAGGGGAAAAAGTCTTAGCTGATGCCCGTAAAAATAAAACTAAAAGAGAACTTTTTAAAATTGAAAATGTATAACCAAAGGCAAATATATTTCTGAACCACAGGATCTCCTTCCTCTATTTGTGGGCTCTGCCATAAATAAACCTTATTACACATTTAATCAGCTTCCTGTTTTCATTGTCCAAAGAGACTTCTGCTAATACTCCTGTTACACTACAAACTGCAGTTCACAATTAACAGATACTATTCTGGACAAAATTTGTTTTCTCGTGGTTCTGAAAAGTTTATTTTTAGTTCTAGATCCATCTTAATGGTGTAAAAGATAAAGGCAACTCAATAAATAGATTAGATAGGCTGTGCTTGTGTGATCAGTAGCCTAATCAGAAACTTTGGCTGAGTCCCTGTAAATCTTTTGATTTGTAAAAGATACTAAAATAACCTAATTTTCTAGAAAAATAAAAGCTTTTCTTGGAATTGGTCCAGCTAAGAGAATGAGGTATATTTTTTTAAGATAGGGACTAGAAAATCTTCCTTATTGACTGGTGGAGGAACTAGTAATGTCAATTTTCCTAGAGTTCTGTCGATTTATTGGTGGAGAGGATTGAAAATGTAAACTATGGGGACTTCTGCTCTGCCTCTTCCACAGCAGCCTGTGCAGATTTAATTTGGAAAGAAACCTTACAGGTCTGAAAAACATTTTGTTTGCACTTGACATTATCTAGTGGATTTGCAGCTGCTGATTCAGAGAAATGCAGGCTTTTCTCTGTTTTGGAGAGACAAGTGAGGTCACTTGAAGTCATTCTCCATCTTTTCTTTTAGACTCCAAGGTTCACCAAGGTTTTTCCACAACCTTTGTCCTTGAACAAGCTTGTAGTAGATGGGCACTTTGGCAGTCATTCATATTTTTATCATGATTGGTGTCTGACCCTCAGTTTGCTGAGGAAATAAGTGCTAACATAGTTGCTAACTTTCCAATACTACTTGTTTTATTTCACTTCCTTGAGCATTATCTACATGTTAGTTTCTTTACCATATATTCCCGCCATTTATTTCCTTTTATGTTATGAACTTATTTTAGGGTGATATTTTATTCAGACTGTAGATTACCAATTGAGAGTTAATAGCCATGAAATCTGTTCCTATTTCTGTTGAAAAACTTAATTTGACCTTGGACAACTAATTTTTCCCATTCTATTTTTAAAAGAGCTATTGTTATTCTTGTCTTGCAAAGGGGCCTTAATCAGTGGTTGTGATAGCCTTTACAATAAAATGCTCTTTGCAGGAGAACCCTAGCATTCTTTTTTCCCTTTTCTTTCTTTTATGCTTTTCCCAGCCCTTTCCTTTTTATAGTTTTATTTTTAAGCTCATTTTTCTCTTTTCATTACACATGGGTTAAAACTATATCAAGGAACCCCTGCATAGTTTAAAATCTGACGCAGAGTATTTAATTTGCTCTCCTGATAAAATTTTATTGTAAAATATGCCAAAAATGTGATTTCTTTGCATTAAAAAATAGATTAATGCATTTACCTAATACTTAAGCATTTAAAATATATTTTTTTGTCATATTTTTCCTTTTGCTTTTCACGCTAGTCCGTATACAGAGGATCTCCGGTTTGTACAGTGTTTCTATCTAATTTTTATTTTCCTTCCTGCTTGAAATATTTTTTTTTACAAATAATAGCATGGATTGGTCTTAAAAGTTTTCCATTACTTGAAAAACCTTTTTAAATGTGAAATTATACTTTTCTAAATGTGAAACTGCACTATACAATATTTTGTTAGTTTTTTTTTAACTGAGAATCTTGTTTGATTGCAGAAATGCATTTGAAATACAGAACCTACTTGAAATGCATTTCATAATGGCTATTCTTTGTGTGATCATAACACATTTTCTTTTCTATATAGATTAAGCTTGTCAACATCAACTCAACTGATATTGCTGATGGCAGGCCTTCTATTGTGCTCGGCTTGGTGTGGACCATAATTTTATATTTTCAGGTACTATACTTTTTATACTTCAGTGTTGTTTATTTAAACAATGGTTCAGATCATCTTTATATGAACTGGTGTGGTTCCAGTCTTTCACTGTAGCTAAGTCACTTCGTAGTTTGCTGAGGGTCTGATCCTGAATAAAGCAACAATTGATGGTGGGGGTGCTTCACATTGAGTAAAATTAGATTCTTGTCTGTAGAATAGATTGGTCTTTGTGAAGAGCAGAGTTTCTTCATCAGCAAAACATATTCTTCTGCTTTTTCTAAAGAGTAAAACATAGCAAAAGAGGAAAGTAATAGAATTGTGGATTCTTGTTGCAAGTATCTTTAGCAACCTCACTGGTCATTGTGCTGAAAGTCCAATTCTGGTGCACTAGATGTCAGTCCGTAATTATTCTCAAACCATACATGTAAACATGGTGATTTTCACTGGCAGATGCATGTATTTGCAAGGATGAAATTTAGCTATGACTGAAAAAGGATTGATTTTGTAGAGGAGAAATAACTTGCATTTTGTTGAAGTTGGGTGGGAGGTAAAACTGGCTTCTAAATCCTATCCATATGGGTTAACAAAGTGAGTCACTGTTCAACACTTAAAATAACAACTAATTCTATTGCTCCTCTTTATGGAGTTCTTTGGCTCCCTAGTGATGTCTCAGGGATGCTGTTCTCCTCACCAATGGCCACTATGGTAGTAGTTCAGAGTTCATCAGAATAAAAGTTAGTCAGAATGATACTAACATTTTAATTTATAGCTCGTTGAAATGAACAGAGAAGATTATGTTTCTCAGGCATACTGAAACTCTAGTTCTCTGCATAATTTTTGTCAGTTTTGACCTTTCCTTTATTTTTCACAGGCAGATATATAGCTTTAACATGATTGAAAGCAGGACTCCATAAGAGCTGTGGTTCTCATTCTGGCAGGCTCATTCTGTGATGTGACAGCTTTGGATTTTAAGAGGACAGGATTAAAAAGTCCTGCAACATCCTCTGGATATATCTTTTTTATGTTAAAGAACCAAATTGTTAGTCAAATTAATGTTCTTGACAGAATCAAGTTAATCATGTTCATTTGATGAAAGACATAATCACCATCCTTCACCCTCAGCAAACACTTTTAATGTGCTTTGCCTGCAATACATTCTTTATTTCTTCACAAGGTACCTCTAATTAAAAACACAATTGAATTTATGCCAGAACAGTACAACAGGAAGTAAAAAGCTATCCAGATTAAGTCATTGAGGTCACTGCCATTCTTTAATTGAATGAAACTCTGAAATGAGTGGATTATTTTATAATCTGAACTCAGACAGTAAGACAGAGACAGTAAGATGCTGTCTCTATTTTGGTGATAATAGATAACATGACACACTTGCATATTGTTCTAGCTGGAGGGTGTAAAGTCAATAAAAGATGCCTAGTGCTGCTGAATTTAGGACCATCACCCGGGCACATACATTAGCATTTCTAAAGCTCATGTAATGTATGTTTAAATAAAACACAGATAATTATAGCTTCTGCCCAACTTTATTTCGACAGTTGTATTGGGAAATTATTAAAGAAACTGGTGTGAATCAAGAAGATTATCTACAAAGAGTTCATTTTTTTTCCCTGCAGATTGAAGAGCTTACAAGCAACCTCCCACAGCTGCAGCCCTTGTCTAGCAGTGCTTCTTCTGTGGAAAGTGTTGTCAGTTCAGAAACTGCAAGTCCCCCAAGCAAACGGAAGGTGGTAACCAAGGTCCAAGGAAGTGCCAGGAAGGCTTTGTTAAAATGGTTACAGTACACCGCAGCAAAGTGAGTAAACTACAGATGAACTGATTTTATATTTTAAGTGAAAGGTTTTTTGCTCAGATTCTAAAGTCTCAGAGTCAGGGAACATCTTTTTGCTCTGTGTTTATATAGCAACTTGCTCTGTGTATAATTATAGAGCCCCTCACCATATTCTTCTTGATAACTGAGGCTGCTAAATGTTACCACCATACAACACATCAAGTAATAAGTAATGATTTACACTAATTTTGCATGCAATCATATTTTATAGTTTCTGACTAATGAATGGGATTATCTCTGACAGAATGAGGAGCTGAAAGGGGAATTAAGATGACTGAATGACAATGCATTAGTCCCGCTGCCAAAACACTCGATGTGACGCTGCCAGTACCACGCTGGCTAAGCATTCCTCAGTGAAAGCTTGTAGGAACACTAAATTCTGTCACTTGCTGTCAAAAGGCAAGTGATGAAAAGTTATGTATATCTTTCTGCAGGTTTTTGATGCAATGGAAATACTATTACACAAATTGCCCTAAGTCTTCATTCTTCATAATCCAAGTTATTTTTGAGTTATTTCTTGCTATGTCTAGTTAACTAAATATTTTTTTCCTCTATTCTGTAAGACTATCCCATGCTGTTTCAACTTCAAAAAGACATTAACCCCCTCATAAATTATATCAAAGATACTGTAGTAGATTGATAGTTTCCACAATAAGAAAATCAGAGGAGTAAAGCAACATGTATTTATTTGCTCAAATTAAAGAATCACTGCTATTTGAATACATCAGTTTTACAAAATATAGAGGGGAAATAGTCAGTTGTTGAATGGTGCCTCAGAGAAAAGAAATGCAATAGCAAAGACTCAGACTTATGCAGAGGTAGAATACAGCAATTAATAGTGAAGTCTAATTTGAATTTCTTCCTTTGCACTGTTGTTGGTAAGACACTGACAGTGGAAAATGACCAACTTCTATTTCCAGACATGCAAACAAACAAAATGAAAATAGATTCATAAATTAAACTGTCAGTTTTATTGGGAAGAGTTGATAAAATATGTTGAAAGAAGCCTAGTGGTACACTTAACCTAGGCCTGCTTCACACTGTAGTTTGCAAGGGCTGCTTCCTTAAAGTCAGTGGAAGTGTTTCACTGATCACAGCGAGATTTGAGTAAAGCTTTACTCACTTACTGTTGCTTGAACCTCCCAATGGCAAGACTACCTTAGTGTCCTGAAAGGATGCTTGCTTGCTCGAAGTTAAAAACAGTTGTGCTGTCTGTGGATCATCATACCTTCCATAATTACTGGTAAAAGATGCAGTGATTCAGAAGTGTGATTCAGTTCTGATTACTTTCTTATTGTATATTGCTCTTTCTGGATCATTTGTGTTTACTTTTTACTGGACATATTAAGTGTTCTGGGTATATGAAATTATAGCATCATTCATGCTTTTGGTAAGAACATAGAGAAATTTGTGTGTTATAGTTTCCCCTAAACAGCAGTGATGTCACTGTTCATGCTATCATTTTAAAAAATGACAGGTTAGTGCAGGTTTTTTTAAATTTTATTTGTATGATACTGATGTACCTAATTGAACTGTAGCAGTTTTAATGGAGTGAGATTTATAGGGAGGAAGATAACAGTGAAGGGAAGTGTGTACATCCAGAGACTCTGTATGTATCATACAACAACTTCAAGAACTTTGGGCGCTCCATTGCTCATTGCTTCGTGGTTTATTGGCACTAGCAAGCCCACTGGAGACAAATGCATCATGTATACAATAAAAAACACTTGGATCTTCATAGGGGGAAATTAATTTATGCAGTGGATAGATGGAGCTGTGGCTGACTTGACCGGGCATTACAGAAACAAGTGGTTTAGGTTTAGTGATGGGTAACCACTGGGTGGAGCATTCATGTCGCTTCCCCCTGTTTCATGTCATCCTGATGTTATTAATAACTTCTTTCCCTTTCATATCCTTTAGGCAAGTTGGAATTGAAATCAAAGACTTTGGACAAAGTTGGAGGAGTGGTGTTGCATTTCATTCTCTTATTCATGCTATCCGCCCAGATTTAGTGGACATGGAGAAAGTGAGAGGAAGGTCAAATAGAGAAAACCTGGAAGAAGCCTTCACAATTGCAGAAGCAGAGCTAGGAATCCCAAGGCTCCTTGACCCAGAAGGTACCTAATGCATACTTGAAAAAAGTTTGAACTACTTGGCATGTCTTAAGCCAGATGTGCTAATTCGTAGTGTTTAGACATTTAGCTAAAATTTTAATTTCATTCAGCTAAAAATTTAATTTTCCATGTTTTGTACTTGTCTAGATGTGGATGTTGAAAAGCCAGATGAGAAGTCTGTCATGACCTATGTAGCCCAGTTTTTGAAGTACTATCCCGATCCTCATCATACAGTGGCTGATGTGCCAGAGAACGAGGTAAGTTTCTCTTGTAAAACTATAAGAAACAGTTTATAATGAAGGAAGGGCTTTATAAATACATTGTATACCTTTCTTTAAGTTTATGATATTTCATTTTGATGAACAGTTCAAGTGACAAGCAAGCACACTAAGAAAACTGGGAAAGATTAGCTGAGAAAAAGGAATAAGTGTTGCAGATGTTTAGAAGGTGGAGAAAATAATATGGTGATCCTGAAGATTTATTCCTCTTTTCAGGAGTAGCAGGAGCAAAAAATAACACTAACAGTTATTGTATATAGTAGCAAACCAAAGGATCCTAACATTCCTTAACAGGCTTCTAACCATAAGAGCAATGATATTGTAATAACTTGTTACCTGAGGCAATGTGTCATTTATATTTCTATCACACTGGGTTGCTGGATAAGAAAAAGAATGGTCCAAAATATTGCTTAGGTACAGACTTTGGGCTTTTATGCTTGAGAGGCATTTACAATTTTGACAGATGTTCCTTTCTATTTCACACTGATGTTTAACTCTTTGCTGTAAGGAATTGTTTTCAGTCGTATTTTTTCACTGGAATTTGTTTTGTGTATGCTCTAGTGCATTGGCTTTGCACTGGAATGGCTCTGCTCAGCCAAGTTATCATGACTCACTTCCTAGTGCTGATTTGCTTTCTTCATGGCAAACATGGGAAGCACTGCTGAGACAATCTGCTCGGCCCCAGCAAGAGAGAAAGAAGAAGCATTTTTTATCTGTGTTTCTCTGCATTCCCTACAGAGGTAGAAATGAGCTCTGAAAGGAGTGAATCTCCTTCCTTATGCCTGTGTGAGGCTAAGATAGCTGTGGATTTGCTGTTTGATTCCAGTGCCTGAGCACTGGAACTTACCATTTTCCTTCCTGCAATGTTAATCTGAGTATGTACTTGTGGCAGTGTCTCAGCATCCCACTGAGCAATGGGGCTGCTCAGGAGGATGGAGTGAGCACTGACAGCTCGTGCTGTGGCCTGTTCTATGCCATCCTCGTACCACGGCACACAGGGCAGCTTCTGCTGCCAGCAGCCTCGGCCAGGCCATGTGCTGAGCTGGGATTGGGTTTTGAGGAACAGCCTCACCACCTTCCCCCGAGCTTGATGCAGAGATGATGCAGGAGAATGCATTACTCAGCCATTCCATGCTCTGCCTGTACCCACCAAGATGCTAGCACACGAGTTATGAAAGGGCACATAGTGAGCTGCATCCAGAATTCCACGTGAATTCCTAGGAAGCAGAACAACACAAGTCAATTTCACATGCTAATGTGCTGATCTCAGAATCACTTCCTCTTCTTAGATATCACTAAGATATTCCACTAGCAATCCACATAAATTTTGGTAGAACTGCTGACCCCTTGCATGTCACAGTGCAGAAACCAGCAACTTTCAGACTTTGAGAAGAAAGTAAGAGTTTGATATTGCATTAAATTTCTAATGTTTCCTGGAAAAACTGTATTCCTTTTTACTGTCCTGGAGTATCTATGTCCATCTTTACATTATTTGATTAGTTTAGTTACTTAGGACAGGATTCACCTTTAAAATCTAAAAGCTTACAACACTCCATCTGTAGTCAGCAAGAGATAGACACTTTCCCAGGTGGCACCTTTCTTAAGACAGTGTCCTAAACAATCTTCTGGAAGCCTGTGTTGCAGAGCATTTTAACAGAGTCAGATTAATTCATCACATAGATAATGATAGATAAAACATAGTTGGCAGTTGAATAAAAAGCTTTTTGTTTTCTTGACCAGTCTAACCCCCTAGTTTTAGCCTCTCTGTCTTCCTGCTGAAGTATAGTCTAAAAAAATATTTATCACACAATTCAGGTACCTGTGAGAGATTACCGTGCAAGACTCTTGTCTCCTGAACTCTTGGAGTAATCTTAATTTCTTGTTTAAGGATATATTTTACCTGAAATGTGTTAAGTGCCTGCTATAGAATAAGTTGATACTTGATACAGCTGGTTTTATCTATCTTGTCTAAAGAACTGAAAAGGGACTATCCCAGTTGCAGATGCCTACATTTAGTTAGAAGAATCCTACTTCAGACTAGACTGTGTCTGGGTGAATTTTGGCAGGGAGGGGGAGGGTAAGAGGAGATTTCTAACCCTCTTCCTCCGCCCTCCACTCAGCTCAGCTGTCACTGTGTTTCCACAAGATGTGTTGCCTACACAAATTCCTGTTCATCTTCCCTCCTGATTCAATGTTCACTTTATGAAGAATTTTAATTGGACGAAGTGGAGTAATGATTGAATCTTATCCCTTATTTGTGGTCAGAGGGAACAGCTATTTGCATGTGCATTTCCAGAATTAAAAGGGGTCCAATCTCTCATGCATGGACCAGCTATGAACAGTGTGTGAACTCATGTAGTCAACACATCTCAAAGAAACACAGTTACTCTAAGGTAAGTAATTTTCCAGATAAAATAAATCATGTGGTGACTAGCCATCTAGAAATAAGATATAATGTGAAAACTACTTCACTAGATATGATATAGACACATGAGCTTGATAATAGTTCTAAGTACATCTTGTGTTCCTACATGTGTGGCTCTTACTGTTCTCTCTGGACTTTCTGCCTGCTTTGCTTTATTTTATTTTGCTTTTTTTTTTTTTTTTTTTTTTCCTTGCTTCTCGTTTTCCCATTTGTTTCATATTGCTAGGAACTTCAAGAAATCCCAACTTTTGTCATTTCTTTTATGAAATTTAAGGTAAGGGTGTATGCTCAGAATAGTTGCTTGAATTGGACCTTTCATGGTTGTTATCTTTTTTAATCTTGCACTTATTTGACTTTAGATTTGGGAGGGGGTGTTTAATGTACATTAGTTTACTAACCTTAAGTTTATCATTCCAGAAAAGCAGTAGATGAACATGATGAATCTAGGGCTGCTCTCTTACATGAGCTGACCCTAAGAGCCTAACACTTAATTTTGCAAATTACTTAACAGAAATATTATAGAAAAGCAAGTCAACATTCCTGTAATAAACCTCAGACTATGCTTTTGGTTTTCTTAAGTGTAGATATAAACATTAAATAAATAGATTGTAGTTCAGTGTTTCTACACATCTAATCTCATTTTAGATGTCTGGTTTTGTATGTCAGTGTTAATAGAGTAGATAGTAGAGTGTATGATTGTGTAAGTGATGTGTGTAGCTTACGGGTTGGAAGGAGAGTGTATTCATCTGTAATTGCGTGATGTGCTGCTCCTTTTTATCTAAATTATGATGTTTTAAAAAATATATATTTTTAACCATCCTAGACTTTTAGATACTTCTAATTTTCTAGTATTAACTGAGAGAAGTTCAGAAATCTAACACAGAGTATATGAAATGAGCATTCAGAGGTGAAACTGGAAGACTGCAGAAGTGAATATATTGTGAAATAAATTGCAGGTGTCACTACAGTCAGTCAATAGTGTTTATAGTTTGACCTGAGCCAATTAATTGCCTAAATTCCACATTTTTTGGGCTTTTTAGATAGGGATATTTTTGCTAAATAAATATATAAAATAGATTATTTTAAAGTGTCTAGGATCAAGGGTTCATCTTTATCTCACATTATGTATATCTAACTAGTAATGTATTGAAGCAAAGATTTATACTGATAGCAGAATTACTCCTATATTCTCAATCCATTCAAACAAGTTTGGGCACTTTTAATGGGACTTTATCCATCCTTAGCCTTACACAGCCCCAGTACATTGCTTCTTAAGCCAGAGGAGATTTGAAATGGTAGAAGCTCTGCCGATTTCCTTATCATGGTATAAATTTAGCTGTACTTAAAACTCACCCCCTCAAAGTATTTCTGATGAAAAATCTTTCTCTTCTTGTGCTCTGATGAGCAAGTAATTCAGTAGATAATCCTGTCATCTCTGACGTTTTTATGCCAGCAGAGTTCCCCATTGTAAGAGGAATTTCCTGAGCAGCAGCTGCAAAAATAGCTTTCTGAGCTTTTCCAGGGATTTAGTCTACTTCTGCAGCTAGTCATTAATAGTTCATCCCTGAAGGTGGTGCCTGGCTCAGCATTCACCCTGTGTCTGTGATAGCACTGTCAGGGAGTGAGCTTCAGTAACATATGTAGATACAGTAATACTTAGATATATATATATATATATATATATATGTAGATAAGCCAGAGTTTTCAAAATGAACAGCCTAATCAGTTGAATTTATGCATAAACATTTTTGGAGGGGCTTCATTTTCTCAGTACACATGCAATACAATGGTTCAATATGCCTGAAAAACAGACAAACTTTTTCAAATTTAAAAGGTAATATTTGAAAATTCTATTGTGTCTGTGCCTGAGAATTTGAACAGTTCACCTTTTTATAATTACGTGTTAGAGAACTAACAAAATGCTTCTTTTCCACTGCATAATTAAGATTCTTACTATATTTTAAGCCCTTCAAGCTCTACAGTATTCTGTATTATGTAATTTTGAAATTAACTCTGGCATATCAGTTAATAAAATAATGTTTTGATTTTGAGTCTGGGCCAAAAACTTTTTTTTCAAATTTAAAATCTACTCTATTATAATATCAGAACTCATAAATGCTTCTCTCTAAATACCTTCTTTGATGTTCCTTGTCAGCTGAGTGCTCCAGTTCTGTTCATCTCTACGAATCTGTGAATATTCATGGAATTGTGTAAGGATAAATTAATATTTTAAAATGCTGCTTGGAAGTGTGTGAAACACAGAATTTTTAGATAAATTCAAATAAATGGATCAGAGATCAATGGTTCTCATGCTGGAGAAAGCACAAATAGTTATATTTGTTCTAGATAATTTATGTTTGGTGGTTTATCTTCTGATCTGTATGCTACTTCAGATGTGCAGACTTCAGAAAATAGTTAACAAATCTGTGAAAATGTCCTTTTGACATTTCTGTATTAAGAGTAAGAATACTAGGCACTAATAAAAGTCTTTTTTTAAGAATGATAGTTCATTAAGTCTGGTGGGTGTTGATGACAAATGCCTTGGTGTCTAAGAAAGTGAATCTCTTTAGTTGATTACCTAAACTGAGACTTTAAAGTGCTTTAGTATCAACCAAGGACCACAGAATCTAATTTGCAGGTGGTAAGTGATGTACTGAACTGGAAACCTGTGAAAACATATGAATAAATAAATAAAAGATTCATCATGCTTTGTTGCACAGTGTAATTTATGGCATCCAGTTAGGTGGTTGCTGAAGCACCTACATCTTTGGCAATTAAAAAAGTGATCAAAATTTGCCTACATAAATAGTTCTTTAAAATGCAGAAGGCTAAGTGCTACCTGTTAACTTAGTATCAGAGAAACCATATGTGGTCTAAGGGAGGTGAGGCTGTTCCTATGTTATCTTCACGTACCACAGAGGTATTCTTAATCCCAGAGATATTCCATTTCAAAAACATTTGGTTAGAACTGGTTTTAGCCATTATTTAATTTTTAAACTGATGAAGTAATCTTGCAAAATGCCTGCCTTGCTCAGATTACTGTGTGAACAGTTGCAGGCATATAGATGCTCTGTCAAAGTCTTACCTTAAGGAATATAAAAGGTGAGGAATATAAAACAGTGCTTTATGAAACTGAATTTTATAGTGTGAATTAGAAGTAATATGCAGAGCATTGGGGCACACTTGTTCCCTTCATGACTTCAAGAACATCTTACTGAAATTTTTAGTCAGTAAAGTTGCTATAGGATTTTCAACAATTAAGATGCATAGTTTGGTATTGCTTTTATGGAGCTGGCAGCTAAATACTAATAGAGATCTCAATAGTCTCACTAAAGTTAGAGCCTCTTAAGAATACAGTGAATTTAATACCAAAGTTCTTTTTCATGACTGAATAAGATGCCCTCTTTTTGTATTCTACTTGGTTGGATTTGATGATCTTAGAAGCCTTTTCCAACCTAAACGATTCTATGATTTTCCTCATAGGGGAAGAGTCATGAATTTTCTGGTTTTCTCAAAGTGTGTTATATTCACACACACAGACTAGAAGAATAGAAATTTTATTCTCCTTCTCTATATTTAAATTATTTGAGAATTTGGAAGTTCTAGGAGTTTTGGCTTCTTGGGAGACCATGTGTGTTCAAGGAAAGGCCAGTATTACAGGCAGCTGGAGCAGGGAAGTGTTATGTCCACCCTATACTTTTTCTCAGGTATCAGCCTGTGTGTGTCAGAAGACAGGAGCATGAACTACAGAGAACTTTGTTCCAGTACAGCTGCTCTAACAGCATGTTAACCTCACTGTAACTACCTGGCTATCAGGACAACTGCAATAATTGCAAATCTGTTCTGCAAATCATGTCCAACCAGCTACCACTGTCCTGAGCAGAGCATCAGTAAATGAACTAGTAGAAATGCATCAAAGTTTTCTTTCTTACCTGATGAACCTGTCCTTTCCTTGGCTGAAATGAAGCAATAGCCTTAACTTGTAAAACTTACTAAGGGGAAGTTATATTTTACATATTTTAGGCAGCTTTCAAAGAAAGGAACCATAAATTGTCTTCTTTCCCCTGTCAGGTTAATTTCTTAAAAGACAGTACTTTGTTTCTCAAATGCAGGCAGTGATTACTCTTCTTTATCCTATGGTCCAGTTTTCCTTCTCTCATGTAATGCTTGAAGAGTGACTCATTTTATGTGATTAGCTTCTATGATGAGATGTTGCATTTGTTAACTGTAATAGACAAATATGTTGTTTGTCTGTTTCTGACAAATTTCACGGTAATAAGGCTCCTTGGGTTTCAAAAAGTGGCTTCTGATTAACAGCCAACCCATCTGGTTCATTGTTTGGAAATCTGAGAGGGATACTTGTATCCTACTTGACCAGCCTGCTTACATAGTGCACAGAATACTTTCTATTTCCTAATGACCTTTGCTTATATCAAGCTTACAGACCTGAGACTTCCTGTTAGCGTTTTTCTGTCCACTGCCAGGTCACTGAATTCTGCAGAGAATTTTGCAGCCTTACAAAGCTGCAGTGCCATGACAGACTGAAGTGGTAAACTGTAGAACAAATATGCTTTTCTTCAAAGCCATAAAATGGCATAGAAGGAAAAGAAATTTAATGTACTTGGGTTTTCTTTCTTTCTTTTCATTTTCCATGTTAAAATATTCTAAATATTTTGCTGACTTCTGAACTTGAAGCTTGATGTCAAGGATTACTTTGAAGTCAATCAGACAATAACTTCTCTTTCCAGCAATAGCAGACTGGCTAATAAAACAGTGGTAAAAGATTAGAAAATCCTCTCCTGTCTCAGCTCAGTTAACTTTTACTGAAAATTGACTTTGCTAATCTGTCGAAGATTAAAATTAGTTGTTAACATACCTTTAAAGAACTTTGTGTTGGTTTAACATCAGATGAAAACTGCTGATAGTGCCTCTGACACTGCAATGTCCCCATTTGTCATGATTTCACTCCTGTAAGACTCATGTCTAGCTGCTGACTTCTGTCATACTGAGAAAGTGCTTTTCATTTAGACTGTAAGGTAAATGATGAGAGAATTGGGCACATTTGCTTTCACTACAACTAATAACCTTGACTTGCTATAGAGATGTTAATTTCTTGACTAAATCTGACAGCTCTACTAAAAGGCTGCAATTTTTTTTTTAAATGTGTGGATATACTACATCATAGAAGGAAGACAGACTGGTGCTAAGAGACCTAAAGGTGTGGGCAGAACAATTTGAAAGAGACATAGCCCGAGCACAGGTGGCAGAAACAAGCTTACAGGAGAAATACCAGGTAAGCAGCATGGAAATGATGTATGGTAACAACTTTTTGTCATCACTCTGTAGCAGGTACTACAGTATCTTGTAAAGAGAGTCACCATAGTGTTGTTTAAAGAATTAAGGACACAAAGTGTCTTGCCTGTTATTGGTGGAGGAATTACAATGTCAGGTCCAGCTCTGCTACGTAGGACAGTGCACAGATGGCTTGCCTAACACAGAGCTTTTCCCAGCAGTGTGAAGAAGGACTGTCCTAGTTAGAAGAGAGTGTGTGTCTGTGCCATCCTTCCAGATCCTGTGTGATTTAGCTCAGATAGGAGGTATGACTGAAGGCTGGATGAGGTGACAGGTGGAGAGGATAGGACTTAGAGCTTTATTTTGCTCTCTCAGAGGTTAATACCTAAATCAGAAATACAAAACTTTGCCTAAATTTTATCCTGAAGCTTGACTGTTCTCTAAATGCAGCCACTGTCCCATGTAGCATTAAATCCAGTTGCAATTTTATCTGATCAATTATTATCTCATTTTAATCTATGGTTCAGGCATCTAAAAGCTGAAGGGAAATACAAAAATCCTATCCATATATAAATTTAAAAAAAGATATAGTAAATATAAAAGTTTAGTGCTATTCCTCTTTGGGAAAGATTAGGATTCTTATCAGTTTCCATAGGTTATGGTACTCCATAAATGTTAAAGAATTTAACTCATTCACTCTCTACAGCAATTGATTTGATTTTCACTTTGTGCAGTCATTTAAGCATTTCAGAGTACAATATGAGGTAAAAAGGAAACAATTTGAACTTGCAACCCAGTCATTACGGAAAGATGGTAAATTATCACTTGATCAAGCTGTGGTGAAGCAAGCATGGGAGAGAGTTACTTCCAGGGTAAGTTGAAAATCATTGTGCTATATGTATGGGTGCAATTTAGCACCTGTTTGCTATTGATTTTATTAGGCATTAGGAACCTAAAAGTGGACCAAATTTCTGACCTGCTGAATTATTTTGCATTTGCTTTGAGAATATTTACTGCACTATCATCTTTAATATTGCTCAAAGATAGAACGTTAAGAAAAGGACTATACTTTGAGATTTCCCTTTAATTGAAAGAGTGCTAATAGTGCTCAGCCAAGTTCAAGACATTGCTGATAGAAAGAAAGGCATACACAGTGCCACTTGCAAACCCAGTGTTCCTATGTAAATTGCTAATTGAGAGATTCTAATGTGTTTATTAGTATAACTGAAAAAAAATTCTGTGAAATACTGAGTACTTAACCAATAAATGAAGTTAAAATTCTATTTTTGACCTATTTGCAATAGTAATAAATGAACATTAGTATTTATGATTGTGATTTTGCACAACTGAATGAAAAATCCCAAGCAAATTGTACTGTATGACCCAATTTTAATTAAAAATTAAAACATTATTAGTAGTGTATCTCCATAATGCATATGTTTTTATCTCATGTATTTAACAAAGGATCTGTTTAAAATTATTCTGGAGTTTTCTCTTTTTTTTTGTGATGTTTTCACTCCCATAACTTGCATTGCCAATAAGACACAGTGTTTTACTGCTATATTCCTCCCTCCACAGTCTCTTGAGACTCATGTGAACCTTACATATAAAAAGTATGTTCAAAATAGAGATATAAAGATTTTATGCAGGAGCATGAATTAAATAAGATTGGAAGAAGAAGGTCTTGTATCCCTTACTGTGCCTATTAACTGATGAAATTTCAGATATTTTGCTTCTCAGTTGTTCCAGTTTATTTGTGATCATTCTGTAACTCAATTACCATTCAGAAAGGAAAATACATAAATTAACAAATTCTTATAGAGATTTTGTTGCATGTGAGAATGCTGTAATTTCCAAACTCACGTGGAATGACATGTAGATTTATGTTTCAATTATACTTTGTTACGTGGGGGTTTGATTTTTACAGCAGAAAGTCTGATTTTTATCAGTGTACTTGTTTGTATTACTTAGCTTAGCAAGGGAGGAATTTCAGTCCTTTTACTTTTATTTCCTAGATGCTTGATTGGCACATACACCTTGATAAATCCCTTCCTGCACCTCTGGGTACCATAGGTGCTTGGCTCTACAGGGCAGAGACTGCTCTGAGGGAAGAAGTAACTGTTCAGCAAGCTCATGAGGAAACAGCAAACACAATACACAGGAAGCTTGAACAACATAAGGTAGATGGAGATGCATTCATTCTGTGTGTTATCCTCCATTGTTTTCACAGCTTTAAATTCCATTTAAAAAATTCCATTCTCTACAAAGATAATTACTTCTACTCTCTGTGGGTTCTGTTGGTGGCAAAGGTTGGTGTCTTGTCATGGTGACTTGAACTGTGCTCTGTGTATCTTACAGCCAATATCTGGAATTGCTCCCAAATGGTTTTTGCTTCTTCTGTCTGAAGTATATCAGGCATTAATATTTTAATTTCTATGGTAAAATTCTGTAGGGAGCTCATAATATTGTGTGTGTTGTTTAACCAGTATTAACTAATTGGGTGAAACAGGAAAAAGGGAATAAATGCACTAACTGTGCTTAAAGTGCAGGTGACACTCATGGGGGGAGAGACAATAAGAATTAAGTGAATTTTGATAGTGTTGTGATGACAGATAGCATGACAGTCATCTGTGATGGCAGATAGCATGCTGTGGTGAATAGGAAACTTTGCCAGATGAATTTAAATAATTGTACCATTATTCTTTGCTGGGTCCAAGGTCTCATTTGAAACCAAAACAGTGAGGGTTTTTTTCAGTGGATTTGCATAATATGTGTGAGAAAAAATGTATTGATGGAAAAATATGCTGGTGAGATGATAAAAGAAACTGAACCAGTAAATGAAAGGGAAGAGATGGTGTAGAGAAAGGCAGTACTTGAGGCTCTATTGGGTTTTTTTTCTTTTTTTTTTTTCTTTTTTTGTGTTTAGGGTATGGGTAATGGTTTTTCATCAAAAAGCAATGTTATATAATGAACAGCTGAGAAGTTTCATGTCATCTGATTACTTTTTTATTAGAACAATTGTAGCTCTTCTAGCTTTAGTTGTAACTAAGTAGATTTTAAAAAAAAACAGTGTTAAAATCTGTGTGGAAGATAGGATTTTTTCAGGGTCTTGTCTCTTGTAATGCTAAATTTCATTAACTTTCTTGGTAACATCAAATGTTTCAGAATTCATAGGATCTGACATTTGTTTTTTAAAAAAAAATTAACAAGTCAAACACTCTTTTGTTCTTAGAATGTGAACACTGTAGACCTCCTTTTGATACATTCATAAGAAGTACAAAAGAGTGTGCCCTAAACTGTTTTATTTGCATCAGAAATGCTGTGGTGAGGGATTTCCATGCCAACAAATAAACTTTGATTTAAGTTAATCTGTGCCAGGGGAGTTTTCCCATGGGAGTGGGATGGAAAAAGCTCTAAGAAAGCATATGTAATTATATCTGTTCCTGGAGTTTGTTTTGTTGCTCAGATTTGAATTGATGAATCCTAATGTGCTACTGGATACTACCAGAAATGCATTAGTGTATTTTTTTCAGTCCTTGTTTCCTTGTTGCCTTCTGGTTTGTTTGGTTGTTTCTTTGTTTGTTATGGATTTGTTCAGATGACATCATTTCTTCCTTTTTATCTTTGTCTCATCTGACAATGGGTTATTTTAGTGAACTTTATAGCTTATGGCCATTTTGAATTTAGTACAAAATGTACCAGCTTATTTGGACAAACCTCATACAATCAAGCAAGCACCTATGTTTATTTTAGTTGCTATTGCTATACCAAGATCCAGGAATCAAGGGCAATGTCTGTGCGTGTTGAGGGTCATTTCCCAGAGCAGGGTTTAATTTTATGAGAATAGTGTATATAAGTTTTTGTGAGCTTCCTGTTGATGTTGGATGAAACTACTGTGATTAGTTTTGGCTCACCAGTGCATCTTAGGAGCATCCTTTTTTGTATGTCAAGGTCTCAAATGCAGCTGAGATACTGGTTCCAAATCTTTCCTTTATGTGAGACTATGTCAGTCACGGGAGTTTTCATCATGGTGAAATCAGTACATCACCTGCATCTAAAAAAGCCTAACTCATTTCTCTTCACAGCAAGGTGTTGTCTGAAGCAGAAAACAATGAAAACCCATGTGGGTTGATGGGGATAGTGAAGCCATTTGGGGAACTGAGCCAGGGAATTATCTCTGATTCCTTCTGTGCAAACACCGGGTTTTGGCTGGGGGGAAGCCCTTCCTTGGCACGTAGGAATAAATGCGTATGTATCTGTATGGAATATGTACATACATATGGATCTGTACAGAAACTTGCATTTTGTTCCCCGAGGTGGGAGAGGGGCAACCTTTGTACCATCTTCTCTGCTAGCAGGCTTCTGAACACCTTGTGCTAGCAGCTGTCTGTCTGCAGTAAAAAACCCCACCATCCTGTGCCTTCTCAGCCGCCCTCTGGGGACTTGACGTGTTACTGCTAACAGTATCTCTTCAAAGACTGCTGCCAGTCATTCATTTTAATATGTAATCTCCAGGAAGCCGTTTGAAGCCGTGTTGCTTAGTTACAGTTGAAGTGTGCTCTGCTGTAGGGGTTTGGCTGGTACAGTTCAGATCGCAGGAATACAGGTCGGGTACCACATTCCGCAGCCGTTCGTGCAGTACTGAGACAGCGATCCTGAGGTCTTTTGATGGTGAGACAGTGAAAAGTTTGCTAAATATGGAATATGTACTTAGAGCAGGAGCTATAGATTTTCTGCCTATATATAGCAGAGTAGATTAGTTGCTTAAAATTTCAGTCTATACTTAGCAAAGGTTAGTATCTGTTATAAAGATTTAAAGAGTAAATTTAGTAGGATTATGCTTTTGGAATGTTAGCTTATTGGCAGACTGCATTTCAGAGATTATTCAATTTAATTTAGGGGTTCTTGTTCTGTTAAACCTTTTGCAGTGTATCCTGTTTTAAAATCTTCCATAATTGTTCGGCATAGCTGTAACAGAGCTTCACATAAGGGGGGTTCCCTGTGTAAATGTTTAAGTTGATGTAAATGCTTTTGTGGTGTGCATTACCTTGCATGGAAGTGTGAGAGCATGATCAAATAGTTAACTACACTGAGTCATCAGAGCCGGCTTAAAATTGTGCTTATTAGTTAGATAGCCTACTGTGAGCCTTTTCTCTCCCTCCCCTCCCTCCCCTCACTCTCTCAATATCTCTCTCTTTCTTAAAATCCAATCAGGATCTGCTGAAAAACATAGATGGTCACAAAAAGGCGTTCCATGAGATCCACAGGACCAGGTCTGTTAATGGCGTGCCTGTTCCACATGACCAGTTAGAGGATATGGCAGACAGGTAAGGCTTTCAATCTGAAATAAAAAGCTTCTGTGCATGAAGGGGAGCCTATTTGCTTTTTTATCTGTTCATGTAGAGATCACTCTCTAGTTACATTTCTCAGTGACAAACTGAGATGAATGGAAAAACCTCCTAGAATATACATAAAAATATACTGAAAAACCTGATGCCTTTAAGATTGACAAGAATCAAAATAAACAATAGGTTTTGGATGGGAATACTTTTTTTAATATTGATCCTGTTACTGCTTTTCCTTGGAAGAAATGTTATATAACAGCCAGAATGCATTTAAAAAAAAAAGAAAAATTATTCTGCAAAACTTAGTAACAGAAGTGAACTGATGTTTTCTATGATTAAAAAGAAATGTAATTAATTTGTTGTTCAGGAGCAATCATTAGAATATCATCACACATAATTAAATGTTTGCAGACTCTGAGTGAGGTGAAAGATTAGGAAAATATCCAATCTGTAACTAAAGCTTTCAGTCTCTCCTGTAAAAATGAATATTGCTGTATTTTACAATACTGTGATTCATTTTATAGGTTTAATTTTGTTGTCTCTTCATCTGAGCTCCATCTGTTGAAGATGGAGTTTCTGGAACTGAAGTACCGTCTACTGTCACTCTTAGTCTTTGCAGAATCAAAGTTAAAATCATGGATTATCAAATACGGAAGGCGAGAGTCCGTGGAACTGCTTCTTCAAAATTATATTGTAAGTTGGGGTTGTCTTCTTTTTATAACTATCTTTGAAACATTCATATTTAAGTTTGCTAGAATTGTATAAAAGCAGAAACAGGTATCAGATTTGTCAGTCATCAACTTTATGACTGCATTCCTGTGGAATATATTTTCAGAGGCGAATCTGTCTTCCCCGTGGAGGAACTTTAGACAAAAGGCTAAAAGTAAAAATTACTCTCTTTGCATCATTTTTTTAAAAAAGAAAAATAATATTCCAGCTGCTGTCTGAAGGTTCCAAATCCTATACTTTGTATTGCAATTCTAAAGAAGTTAATTTCATCTTCTTTTACACCTGGATAGAAGCACTTTATAGTGACTAGATACAGTTGAAGAGTTAAAGACAGAGGAGGTTTTTGGCATGTATTCCCACACAGTATTTTTTACTGTCTTCCAAAAGATTAAGAAAAAAGGACGTTATTTTACCTCCATATACTTGTATATTATACCTATAGCAGAGTAATTTTCTTATTTTAAGGAATGATTTTTCTTTTCCTACTCAGCGTTAGTATATTAAACCCTTCTTATTTCTATCCTGGAAACAGTTTGCTCCAGCTCTGCATCAGCCATATGTTAAGGAACAGAAACTATTGACTTACAAGTGTTCATTGATAAATTCCTTTTCAGTGTTATGCTGCTGTATCTTTTTGAATTCACATGTGCAGTGCCAAGTGTAGGTAGAATGATAGTACTGCTGCACTTCTACATTAGGGCATGAAGGATTCTTTCAAAAGCAGGGCTGGTCTAATTAGTTCTTCCCTTCTGTCTAATCCATATGGGGAAAATTGCATTCAGAAATTTAGTCTAAAAAGGACTAATACAGTTACAGAACCATTCAGAGCCAGGTCAATAAGCAGAGAAAACTACTGATTGTCTCCACTTCTTTGAAAAGAAAATTCCAAACTCAGTGAGATTTGGGTGAAATTCTCACCCTTCAAAGTGAGAATTTCTGTATTTAAACTTCAGCAGTTAGGGACACCCAAAAATGTGGGAGTCAGTTACTGTTCTTTTGTAGAGAAGCTTTCCAAAATTCAGATAATTACTTGAATTTACTTAGGTTGCTGGAGTGATGTGAAATAACTAGGAATGCAGTCCATTTTTTTTTACTCTCTGACTGAAAAAAAACTACTGAAAGTTGACATTGGAAATAATAAAAAGTTGTTAACTTGAATTTTCAGGGGTTTTTTTGGTGACTTTTTCTTTTTTCCTTTAAAATGAACATGAAGTTGTTAACTTGTATATTAATTTGCAAGTGCCTCAATTATTCTTGTAATTCAGACCACTGATGCTGAGGTGGTCTTTAGGGAAGGAACATGCTTCCTTGCATTATTTTTTAAACTGTATAACATCAACATGAGGAAATCAAGACAGGAAAATAAATAGATCTCATTTTCATTCTTGATGGTCTTGAATTCTGGCTCCTTCAAGGTGTGATGGAAAGAGAATAGATTTGCTTTGGTTTACCTGGGCCCAGTTTTCTAGGGCTGAGGGACAAGTGTTACTCTTTCAGTATATTAAGAGTCTTACGTAGGAAAGCTGTAGTCAGTACCTTATAGTCAAAGTGACTATATTAGCAGAAGATAAAAATGTAATTCTGTTTGTCTGCCAAAACAGACTGGGGAATGTCAGCATTCTAGGAACATGCGTAATTAAGATCTGGATAGAACATATGCCTGGAAAATATTTATGTACTGTAGCTTAAAAATAAAAGTGGTTTTATATTTAATCTTATAATCTTTTCACCCATCTTTCATACAGCACAAGTAAAGGTCAGCACAGATTGTACACCATCAACCTGAATAATGTCCTGTACCAAATTCCACTGTAATGGAGATGCTAGGTACAGTTATCCATGGATTTTAACCCATGGAACTGTGTTTTAGCTCTGCTGTGTTAGCACATTTTTAGCATCATATGCTATACTGGTTTGGGAGAACTGTTTATTTTCTTTCAGAAATCTTTTCAGATGGTAGAAAATATCAATCAGTAAAATGTCTTTATTTAATTTTTGAAAATATTTCAGATAGCTCTCAATATCACTGTTACATAAATCTGTTTTGCTCTTTAATGTGAGGTTTTGGGTCAGGTTAAAATGTCTACATGGGTTTGGCTAAACTGGAAGTCATGAGTCCATCACATAATTCATGATAAAGCCTGTAGACCTTCATACATGGCAGACTTTGTTTTAACAGGAGAACAGAGAAAAATTCTGATAGTTCTTGACTTCTAGTTTCCTTGGTTATAAACACAGTTCTAAATTACATACTAGGTAACTGTTGTAACCTGACATAGCAACTGTCAAAGGTTTTAAATAGAAGGGTTGTAGGTATATACTGGCAGAATTATTTTTAAGTGCTTTTTAAATATTATATAATATGGATTGATGAACACAGAAGATCTGATTCTCCTGTTCAAAATCCATTGAACTTGGACTTCATTTGAAGCTTGGTTTAATCAAAATCACACTTGTTTGACTTTGTCTATTCTGCCATTCCAAAGCTTGCATAGCCATATGTGGGGTGTGCATTCCTTAATTTTGTAATCTGCAGCTGAGGAGGGATGAGATGTAGCATAAATTACAGAACCATTCCAAACTCTAGCCTTCTCTTTCTGTTTTAACACTGGTAATGCAAGGTATAATGTGGTTGCATAATGTAGAGCTATAATTCTGTATTGCACTTAAAGAAAATAACATTTCTGAAAGACATGTAAAAAAAGGTCATTTTCATTTGCCATAAGGGATGAAGAAGCGTAAATGTCAGAGGCATAACTTTTTTTACCAAAATATTTCCAGATAATTTATTCATCGCACCATAACACATCACAGAGCTAAACCATCACTCACAAAGGAACAGCACTGTGTCACACTTAGGAAAAACAGCATCTCTTTGTGCAGTGTTTCCATGATCTTACTTTTTACTAGCTGTGAAGGAGGCAAAGAAAAATTGAAGAATAAAGTAAATGTCTTTTATCTTTAAAGTGTAACCTGTCTTTCTGCAAAGGCTTAGTACGGGAACAATTGGATTTGATTTTTGTGGTGACATATATGAAGGAAATTTTCCCTTTTATTAAAATTATTCTACTTAGATTTGAATGTAAAACCGTTTTCATTAAATAACTTGTTACTTACTCAGTTTCTGCACATTCTAAATATCATATCCTAGTGATGTCCCGCAAGACAGCAAATAAGAAAACTTCAAATAACCTTTCCATGTAGAAAGTAAATAAATCAGTATTTGTAATGATATACTCTGCTGTACCATTGAATTGAAAAGGTGAAAATTGCATGCTATTTAATAATTGTGATAATAAAAATATTATTTTATAATGATGAAAAGATGAATGGAGGAATAATGAAGCTAAATTATGTCATCAGAATCCTGATGTAGTTTCATACAAATTATTGCTAATCCTAATACCCATCTTTATTTTATCTGTTACAATTTTCTTTTTTCCTTTCAGTCTGTTATTGAAAATAGTAAGTTCTTTGAGCAGTATGAAGTTACCTACCAGATCTTGAAAAGAGCAGCTGAAATGTATGCCAAAGCAAATGGCTCAGGTAAATGCCTGTTTCTTTTCTCACTAGCACCTAGGCATCTGGTCCAGAGCAGCCTGCTGCTCCTGAATCTCCAGATGAGGGTGGTCATATTCAGACTTCCTCCCGGGAAAAGCCCATTGTCTGTACTCACTCTTGGATTTTTTCAGTGTTGCTAATTTGGGATAAAAAATTGTGACAGAAACCAAAGTAGGAGTAAGGAAAATCATGTTCTAGTGCCTGGAAATGCTCCCTGGCTTGGCTTAATTTAAAAGAAAAAGACAACTGGGAGTTGGTCCCAGTATTGTAGCAGCAAAATCATCCCTTGCTTTATGGAGGTTCTTCATTAGCTTTGAAAGCCTGCAAGAGGAGCTCAAATGGTAGTTGCAGTATGGATATACACAAGAAAAAAATGTGTAGCTGATTCAACAGCTGCCTCCTGTCATTCTTCAATACTGCTGAGTTCAGTGAGAATTCGAGGGCAATATTTGACCTAGATAATTACAGACATGAGATCACTTTAATCTGTAGCACAATAATGTCTGTGGAGGATTGTTTTAACTGCTGCTAAGGGGGAGAGAAAATGGATACCTTTGTTTGTTGGGAAATTTAAATTGATTGTGACACACAAATTTTACAAAAGTAAACATTTTTTCAAGGTATTCTTACAAAGAACAAAAGTCACAGATGTATGCAATGCTATTAATAAAATCCAGTAACAAATTTTCTAAAGAACAAGTACTAGTATATATGAATTCAGCAACAGCAGTTCAAATTAGCTGGAAACTCTTTAAAACAAGTATATTCTGCATATTTTATGAAGTTTCAGCATTTGCTTGGCCTTTTTTCTTCTCTCTGTTTGTTTTCCTCTGGAATGAAGACACATTTGTTCCTTTCTTGCCATGTGGAAAACGCTAAAAGTTAAATGGCAAAAATTAGCAGCAGTTTGGTTTCAAAGTCAATGGCAGGAAGATCAGAATTTTGTTCCATACTTTTTAATGTAGACATAATATGTGGTTTTATATTATGCAACTCTCATTTTCTGCTCTTTTTAAGTCAAGCCAGTCTCTTGATTTCTTTTATTGCAGATTTGAAATGAGCACCACACACAATATGCAGTGTGACTGTTTTAATTTAGTATTCATTTTATGTACTTTCCTAAGTCTTTAATTCTCACGTTTAATTTCTCAGTCATGATCTTGTGCTAAAATGGGGCTGTGAACTGAACATTCGTATATAAAAGCCTACTGAAATAGAAGTTGCAGTAAAATATAATTCCCTGATGTGAGTGAATAAGCATGATATATAGTTAATCTTTACTGAAATGGTAATGAAACAAAATAATCAATATCTTTCCTGTGTCTCAGTGGAAGAAGTTGAGAATGTGATGAAATTCATGAGTGATACCACAGCTCAGTGGAGGAACCTCTCAGTAGAGGTGAGAAGTGTAAGAAGCATGCTGGAAGAAGTAATTGCTAATTGGGACAGATACAGCAGCACTGTGGCAAGTCTGCAAGCTTGGCTTGAAGATGCTGAGAAAATGCTGAATCAGCCTGAACATTCCAAAAAGGTATGCACTAGCAACATATGCATATGGCTCTTTCGTAAATTGGGAAACACTGGATATTTTTTTTGCATTTGCTTACGTTTTGCTCTGACTGCGGCGTCCTGTCTTCATTCATCATAGGAGTTCCAGTGTTTGCTTGTATAGCATCTAGAGGCAAATGCATATATACACAATGGAGAAAGTCTCAGCTGTGGCAGCATGGCTAGAGGCATCTTTGACATGAATATAGGGCAGCAGTATTGCTCACAGATAGGAATGTTGCATGATTCACTCAAAGGCAAGTACAGCTCTTAGCACCTAAGTGAGTAATCATGGACTACCTATAAAGACACTTCCACTGATTTTTCTAGATGATAGATTTCAGTACTCATTACCTTCAAAGAGCAGTATTATTAATATGTGTTGTCATATTTGATGGTTGATTAATTAATTGATTTCCCTGGCATTTCAGAAATCTTTTAGACAATTGATTTTGGGGACCTGCAGTAATAAAGATAGTTCTATATTTATTTTTTCTTTTTTTTTTGGTAATGTTTAGTAATGTAAACCAAAGCATTAAGATTTAAGTTTGTAAACCTTCAAGAAAAACATGGATTGGCTTGAATAATCCTACATTTAATAGGTGCTGAATTTGCACCTAATCCAAATGTAGCAGCTATACATCTCTTAACACTTAGAGTTCTCATAGTTTGTAAGATGGCAAACTGATACCAGGTCAGGAATGACCATTTCATGTTACATGAAAAAACAGTATAATTTTTTTTTTAGTTCAAACTGTTGTAAATTAGTGGAATGCACTTTTAAAATAAAAATAAGCCAGTGAAAAAAATAGTCTGGCATGATATAGATTCAAAAAATTATTATTGGGCAGGAAGGATGACTTATGCTGATCAGGGTGATCTTAGATACTGGTGTATGTTTTATGTAAGTAACTGGACAATAATTAAAAATTCTTAAATCCATGTATTTTAATAAAATCTAAGCATTTAGTTTTCTGTTTAGATGTATAACTTTATCTTCAAAGATTTTCAAAGCAGAAAATTGAACATACTCATACAGTATATACTTGCTTTTGATTTCTAACATAAATCCAACAAGTAATTCTTTTCATTCTAATATATGATTTCAAAAATTTCAAGAAATCTTGTTGAAAGCCTTAGACATGAAGCTTTATTCTTCCAAATTTTTTTTTTATTTTTTTTTTTTTAAAATACATTGGCTCAAACCTGTTAAAAGTTACTGAGTGGTAGCATAATCCACATGTAGTCTGAGCTACATATTTAAAAAGTTACTTCTAGTTTTAATTGAATTTAGCTCTTCACAGCAATAATGTTCATTTAGATAGTTCCAAAGATAGCTCTAATTTAGCAGTTTTAATATTTGATTATTAAAACCAAAATCAATTCTTATAGTGGTTTGTAAAATTAATAGTCTTCCAGCCATTAAGAAAAATCATCTGGAATACCAGGTGAAAGATGATAACTATTGTTTGTAATATGGTATAAAACATCTTTAAGTATTTCAAAATATTTTTTCTGTAAATCCAGAAAGATACCAGTAATATGCTACAAAGTTGCTCATTTGCAAACCTCACTTGTATTACTTAAAGCTTCTATATTCTATACTAGGCAAAGACCACAGTAGCTCTTCATCATGCTGTCATGCTTTCCTCTTCTTTCCTTTATCTCTGTATCATTTCCAGACCTGCTTGTACCACTGTTTGGTTTGGAAAAGTAAGCAGCCTATTGGCTTTCTCGTTGGCTTCAGTTTTCAAAAACCTTATTGTGAACCTGTAGCACTGAAGATCTTGCAAAAAAAATACCACTCTGCACTTGGATTTTTCAATCTGCTCCTTCTACAACTCTTTTGTTTATTTCCAGTACCTCTTAAGCACTTTCCATAATAATTTCATTCTAATTGCACCCTCCCACACTTTTCTCACACAGCTATATCCAAAAGGTTTGAGAGCTTCTAGATCTCATGTGGTGACTTCCTTAAAAAGAGCTGCATTGTTTTAATTGAGAATGAGGTGTTCTTCCCAGTACATTAGAAATATGTTTCAATTTAACATGTCTTAGGTTGGCTTCTGAAACGTAGAGACTCCCCAGGCAGGTCTGCAGAAGTCAATGGTTTGTGGCAATAAGTGTGTGGAAACAAGGATGTGAGTAGTTGATGCATGTGCTTTTTTCTTCTTGACCTTTAGCGAGCCTGACCTTTGGAAAGCTGACTAGTGCCAGATTCGGTAGACTTATTTTCTTTTGGGTGTGCTCATAAAGGTTAGCCTTTGTACAAAGCAAGGGGGTTGCCCCTCTGCAAGTGGAAAAAGATTCAAATTGCAGATGCAGTTTACTGAGCTGATCAAATTTAAATGTATGCAGTGACACATCAGTACAGAGCACCTGGATACTGTTGGTCTTGGCTTTAGGAATTGAAACACTGTGTGTTGTTCAGTTCTCTTTTCAAGATATCTGACCAGTATACAACCACATGACTTTCTTTGCAGTTGCATCTGAACTTTTTTTATACATGGATGAGTTCAGACAAGGATAGTTTCAGAACTGTAGCTTTGAAACTCTGGATGGCTGACAATGTGATTGGATAGGAATTCTTCTCATGTACCATTGAGCAAAGGATTGTATGGAACTGTCACATGGAAGGCGAATGGTTTGGGAATTAGGAGGGTAGATTGATAGTCGTAAACAAAATGGATCACTGTCCCCTCCTAGATCCTGAGGAACAGGTGGCATGGTTCAGCTTGAATCCTTCTGATTACTCCTTCTCCCCTGAAAGGAGGTGCCCTCATGGTCCAGTCTGTTTGGAACATCTGGCCATTCATTGAATTGTGCATTGTTTGGGAGAAGGGTAGCAGGGACAAGCCAAAACCATGTCAGAGATGTGGGCAATCATGAGACGGTGACTGAGTCCTCTTTGGTTTGCTGATATAGATGGAGTCATAGAGCCCAGGGATACCTGCCTTAGGAACAATTTCCCATTGTCTGGAAGAGAGAAAAGGAATCAAGGGAAGTGGGCTTTGTCTTTTCTACCAGTTTCTGTGTCTGTACCTGCCTACAAGATGCATATGGCTGTCTCAGTGAGGGGGATGGAATCACTGACAGCCATCTCTTTCCCCTGTGGGCTCACCTGCTCTGAGATAGGAGGAAGCAGTGATAAAATAAACCAGTCTTCACAGGTCTTCTGAGAGGCCAGAACTGGAAAGCTGCATGTGGCTCACAGCAGGGGAAGGACCTCTCCACAGCCTGTGTATGGCCTGGGCTATCAGCCCACACTATTTAAGGATAACTCAGAAAATACATGAGCACTAACAGCATTTTCAGTTATGGAGCTTTCTCTTAAGGAGGAGTTTCATTAGTTTAACTGAAGCCACTCACTAGAGTAAAATGTAAGTGAACTGGCAGTAATTCTTAATTCCACAGGTTATACTCATAGATGTTAAATTTCTGTTATGGCATATTTGATGTGATGAGCTTCAGAGGATAATTGTTCAGCACTTTTTTTATCAAATCGTGAGCGGGTGATGAAATATTAGTTTTGTGATTTCAGATAAAGATTAATTTAAAAGGTTTTGGAACTGTGTTTTTATTTTCTTCTTCAGGATTTCTTCCGGCACTTACCTCATTGGATCCAACAGCACACAGCCATGAATGATGCTGGTAATTTTCTAATTGAAACATGTGATGAGACCATTTCCAGAGATCTTAAACAGCAGCTTCTGTTGCTAAATGGAAGATGGAGAGAATTGTTTATGCAAGTTAAGCAGGTAAGTGATTTTTCCCTTGTTACTTTTAAATATTTGCTTTGTCATTTCCATGCAAGCAAGACAGATTACCGTGTTAGCAGGACTACAGGACAACTTTCTAAAGTGCCTAGCTGTTCATCAGTATTGAAATTAGAAATTGCTCCCTGACAGTAATTTATTATATTTGGGCTCTTCCTTTATTTATCTTTTTGGCTATACAGCTATTTTGGGGCAGGTGAGGGGACATTTTCAACTAGTATGAGCTGTAGTTTTTCATCATAGTCACCTGTCTTGATACAGTGAATGTTATTTATACATAACTTCTACTGTTCTATGAAGAAAATGACTGGTTTTCAGTACCTATTGCTACTGTAATATCTCTGTAAATCTAAACAGTGAAAATGATGAAAATTATTATTTTCACCACTCTTTGATGTAAATGCCTTCCAATTATTGTACTGCAACCATAAGCAGGGACAATAATTAATTTAATTAACTAATTTTTTTCCCCATTTTGGTCAGACTTTACTTCTTTCTATCTTTCCTGCAAGGAGGTTCTGATAGTAAACGAATAAACCTAGCCTTTACCTCATGTAAGAGATTCAGCTGATACAAAAAGCATGGTTGTTTCTATATTTGCTCTTTAAAAATCAAAGAGAAGATGTGATCGTAATTACACAGAACTATTTCAACCTCATAAACACGTTAGAAAATATCTTTTTTCTTGTCAATATGCATCTATCAATATTGTCCTCTGTCAGTGATTTTAAATAGCAGTTGCCTGTTGAAGATGCTGAATCTGTTTTCTTTACTGGCATGATTATCTCCTATGCAGTCAAGTTAAAAGGAAAAGCAAAAGTGATTGTCTCTCCTTTATTGTAACTTTTCCAGACTGTTGACAAGAATGTTCTCAAGCTTTACTTGCTGGTGCTATTTAGGGTGATTCACTGATGTAAATGTCTCTTCCTCTACTTATGCAGCTTCTTTCATATGCTGGCTATGTGGGTTTTTTCCTCACAGGCTTTTTCACCATTTGTCACACAGCTCTTTCTACTTTGTAAGGCATGTATTTCCCCTTCCCGCAGCCAGCAGTCCTTAATTATATTTCCCTTATCCTTTAGCTTTTCTAGGCTTTTTATGTTCTATTCTCTTTGCTGAATTTTAGAAATTGTTACTGTAGGTAATGAGAAATGAATTGAACTGTTGGTTCTAGTGTAGAAATAAATGAGTCTGACATTCCCCAGACTTTAAGAGGCTGACCTCCTGTATGCATGCTGTTCATTTTAGCATCATTTCTATTAAAACTAATGCAGATGATGAATATACTTTCCATTATATTGTATTTCACTGAATGTAATTTTTCCAACAAACAGTTGCACTGAAAACATGCTTGTTATTTTAAATCGTTACTTAATTGCAAGGTTTCTAATTTGGGTTGGGGTTTTTTGTTTTGTTTTGTTTGTTTGGGTTTTTTTCCCTTTCTCTTTTTTAGTATGCTCGAGCCGATGAACTGGACAAAATGAGGAAGGAGTATGTGGATGGTGTGGCCCATTTGACAGCTTTTATTGATGGAAGCAATAAGAAACTTTCAACCCCTGTAGAAGTGTCCTTTCATGATGTCAAAATATTTGTGCAAGATTTAGAAGTAAGTGTCTTCCTTTCATTTCTGTCTTTCTCCTTCAGAAGAAAGAAACTTGCAACTAGTTAATTCTGATAGCATAAAATGATTTTAGTATTAGATATTTCAGCTACAGCTGAAATATATATATAATTGTGTTCTATTAGTGACATTTTTGAGCAAATTTCCAAAACACTGTCTCAGTAGGTATTTATTTCTTTGTAGTTTCAAATCACTTTCAGGTGAGCTGACTGATAATCTCTGGCTCAGTTTTCATGCATTTGAAATACGATCCAGCGTGCACTGAAATCAGTGATGAAAATAATTTACAATTAGAATGCATATAATTTATCAGTCTTTTATCTCCCATGAATGCATAAATACTGCTGTTGAAATATTTTTTGAAACATTTGTTTCAGAATATTAAGCATAAATTGCCTGCAATGGAAGCTCAGTACAAAGCGGTTACAAGAACGGGACAACTTGTTACAAAAGAAGTTTCCCAAGAGGAAGCGAATGAAATGCTGGGAACTTTGACACGGCTCAAAGAGCAGCTGGGCAAGGTTGCAGAATACTTCTTTTACTGCATATTGTAGACTGTTGAACTAATAAATAGTAGGGTCCTGTACATAAATTCTCACTTATATGCGTTTGAACAAGTACAAAGTTGTAACGATAGATTGATTCAGAGTGGAGAAGGTGTTACTTCTCTTAAATGCTAAGACTACCATCCTTAAATTTAATACTCTTTTCATTAAGAAGTAATACAAGATCAGGACTGCTCTGTCTTAAAAAAGAATAGGTAACAGCTATATAAACCTACAGGCAATAAGGGTTGCTATTTATTGAATTTTACAACTGTTTCAGTAATTGCTTTTCTTGACCAAAAGGTTAAGGAGTATTCCAGTGCCCTGCTATGTGAATGCCAACGTCTGCTGTCTCCACTGGAAGAACTTGAGAAACAAATCACACATTTTTATGAATCTCTTGAAAAAGTAAATGAAATAATTTCTATCCTTGATCCTGAAACACAGCCGACAACTGTTCTTAAACAAAAAGCCCAAGTAAGTTTCAAAAACATCTTACAAAGGTCTGCTGCCTCTGAGTGTTTACAATTATCTTTCTAGGAATTTGGATTGCAACTCTGTAAACTGAGCAGGTATTTCTTCATATTCAGGCAACAGATGTAGCCTTATCCTAAAGTCAGCTAGGCATAAATACAAAAAAATTGAAGTTTGTTTGCCTATCTAGTGACCTTGGTTTAAATCCAGGAAGTAAACACAAGACTTTTTTTTAATCTAGTGGAAATTGGGCCGAGTTAAAAGAAATACGCTGGATTTTTTTATTAAGCAGATGAAAAATCATGTTCAAAAACTTCTCTAGGTTTCCTTGGAAAATTATGGAAGTTTCTTAGAGGTTTGGGAAAGTGCTTTCTTTGAAATGAATTACAGTGTAACATTAACTTTTCTTTATGGCTAATAAGCATTTCTCTCTGAAGGGATTCAGAGCTAGTCAGAAGTCTCTTGGAAAGTTAAATGAAAATAGGATTTTTAAAACTTTTTTTCAGCCTGTACTATTTCATTCATGTTTTCTTTTGCTCCCTTTTATTTTTTGAAGTATATTTTTCATAATTTAATGTGATTTATAATGAAATCTGAATTCCAAAAGCTGACAGGAAGGATTCATTTGTTGAAAGGCAAGGAAGGTTTTGAGATCTCAACCTGCTACTGAGAGCTGTCATTCCTATGTCACTGTTGCTTACCTACATTTATACAATAAATATAGAAATACCATAAAAGTATATCACAGAACAATATATTGACCTACATTCTCTACAGCTACCCAGAGGGCTTGGGTACATGTCTTTATGTTGTTTTATGATAGCTAGAGATCTATTTGGGTACAATACTTCACATCCAAGGAGAAAGTTGTATCATCTGTGGTATTCCATATCATATTTTGTGTAGTCTGTTTGCCATGGTGCTTTGACCTCATCCCTTTGTGGTCCTTACTGTCAAAAAGCATCTTCCTGTTATTTTGCCAAATCTTTTTCCTCTTTGTTCCTGGCCAGGGTGGATATATGTTTTTTTCTTTCAGGATTTGGTGGCTTATCAAGAAAACTGCAAGAAAGATGTGTCCCTAATTGAAAGAAACAGTCAGAGTATCCTTCAGTGTGTGGCTTCCACTGAGGTCTTACAGCATTTCCATCAGTCAACTTTTCAGAAGAAAGTTACACAAGTTCAGATTACTTTTCAGGTAAAAATATCATGCCTTGGTGCATGCTTCTGAAAATTTCTTCATATTCAACTGATCCGTCCTACCATACCTACATTTCATCACTCTGTAGCTGCTCTCCTGGCTAACTCTCCTCTCTGATATCAAGTTATTAAAGAAAATTTGTCTTTATCAGGTAATAAGGGGTCAGGGGATTTACAATCATGTTCTCCATGCACTTATACAGATGTGAGCCTGCCACAGAGGAACCTGGGATTTAAGAGAACTTTGACATGCCTCAGGGTTCTTTGGATGGAGGAACCTGAAATCCTACTGTTAGAGCTACACTGTTTGTTGTTTCTCCTGACTTTATTATCTTGGCTAATCATTTGTTTCTATATCCTCACACATCCCCTTTTACACAAAGCATGGAAGATAGAAAGTTTTGCACATGCTATTGCTGGGTTTTGTATTTCCTCGGAAAATGCAGACTGTGCATTTCTATTTCACAGACTGAATATAGAAAGCTGCAAATATGATGCATTCAATAATGCAAAGTTGTGGCCTTTGAACTATATTCCCCCTTACCTGTTGTTATCAGTTACTATTGCAATTTTCAGACCTGTTCAGTCCCAGTCGAGCCCCACTCTAACGTGAAGTTAGCCATTACACCTGGTCTGACTTTTTTGGGGTTGTCTGGTGCAGAGCCAGAGATTAACTCAATGATCTTTGTGTCCATTCATATTCAGTGATTTTGTGGCTGTCTTAGAGTCAGATTTCCACATAATGGGTTCTATTCCATTTATTTTCAGGCAATTTTTCAGTATAAATCTATCCAGGCTGAATTTTAAACTGCAGAAAATCACCTATCAGTAAATAGCTCTCTCTGAGATGTGAATTTCAAAATTTATATTATATTTTGTGAAGTATACCAAAAGATAAGTTGTTGATTTATAATGTAGAAATAATTGTTTAAGTTTAGCTTGTTGTAGCAAAAGCAGATGCACTTGGTAAATTTACCATGTTCAACATTATCTTCATTATCTATTACATTATCAACATTATCTATTCATCATCAGTTTAGATTAAGCTGGACTGTGGTTTATCTCTTTTTTTGTTAGAAAGTAGACCTATAAAATAGGGTATAATCATACGAAGTGTGGAATACCTGGAGTTAAAATACTGGAAACTGCCTTCATATAAAGTTTTCCATGTAAAGTTTTCCCTATACAATCCTATTACTATGCAGTTATTTTTATCAGAAAACTTTAAAAAGATTTAGCAAGATGTTTAAGTTGAGAACCTCAGGTTTGATTAGCTGGCTGGGTAAACTCACTAAAATTCCTTATGCTGAGCTTTGTGATCAGTGAGGATGGTGAAGTGGATATATAGTAAGCAGTGATTGAAGTGCAGTTGAGGTGCTGAACTGTTCATTTCTCCTGGTAAGTTTTCTTTACTTGCTCATGAAATTGGAACCACTGCATATTGCAGTGCATGGGGATGGACTAGGGTTGCAAAATGAGGATTTCAGCAACTAAACCACAAAATTTGCTGTCTTCTAAGTAGCTTTGTGCCTGGTTACTTATCTGACATTCTGGTGTGGTAATCATACAAACCTCTTCCAGGTCAGAAGAACTGTAGCACGGAACTGGCTGGATCTATCCTCACTTTGAGTCATGTTAGGGGAGGTAGTTTAATGCTAGGAAAAGTGAAATGCCAACCACCTGAGTACCAGGTGCTTTACATTTGAGAGCAGGCTTTAGGAAAGAAACTCACTAATCAAATGACAGAGGCATTCTGAAAATACCAGAGACATCTCGTCTACTAATTTTTATTTGAATGATGACATTAGCACAAACCTCAGTATGAAAAATTGGGAAGATGGGATCAGGAGAGGGAGAAGCATGGTGAAAAGCATATATTTAAATGAGTGACACAAATGAAATGCATGTTTTGTAAGGTCATGGTAAAAGAGAGCAAATAAAAGTGTGAAAGTGCCAGCTCATTTTCTTTGCTTGTGACTCAGAATATGGTCAGGAAAGCTGGTGAGTGGAGAAAAAACATAGAAGCAAATAGCCGTTTGATGAAGAAATTTGAGGAGTCAAGAGCAGAACTGGAGAAAGTAATACAGATTGCCAACTGTTGCTTAAAAGAAAAAGGAAATCCTGAAGAACTTCTCAGGAAACATAGCGTGAGTAAATTCTCTGACCTTCCTCATGGAAATCTTTGAGTGCATGACATAAAGGCCTACTTAATTCTGAAACTGATGTGGATTTCTTTCATGTGTAGAAGCTAAACAGATCAGATCAAATTAATGTTAATATTGAAAAACAAAAAGGAAAACGATCAGCTCACTTATTGATGTGAGATTGGATGTAAATAACCAGAGGGTGAAAAAACCTAGGGTGGGGTTTTCAGTAGAACCACTGACAATCTCACACATCCACTGCTCTTTTTCTTAGATTAATATCTGTTTCTATATTATAACCATAACTTATGCATGTAGCTTTGAAATGTATTCTTGTTAAAATACCATCTCAGTGTACTGGCTGAGAATAAATTAATTTGCTGGACTTTAAGTGTCTAGAAGTAGTTGTTTCCTTTATTCAAACATCAGTTCTTCAATGGAACACAAGTAACATTGAAACTTAGAGTGTGTATTAAGGAACTTCATGTTGGCATAATAATATCCAGCTTCATCTTCTCAGCTTCTCCCTTTCTGCCTCCACTTCAGGAATTTTTTAACCAGTTGGATCAGAGAGTTCTAAATGCCTTTCTGAAAGCGTGTGATGAACTTACTGATATCCTCCCAGAACAAGAGCAACACAGCCTGCAGGAAGCTGTGAGGAAACTCCATAGGCAGTGGAAGGTTAGTGGATGACATCTCTGGGTATTGTCAATCTTAGTTTTGGAAAGTATGACCTATATATTGAAAAAAAAATAAATTAAAGATAACAAAATAATTTGTATTTTTTGGCTTCTCATAGAATTGGAAAAAATATTTTACAATATTAGATACCTCTACACCTACAGATAGCCATTTGAAAAAAACCCAGTTAAGTAAATTCAAGAAATGTAATTATAAAACCTTATTTCTCCCCTGCTACATACAGCCATAATAATACCTGTGTGAAGAGGTGTTTACATTTTCTCCTTTATGCTGATGTTGGATAATTACAGTTACTTTCCTGACCAAACAAACAAATTTGTAAGACGTCAGGCCATCAGCCTAAATTGTGTCTTCTGCCAAAGACTAACAGCTGAACTAACTTTGCTCACCAGCTATGGAATTTTTTGCCTGCTGCAGCATGTTGCTGGTCAGAGTTGGAGTGATGGATAAGGGGTCTCACTAGCAAGCAGGCAGAAACCTCTGGAAGTAGTTGTGAATACTATTTTACAGGGGAAATGCTTGTTATGTCTTGCCAAGAATGAAGATGGCTCTGTGACATGCCTTATATACACACATTTTGGTGACAACTTATGAACTCTTGAGAAATCTAAGACATTGGTAACAAAGTGAACATGGACAAGCCTGTATTTGTTCATGGATATGCATGCTTTATTTTCTATATTATCAGGTTTTATACTATTTATTTGTAGAAGGTTTACACTGAAGTAGTGGGAGTAGTGTTTTATCTCTGTATTTCTTTATTGCCCCTGTGTAGGATCTTCAAACAGAAGCCCCATATCATTTGATCCACTTGAAAATTGAAGTACAGAAAAGCAAGTTCCTGGTGACAGTGGAGGAGTGCAAAGCTGAACTAGCTCGACAGAACAAGGTGTTAACAAGAGAAGGCAATGAAAGAATGATCAAGGAACACATGGTATGAGTTCCATGCCTCCATGGGGGCATTTACAGGAACACATTTCAATGTCAGTAATAAGCAGAAGTTCTGGGTAACTCTTCAGGCACCAAACTCTTTGTGTCCAGCTTATGTCAGATCAATTCTTGAGGTCTTTAACAACAACAACAACAAATTATTTTAGTTTAGTGGTTTATGAAAAATTTATGTATATGCTTTATGCTTTCTTCCAGTCTGTATTTCTATTGAATTTTCTGCTTTGTATCCCATCAGTTGTTCTTTGGTGATAAGGGATCTTACCACCTATGTGAGAAAAGGCTACAACGAATGGAAGAACTGTGCCAAAAGCTGCCAGTTTCTGATCCAGTGAGGGGTACATTGGAAAGCAGCCAGCGAATCCTGAAGGATCTGAAATCCCAGATAGACAGCACATACATGAAGCTAACAGAGCACTCAGACACCTGGAAGGGCTATAAGAGCAGGTGCCACCTCAATTCCTACCTGGGTCTTGCAGAGCCTTATGCATGGCTCTGCATATCACTCTGTGTGTCATCATAGATCAGTACCATAAGAAACAATGATACTGTGATTCTAGCTTCAAGTGGAAGACACTACTTTGTGTAGTAATTCCACAGATTATAGTGGGGCTTCAAGTGGATTTTATACCTTTTTGCCTACAATTAAGAGATCATTGTTTTGTGGTGGCAATTTTAGTCTAACTTTTTTTTTTTTTTTTTTTTTTTTTTAATCCTGTGATGTCTTATTTCAGATTTTCTGAATTGGAAAATTGGATTTCATCAACAGAAAGAGAGCTAAAGAAGATAAAGGAAAATGTTAACGATACTGCCAAATACAAGCAGTGTAAAGCATCTGTGGGGGTGAGCCCTTGGCTTATATTCTAACAAAGCTGTGGTCATTGCTACTGGGATTCTGGATAAAATTCTGCTCCAAAGTAGTGCAACTGTTTTACTAGAGAGACCACAGCTCTGTTGATCCCTGGTATTAAAAACATTACCTGGAGAAAGTTGCACCTTACAGCAAAATGTGACAGAAGTTCTTTTAACGGTTTAGAGAGTGACAGGTCCCTTTCCCTCTATATTTAGAACATTACAAATATAGGGGCAGATAGAAAAAATACTAGCCCCTCATCTCATTGCATGCAGTTAAAAGTGCTGCTCAAGAAAAGCAAAAATTTCTGGATTGCAGATTTTTGAGTGACCTTACATTTAATTACTTTCATGTAAGGATATTATCATAAAAATTCTCTTCTACAGTAGTGTAAGAGGGGAGGAAAAAATATTCTGCCATTCAGTTTTGGACTGGTGACTGGTAACAGAGTTACAGAGTAGCTCAAGATTGAGTTGGTTAGTTAAATTAGTTTTAGGAAATAATTTATTGTGTCAGTTGGGACTCAACCTTTCTGTTTTATTTAAATTCCACATACTAGGAGCACCTACATACTTTAGGTGTTTATGGGATTCATGAGCAGGTTATGAGTCTAATTAACACTATATTAACATTATTTCAAATATTATTAGGATGACATAAAACTGATAAACTGATAGATCCTTAGCTTAATGGGTGCTTCTGCTTCAAAAAGTCTCATTTACTCATGTAGTTTGACTTCTGCCAACATCTCATCAGCACTGCCAAAAAGATATAAATGAACTATAGGTTGAAAAGGTGTGTGGAAAAAAAGCAATTTAAATAGGAAAAAAATACACAAACATTATATTGAATAAAATTATATCTTTGGGAAAGTCAGAAACTCTGATTTAAATTGCAGCTAAGAAATATGGTCAATATATGGAAAATATATATATGGTACCTGCCATCTATCTATCTATCTATCTGTAAGTAAAAATGTTTGTGAGGGAAAAGTACTCCACTACCAACTAAAGAACAGACTAATTAGTAGTGGAGTAAAGTCTGTGGCAGAAGTGCAAAATTCTAGCCATTGACTCAAACAGAATCTGATAGGGTATGCAAATAGAAAAATACTACATTTCTAGTGTTTCAAGCTAAAGAAAAGTAGTATGTTTACACTATTGATTTTTGAACCGATGCCGTGAATATCAGGTATTGATGTACTTATTTTGTTTATTTGAAGAAAATATGTTTTGATTTTTTTTTTTTTCCTGTAGGAAATTAGGAAGCACATTCACAAGCATGGAGAAAATCACAGCTGGCTGAAATCTAGACTTGCTGTTTTGACTGCACTGTGTCCTGATTTGGAGGCCAAAGAGACAGAGGATGAGCTTTGTAAACTTTCCAATGACTTCAAGAGACTTCTGGATTTGCTGGCTGAGGTACAGTATGAGGGACACAAGAACTCTCCACTTACAGTGTGACATGAAATGACATCAATCATGGCTTCACAAGCACAAGTTCCCTGCTGCATTTTTTTAATTAAACTGCAAGCCTTCAGCAAGGAAAAATTAATCTGTACTCCATGGGTAGCAAAGCACTGAGAGTAGCAGGCAAAAAAGAAATGACATTATCATAGTTGGTCTTTTCCCTTTGCAGAATTGGAAAGTATCACAGTAAATGTTTCTGCAATCAAAATGTCCCTTTTTTTTAGCTTTCTTTAAATGAGTTTGTAGTGAACATTGTCAAAACCATATTGTACATCAGCTAGTGGATATAGAATTTCACTTTAATCATGATTTATCTTTTTTGCTGAAATAAAGCACTCTGAGGTTCTTTCTAATCACTGAGGGTATGTATCACATCCTGAACTTGCAGGAAAAGGCTGCAGTTCTCTGAGGCATAAATGAAAATGAGGTAATGTAACTGCAGAAATGATGGGAAATTTCTATCTCATAGCAAGCTAAACCTCTCAGAAACACTGACCCCTGGAGTTCTGTGGGCTCTCAGGGAACTTACTGCTTCACAGTTTATACAGTTAAAAGAAAAATCAGGTGAGACATACAACCTCTTGCACTTAAAAGGTGAAATAGACCCGCTTAAAAGAAAAAAAAAATGGCTCAGGAGGGAGCAAGAGTTCAGACTTCAAATTTCCTTTCTAATGTCAGTTCTTGTGGAGGCCTTCTAGGGAGTTTCAAATGTATAAAATTTCTGTGTATTTACTGAAAGTTCTCTAAATGTCTGTGGCATGAAAACTGTTTGGAAAGTTGGGCAAGAAATGTAATTTTCACCTGACTGTAAAAGGCTTAAGGTATTGTCTTTCTATGTTGTTGTTTTGGGGTGATTGTTGGAGATAAATCACTTGGTTTGGGTTTCCTTTAAAAGTTAGAACTAAAGGTAAGTTAAAGAGTAACTTAATGAGGGTAATATAAGAAAGTAAGAGGTAAAATCTATACTTGGTTTGAATCTTACAGCATAATATAAATGGCACTCTATATTATAGTTAAACAACTATTAATTCTTAGAAGTCTTAATACTATTTATAAAACTTGTTAATCAGATGGATGAAACTTTTTAGACAAGGGCTGATAGTGGGTATTGGCAGAGTTCAACAATAGCTTTGGAGACTAAAAACTAAATGTTTGTATAACAGGGAAGTAAATGGCTTGAGTTCAAATGACTCTCCAAAGTAAAAAGGAAAGGAACACGAAAAAGAAAAAGAAAAGGAAAAGAATCTAAAATAGTTTATGATTAAAACCTCAAAACGCAGAAACTATTTGATGCCTGAGAGTCAGCTATCTGTATTTAGCTGAAACACACAAATAGAGAAGAACTTTCTGATACGTTTAATGGATATACCTCTTTCTTTATAAAATTCTGCAAGCTGAGACTGTATACTGCACCACACTGAAATCCATAAACCAGGGTAATTCAGCACTCCAATGTATTTGTGATTCACCAAAACACTGCTCAAGACAGTCCAAATGGCAGCAAAATTTTTTTGTATGTTGAGTAGTGCAGGTGTTTTGGAACCTGGGTCAGCCTGCAAGAATAGGAGAGTGTGAGTTTTCTAAGTGATCCCCAGTGAGTAGCTGTCACAGATGGCTATTTGTCATATGGTAGTGTAACAGGGAGTATGTTTGAACAAGGCAAAGGTTTCCCCAGTCACATTTTAAGTCTAAAGACACTTTTTCAATGTGAAATTAAAGGTGTCAAAAGTGCCGGAGATAAAAATGCTTTAAATACAAAAATTTTACTGTATTTTTGAAAGCATATTCCAAATATATATGTACCCTTAAAATAATAGATGTGTCTTTCAACATGAAATACTTAATGTTATCTGTGATATTAGATTGAAAATACCTTAGGTGCTGTTGGAGACTGTGTCCAGTACAAAGAAGAAGTTAAAAGTGCAATTGAAGAGTTAATCAGCAACTCTAAAGAAGTCCAAGCAGAGGCTGAAAAGATCCTGGATACAGAAAGTTTATTACAAGCTCAGCAATTACTGCTTCATCATCAGGTAGGGCAATTACTCCTGTCCATATCCCTTTTTTTTTTAAAGACTAATTTATGTAATTACAAAATTTTGTTATGTCCATTAATATGTCTTTATATTTAAACTTGAAAGAGTTAAAAAGGAAACAGTCCTGTACGACCTAGAATTTATTTCTTTAAATGAAAAATGTTTTCAGAATATTTTAAACATTAATTGTCCACTTTTATTTCATATGAGTTTTTGGGACACAAAACACTGAAAACCAAGATTCCTTCACTTTAAATTTTGCGTGTGTGCTCTGCAAATATGTAGAGTCTCCCTTTTTACCTTTTTATAGCTTGAATTTCAGATTCAGTCATGGTAAATTAGGCACAATTCTGGCTTTGGATGTTTCTCTATTTTAGCAGTTTGATATGGCTCCAACCCTAAATAATGAAGGGAAGGTGTAGCTCTAGTCTTATCTCCTGTTCTGGTAGCTATTTTTGTGACAGATGGGCCTCCATTCTGTAGGAGTAGAACAGGAGATTCTTTTATGCACTGATAATGGGATCAAAACATCTACAGGCTACAGTAATAACCAATGGCATGGCTTGCATACAGCAAGAATCATGGCTTTTAAGGCCAAATATGGGAAAAAAACTTTCTGAGCTGCTCAAAGCTAATAAGAATAGGAAAAAAATTACTGCCAATGTTTGGGCATTACTGAAGTTTTTTATGTTAACATCTATTTCTGTGGAGTCAGACAGCTTAGTTCTGACCAATCACTACTATGTCTTACCTGTGTCTTATCTAAACTCTTTGGGGTTAATAAGCACTATTGTATGTGTTAACGTTTCTATTCATTCTTTAAACACTCTGCATTCTTTATCCATTTTAGGAGAGGTAGTAGAAATAGTTAACTTCTCCTTGAGCTCTTTTTCATTGTATGGAGTCTACCAAGGCAGAAACAGATTTTGACAGACTTGAAGGTACCCAGAATAGAATTGAGCTAGTTGTGAGTTTACCTTGCAAGGCTGGCTGGGTCAGGCATGTTAAAGAGGAGAGAGGATGTATTTTGAGTTTCTGATAGTGCTATAAATCAAAAGCACTGCCAGGACAGTTACACAACTTAGCCCACCCTGCTGCTCTCTAGTAAGGCTGATATATTGCTTTATTCATTCTGAGGCTCCAAACTGTGCCTCAGGAGTGTGCAGAGCAGACCTGGATTCAGTCATGAGGAACACATGCACCTGTGACTCCTGCTGTGGCTGCTCAACTGCTGAAGCTTCTGCTTTCTGAAGTATGCTTGGGATTAATGGCCACATTTTCACTCTTTCTCACATGCACATATCAAAAAAGGCAGCATTTGCCATTTTGGAAGCTAGGGTGTGTACTTGATGAGTATGAGACTCTCGAGAATCCTTGCCTCAGTTTATCTCTTTGTCTGTTATTCTCATTGCATACCCCTGCAACAACAGAAAGGGGCTGCATTGTGCCAGTTTCCCAAAGGGGATAAAAAGTCTAATCAATCCTGTTGGGTGGATCCTTGTAGCAAAGGACAAGGCGACTCCGTGCAAAAAGGCAAGATGTGCAAAAGCAGATTTCCCAAGCCAAGCGGTTGCAGATTGAAGGTGGACTGCCCAGCACAGTACGAGAGGATTTGCAAAAGTTAGAGGGAACATTGGAGAACATGCAGCAGACTATGGAGAAACGGGAGGAGCAGCTGCAGGTGGGTGGTTTGCTCATGGAAATGAGACCTCATGCTTACTCTTTCCTTATTATCTTTTTTTAAAGTTAGTAACCCCCAAATTTTTTTAATATCAAAAAACTGAACTCATTTTCTCACCTCTGACTCTTGGTCCTTGGGGTTTTCATGATCAGTACCTCTGTGAAAACTTCTTGAAGCTGTATACCTCTTAAATAATAAAGAAATAGTATTCTATCTAAGTCCAAGCCATTCAGACATAATAATTAACAGTTTTAAAAAATTTATCTGTGAACTTATTTTTAGATGTCTCTTTTCAGGTTACTAAAGATGACATTGCTCTTTAGTTGAGTGTCCTTAGGCTGGCTATTAGGTTAATAACACCTGATGTGTTATACACATACAACTATCATGTGAAATACATGCTGTGATCCTAAATTTAAAGAAGGAAGGAGAAAGTCACAGGGGAATCAAATGGATTGCTTCAGTTGTATAGCTAAGCATGGACTGAACTGGGATTAGAATTTATAGCTTCTTGCACCTGTATGTGATTTGCTCTTTACATGTTTCTAAGCAGAATGTTAATCCAAATGGCCATTATTCCATGCAAATGTTTAAAGTCACCAAAATTATTTTCCATGAGAAAACACAAGATGAGAAACACAATCAATAAACTTCAAATAACTTCTTGATATAAGCACTTACTACCAAAACACTTTTTTTTTTTCTCTAAAATTCCCAAATGTAAAGTCTTAATCTGTTCTTCAGAATCAAAAAAATAATTGTTTAAGCTGTCACAGTTCTTGTGACTTGTCATTAAATGCTGTAGGTTAATCAAAAGTATGCATTATCAGAAAAGAGCAAATAGGTCCTTATGTGTGATTTTCCTATGAGTAGGGATTTTCTTCTATCATTTTACTGTAATTTATTTCATTAAAGAACTAGAAAATCCTTTTGATATTTTTGACTACTTGTCACCCAAAGTCTCTGCATGTATTACCTTAGATTTCTTACAGGACATTCACATATAAGATTTAAATATTACTGGCAGCATAGAGAACAGTGCTTTTTTAGCACAGCATAATATGAATCAGCAAACATTCAAGGAAAAAGTTTTATTTGGTTTAGAAGAGTTTCATCTACTCAATGTTGGGTAGATGGCTTCACAGGAAAATTATTTATTTTGTGTCAAGGCTTTATTTTTTTTCCTTTTCAGTAATGTACAAGGAAAATCTCATTTTCTTCCCTTTGATCTTGTGTTCCTTTTTTGGTTTTGTTTGTCTGTTTTTTAGGTCACAATAAATAAATGGGAGCAGTTTGAAAGAGACAAAGAAACAGTAGTAAAGTATCTCAATCAAGCAAGCTCTGTACTTGAACGTATCTTAAACTTTAGCAGTTTAGAGAGCCTCTCCTCAGAACTGGATCAGACAAAGGTACTGACTGTGTGAAATGCAGGAACTGAGGTATCTCTCTGCCTTGCCTGTCAATATGGGCTGAGTGCATTGCCTTCAATCTTTGCATGGTTTCCCATTAATGCCAATGCAAGTTGCATATACAGATGAGAGACTGCATAAACTTTTTAGAGGTAAAAAGTCATTTTGTGAAAAAAAAAACCCAACAAAAAAACCACAAAAAACAACACATGAAGGATTTCTCAAAGTCTGCATCTGAAGCATATGTATGAAAGTTAATATTATTTTGAGGACTTCACATTTTATGCTCAATAATCATCTATGCTGGTAATCCAGTGTGGAGCACTGGCATGACAACATTATTAGGGTGCATTTTGGCAAGGTTGTGTGGAATGTGATAAATAGCACTCTTAGCCCTGAGGGGAAAAAGGAGAAATGTCTACCCCATGGACAAAAGCCATAACATGCCATTTGCCCTTAGTAACACAGAATTATCCTTGCCCATTTTATTTTCTGTTACAGAAGTAATAACAGTGCCTGAGTGCCATGGTTTACACACTGCTGTTAACCTTTGATGAAGCCAATAATAAATTATACCTACCTTGATTATGCTCAGCATTGATTGTTCTGGTGTGTGGGTATAATGTTTGTGACAGAAAATAATTGCTAAATGAAGTGAAAATACAAAATATGAGTTACTGCAAAATCCACTTGATAAATTCTGGGATGTAAAAATTAATTAAAGATTTATATTATCTTCTGCAATGCAAAAATAAATTTCTTGAAGAGCTACAGAAGAGACTTCCACTTTTTGAGTTAAAAACCTTTGCACATACAGTGTCCCTTGATAAATTTAATTCAATCTAGTTTGTTCAAATGGACTTTTCTTAAATGCAACATGAAATTAACTTTCTTCTGAGATTGTTTTTATGTATTTGCACATTCAGAATATGCATATAGGACATGGGTACTTTTTTCCCACCATAAACGTTGAGGAAAAATACTTCTTGTGTAAATATATTAAACTCTATAGTTGTATTAATACATCTTGCATCCTTACAGGAACTTTCTAAACAAACAGAAGCAATGGCAGTACAGGCTGAGAATTTGGTGAAGAATTCCTCTGAGATACAGCTTGGTTCAAAGAACAAGCAGTCCCTTCAGCATCAGGCAAAATCAATCCAAGAACAAGTGAAAAAAGTGGAAGTTACTCTTGAAGAAGAGTACGTTCTTAACAAGTCCTAATATTTATTAGATTGTATCAGATTTCTAGACTACCTTGTCAGCATTTTGTGTTGTCTCATCAGCTCTGTCATTTACTGCTTTCTCTGGCATAGTAACCAAGTTATGGTACGAAATATGTCAAAAGAGTGTGTGCAAACAAACAAATTATTTTAATTATACGTAGTTCATTAAAGTTAGTTACATTTAACATGTCACTTATCTTTAAGCCCCAGTCTTGTGAAGAAGGGATAATTGAGCTCATTCTTGAGGTACTGAATTCTTTTGGAAAGAAAAATCTCAGAGTATTATAGCAGCACATTTACCACATTTGCCTCATTTTTCAGTATTCCACTTTCTTTATAGGAGTGTCAAGAAGTGCCTTCGTCTTAGCTGAATGCCCAGATTGTGTTTCACGGGCAATATCAAAAGCTGCTTCTCCTGCCAAAAAACACAAAGGCATAATTTTCCAGATTTTGTTTAAAAATGAAAGGTTTAAACTCCAAGGAAAACTTGAAAAATATTTGTAGCTTTTTGTATTTGTAAAAAATTCTTCCCTTCTCTCAAGTAAGAAATTCAGTTATTGAACTTGTTACTCAAATTCAGACTCTTGCTACTCTCATTTTATCCCTACACATTGAATGTATGTATGAAATCAATATTTTTGCATACACTAGATCTGATACACAGGTCATAGATACCTGTACCATTTATATTTTGTCTTATTGGAATTACTCTCTAGAATATTTTGCTGTATAAGATTAAGCAGGTTACCATCACCTTGAACAGAATATGAGCAAAAGGCAGTGCCAAAATAATTGGAGGTTGTTTTTTTTTCCTCAGAATGACCACTGTTATGGTAATCAGATTTTAATTTAGTGTTATCTTCTTCCTGATGTGAAACAACAGCTATAAACTAGAACAACTAGCCTGAGCAGCAAATGAGAGTCTGACCATTTATGTAATGCTTTCTCCAGCATGAAGTGCTAGAGTAATTTTCAAATTCTACAATCTCTTACTAAATACTTTGCACTTCATTTTCTCCACTATTAGAGAGGAAGCTAGTGTGATTTTTCAACCTAAGGAAGTTGCCCGTCTAGCAATGAATATTTACTTTTTAAATAAAGTAACCTATTTTTAAATAAAAGTCATCATTGATATACCCTTTTAACGTAGATATGAAATAGGTTTCGGTTGAATGTGTGGATTATACAGAATGTCTGTGGTAGTGTGACAGATAATAAAAAGCTAAATACCTTCTGTAAAAGATACAAATGCATACAACTATCTATAGGGTATCTACAGAACTCATAGTAAGTGTGTAAGAGTTACTTTTTAAGTTGCATCATCAATAAAAAATTTGGCCGAGTAATTTAAAGTGAATTTATTCCAGACTCATAAGTTACATAGGATGCCAGTGAACAGGAAAAGGAGAAAAAAGTTTGAGCAGCTCTCCACAGTCAGCTGCTGTAACAACTTAGCCCATCTGTTTTCCAAGGAGATCATGCAGAGCTGTACAGTGTGTTTGGGATTATATTCTTCACAGTCTGTGGCTTTCTTAAAGAAACTCCAACGAAGGCATACAACTGCAGTTGTGCCACTAATTTGGTCCCTCGATTCTGATTTCCAGCTGTATTTTTATGAGCTGGACTTGAATTAAATATTTTTGCACATTATTTTCCTACAAATAACTTGAATTTGCATACACTCTTATCAGTAAATGGCTGTTGACATTCCTATTTTTTTTTTTTAATTTTGAAAATAAATAAGAAAAAATGAAAACGCCATTTTACATTTTTAGTCTACATCTTTTCTTAAAGCTTCCTCTAGCTTTAATGAGGGGGGAAAAAAGTTAAAAACTTTTTACCATGGAATGGTTTTTAGGCTTTATTTAGAAGGAAAATGTATTTTGAAATTTTGTAATATTCAAACTTTTATGATGAAACTTTAATATTTTCAGTGAAATATAAAATGTGTGTTTTGCAAGCAATGTGCAGGGCCTACATTAGCACTGGTTTCAATTACTTGAAAGGAGCAGAAACTTGTATACTGGAAGTTAATGCAGTTAGGCCTGGTATAATAGCCTCACTTGTGACAAAAAAGAGGGGCTTTGTTTGCAATCCTAGGCATTGAAAAATCAGTCATAATCTGTCTCTGTTTAACATACCTATAATGTAAAACTGCTAACTCTGAGGGAGTTGAGTCACATGTGTTGTTAATTCTTTGGCTTGATGTGAAATCATTGCCACAGCAAACACCAACTTCCTATAGGAGGGGGAAATTGCTGTTATAAAAAACAAGATCAATAAAGCAGTCAAGCACTGGTGACTGTGTGTATGTCCACATTTCACTGGTTTTAATCATTCTAGGGACTAAATTATGAATATTTGTGCACTCAGTTATCTAAATATTTAGATTTCTGATGTAATCATCATTCCATATTATTTCATATAAACTTCATCCTGTTGATGTTCCTTTTCCTTTCTTTTCCTGCTATGATGAGATTCTTGTACAGCTGATGAATAAAGCTGTACTTTCTTTTACCTCTCAATGTCCCCTATATCGCTAACGCATTTGATTGACTTTTGGTGTGTGGTCTAAGAGCACGTTCTCCATGTTTGAATTTAGATGCACAACTTGATCCTCTAAAATGAGAACTTTTTAAAATGACCCTCCTGTAGATTGAATAAGTTCCATTTTTATTTTAGCAAGAATATGGGCAGCTTCATTATATTAAACTGTTTATTCTCTCTAATTGATTTGGTCAATTTTAGTATTAAAAGCATGGAAATGGTGAAAAACAAGTGGGATCATTTTGGCAATAATTTTGAAGCTCTGTCCATCTGGATAGCTGAACAAGAAAAAGAACTGGAAACTTTGGAAACATCTTCATCTCCTTTGGACATACAGATCAGCCAAATCAAGGTGATTAGTTCTTGTTGTGTTTAGTATTAAAAGCCCATTTAGCTGTTATTTTGCTAGAGGCCAAATGAGAAAAGAGACATTTTACGTGTTTCAAGAGTACCATGACGAAATGACAGCACATTTTATACATGAGTATACCAAACAGTAAGGTCCTATATAAACTAAAGGAAAATTCTTACAGGCTACCTTCGCTTTTGGTGTTTACCTTCCATGTATGAAGTCTTTGTGTGTATGGTTAGAAACATAATTTATACCATTCTGATTTTTAGAGTAATCTCAACAAAGCAGCTACATAAATACAAGTTGGGGTTTTTTTTAAAACATACACCAGCTAGTTGCTATTGAACTTGATTTTAATCTTGCAAGCTAAAGGTATAACTTGATTTATGTATCTTTTATGCTGAATTAATAAAGAAACTATTGCTCTTGGTAGCTTGAAAACCTACTAATCTACATTTACTGTGATTGTATTTGCACTGTCTTCACTTCTGTGTATGTTCATGTAGTTACAGAGTGGTTTAGTTTCAAATTGCTGACTGAGGTGCATATTGTCTCCAAGCATTGCTTTTCAAGGGCTGACTTTGTATCCTTCCACTAATGAAAATGTACCTTCTCTGGAAATGGCGTGTTTCTTAGGGTACAGAGTTTTTCAATAGGCAGTGCACTGTTGCCATTTTCTTTTTTCTTTGACCTACTTGTTCTTCAGGAGGTGCACAGGTGTGCAGCTGCTTGCAGACCAGCTTGACACTATTTCCAAAGGATCCTATTAGGCACTTGTTTCATGTGACAGAAACAGTTTATTAACAGATTTTCCTGTTCTTAGTTTGTTCACAACTTTACAAAGACTAAATAAATAAAATCTATTTACTTCATCAGTGAAGAACAATACAATGCTTGAATTCTTGCTTCATCATCACAGCAATTTAAAAACAGTTTCCTTATGAAATAATATGTATTCACTTATTCTACTGGCATATATTATAGTGTTGTCTTGCTTTTCAGTAATTAGTGGATGGGATTCCAGTGATTAAGACAGAAAATAAGTGCACCAAATGATGCTAATATTGCATTACAATGTGTTAGTTCTTGTCTGTCTAAATGGAGCCTTATTAAGCCCCACTAGCCTATTCCAACCAAGTTCCCAGAAAGGTTGTTCCTCACTATAGATGCAGATAAGCAGTGATTTTTACACTGCATTGAAAGTTTCTGAAAATTCCATCTTAATTCTTATACATTTAAACACCATGGTCAGCAGATGATGTTTATGAACACCTGAGTGCACAGACATAAAACATAAAATCCTCCTCATAAGGCATGGGGTATATCATTGTACCTCAGGTGAACTGATGAGCTTTATGAGCTGTGATATGTGAAACGCATCATCTCACCTCCAATGCATGGACATAGCGGGAGATCTGCTTCAGCAGCATTGCTTTGTGCCAGATTTTGAAGAATTTCTGTTTTGTTGTAAGTTTCCTGATGAGCTACCTTGTGTCACAACACTAATCAGCATACTTAGTACATAATTTCTACTACACCACATTAGTAAGGAACATTTCAACATAGGGCAAATGACAAAAATATAGTGTGCTTCTTGATACCTTTGGCTGACCAGATAAAAAGCCTGATGTCAGCTGAATGTAATTATCCTGCATGGTGGTGGTGATATTCTACTTTTGGTGACGCTGATTGCAAAGCCCCAGTGACTTCAGCAGAGCCAGATTTTCACCTACACATTTCTCTGAAATTCCTGGTGGAACAAAATGACAGTTATCACAAGTAGTTACCATTGGTGGCAGACCCAGTGCGAGTTTGAAAGCCTCAATTATCCACCTTCTTTTATGTAACTGAGTGAATTTAACAGAATAGCGTAGGAGTGAGAAAGCACTGCCTCATTTGTATCTGCTGCATTGTTAGATAATTTCAGCTTCAGGGCTGCAAATCCAGTATTTTTCCTCAGCAACATATTCTCATGCAAAAAAAAAAAAGATATTTTATAATCCAAATTAATTCAGAATATATTGCATAAAGAGAAACTATAAATTCTTATAGCACCACTTTTTTTTTTTTTTCTGACAGTCGCCCTGCTAATTTTTGACTGAATGTTGCAGTAAGCCACTCCTGAGCTTTATAATGGCTTTAGAAGGAAGAGATTTGTATCACAATTATATTAGAAGCTGGGCACTACCTGTGTTTTGAGAGTGCATTTTCAAGAAAGTTTTTGGTTGTTTTCATGTACATATGTATCCTTAAAGTTTTTCTATCTGAAAATGCTATTGCCTTTTTCAATTTCAAAGAACTCACTTGGATCTTTCAAATCTCTCCCAATGGGTGCCTTCTATTGCTTTTGAGAACTCTGTGGACATGATACATCAGCAGTAATTTTAAAAAAAGCCTGTTGTGGGAAAAAAGTTCATTCCAAGTTCATTGGTGCCAACTGAATAAATAGCCACTGAATGAGAAACACTATAAGTTTCTTTTTTGGATGATGTAGCTGCCAAGTTTGCCTCTAATTTGTAATAAGACAAATGCAAAATAATAGGAGACAGTTGCTGAAATGTAAAGCCGCTGCAAGTTTGTCTTTATGCATTTACTAATTGAGGTACAGGACAGATAAAAATTGCCAAAAAACATTATCACCATTGTTTCATGGTTTCCTATTTACACTGTAATGTGGTTCTTTATTTAATCTTCTGCCTAAGGGCACGCTCATGATCTAATTTAATTTATCCATTATTATACCTTTTAAATTAGAAAATTAAAACAATCTCTACTGTTTTCTAGTCATGGCATGTTTTATTTGGTAAGTGCTTGAAAACGTATTAAATGTAACTAACCAACTGTTAGAGTTTAGTTCCTTGACAGTACTTTTTCAGTGACACAGTCATGTTTTTCCATCTGTTTATTTTTAATCTTGAAGAGAATTGTGTACTACCTTCCTGTGACATAAGAGGTGCTAAAATATGAACCATCTTGTCTGCTTGAAAATATGCACCTCAACCAATTCTAATTGCTCTTCACACATTGGTTCTAGGGCAGTCAGTATTTCAAACCTTTTCCAGTGATAGTTTCAAAAAGAAAAGTGGTATTTACAGGTCATATTAAAGACTATGGTAACTAGTTATTTCAAGTGGTCAATGAACTCTCCTCTCATGTAATTTTTTGATGAAGGATGTTGGTAGCACAGAGAAAAAAAAGGAGTTGGAATTTTTTTTTAAATAATTATAAATTTATTTTCAATCATTTTTCTACTGCTTTACATTTTAGGTTATTAATAAAGAGATAGAAGGTAAAATAACTGGAATCTCAAATCTAGAAGAAGAAGCCAAGTCTTTTTCCCAGTTTGTTACCTCTGGAGAACGTGCACATATAAAAGCCAAACTGGCTCAGGTCAAAAGGTATTGGGAAGAACTAAGAGATCATGCACAGAGACTGGAAGGAACAATCACAGGGAATGCATCAGCACAGCAGAAATATGAAGAAAGTCTTAAACAGGTAGACTATGAAAAATTTAATGGATTGTTTGCAGCAATTTATAGAATTATTCTATATTTTTCTAAAATTGACTATAAAATGCACATTATAAAAGAATGGACTAAAATAAATAAGTGTATTTGTGAGGGAATTGCAAAACCTAGATACATAAATCTGTGCTTTGAATTACCTAAAAGGCAGTTTCAGAAGACAGTAATATATACACATTCAAAAAAACTATGTTGTCTTCTAGAAAGTCTATGTGATTCTCCTGGATATTGCACAGTTGAGCCATATCCATACTTCTTATAAACACTTTTAACTTCATTCTTTGGTTGATAGAAGGTTGTAAAGAAAATAATTTAAATATTATTATTGTTTCAGCTGGGAGGAATTGAGCACTGTTAGCATCTTTTATGTTCAAAAGGCACTCAGCACTACAAGGCTTAGGATATAAAATTCTCTTAGCAGCAAACATGTAAAAGATGTTATTTAAAGAATCATTTATGTAATTCCTGATGGTTTTAGCTTCTGGTTTGCCTTTTTTTTTTTTCACATAGGTGCAGCAGTCAGTGTCTGAATTTGAAGCCAAGCTTGCTGAGCCTCTCACGTCGTGCTCTTCGGCAGCAGCAACATACGCAGCCCTTCAGGACTGCACGGTGAGCATGTGGCCAGCTGTTCCTGGCACTGAGTCCAGGGACACGGTGTCACACTCACCCCCTTCCAGGAATGCCAGTAACCCCCAGAGCAGGGGCTGCCCCCTGCCACACAGCTCAGGGCGAAGGCAGAAGCAGGCAAGGGCTGCCTGTCTGTGTGAGCAGCTTCAGGGGAGGCTTAAGTACTTCCTCAATTATTTCTTGTCACCGTTTCAGACAAGATTTGAAAGAAAGCCTAAAAGTACAACTTAATCCTTCAAGTTATTGGTTTTGACTTTATGCTTCTAAAACATTATGAAAAACAAGAGACAAGAAACAAGTCTTTTACATATTTTTCCTCTAAGGTTTTCATGAAACTTGGATTTTGGTATAGGTAACCCTGTGATGAAAGAAAATATGTCCTTGGAAGTAATTTTTCTTGGGCAGTGAAGAGACTGGACAGAGTTACAACTTAGAAACTTTTATCTGTAATTCTAGGAATCCATGGGTATTTGGATATTTGGTTCAGTCCATTACAAAAGGAAAACAAATACTGGATTGGTATTCAAAATACAAATAATCCAATCTCAGGGAATTTGGTGTAGTATTTTTGTTTGTAAGTTCTGATATGTTTTTTCAACTATAATAATTGCCTTTCTTTCTACGAAAATATTACAAAAGATTTAGTCATCTTGTTCTTGCAGTAAAATGCATATAATGTCTTCTGAACTCTGCTTGTAAAGGGACCTTGTCTGCTTCAAAAAAAGCTTGATGCTAGTTGAGGAAAAGTATTTTGCATATGGGGGAATTTATTCATACAGCACTTGCAATCATCATTTTTATTGACTTTTAAACATTATGAATGTGCTGAGTGTGCTGTTATAATGTCTTGTTCTCTTTAGGGAATCATGATGATTAAGTATCTTGATGATTAAGTATCAGCAGCTTGTTCCTGTATAATTCACATTTTGTCCTTTATATGATTTCTTGTAATTATAACAATTAACTATTGTTGTTACTTTTGCACAGCTGTGAGTTGGAACTTTTGTGATCTTAAATCTGTTTCATTTTCTGCTTTTCTAACTCACTGTGCTACATTTCAGTCATTTTCATATGGACAAGTCTCCCAGCTTTCTAGAAACAGCAAGACTGGAAAATGTAGTTAACATTAGATGTCACTTCTATGAAAAGACCCTTTAGGTAAAGCTGATGGAAATTCCAAATAGCTCTTCCATACTTCTCCCATGTCGGGACATTGGTTGCAAGTCCAGCAGCCCTCACCTCTTGGAGTGAGGTTTTGAGTTTACTCTGTATAAATTAGAGCAACTCTTAGACAGACATGAGGGAATTTCAAGCTTTTTCCTGAATTTGGAACATTGTCCTACATGGATGATGCTGTGTCGTATGCCCATGCAGGAGATCTGACTCTTTTTGCAGAGACTTTTCCCTTTAGCACTATTCCTAGGGAAGTCTTTTGTCACTACAATCTAGTTCATTAGTATGCTGGGGACACAGGTACCTAGGGTGGACCTGAGCAATATCTAAGCTATGAAGTGACTTCATGATCTGGTGGATGTAGCATTGCTTCAAACTTATGAGTAGAACTAGAGAACTTTTCCCACCATTGTTACCATAATTCTGTTGTTTATGTGTGTGACTTCTTTTTTTTTTTTTTTGCATGTTCACTAGGACCTTTGTCATACTGTGGAAAAACTGAGCAACCCTCTGGCCTCTCTCTCAGCCGGTGTCCGAAAGGTGTCCAACAAAGAAAAAGCTGCTCAAGAGGTCACAGCATTACAGCAGAAATATGAAAAAGTGCTGGAAAGTGCTAAGGAGAAACAGAGCTTATTAGAGAATCTTCTTGCTCAGTGGCAGAAGTGAGTAAACTCTCACATCTGTTGTGATGGACACAGTGACTTTCTTGGTCAGTGTGTGAGGCTGAGAGGATGACTTAGTAACTCTAGGTTGTGATTTTGCTAGGCAGGAGAAGGAGCTGTCTGCCTTCTTGGCCTGGTTGGAGGGGTGTGAAGCTACAGGCAGGCCCTCAGAGCAGTATGTTTCTGCTGACAGAATTAAGCTGGAAGGTGAACTGCAGGCACTGCAGGTATGTTTCAACTGAAATACTGTCCTCCTCCATTTTCCGGTGTATTTATGTGTCTTTTAAAGCAATGAATTACTCAGTTCTAATCTGACAAGTCAATTGATCCTGGGCTTTGTAAATCTCCTACGAGGTATTACATTATCACTTGCTATTTCTCAATGACTTTACTATTACTTTTAACTATAATATGCCAGCTAAAGAAAAAAAAAGGAGCCTTGGTATATCCTATTATCTCTCAAGGAAGGACATTGTTAGAAGATCCTTTCTCTAGAGAAATTCATTTATTAAGCAATACTTCTTTTCTTTTGTTTTTGCATGTGAGAAAAGGCTCTCAGACTGAAAAATGCTCAAAGGTTTTGAAATCACAATGGAAGTCTGATTTCTGATTTTTTTTTTCAAACACAAGACTTTCATCCTCTTCATTATGCCTTCCCTTTGAATTTTTGCCATTTGTTTTTAGATTGGTATGAAGCAGTTGGTTAAATGTAGCATCTTTTATACCTTCCTTGAAGCCAAATAGTCCAAGTTGCCAGTTTTAAATATTACTGAAGAAAAGGAAAATTAATTGAGGGGTTGGGGTTTTGTTGTTGTTGTTGTTGAGTGGTTTGTGGTTTTTTGGGGGGATTAGTTTGCTGTTTGGTTGCTTGTTATTGGGGTTTTTTTGTTTGTTTTTGGTTTTTTTTGGGGGGGGTTGGGTTTTTGTTTTTTGTTGTTGTTGGTTTGGGGGGTTTTATTGTTTGGTTTTTGTTTTTGTTTCTGCTTTGTTTGGACCAGTTTGCAACATTTCTTCACAATCCTCTTGCTGCACACAAAATCTGTTGCAAAACTTGCTGTCAATTTTAACCACTGCCATCATACAGTAGAGCTGTATGGGAAAGTCACACTTTGTCCTAAAGGACAGAAAAAGACCAACTTTGATGAATCCCTACTGAATTTATCTGTCTGAGAGATGCTGAGTACCTGCTTGTCCCAATAGGCCTCAATTCCTCCAAGGATTTGACTCTGATCACTCACTTGACTCAAAGTACTGTACTGGAAATTTGCAGCTGTTTTTTCATTAGTTTTTGTCACATTGCATAATATGGTGCCATGCTTAATCTAAAAGTTTTTCATTCCATTGTTATCCCAGGATTTGCGAGCAGATATTGAGTCCCATACTTCAGTCTATGAGAGCCTTTTACAGTTAAATGAGTCGTTATTTCCAACAGCTTCAAAGCACTGTGTGAAAACAATAAAAGAAAAATTTGAAGAGCTGGATGAAAGATGGAAAGCTTTACCACAAATTGTTGATAAAAGGTTTGTGCTTCAGAATGTTTTTCACATGTTAAAGTAACCAATATCCAGATGAGGAAGCCCAATCCCAAACCGTATTTTTTGAAGTATCACCATTAGGAAGACAAAGGTTTTAGATCAGTACCAATCCCTGAACTCCCAGGAATGGGGGATGGAAAATCCCACACATTTTTGATGCTTTCTTTTTATATGCACTCCCTGTATTTTTTTGGTAGAAGAGTCTGTTTGAAGGAGTGTGGGGCAGGAAATGAAGGCAATGCTGCATTTCCTCAGTTACAATTTCCCAAGTAAATTTCAAAATCTCTAATGATCTGTTCTTGATTGTTTCAGTTATATGCTTTATCTTATGCAAAGTCACACTATGGTATTTTTAAACTCACTTTGAAATTCTAATTTGCCATAAATACTATAAATGCTCAGTTGTTAGGCTGCTGGCTCATGTTAAGCTCAGAAAAACTGTCTCCTTTTTTCTCCTGTTTCAAACTGTATGTTATCATGTATTTAGTTTTCGATTCTTTCTGTGATGAACACACATATTTTACTATTTGTAATGTAGCTTAAATAATAGATCTTGACTGATGTCGCAGTCTTCTAGGTTTGTCAATATACTTGTTTTACAATATAATGATTTTCTGCATGTTGAAAACTAGGTGGAGAAATTTCTAAAGGAAATGGGAAGGTAAATGACAAGGTTTTTTCTAAGGTCAAGGTTTAGACTTGGTACTTAGGTACTTAGTTCTGCTGAGTACTCCTTTGGACACATTATTCTTTTGAATTGCATTCCTCTGGTCAGGCTTTACCCTTGCTTACTTTCAGTGAAAGCTGAACATGAAATTCCTCACCCCCAGCCTAAATTCATGAGACACTTACCTTAATTCAGGGTTTCAGAAGATAGGCAATAATTACTATGACTGAAAATCAAAGTTTAGCTTCCCTCAGTAGCATTGTTTTTGCTGGGATTACACCCATAAAGAAAATTTGAAGAACATACCTTGGTTTTTTGGGGTACCTCTAACAGTTGATATAAATAAAAGAGTAGAAACAGGAAAGATCTAAAGGTGTTTTCAAATGTTATGTTATTCCCCAGAAATAAAAAAAAAACAATATGGCAAACTAAAGTAGTATTTCCTACTTTCCTTGCATCTGGCATTGATTTTAATGCTGGCCAGTCAGCTGTGGGTTTGATTATGGGAAGTGATTAAATTGCATCAAGTGCTTTCATATTTACATCTGACATTCTATAGGATCAACTTCCTACAATCACTTGTTGCTGAGCATGGGCAGTTTGATGAGCTCCTGCTCAGGTTTTCAGACTGGATTAAGCAATTTCTTGCTGAACTACAAGCCACTTCAGAGATAAGCACAGCTGATCAACAACTAGCTGCATCTCACAATAAGGTAAACTTTTGGATGTAAATATTAAAGACGGAGAAATTGTACAGTGCATTTGGCTAAATACTCATCTAGAACTAGCAAGTAATTTATTTGTTTGAAGACCAATATGTTGTTGCAGTCACATACAGACTTCTGTTGAGAATTATAAAGAAAATTTTATCACTGAACTATTCCCACTAAAAACCCCTCGGTAGTACTTGTTTCGCTCATAAATTTAGTATTAAAATGTTTCCTGAGTTGTTATTTGAAGAAGAAAGCCCTATTTTCTTTCTTTCCCATAGAACCACTCAATGGAAGTTGAAAGTAAGAAACAGGAGTTACAACGTCTGAAGGAGCATGTAGAGAAATTGGGTTCTTTCAGCAGCCCAGAGGACCAGCAGACATTGCAGGGAAAGACTGAAGATTGCTTTCAGATCTTTCAGGAGGCATGTCAAATAACTAGCCAAAGACAGGATGCCCTGGATCAGTTGCAAGTATTCCTGGAGCTCCACAGTGCTGCATCAGGAGTGCTCCACCAGCTGAGGCAGACAGTGGAGAAAACAGGAAATATGGATAAAGCTAAGTCTGAATTACTGGAGAAGGAACTCAATGGTGTCATTAAGGATCTTAACAAGTTGGAATCTGATGCTGTCAGTTTGGATGGTTCCCTTACTAAGGCTCAGTATCATCTGAAGCACAGCATTTCTGGGCAGAGGACCTCCTGCAGGGCTGTGGTAGATAACCTGGGTGTGGAACTGGAGGCAGTTCAAAATCTGCTGGGAACCAAACAAAGTGAGGCAGAAGCTCTTGGAGCCTTGCAAAGATCTTTCATGGAGCGTAAAGAGCAGTTACTGAAGAGCATTGAGGATACTGAGGAAAAAGCTGACAAGGAGGGCCTGAAGGAGACAACACTACAAGCCCTCCAGCAAAGGTAAAATCATTGTCACTTTCACACTTGATTGCAATCTCTAGACCTTTTATGCTTCACTTGAGGCATGTGTGCATTTTCTGCCCAGGTACTTTACTTCTTGCCAACCATATGTATCTACTTAATTAAATTTTGTAAGCGGACTACTTGGATGCACAAAACACTAAGCAAGTCCTGCAAATCTTTTATATTGAAAGAACAGTCATGAAAGTCTATGTCTCAAAAATATATTTTGCGCAAATGAATCTAATATCCAAGCAGCTACTAGAAATCCCATATAACATAACTATCTCTACCTTGCAGAACTGAAGATTTTACATGGGATGATGGAATTAAAAACACTTACTGTAATAAAGTATTAATCTGAATATCTGAGTATATTTCCAGGTGACTGTTTGAGGGGGAGGTACATACATATCTGTATGATTTTATAGCAGTATTGTATCAGAAAAATCACATTCTGAGCCCAGTTTAGCAGAAAAAAAAAAACAAAAAACCAGCCAAATTCCTATATTGTAGGAAATGTTAGGGGGAAAAAAAATACAGCAAAGATGAGTAAATTTGAAACTAGTCTTTTAACTTGCAGATTGAGGATCTTTAACCAGATAGATGAAGAATTGAATTCTCACCAGCATGAACTCCAGTGGCTCATGGACAAAGCAAAACAAATAGCTCAAAAAGATATCACACTTGCTCCTGAGATTGACAAAGAGATAAATCGCTTAGAATCTCTGTGGAAGGACACCAAGAAAGCTATACATGAAAAGTAAGTAGATTTTTAGCTTAAGCTAAGAAAGGAGAAGATGGAGAAAGAAACACAGTTATTACATGTAATATTTTCTTGCTGTATTAGTTACAGTGAAAAGCAGGGCTTGTAGTTTAAATAGTTAGTAGAAGAGGAGAACACATAGTTAACATGTATTTGAGTATGAGTATTTGTACCAGTTGTACTTAGACTATAAATAAAGCCACAGATAGGTCCTCAGTACAGTATGACAGATATATATTTTATTACCTACATCCTATATTGTATGTTATTATTTTCTGAAAGATAAGAATTCTCCACTGAATTTTCACAGTCACTCTAGCTGGCACATATTCTCCTTATTTATTGCATAAATTTTCATTCTTTATTGGTTATGTGTTTCTGACAGTTCTATATTCAGTGGTCCTAAATAATTTTTAAATTTAAGTATTTCTGTCTGCCTAAAGAAACAGGTTTATAATAATCATTAGTATATAATCAGTTACACTGTTTGTATATGACACATGATCAGATGATCAGTTTTGTCAATGAAAGTTGATTACTAAAGAAGCTAAAGAAACTAGAGAAAGTTTTATCATACCCTTTTCTTTATCTTAACTAGCACACAATCATCTTTAAAGAAAACTAGCAGTGTTTTCTCTATTATATAGACACAGTTTTAGACCCTCCTGAACCCACTTGTTTTGGAGAGTTCTTTGGAGCATTCAGAGACAGGTCCTAAAACAGTTGCTCCTCTTTTTTGACAATGTCATGTTTCCCAAAATCCTTTAATTGAAATGCATTGTTTTACAAATAAACTTTGCATATATCCAAAGTGTCAGTTTTGCTTCTCTCTCTTCAGTATAGACACCAGGAATGGATTGAATAGGGTTTTTTCCACTGTCCATTGCCTGAGCATAAATAAGTTCTCCTAGAGAGAGGGTGGAAAAAAAATTAGGCTTGCTTTTAGCAGGCTAATTTATTCTCAGTAGAAGGGAGGTAAGTTGAATATAACATTTTAGTCCCAAAAGCATGCATCTGACAATTAGAGGACAAAACAGACAGATCTAACTATGCATTGCTTTAGTCTTTATTTCTGATTCTTTTTATCCAAAAAATATTCCATGGTAAAAAACCAAGTTTTTTTAAAAAATGAACTGTGAGTGGCACAATCATTATAATGTAGTTTTCAGTCAAAAAGATGCTAAACTTAGGAACTGAGAAGCTTGAATTTCAGTTTCAGTCTTTCTTTTGCTGAAGTCAGTTGCTTTAGTATTTGATATATTTGAGATGGCAATTCACATTCATGTCTCTTCAGTAAGATGTTTTGTGATGGATCAACAGTGATCTGTAAACCCAAAATATTAATATTTCTTTGGCTGCAATGTTTAGCACTGCATCCTGTTTTTCCCATGATGAATTGCTATGTCATGTTCTCTGTCCTTCAGAAACATGACAGCAAGTGGTACTAACACAGCTTTTCATATTACAGAAAGGAGCAGTCCTGTGTTCTGATTGATCTGATGAAGGAATATCAGAGCTTGAAGTCAACAGTAATGAAAGTCATAGACTGTGCTAACAGTGCTTCTCTAACCAAATCCATATGGAAGGATCATGAAGATGTCAGGCGGACATTATCAAAGGTAGTGACACCTATTTTCCTTCGAGGAGTTTTAATGAGGTGGTTTTTTTTATTAAATGGATTTTTTTGTTTTAAAGATGCCCTTGAACTGTGTTTAAAGCTCCTTGAATTTACTGTCAAATCTTGTCACACTGACATTCAGAGTTTTAATTGTACTGATTATGATGAGGAAAGAATATAGGCCTTTTTTTTGCATCTTGGTGAGATCTATCAATCTGCTGTTAATGGAAATGTTAATGGTTAATGTTCTTAATACATGGAAAGCATAAGTGGAAAATAGTAGAAAGCTTTTTATATGAAATACATCGAGAATATATTCCTATCATAGTATGAAAGGATAGTTCTAGTCTACATACTTCAATATTTTTCTATATTGGGTAAATTTTGGAATAGATAAAAGGCCACAAAGGAACATGAATTGCACACATTTCTGATGTGTGTAATTTTTATATCTGTCTCTTTCCCTAAGAGGACTTCTGTCATGGTGTGTAATGTTGATACTAGCCATTGAGCAGAGATAAGGTATTTGGATCCCTACATTGTATTAATTTCACTGTATTGTATTTCAAAAATACTAAATTCTGATGTCCCTCAGCCTTCCAGGATAAACAGTTCTGAGTTAAATTCTTTCTATTCCTTTGGAGGGTAATTTAATTTGGAAGCCTATTGAGCTCTTGATTCAAAATATTTTAGTCAGATCTGTATAAACCTTAATCTAAACTGTACATATTTATGGCCTCTTTCTAATAGACGTCTTAAAAGAACAAAAAGCCAGAACAGAGCTCACCTGTCCAAAAAAGAGCTTCATGTAACTTCCACATCATTTCTTTGAGACTTGGGCTGAAGAGAATTCCCTGCTGCAGCAGTGGCCACATCTAGGCCTGAAGAAGCTTGAGTGCAATAATTGCTTTGGCCATACTGCAGATTTTTGTTAATACTGCTCTCTAGTACTTGCTGTAGAAAAAAGCAAAAGATTCTTACTGTGATCCATTCTCAGCATCTTACCTTTTCAATGAAAATATCATAAAGATTTCCCTATGCCTAGCCTTGCAAACCTACTAGCCCTGAAGATTTTGTCTAGTTCCTTCCAGAACACATCTACACTTATGTTTTCCACAATGTCTGGAAGTAGTGATGGGGTTTTTAATTCTAAATTTTATTTGCAACACCTCTGTTTACCTTGCTATAACTTCTGAAGAAATTATTCAATGATGAAGAATGGAAAGGTGAATAAAAAAAAATGAAATTTACTTAAGTCCAGAAAACATCTGGTTACCAAGTGGAAGAAATTCAAAATTTGTTACTGCCACTTGTGCGCTTTATGTATAAGAACAATCATCCTATATGATTATGCCTCATAAGAAAACCATGTCAGTTGCTTTGTATTTTGTGGAGTAGTAAATATTAGATATGAGAATTAACAAATTTATAACATGGGGCCAGGGATGGGTACCTGGAGAACTGGATTTTTCTTTCTTTCTTTAAGGTTCCATTAAACAAACAAATATTTATGTCCACAGCATGAAGCTGCCAAGAATGATCTGAGTGATAAACAAAAAGACCTGGATACTTTCACTAATAAAGGAAAACATTTGTTAGCGGAACTGAAAAGAGTGCAGAACTGTGACTCCACTGCGCTGAAAACAGATATTAATTCCATGGTGGACAAATGGCTAGATGTAAGAATCTGGTGTTTATATGCCAAATACAGTTTTTAAGTTTAGATAAGCTTACAATATTTCCATTTTCTTAGGATCTAAGAGTACAATTGTTTAGTGAAATTAACTTTGAATTATAACTCAAAGTCTTAGAGGGATTTGGCATCCACTGTATGCATGAAGTTGTGACATTAATTTGGTAGATTTTATATGATTTGATATGATTTGGTAGATTTTAAAGCAGTGTATGAATGCTACTACTGTAAGTTTGCTGACTGCACAGTTCCAAGCATGAATTGAGGTTGGATTCACACCTAATGCATACCAGCAATACTTTATTGAAACAAATTAGACTCATAAGATTTTACTAATAAGTAAATTACATTAAGCTAAACCACAAAAGATATCCATATGTTGAAAAAGACATCATTATAGGAGAGAAACATAACATAAAAGCTAGTTACAGAATCATGGATTGGGTTGGAAGGGATCTTAAAGATCTGGTTCCAACCCCCTGCCCCCAGGGCAAGGGCATCTTTAACTAGACCGGGTTGCTCAAAGCCCCATTCACCCTGGCCTTCAACATTTCCACGGATGAATCTACAATGTCTCTGGACAATCAGTTCCAGTGTCTCACCACCCTCACAGTAAATAATTTCTACCTAATATTTTACATTTTCACATTTATACTGCTTTAGTAGTGAATTTGTACATTACAATAAGAAGGATAAATGTAGTTTTTTTGAAAAATAAATTTTATTTGAACATAAAACTTTTTCACAGTAAAAAAAAATATGCAGATATTTGGAAAGAGACACCTAAGATTTGTGTTCATTTTATGATCTGGGTAACTAAATTCAAATTAGAATTCAGAACTAAATCCAACAAAATTATTTTACCCAGGCTTACTAATTATTTTCAATGCACTTGTCTCATAACTGTCTGCAAAACAGAGAAGTCTAAAATGAATTTGTGAATGGTATTGATATATTCTTCTTCCCTAAAAGGTGTCTGAAAGAATTGATGATAACATCGACCGACTGAGTGTAAGCATGTCTCTGTGGGATGACATCCTGAAAACTGGAGATGAATTGGATGGATGGTGTAATAAGTGCATTTCTCAACTGAATGAAGGCATCCAGAACTTCAGTAACAGTCAAAGAATGGAGGTCCTCCTGAAAGATTTCCAGGTTCTTACTCACAAATCATTGATAAAAATGTTGTGGATCAAAATGTCAAGAGATGTCCAGCGCAGAGGGAAGGCTGTGATCTTGTAGACCTCTGTGTCCTCTGTTCAAGCTGTGGTACCCTAAGCCAATAGCTAGCTGAAAGCATTCCTGACCTTTTTATTTGAAGGTGTTAGGTTCTGAAAGAAGCAGAAATTGCACATCTTACTAAATCTAAGCACCCTAGTTATTTTGACTCTTGAAGTTACATTTGGTTCTAGACTGATTTGTGTTCCAGTAAAAACCAATGGAAATTTTAGACAACTTCAGCTAAAGTTTATCAAAAAAATCTCATCCAGGAGAGTAGGTTCTCCAGACAATAAAAGACATATGCTGGACTGGAAGGTAAATTTTTATGTCAAGTTCTGACAATTTCAGTTAGATTATGACTTTTTTTCTGGATAATGTTAAACTCTTAGAAATCTAGCCAATGTTCAGGATGCATCCTGTCTCTATTGGCTTAACATACACATTAGAGCAATCAGAGATTAAGCCATATTCTACTTCATTTGGAATTAATTAAGTCCTTAAGAAGATGCACAGTGAACATATTCAAGTATTATGATAGAATATAAACACTGATAAATCAATATTTTGCTCAAGGTTAATCTTTATTGAATGCCATTTGGGGGTGACAATGCCTTATGTAGAAATCTGACCACCTAAATTCTTTGCTGTTAAAACTGGACACCCAAAACACAGGTATATTTGATATGCAGGAGGTCCAAAATAGCAGATGTGATCACTCTGTGTACATTTACAGTCACAGAATGAACACCTTTTTTTTTGTACTTACTTTTGGAAAGGCAAGAGGAAAAGAAGTTCAGTGACAGCAGAGTCCTGCCCTTTCAGCAATCAGAAGTAGATAAGCATGGACAGCAACAATCAGTTTACCTCTTCTGTGGCCCAAACTAGTGGTGACTTTCTTGACTGACCACCTAATATTATATCTTCCCTGTCGCCCTGAAAACTCAGCTTCTGAGCTTGCTGACATGGTTTTCTAAGGACTTTCCCAGGACAGTAACTATAAACATAAGATATGTGTACATTCCTTCTGTTACACGTCTTGTGATGGGCATCTCTCATGGCCAGTGCAGTGAGAAAGTGTTATCCTGACCATCCAATCCCTGGCCGTGGTAAAGAGCCTATAAATCCTGGGGGGAAAAATAAACTCTGCTCTTTCTTGCACCACACCTCAACCTGTGTCCGCATGATCTATTGATCTTCAGCGGTAACACCTCCCTAGCACAAAATACCTTCTAACTACTCTTTTGGGCATTCAGGGCAGATGTTAAGTTTGGCAATTTAATCCTGGAATCCACTGTCCAATCTTTTAATTGGAATGATGTGTTTGAAATTTTTTGAAAAGAAAATTTGGGCAATAGGATACTGATACTTCAGAACTCCAAACTCTGATTTTGAGCTTTCACTTTGATACTGCATTTTTAATAAGCAATTATTTTTAATAACTTGGATCTATAAATACAAAGTCCGGATATGTCAGTGTATATATATCAGCTTTCTTAAATCCCTCTTAAAGTTAAAATCTGTTTCTGTGTCTAATTTTTCATCAAGAGCTCACTTGCTTATAATAAAAATCAGAGACCACATGCAATACACTCTACACATGTCTTTAAGTGGAACCTAACACCCTCAGTAGATATTTCCAGTCAAATAAACAATGATATTTTCAGCTTTATTTTCCCAGTTTTAACCAAAAAAACTCCACCTTTTAGAGCATTTTAAATGCTACTAATTTGTATGGTTATTTTAAAGGAGAGGAAAATTTCTCTGAACTGAGTCTAATAAGAAAAAAAAGAGACGGGAGGTTTTTAGAGCACAAAATTAGTACAACAGTGTTTTCCCTCTGGTTCCTAAACCGTGTGTATATTTTCTTTCAATTTTGAAATTGATGGAGCATCCTTCTGAAAGTCTAAAAGCTTCTTGTAGTTTGGTACAAAACTTTGACCACATCTCTTTTACAGTCTGAAGTCAAGAATAAAGAACTGAAGTTGGAGCAACTTAGTTCCAAAATTTCAGAACTCAAAGAACTGACCCATAGTCAAGAGCCACCTGCAGATCTCCAGGTAAAATAAAGACATTTGTAACCACAGATCATGCTCAAATAAGAAAATTCCTTCTTACATTTTTGTCTTTCCTACACCTCTTTTTTATTTCAAGGTGACAGACGCAGCATTATTATTTATTAGTAGCATAACTATTCTTTGTTCATATTTCTCTAGGTAACCTTGATTTTTTTTGTATAAGCAGCATGTCATAAAGTTAGTGAACATTAGGGTTGTAGAAGTATATTTTAATAAATCCAAATAGAATCAATTGTTTATTATGTAGCTGATGAGATATGATACTACAGATATTCTCTACACTGCACAACATTAAGCCACATCACATGTGAGTGCATGCACAGTTTGTTTCCTTGAAAGAATTATAAGGCAGTAAAATTTGTTCATTTGCTTTGTTAAAAAGCGGGTTCTTTAGTGGACTATAATAAGGGCACTGAACTAGCTCTTACAAGAAAAACATAAAACAACGACCATGAAGGTAAGCTGTTGAACTTGTGGCCAGATACTTATTTCTGTGTTCTAGGGCAGTCACAAAAAGTATGACTTTTTTGGCAGTTTGATTTCAAACAGAAATGGGTATTTGAGATTATTAACTTAATGTCAGAAATCTAAAAAATTAAGCTGACTTCTGCAATTTCCATGGGCGAGGATGTATCTTGAAATATATCAGGTTTTAATTGGAAGTTAATGCAACACTCAAGCCTTGCTCACATTTTGGAACAGGTTGCCCAGGGAGATTGTGGAGTCTCCCTTTCTACAGAAGGTAAAAAAACCACCTTTGTTTCTGTGTTTCTGTGTCACCAGCTGTAGGTGACCCTGCCTTGGCAGGGAACATGAACTAAGGAAGGTACAGAGGTCCCTTCTAACCCAAAGGATTCTGTGAACCTGATTTATATATAGTACCATATTATAGATTCAGTTCTATAACTGATATGTGCTCAGCTAACATCTACTATATTTTTGCATATTCCTGTCTTTGAATGGGTTAAGGGGCAAGGTTCTAGCTTATTTTTTGTACTGTTTTCAATTTTCACCTGCTTTACACTGAGATACTTTAAGCCTCAGTGTTCCTAAGGCTCACTCCCCAACTGATATTTCTTTTTATTGAGCTCTTTGAGTGTAGGTCATGTTCTGTATATACAGAAAACTAGTAAACAGAAAATATCAACTGTTTAATTTTTCAGAAATGGATAACAACTGCAATAGTTTACAGTCTGGCTTTTTATAAGTTAGTATCCCTTCTTTGGATTACTGTATATCTAAGACTGAATCCTGAATGGTTGTTGTTTTGTAGGTATGTAAGTATCTCCAATTAAAGCTGTAAAGATAGCAGAATTATCATTGTGTGCCACTTTCCTACCTTCTTTTTGCCAATAAGCATTTACCCTAATAAACATTTTTATTATTAAATGCCTTAATGCATAACATTTTGGTTTTAGTTTATAGAATCAGATTTGAGGCAGAAGCTGGAACACGCCAAAGAAATATCAGAGACAGCGAAAGAGACGCTGAAAGATTTCAGTACCCAGAAGATGCAGTTACAGAAGCTGATTGGCCAGATGACAGACTGGCTATCTCAAGTGGAGGAGACGCTGTTAAGCTGTGCTCGTAACCTGGATCCTGAAGCGCTAAATAAACTAAAGGTCAGTGCTGAAAAAAATTAATATACTTTTCCTTATGCATTGATCTTTGGGGTTTTTTTTCTGAGCTTTATACTTAATTTTCCTTTGATAAAAAATGCTTATCTCCTGCACAGCTGCTAGAATATTAGCAAATAATACAGGAAGTTGCACCAATGAACAAAAGTTCTGATTTATTAACTTTACACAAACTTTTTAGAAAATTTTAGTGAATAATATGGTCTTTTTTGTTGCAAGAACTGGTTTTGTTACATTGAACTCCTTGCCCTTACTCCAGCATGTGTGTTGACTCTGTTGCAATAAGTTATGAACTCATAGCACATGACAGTAAAAGACACTGGTCCAAATTCAATTTTAACACAAACTTCTACCTCAGAAGTCCTCCTCAGTCATCATAGATAGCCATTCTTTTTTCCTACATCCAAGTGCTCTCTTGATGTGCATGCAGTTATGCACATCATAACATGACAAACCACACTGAGGTATTTAACTGTGAGTACAATTAATATTGATATACTAGCCAATTCACATTTAGTTTTCAGAAAATGTTTCTCTCAGGTTGTATGTTAAGTCCCCCCCGTATTCAAAAGTCCTGCCAAATACCTGCGAAAGTGTCATATTGCATCCCACACGTGCCTTCAGACTTTGCTGAAAATATCTATTTCTATTCAATATGCCTTGAAATCTATTCATTTCAAGTAGAGTAATAAATCATGAGAAACATCACTTCTCAAATTTCTATGATGGCTCTTTAGTTTCAAGGATTCATCTCACTTGGGAAATTCAGGAAACATCATCCAGTCAGTGCCTCTTTCCTTCATTGTGTCTGGGATGACTTATAGAGTGCAACAGGAAAGAACATATGGGAGGAGTAGGAATGCTTCAGAAAAAGTTCTTTTGTTTCTTTATAAATATCGTGTTTATGTTGTAACTTTATTTTCAGGAAACACAAAAGGACCTTCAGCTTCAGCAAAGCAGCATTGACTCAACCCGCGAGACCCTCAATAGCCTCTGTCGCAAATACCACTCAGTAGAGCTGGAAGCTCTTGGTGGCACTGTCACTTTGTTAATAAAGAAGTATGAAGCTGTGAATCTGCTGTGTTCCAGAACACAGGCCAGGATGCAGGAGTCCTTGGAAAAACATTTCCTCTGTGAGTCCTCGGGCTGGTTAATAGGAGTGAGCTGTTAGCCCACAGCCATGAGTCACTCTGCCAGAGTTTCCAGTGATGTCACTTGCAATTTCAGCTTTATTTTCATATGGAGCCTCTCAAAAAGTCCTGTTACCAAATGTTCATTGGATAACTGTTATGCAACAAAGCATTTTACATACTCAACTTTAACTATGTAATATGCATGAAAATGCATATTTCCTCACTATTAGTATTCATCTCTATCGCATAAATACACGGTTTTTATTTGCAATAAAGAGAGGTATATAACCAGATGGAGGTGTTTATAATGTAAAAGTACCCATCTTAACTATTTCCTGGGCTCCCTGGATAGTCAGTGGAGAAAAGTAAGCAACTTTTAATCTTATTTATTAAGATACTGATTTAGATTTTATCTAGCATAAAATTGGGATGTATCATAAACTGAAATTGACTGTCAAGGGCAGCCTAGTAAGACTGTTCAAATTTGGATGTTTGCAGTGGAAACATCTAGTTTCTAATCTAACTCCCAAGGTTATTGACAACAAGTAGATTTACTCTGTTAGCTTTTACACACTGTTCCTGAAGGATAAAAGATTTGTTTAAAACAGCTGTATAATACTGTGGATAATGCTGTAGCTAAAAAGAAAAAATATTCTCTTTTTTATTAAATAAGACTCTATGCAAGAATTCCAGGAATGGTTTTCTGGTGTGAAGGCTGCAGTAAAAGAATCATCTGACAGGTCTGGGGACAGCAAAGCAATAGAGGCAAAGCTACATGACTTGCAGGTATAGTGAACAAGTTAAATTAAAACAGCCAATAATTAGCAATTTAGTATAGGAACCAACTGTATCTCTAAAATAATTTGTAGATGCTAACACACTTGTTTTTGTTTTTAAAAAAGTAATATAAGAATGGTTCAAGGCAGCAGTATGCACTGTAGAGGGAATACAGTGAAAACTGTGGTCCCTGTACTGAGATCGGAATTTAATTTCTGGAAGGTTTATGTATAACTATGCTATTCTTGTTTCTGATTATTTTTTTATTTTTTTCTCTCTTTCTCTTCTTTTCCTAATTTTTTATAACACTTTTCAGTATTTCAGATAAACACTGATATGTCAAAGCTTGTGTGTATATACTTTTGATGAGACAGAACATAAGTAGCAGACACCTGTTGTAAACAGCCCTAACACCTGAAATGTGTAACATCTTCAAGAGATTGTTAAACTACTCAGAGAAAGCCATGACTACCTTGGGATCAAATAAGAAAATTGAGTGCTGTGAATTTTAGCACCACTTAATAAAATTTTATTTGAACTATCTGCTTAGAAGTTTTTTGATACCTAGGCGTAGCTCTTATCTTCTTGGAGAAATCTGACCACTTCTCATAGAAATATTGCTTATCTTTAATTATCAAATCTTATGTGTTTAAACTATGTTCTTTCATTGCACAGGGTGTGCTGGATTCTATTAGTGAAGGACAGAACAAATTAGATGCAGCCTGCAAGGAAGGAGAAAGTTTATATGGTTGTTTACCCAAACCAGTTGTGAGCCATATTCAGGAGCAAATAGCAAAGTCTAACCAGAACTTCCAAGAATTCCTCAAACAGTGTCTGAATGACAAGAAAGCCCTGGAAGACTGTGCATCACACCTGGGAAGGTGAGTAATACCAGCAGTCACAAATAAATTGTGAACTGCATGAAATTTCCTGGCTTCCAAAGTCCAGGGCAAAGTACAAAATTATTTCCAGTTGATCTAGTTGTGTTTGTTTTTTCTTTGGAAACAATTAAGAGAAATTGAAGTACACTGATAAAAACAAAGCAACAGGTCTTGTTCCAAGGGTTAAAAAACAGGAGGTCAGGATCATATATGCAGAAGTTTTGTGTAGCTTATGAAACTCCAAACCAGCAGCTGGGATTCCAGTAATTTAAATGCCATTTTCTGGATGGAAAATGTGCAATGAAGTTCATTTCTTCCCTGGGGCTTGAAGATAGTATGCATTTTACACAGCATGTGCCTGTTCTGTCCCATTCCAAATGGACATATTTCCTAAGGAGCTAAGAAGAAAATACCCTTAAATTACTGTTTAGGGCTGGAATTTTGGGAATTGAAATATTTTCAGATCTAAAACTGTTCAAAACTGTTGCTAATTGAAAGCAAAGTTAGTGTGGTAGTACTGGGTAAAACAACAGTAGGAGACAGTGTGCCTGCATGTAAGGAAAAGTTTTCAAACTTGGATCTGGAACTTGTTTTGCTGAGTTTTGAGCACTCAAGATTCCAGTTCTCTTCTGCAGGAGGAATTGAAAACACAACACTTCAGTTGTTCTACACATAAATGCTGACCAAAAAAGGCTCAGTTTTACCCATTGTTTGTTCTTAGTCTAAATTATTCCAATAATTTGAAAAAAGATTTCTTTTGGTCAGCTTTTATTGAATCTAGTATAAATAAAAGTGCTGTCACTTTAAATTTTGGAGGCTTCTGGTCTCCCTGTAGTTCCTATGATTTTCCTGAACATTTTTAGACAGTTGCTGAATATTTTTAGACTAGTAGTCACTGTGGAATTATGTTTTGTGTACGACTCTTATGCTGAAAGCATGAAATTGTGGATATTAACTTCTTGTGGATATTAACTTCTTCCAACTTTACTCCACTTGAGAAGTACTTTTTAAAGGAGTATTTATCTGCTCTGTAGCTTTGAAGATCAGTACAAGAAGCTTTCCCTGTGGATGCATGACATGGAAGAAAGAATAAGCACGGAAGCATTAGGAGAAAACAAACAGCTTGTTTCTGAGAAGAAAAAGGAGGTGCAAAAAGTGGAAAAGTTCCTAGAAGAGTTGCTGAATTCAAGGTATATTGAACATTAATTTTCTAAAATACTCTCATTTTTTCCTCTACTAGGGCAGAAGTAAAATTAACACTTGGGGTAAAGTGTTTTTAAAAGCTAGAGGAGTGTGTTGGAAATTCTTTTCTCTGTGAAAAGAGGCTGAATCCAGATAGTTCTAGTTCTAATGAATTTCAACCAAATACAGTATTTGTTCTTGATAAATCAATAAAAGCTTATCATACTTCATTATTAAATGGAAACTGAAAAATATCCTTTTTAAAAATAGAAGTTTAAAATATTGCTTTTAAAAGCAGTAGTGAAAGTTACATTTATCATTATGTCCATTTTAAAATTTTCTTTCTGTCCTGTAACATTGAGATCCAACCAGGTTAGCAGAATCCTCTTCCCCATACAACTTTCCTTACAAAAAAATCTCAAAAAGCATCTACATTAGCTGTGAAATCTTTCTAAAATTTGGACTTAGCCAGTAGATAATGAAGTAATTGCCATTTTGAGTACATGGAGGTTTTTTCAAATCCTCTTTTTATTATTGGGTTGGTGAAGGTAGAACAAAAATAGTAGTCCGTTGTCTAAGTCTCACAGCATCTTGAAAAGAAACACCCAGTCACTCCCTATGGCCTTGAGACTGATGCAAGACATTTTGGTCTGATGTAAATTCTCTGTACCCATCAGGTATCTGGAAGGTGATCAAGTAGAATTAGATTAACTGAGGCTGTATAAACCCAGTGTTAATCCCTTTTACTGGCCCTTGTACTGAATCTGAGCCATTGTCTAATCCTGGACAAATGACCTTTCCATCATGCCTTCCTACCTGTCCAGGATGACAAACTTCTTAGAAGCTTTGGCAGGTACAAAGGGTAACATTTCATATAGAAATTGAAAGTTTGACTCCTGAAAAGAAAACTAAGGTAGCTTTTAATTTACATGTTTGACACGAAGATTTCAGTGTGATCATTCTGAGCACCAAAATTCTGCAAGATGTGGCACTGCACACAAGCAAAGGTATTAATAACTGGCTGGATGGCAGGGCCCAGAGAGTGGTGGTGAGTGGGGCTGCATCCAGCTGGGGGCCAGTCACCAGTGGTGTCCATCAGGGGTCTGTGCTGGGGGACAAAATTGTCGTTCTAATTGGGAACGGCAGGAAAGAATGACACGGACTCTCACGGGAGTCAGAACAGGAGAAATCTCCTAGTTTATTGTTCTAGGCTTGTTATATAGATTAGTTCGTGGAAAGTACAGAAAGGAAACTCTTATTGGTTAGTAAATCACTACATCACCATCATTGGTCAGTGGGGTTCACCACCCCCTGACTTTCTCCTGCAAGGAAAACAAGGAATAGAAAACAACACCTGCAAGGCTGTTTTGTGTCCCTGAGGATTGTTTTGATTCCTCCTTAAAACTTCCCAGGCTGGACTTGAGAAAGCTATGCGGCCTGGAATTTGTACAGGCACTGTGGTTCAGATTTAGCATCCATACAAAATATTCTGTTCAATAATTTTATTGATGACATGGATGAGGGTATTGAGTCTTTCATTAGTAAATTTGCAGATGACAGTAAGCTGGGAGTGTGTGTTGATCTGTTGGAAGGTGAGAGGGCTCTGCAGAGACACCTGGAATGGTTGGATGGATGGACAAAATCCGATAGGATGAAGTTTAATAAATCCAACTGCCAAGTCCTGCATTTTGGCAACAATAACCCCCTGCAGCACTACAGGCTGGGGATGGTGTGGCTGGACAGTGCCCAGGCAGAAAGGGACCTGGGGGTGCTGGTGACAGCAGCTGAACACGAGCCAGCAGTGTGCCCTAGGGGCCAAGAAGGCCAATGGCCCCTGGCCTGTGTCAGGAATGGTGTGGCCAGCAGGAGCAGGGAGGCCATTCTCCCCCTGCACTCAGCACTGGTGAGGCCACACCTGGAGTGCTGTGTCCAGTTCTGGCAACTCAGTTTGGGAAGGACGTTGAGACCCTTGAGCACGTCCAGAGGAGGCAACGAGGCTGGTGAGGGGCCTGGAACACAAACCCTGTGAGGAACGGCTGAGGGAGCTGGGGTTGTTTAGCCTGGAGAAAAGGAGACTCAGAGTGACCTCATCACTCTCTACAACTCCCTGAAAGGTGACTGTAGGCAGGTGAGGGTTGGTCTCTTTCTCCAGGCAGCAGCTGACAGAACGAGAGGACACAGCCTCAAGCTGTGACAAGGGAAATACGGGTTGGATATTAGGAAATAGTTTTTTATGGGAAGAGTGATAAAGGACTGGAATTGCCTGCCAGGGAGGTGGTAGAGTCACCATCCCTGGATGTGTTATAAAAAAAGACTGTATATGGCACTCAGTGACATGAAGGTGTTAGGGCTGGGTTGGACTCAATGATCTTGAAGGTCTCTTTCAACCAAGTGATTCTGTGAATTCTGTAATCAGCACACGCTGCTTATATTCTTTCTGTCTCTCCTAACTAATTTTGTCAGTTAACTGTGAACTCTTATCACTGATGGAGTGGGTGTCATGTCAGCAGCCTCCATAACATTTGGCAGTGGCTAGAATATTTCATATTATTGAAACTTTCATATTTCTGAAACTTTAAGTCTCATAATTTTCTTTCAGGGACTCTTTTGATCAGCTCTCCCAAATGGCACAGACTTTAAATGAAGAAGGCCATGGTGCAGGGAGAGAAGTACGTCTGGCTTCTCAACATCTCACCAACTATCAAACCATGGTCAAAAGTGTCAAGGAGAAGCTGAGGACATGTCAGCTTGCACTCCAAGAGCATCTCACTTTTGAGGAGGCATTGCAGAGTATGTGGTCATGGGTGAAAGAGGTTCAAGATAAACTGACATCATCGCAGAGCACTCTTGGGAGCAAAGCCACCCTTGAAAGACGATTGACACAAATTCAGGTAAAGGAGGATTTAAATAGATATTACACATCAAGATTAATATCTGGTGTGGGCCACATCAGTGGGAAAGATGTATTTTTATATTTTATTTTCTCTGTGGTTATGAAGAAGAGGATTAGAATTTAAGGTGACTGTGACAAATTGGGATGGGAAGTAGAGAAAAACAGGATGAAGTTTAATGGAAACAGGTGTCAAGTATTGCATTTTATAAGAAATAATGAATTATGAAAATGTGTATTTAGGTCCCAGAAAGCTTTCTAATAGAGGGGAGGCCTTGGAATAATTGTCAGAGTCTCTCTGTCATGGCTGTGTTTCTATCACAGGAGGTCTTCAGGAAGAGGCTAGGCAAACATCTAACAGGAAGGTCATTAGGAGATCTGCCATGGGCTTTCCTGACGTTTCTTGTGGCTATGAGCTGCTGTCTTACTGTGCAGTGCTTGACCTACTCAGTATCTGCTGCAATGTGAGCAGTACTTTAGGTTGACCAATGCAGTGGAAAACTTGGATAGCCATGTAAAAACTGCTGGATCCCTTGCTCATAGCAAGGTATGGGCCCTTAGAAGAAAAGGTGCCTAGGAATTCCTACTGAATATGACTGTTGAGGATGGATGAGCTCAGAGAGGATGGTGTTCACTGTTGAAAGAATAACAGTTCTCATTTCTCATGAAGGTTACATTTGATATTTTGACCTGTTTTGCCTCACAGGAGATCCTCTTACTCAAAGGTGATGGTGAGGTTAAGCTGAACATAGCCATTGGCAAAGGAGAACAAGCACTTAAAAGCAGCAATGAGGAAGGACAAAAAGTGATACAAACCGAGCTTCAGACGCTGAAGGATGTATGGAATGACATCATCAGTACCTCAGTGAACTGGCAGAGGTAAGAATCCCTGGAAAACACAGGTCAGACCCTGCTATCTTTGCTTACAGAGAGTGGTACCTTACAGCATGTATCATTGCTGATATGTGAGGGGAAATTTGCATTATCAGAGAGAATCGAAATTTCTTAGAAAATACACCCTTCTGTAATAAAAAGATGAGTTTATCATATGAATCAAATTTCATATGAGATGGTACTTCACATTAATTAAAAATTAATAAAAATCATACAAATTCATACAGAGAAAAATCTAGAAAGGACTTTCAGAGTTTCTGAGCCTACTCTTGGGCAAGACCAGGAACATGTGACAGATACTTATCTACCTTTTCCATATATAGCCCAGGGAAGGTTTCTCAATTCTGTTTTCATTGTTTTTTTAGTTAAAAAAAAATAATATCAACTCCAAATGGTCTTCCATATTAAGCTGGTTTCATCTCATCTTGACCTGTGTAGAAATAGAAAGGGATTTTTATTGCCTGTGTGAGATAATTTTGTATATCTGAAAGCCTCCATCATTTCTGTTCTAGACAGACTGATGTTTCTCAATTTCTGTGTGGCCTTTCTGGGCAACTATCACACCTGCTTCTTATTCGAGAGATTGAAGACTATCATTTGTCTACTTTTTTCTTAAAATATAACTGAAAGTAGTGCCACTTAGTTGCACCAAAATTGTAATAGAATTGTAATAGAATAGAAAATTACATTGTCTGTCTTTATGATGTCTCTAAAATTTCACACAATTTTTATCATAAAATATTATTTAGATTGGGTTAGACTGTGGCATTTTGAGTGAAATTCTTACCACACCCTTGTCTATTTGTAAGTCCAGTGAAATGAGAATTACATTCATCAACTTGAATCCCAGAGGTTAGGGATTATCCCAGAGACTGGGAAAAGCAAAAGTAACAGAAGGGAATATTTCTTATAAATTGTAAATGAGTCTATAGATAATGGATTTTTTTCTTTCAAAACTTGTCAGAATATCTCTTAATTGACAGTAATTTCATAGGCTGCTGCATATTTTATTACTCTGATCATAATGAACTCCAGTAATGCTCTATATTTTACTTTGCTGAACAGACACTGAAATGTGCTTTTTATTAGTCTGAGGCAGATAGATTGCTCATGTAACCTGTAATAGCGAAGCAGCTATGTTGGTTGTACATAGATGCCCAAAAGCCATAGGAATTCTAAAATAAATAGGATGCAAGTTGATATAGGAAACAAAAATAAGATGTAGAAAAAAACAATATTCTAAACCTATTGTGTATAGCTACAGACAGTGTAACAATGAAGGTATAAGCAGCCTCTTTTTTTTCTCTTTTTTTTTTTTTCCCTCGTTTAAAAGTTCTCAGGTTCTCATCTGCACTTTGTTTTTGTTCATGTAAGCTGTCTAGATTCTGTCATTAGCCAGTGGAATGACTATCTGGAAAGGAAAAACCAGCTGGAACAGTGGTTAGAGAATTTGGATCACAAAGTGGACCAGCCTTTAGAACCACAGATTGGTCTGAAGGAGAAGTTTGCTCAGCTGGACCATTTCCAGGCTATTGTTTCTGAGATAGAGGATCACTCAGGTGATTTACAGCAACTCATTGAGAAAGCTGTGGAACTCTATGAAAAAACAGGGGATGATTCCTTTGGAGATGCAGCTCAAGAAGAACTAAAAACACAGTTTAATGACATCACAACTGTAGCCAAGGTAAGATAAATATCTCCATTTCAAGTAAGTAAAATGTTTAGACATTTGTATATATAGCTAAAATATTTTGATTTTGTGGTTTTTAGTAACTAAAGCATTGACTCTGAATAGTCCTGCCTCTGGTATTGTTGAGTCTAATAAGAACATTGAATATAGTTTACTAAAATTTAATGGAATGCGAAAACAGTATTGAGAGTTGAAGTTGGTACAATTATGATTTTGGAAAAGTGAAGGCCATATATTTTGTTCCTAGTTTCTTATATAAAGCAGTATTTCTGATACTCTGACACATTTATTTTCATCTAATATTCATTCATTCCTAGCATTTTTTTGATTTTTTCTTTACCTAGAAAGGGAAGAATAAAATGCCTCCCTAATAAGGAAACATATTATCAGAAAGAGAAATGCTGTTGTCAAAAAGATATATGCCCATGTTTTATGGTGTTTCAAGCCACTAAGCACTGCACATACTAAACGGGTATTCTGTTTGGTTTCTAAGGAAAGATGTGTGAGCTCGCTGAGACCTTGTGCCAACCAGATCATGAGAGTGAAACACCTTGCCTCCACGCTCCCCTTGTACTGGTGCTACATTTGGATGTGAGCAGTGTACACAGGGATGCATGATTTTTTCTCCTAGGTGTCTTTTGCTTCCCTAGGAGGCTGTTTTGGTTAGAGTCAGGTACACGTGAACATTTTCTTACTCTGTTGCTGCATAAAATGCATTAAGGTATAGAAACATTGATTCTTCAGGATTTACTTTAGATCTTCTTTGTTTAGCCAGTAACTATCCATATGTCTAGTTGAGAATGACACATTCTTAGAGATTATGATGATTATTTTCAGAGGGAACAGCAGGTCCTGTTAATCTAACTTAATTTTTAATAGCATTTGTTGAATGTTGAGTTACTCAAACTTTAAAATAACTGAGCATAATTTGTAGGTGGTTTAGTTTGAAACTAGCTTCAAGACACTTCAATCTAGATGAGAGTATCTACACAGGGATAAAAATCTATTTGGTTAGCTCATTTCACTTTTGGCTAGTTTTGATAAACATTCATTAGTGATATCTCAAAAGAATATAGCCAGAAGTTTACTCAGTCAGACCAAAGGTGAACCTCAACCACAGTACTCTTTCACTGTGTCACAGTAAGATAAACTGACCCCACTCTAAGATTACATTCAAAAGCTAAGGTGGAGCCAGGAAGCAGCTGCTTGTCTGTGCCAGGGAGAGCATCCTCCAGGACTGCAGGGTAGGTGGCTGGGGACAGCCACCACTTCTGATGTGATTGTCAAAATGGGACTCAGCACCATAAGATCATTTTGCACTTTTGGACAGCCAAAATTTTTGTTGGTGGTTTTCCTATGGGACATCTCCACGACTCTGCTTAGCATTTGTAGAGACTTGGTGCTTCTAAGTTGTGTTTCTGGCAGCAATGCTGCACCCTGGGAGTGCTCATGGGCGATATGCAAGACCCTCTCTGGGGTGTATTGGGAAAAGCATTCCAGAGTGACACACTGTAGCATTGATATCTACTAAACCATACATTAGACTGTGTTAAAGTATATTTTTGCATCAGTGTTTTTAGAAGGCTTCTGCTCCAGCAGAAAATCCTTGTCCACAACAACCCAAACCAAACCTTTTGCAGTGTAGCATTCTGTTTTGATGCCACAAGCTATACCCTTTCACTATTTAAATGCATGCTATGGAGTTAAACCAGCACTGCTTAAAGCCAACATAGTATTTAAGTCCTTTAATAGTCTTTTTTTTTTTTTTTTTCCATCTGATTGATAGGAGAAAATGAGGAAAGTGGAAGATATCGTAAAAGATCATTTGCTTTATCTGGATGCTGTGCATGAATTCACAGACTGGCTTCATTCTGCAAAGGAAGAGCTTCACCGCTGGTCAGATGCATCTGGAGATACACCAGCTATACAGAAAAAGCTGGCCAAAATCAATGTAAGTGAGCATTCATGATTTCCTCTGTAATTCAGACCCTATGCTTTAAAAAAAACCCAGTCAAACAGTTGTAAGGTCTTGCTCTTTTTTTCTTTGAAATGGTGATTACGTTTCAGCGAGCTGAAAGCAAGCTTTCCAAGCTGTGCTTTGTTTTCGACTCCCTTCTCGTATTAACAGATGGAGTAAAAGTATAATCAAACCTAAGTTAACTACGGCACACGTGGAAACAATTTGCAAGAGAGGAAGCCCAGTGGCATTGCAGAAGAATGTGGCTTAGCTGATTAATGAATACTTCTCTTTCCTCATCCCCAAATATGCTTTCTCCATGAGCAGAATTGTCTAAATCAGGGACCTTTCCTGCTTTGCATGAAATGGAGATGTGTAAAGCAGCGCAAGGATTGTTCTTCTCAAACATGATAGAAATACGTGAGTTGCCTTCCGTGTATACTCTCCTTAGCCTGACACCTATTCTTAGCTGTCTAAGTGCTTAAGAAATTTGAATATTCCTGAATGCAACACTAAAACAGGCTACATGTTTTGCCCATGCCTGGTGTTTACATTCAGATATTCATGCTAGCAACATTTCACTCTGCTCCTAAACATGAGAGAGTGACAGTGAATTCAAATGCTAGATGAAGATTCAGGATCCTCAAGATGAAATTACAGATTCTTTTACATTCTGGGGTAATTTTCAGTCCCCTTTGTGCTCAAACTCCTGATCTGTAAAACGGGAAAGGGAGGAGTTAGCAGCGTCTAATTCATAACAGGAATGAAGGAAGAAATAACATAACTGTAGCATGCAGTGTTTGGGATGGTATTTATACATTCTCAAGTTTCTTAAGCTGAAAGCTCCCAAGATTCCCTTCTATGAGATGTGTGAGATTGAAATATGGACGCTGTAGAAAGAATTTAGCTCTGAAAACAAAACCAAAACTCTATACTCAGAAAAAACCGTATTCAACAATTTTGGCACGTCACAGGTCACAAGCAGGCTGAAAACTGCAGTTGTGTTTTTGAGACTGCTGCAGGCAGCTACACACCAGCATTTCTTTCGCAAAAGATCACAACAAAGACTTCATGTTCCGCATCTCAACCTAAGTAGTATTTTTGGTATCTAAACCACGTTCATTCTTTCTGTCTTTTCAAAGCTGAAGAGCGTTTCAGAACCGCTGTTTAATCCCCGCAAGGGCCGCACGCTGTTGACTGGGTTTTACCCCGCCCCGGTTCCCAGACCGCTGTCCGGGGGGAGCCGCGGCACGGGGCGGTGCGGGGCTCTGAGGGGACGGGACGGGACGGGGCGGTGCGGGGCTCTGGGGACGGGACGGACGCGCCCCTCGGGCGGGCCCCGCCGTCCCTGGCGGTGCCGATATGGCGGCCCCCGGGTTACCATGGCAATGTCGCCCCGCAGGAGCTGGTGGAGTCCCGTCAGAGCGGCGCGGGCCGGCTGAGCCGAGTGGAGGCGCTGGCTCCGGCCGCGAAGCGCGGCACGACGGCGGGCGGGTGCCAGCTGCTGGCGGCCGAGATGCAGGCGCTGCAGGCGGACTGGCGGCAGTGGGAGGAGAGCGCCCGCCGCAGCCAGGGCGGCCTGCGGGACCTGCTCAGCCAGATGGCCCTGTCGGAGCGCGAGTTCGCGGCGCAGGCCGGGCGGCTGGAGGAGGCTGTGAGGCGGCTCGGAGGGCAGCTGGCCGCCTGGGCACGGGGACTGTCCCCCGCCGACAGCCGCAGCACGGACGCCGAGGTGGTGGAGAGCTGGCGCAAGGAGAAAGTAAGGGCATGTCTCTTTTCCTAGCAGCTTTTCCGCTGTAGCTGTGCGGTCACCGAGGGCAGGAAACTTCCGCCGGGCGGGACTGTCGAGCACATCATAAAATCAATGCTTGCGGAAGATATTTCTGTGAAACCCCGACTTTCCAAACTCTTCGTGTTACTGCGATCACAGCAGAGGACGCCCCTCCCCTTGGCCTCTGCTGTACCAGGCTTAGCAATCACTGCCTGGATTTTAGGTGTTAAGACCAGGGCTTGTCCCTGCGAGGAAGCCAAGGAGCTGGCACACCGGCTATGGGCTGCGCTTCCAACTTGCTCAGTGCGTGGAGCCAGAGCAACATTTGATGGAGGAAATGTGTAGCTTTTCCTAGAAGCCAAGTAAGAAACTGGAGCCATTAAAATTTGCCAGGAATGTATTTGGCTTGTACTTCCCTTTTCTTGAAGTATCCTCTACGTTATGCACGATGAGATCTTGTCCAATATTTAAAGAAGTTAATCTGGAAACGGTCTAATTGCTAATTGCTTTGCTTTGGAATGCAGTAGAATTTAGAGTTAATTTCTATTCCTGATTGTCTCCTAATAAAAAATTCCCCATGTATATATCATAACACTTTCAAGTAAACATATACCAATATTTGCAACAAATATTTGTAAGTACATATTTGTAAGTATCTCAGTGAGCCATAGATGTTGATGAAAGATGCAGAGTATTTCTCTTTCAGTGTAGCGTTGGAATAAAGCAGTTTCAGTAGAGGGAGAGAGGTGTGTATTGCCTACTTTCTGACCCCTTGACTGAAATCATGTTCAGAAAAACCCCAGAACACCTTTTCTTTGAACTGAGACTATTAATCTCCTTCTGCAGGGTCTGTGCCAAGTTATTTCTGTGGCTTCCTCTTTCACAGAATTCCTTGCATGGATTTATGAAACCTGCTTGCATGAGTGCCATTATGTGTCTGCAGGAGTAACAAAGAGGACATTTGGATGAAGCAAATAATTGTAGCAAATATGCGAAGTGTTCCATATATACTTTTTTTAAAAAGGAAAGGAAGACATAGGATTGTTATCAAACACACCAGCCATTTTTTTATTTCACAAATGGAAAAATATTAAATTCAAAGCATATTGCTTTTATTAGTAGTATATGTATGTAACTCTATGTAAGAACACTTTATTTAGATTAGACAGTTGTAAACTTTGGCTAATGAGGAAGATGCAGAAGCATCTCATGAAGTAACTATGCATAGCCCCACTATGCAATATTATTTATAGTTAGAGGAAATGTGACAGTAATCTTCCCATTTTTGGACCCCAGGGAAAGGCCCTATTGTGAATGTAAAATAGCACTGCAGTTTCCATTTCTGTTGTCTCACAGTGATTCTGTTGCCATGTTAGCCAAGGCCATAAATTAAAAACACATTTCCTAATTCACAGAATTAGCAAGATCTTTCTGCTGCTCTGTTGTACTGAAGCTCTGTTCCCTTAGGAATGTGCAGCATTAGAACAACAGATTTTGCTCTTGGAATTTGGCAAATTATTTTTGTAGTTATCAGATTCAATATTAAATCCAACTGGCTGCAACAGTGATATCACTGTATGGAAAAATGCCATAGTTAAATTTACCCTGTTTTGCAAGTTATTGCTCCTGTTTGTTAGTAGGCTATGCCTAAAGCTGTATATAATCAGAATAAGCTCTTAGATTTTGAGGTAGTTTTTTTGAAACTGAAAAATTTCTAACCTTCTGAAATTGAAAAATTTCTAGCTCTAAAGGTTCTAACCTCATGTTAGTCTTAAGGGATGGTTTCTTCACATTAAAAAAGGGGCTGTTAACAATTCATTATGGTGATTCCTGCCCTTGGCAATTTGTGACATCCTGTGTTTAGGTAATACCCATTGTGGTGTTATTTCTAATAGTTTCCAAAAGAATGGTTTTGGTAGTTTAATGTAAAGTAAGCAAAAAGTAGTTTAGGGTTTTTTTTTTCTAAGCATTATTGCTCTTACATAATTACTTTTCAAATGCTCCTTTATACGGCATTGAAACAAGTGACTATTTCAAGTATCTGTTAATCATGATTGAAGAGATTTCTGGTGTATGAGTTGCTCAAAGAAGATAGTCGATAATGAATAATGTAAACTGGGGAGTCCTGAAAATCTGCTGCAGCAAAATATCATTTGTACTTTTCCTGAACATTCAATTTTGTGCTGAACTCTTTACTATGTAAATTTTTACATAGTGCATGTACTTACATTTTGCATACATTGCTTTGCTATGTATGTTTTCAATCATCCTCTTTTTTTCTTCTGAATATGTGTGTGTGTGTATATATATATATATATATATATATACACATCTTCAGATCTTCAGAAATGTGTTTTGGGGACATCCTTATCTCCCACTTCCAGGTCCCTGTTCATATGGTCTGTTCCTCAAGTTTATATAAGTTTTCTTCCAGACTGGCACTTTAGACAAGTTATTCTATACATGCCAAATGCTCTGGTCTGCCTGCACTGCAGAACCTCTGCTGTTAGTCTGAGAGGAATGCCTGAAGAATTTAGTTCCTAGTGAGGCAAGGAGCCAAGTCTGCACTGCTCATTATGCTGGAGTAGCTGGCAGGATTCTGCAGTGGAGATGCTGTGGACACCACCAAGCACTGTTTTTGTTGGAGTATTTATCACACCTCTCCCTGTGATGCAAGCCAAGCCAACAAAATCTCTTTTTTTGTTGATGTTGGCTTAGCTGTCTCCAAGGCAAGAACTGTTCCAGTGCATCAATGACAGGCAGTAACCCAGTTACTCTCACAGGATTGCAAGCAGCTGTACTTTTAAATTATGAAGTAATCTGTGAAAAGAGTTGAAACTGTTAAAAATCTTTGTGCATAAATTAACTTTCTGGGTACAGCTCAAAAAAAACTTTCATTGAACCTGTTAAACTCAAGTCAACAGGATAGTTATATTTATATAAACACATATCATTTGCTATTCTCTAAATGTATGTGCTTTTATATGTGTACAGCTAATTGTCAATATTTATTAGAATGAAATAATAAATAGCTCATTTATTAGAATGAAATTTATATCTTAAAATGGTCTTCAAGAACATTTTGAGCTAAGGAAGTTGTGGCATCCAGAAATTTGGTCTCTATAAGCTCATAATTTCAAATAAGGTACTGTAGACTTAACTGCTAAAATACTCTTGAAAGTAAACAAATAGATCATAAATTATTTAATTTAAATTCTGATAAACTTTGATTAAGAAGTTGGGGGTTTTTTTTTGTATTTACTCACCAATATTTTTCTTTTTTTTTTTTTTTGTTTTAACAGGAAACATTGGATTCTCTAATAAAGTCTGAACAAATGACAGATGAGATCAAAACCCAATTGAATGATCTTTGTAAATTTTCCAGGGATTTAAGTACTCATTCTTCAAAAGTTTCAGGGTTGATTAAGGAGTATAACAGGTGCGCATTCATCTTGTTTAGAGTTAATCTCATGTGTGTGTGTGGAGGGGGGGGATAGAAATGAGCTGTTTTTTAGGGAACTATTAATTAGAATTTTAGAACTAGAGACAGACATATGATGTAGTTAGAATCATTTTGATTTTGGTGTCAACAGCAGTTACACAAAGTAGTAGTTTGATTTTTTGGGGTTTTTTCTTAAAGCCAGACTATGCCACTAAACTCAGCTGAAACTAAATGTACATCTGTACCTGATGGTATTACAGGAGTCCTTATAAAAAAGTGAGGTAGCAGTATGTCTTATTTGTCTGAAGGAGAATGAGCTATACCAGTTAGTTCAGATATTTTTCTTGATTTTGTCCTTCAGATTATTATTCTTTGTTTAGTTGGTTTCTTGAAACAAGAACTAGCTAGGGAAGGTAGCATTTACTTACTTTCTTGCTTTCTCTCAAGTCACTCTGATTTACTTTAGAGTGTGACACATGCCTTTCAGACAGAGGGTTCTGTTGTTTCTTGCAGGAGATTACAGCTTCTGGCTTCTGTAGTGCAGAGGGATGTGATGGCTCAAACTGATCCTTCATAACCTTGAGGATTTAGCAGAGCCACAGAAGTTAGAATTTTATTTGCAATAGTCCTGCACCCTTTCCCTGGAGAGAAAAAGGGGCTTGCAGAGCACATTGATGCACTGAGTCACTCTCAGGAAACATTTGTACCTGTCATATTTCTGACAGCTATGTCCCAATTTACATGCTTCACTTTTGAGAACTGAAAGCTTCTAATGGATTTCCTGGTGCCTCAGTTAAGTGCATAAATTTGGTAGGAGGAATCCAGGTTAACCTACCCTTACCATTGTGTTTCAAAGAACAAAATAATAGCATTGTCACCTAACAGAGTCCTGCCTTTCCTCCCTCCCTCCCTCGCTTTCTTCTTCTTCTCTCGTGAAAAACCCAGCCTCTGCCTGCAAGCTTCAAAGGGATGTCAGAGTAAAGAGCAGATCTTGCAGCAAAGGTTTCGGACGGCTCTCAGGGATTTTCAGCAGTGGCTGGTCAACGCAAGAGTCACCACTGCCAAATGCTTCGACGTGCCTCAAAACATCAGTGAAGCTTCAGCAAGTCTGCAGAAAATACAGGTAACTTTATGGCAGTAAAATACTAGTCTAAGGGAGACCAAAGCAATTTCATATACAGCTCATATTTATTTCTTTGATTAATTACTGCTTTTATTAATGTTGTTGTTGTCAACATTAAGGGTGACTCATTGCAAAGAAATAAACACTTTCTTTTTCTATTTTGTTTAGTTTCATTGTTGGGCTACAGTAGTTATGTCTCAATAGTTTTCCTTATCTGTTCCTTTTTTACAAAGGGAAAGAAAATGTGTTTTAGGTAGGAGAGTACTGTAAAATCAGAATGAGTATTAATAACTGGATTTATTTCACAATTATATCAATATTTTTCCTCATGTATGAAAATGGAGCCCTTATGGTACAAGAGCAAAATGAAATTATATGCAGTGTGAGCAGGCATTTAGAAGGCTATTTTTCACATAAAACTAAAGGAAGCCCAAAAAGTTCTGTGGAAAGGAATGACAGTTGAAAGTATATTTTAATAAATCAGTAGAAAGAAATACTTTTATTAATGGAACATAACTATAATTTTAGCTGAAAATAACAAAATGGTAATTATTTAATGAAGCTGTTACACCTTTAGGTAGATAGTATAACAGAAGAGATTTGAACAGAACAGATATCTGATTCTCAGAAAACACCAAAAGCCAAATCACTTCTTCCTTGTTTTGGTATATTGACTTTCCCTTGCTTAAATGGTTTACCTAAAAGCCCAAATAATACTGTCTTGATATATCAAATGTTTGACTGCGCTGTGTTGAGAATATCTTCAGAAGGGGGAAAAGTCCTGGTAATTTTTTTTACATGTTTTAGCAAGTCTGGGTTTTTTTCAACAGTGGATTTTTTGTTTTTTTAATCACTACAGCCCCCTCATAATGTAAAACCATACCTTTTTCTTCTCTGTGAAAGCTGCCTTTGGTGAAACAAACTTTTTTTGGACTGCTTTAAGACTTCTAAAGATGTGTTGGTAACCTGTATAGACCTAAAATTTTGTTTTTCTTGAAAGTTAATGTTCTGTCTGTTAGCACATTTTACATCATTAAGTCACCAATATCTTTCATTTTAATATAGCCAGAATTTATAGTCTATGTATCTCAAAGTTAACAGAGCCTTTGCATTCTCCACTAAGACCTCTAGTGTAACAGAACCTGACCTAATAATTTTGGTATCAAGCCTGCTACTCCTGAGCATGGGTGTAACCTAATGATTATGTGTATTACATTATCATGATAGTAACAGTTTAAAATATTTCTGTATAAGACTACTAAATTTCTTTGAGTCTTAAATGCTCAGAGTTTTTAAATAATTATAAGTTACAAAGAAATTATCCAAATATATTAGAATTTAAAAATATGTTTCCTTACATTTCTGTATAATTCTTGTAACTGTGTTTTTCCACACACTTCTTGCACACCAGCACTGTGAAAGATTTCTGTGAAGAAAAATACTTCTAAACAGGGAAAGTAAATTAAGGGTACATAGGCATAAATCACAGATTGGATATTGGCCAAGTTCTGAGCATCAGTCCACACCACTACATGCTCATGGCAAGTCCAGCATAGCTGGAGCTTGCCCATGGGCAGGGGTTTGGTCCAGTGTGTGCCTCTGAGGGGGCCCCTGTGTCATCTCTGTCAGGATAATGGTTCCCTGAAATGAAACTTCCATCACTTTCTCTACTAGGGATTTTTAAGGGAATATAATACCCACCTAAATCACTAGCAGTTGTGTCATGAAATACAGAAAATGCAGGTAGTCCTAGAGTCCTAATATATACATTATTCTGACACTTTCATTTCTGGATCAAGTGGCTGTTACCTCTAAATCCCATCAATACAAACAGTATTGAAATTAATTTACTGAAAGATACATTAGCATGTTAACAAGCAGAAACAGTAAACTCCCATCATTGGTAAATTTTCTAGCAGCTTGACCTTATTGGGACCCAAAGTTCACCAATTAGTTTTTTCCTTATTATTTTTAGGAATTCCTATCAGAAAGTGAGAATGGGCAACAAAAATTAAACCTGGTGGCATCCAAAGGAGAACTGCTGTGCTCTGTTTTACCAAAGGAAAAGGCTAAAGTTATCCAGGACAAATCTGCTGCTGCTAAAGAAGATTGGAAAAATTTTATCACCACGCTCCACCAGAAGAAATCTGCATTGGAGGTATTGAAGCAGTTGCAGTGAGGAAAGATTGGATCTAAATTTCTTCTTTTCCTCTGTTTCAAATAGCACAGTTTAGATTTTGTATATTGCTGTGAGTGTTTAGTATGTGACTGAACTAGGAAATAGATGTTTTCAGAAGTCTTATTCTTCTGCAAGCATTTTACTTTTGTTTACTTCTGCTATCTTTATGACCTGATTTCACTTTAAGTGGGGTGTTTCATGCAGAAGGGTGTTGTTCAGAATCAAAGATAGAAGTTGCTAAAATTCAGTAGTCTCATCAAATGTACTGAGTTACTAAAACACATTTTCTTTTAGAGAAACTTTTAGTACAGTTTCTGACACGGCTGCTTATTGAATAGTTGCAGTAGTGTGTGTAAATTTTGTCTCTCTTACTACTAATAGGTGAAATGTACTTATTTAACTTGAGCAACTTTTTAAGTAAATGCCAGTGCCTTCCTCTGTTCAGAACTCACAATTCAACCAGAAGGTGGTGAATATCTTAAAATCATAAACTTTTTAGGGTCATAGGTTTTAAGGTCAAAAGGTCTCATCTGAAATTCCCTGCATAGCATAGGTGAATTAAATTTCCTAGGCATTCTTGTTTCAAACCAGTGCTTCCTAGAAAGGTGAGAAAAAGTTTAAATACACGTAATGCATTATGTAGGAAAGCATTTGAAAAAAAATTCTCAGGTAGCAAGGGCTTACCTTCCTTCACCTCAAGGTTGCCATAGAAAGAGGATGTTCTCAGAGGTTACTCTTTTGATTCAAGCATTTTTGAGTCTCATAGGCTTAGTTTTTCATTTGGATGTTTAAATGATATGGGTGTAGCTGAAAAGAAAACTATATAATCTGGGGGAAAAATACATTAAAATAACTAGGGTGCAGGAGCTATGCTGTTCAGGTTTATATTCCACATGAATTATTTCAGATGTTCTTTTATTAAATAATGCAGAATAAACCTATAAAAAGTGTATGCAGGCCTTGAAGGAGTGCCTTTGTATGCCTTTAATGAACTTATGACCAAAATTTTACTCTAAAAAACAATATAACCAGAAGTGTTCCCCAGGACTGGGTTTAGACATTACCTAGAAACAGTGGCAGCCCATTTAAGGAGGGGTTAATGTCAATGGCGGAAGTCAGATATTAGATAACTCATATCTCAAATTAGCTTTTATTCACGCTGCCTTAGTTGCACCAATTAGGATTACACTAAGTCAAATCTCATAACATCTGTAAATCTTTCCAATCAAAAGAAATTTGGTTCAGCCTTCCCTCAGCTGTATTGAAGCAGCATTGTTGCTTCTATTTTGCTTTTTAAAAGTGTGCCCTATCAAAGTTTTATTTCGGTGTCTGTGGGATAGGAACATGCAGAGGTGATGTAATTTATTTGAAGAGTTATGTATAACTTGCCTACAATTACATATCCTTTTTGTGTGCTTGATCTGTGTCTTGTGAATTAGTTATGTCTAGTGCACTGGGACTATTCATAGAAATTTGCATGCCTTCCTAGAACTTAACGATCCAGATGAAGGACTTCGAAGCAACTGCTGAGCCTCTGCAGGAATGGCTGACCACAACTGAGAAGATAGTACAAGGAAGTAGCACTCGGCTCTATGATCTTCCTTCCAAGAGAAGAGAACAGCAAAAGCTGCAGGTGACTTATAAGGGTTCTTAACGCAGCCAGACCTTCCTGTCCCATCCTCCTGGCCTCATCGGTTACTTACAAAAGCTTAATCACTCTAGCATCCTGACCTCTAAATAAGATGGGAACTGTTTCCAAGGTTTGCTGTTGATGATCCTGTTCCATCAAGTTTTGCATCTCCACATTTCTTATGACATGCTGCTCCATTGCTGTAACCGTATGGTGTGCCTTTCTCAGCAAGCCTGCCATATGTCACTTCTATTTTTCATGGCACCTTCATGCTTCTCTATTTCCTGCTTTCTTGCACCCACTCTTATTATTACTGTGCTTGTGCTTTACAGTCTGTCCTTGAGGAAATAAGCTGCCACGAGCATCAGCTCAACAGGCTAAAAGAGAAAGCTCAGCAGCTGTGGGAAGAACAAGCTGTCAGCAAAAGCTTTATGCGCAGAGTGTCTCAGTTGTCTTCTCAGTATCTTACTCTAAGCAATCTGACAAAGGTAATGCATCCAATGTATGTGCTCTTAAGCAACTCCTTTGATGTATGTGGGGAAAAATAAAGACTGAAATGTGAAACACTGCAGTTGTCTTGCTTGCCTGCTCTGTGATATGTCTGAGCTATTCTGTTTTTCACATTGACTTTTAGGAATGGACAGTAAGGACTGTCAACAAAATGTAACTGTGATTTTTTTTTTGGTATTATTTAGAAGTATACTGATTAACAAGTAAATCCCACCTGATTATACAGTAATCAGACTTGATTTTGGTTCTTTCAAGCACTGAAGACATTTTAGTTTTGTAATAAGTGGCATCTGAAAAGAGGTATTTTTCAAAAATTACCAGAGGTGGGATTTTTTTTTAGAAAGTACAGGATGCAGACAAGTTGTTATTTCGTCTCATCCTATAATGATGATTATTGGCATTGTAACTATTTTCACCTAAAAGTAATAGATTGGTCTTCTTAAAAAAAAATTGCCTCTTAAGCTGCTTTTGAATATTCAAGGGGAGGCACAGGCCAAATCCTAAACCATTGGACCAAGAACTGAGTTTAACATAACTCTCTTTTCTTGAGCAGTGCTTCACACACTTCACCACTTAATAGTTCTGCCATCTCTCTAATGTAGACAGATAAGAAAATTGTCATATTAAGACTGTTACTTTTCTCAAAGTTCATGTAATGAGGAAGGCTTGATATATAGCTTACAGTTGCTACAGTAACTAGAATGATTAAGGATGTAGGAAATATGTTTTGGAATAACAAATTCAGAAATATTGGTGTTTAAGGGATTGCTACTTCGTCAATTCCTATTTTTTCTGTAGAAGTAGCAATTGTAAAGCATGTATTTGACTTACTGAAAATTATTGTATGCATGGCCATAATAAGTTCTCATGTCTGCAAACTGAGAAAGTGAAAGAAGCATGAATTACTAACATAGGCTTATGTGAGCAGAACTTGTAGGAGATGTGAGGATGAGCAGGAGTCGTCTAAGGTGCAGGATACCTATAAGCTGACCTATTAGAGAAATCCTGACACTTTTTGGATAGCCATGGATCTTGAGAAAGATCCCTCTCAGTAACTTCCAAAGCCTGTTACATTGGCTTGACTTTAGTTCTCTGGCACAGTGGGAGAGACACACTCTGCCCTGTATTTTTGTTCACCTCAAGCCTTTTAGCAATATAACTTCAGCATTTGTTTTTGATTTGTATGAGCGTCAGTGATTTTTCAGAAGAATGGTTTTACCAGTGGGAGTCATTGAGGAAAACGGGTCTTCTTCAAATATCAGCAAAGTAATATTGCTGCAGTGGTGTAGCCTCTCAGGCTTAAATCTGTCATTGCACTGGCCAATTTCACAAGTTAGCTTCCATTGCAACACTGATATGGAGCTTAGATGTGATTTACCAGATGTTTACGAAAAAGTGAAACCAGAAAAAGTGAAACCAAAAAAGTGAAACCAGAAAACTTTCTAAAGCTTTAGATTTAAAAAATAAAAAATTACATTTCTGAAATTTTCACTTGTGTTTTACATTTGGACAATTCATTTTTGTGTGTGTATGTAAAATTCATTCCATGCTTAAGTGTACTTGTAATTATCAGTGTATGAAGGAAACTTCTGTGTGTAGTTGATGAGACTCTAGAATGAGCCCATGAGTTGGTATGCGGAATATGCGATCCTTTGAATAGCTGTTGGTGCTAATTGCTGTATGAATTGCAGGAGAAAGTTTCCAGAATGGATAGGATTGTAGCAGAGCACCAGCAGTTCTTACAGAGTGTCAAGGACCTCCAGGACTGGGTTGCTGATGCAGTTCACATGTTGGATTCTTACTCTCATCCTACTGTGGACAAGAGTGTTCTGGACAACCGGATGTTAAAACTAGAGGTATGGAAACAGGAGTCCAAAACCTGCTCTTTTTAGATGTATATGAAGAATACAAATATACGATACTTAGTTGTTGCATATTAGCCTAATAAGTGTTGTTTAGCTGCTGATTTTCAGTTTACTCAAAAGTAACTCCTTTTGTAGCTGAAAGAGCTCGTTATTAGAACTTAACTCTAAGAAGTAGATAAGGACCTTAATGACATGGGGAACTGCATATATGGAAATTCTTGAAGTACTCTAAAGATGTTGTGTGGCTAGTAAAGGTTAAATTGAAGAAGTAGGATAGTTACTTCTGTTAGTTTAGTATATTTCAATATATATTCCTAGATCTTAGAGTTGATACAGTTGATTCGGGAAATCTTATCCTATAATTGTTTGCTTTTAAAATGGTGACCACAGTTAAGAAAATAGCATCTGTTGATAACAGAACACAGTAATGTTAAAGGGCACTATTTAGAAGACAATACTTTTCATTTTATTGATGTCTAAGGGTTTTTTTAATAGCCTGAACCTACACATTGAAAGTCACTTTCATTTGTGAAGCCCAGCTGTGAGCCCCACTGTCCATCTTCCAATTCACTACAAGCTGCTAAATACGATCAAGTTCCATTAAAGCTAGTTAGAATGTTCATGTCCAGGTAATGATAAAAGTAAAATATATCCACTCACTTCTTAGGGCCTGCTAGCAGTGAAACAAGAAAAGGAAGTCCAAATGAAAATTGTTCTGACAAGAGGAGAATCTGTTCTACAAAATACCTCTCTGGAGGGAGTACCAGTGATTGAAGGCCAATTGCAAAATCTGAAGGACAGCTGGGCTTCTCTTCTGTCTGCTTGTATCCAGTGCAAGAGGTAAAAAGGGAGTGAGGTATAGAGCAAAGCACTGTCAAAACCTTTGGAAAGTAATTTTATTACTACTGGAGTCAAATTCATGTAACATGATTGCATATGCCAAACACTTTGGGTCTAGAAGTTGTGAAATATTCATTTGAAGTAGAAGAAGGGGGGGGGGGGGGGGGGGGGGGGGGGGGGGGGGGGGGCGGGGGGGGGGGGGGGGGGGGGGGGGGGGGGGGGGGGGGGGGGGGGGGGGGGGGGGGGGGGGGGGGGGGGGGGTTTTCGGGTGGGGGGAGGGGGGGGAGGGGGGGGGGGGGGGGACCGGGGGGGGGGGGGGGGGGGGGGGGGGAGGGGGGGGGGGGGGGAGGAAGCTGTGAGAGAGCCAAGCTTTATTAACACTCACTGTCAATTTACTCTTAAAACTGGATTCCATGTTCGTAATCCTGAATATTTTACCTTGTGTTGCACTTGATGCTTTGAAACCTTTTCAGAAATGAGAAGATTTTTTCATGGACATTAACGGTTGCTCTGTCAAGATCCTGCCTGGTTTTTCACTTGCTAGCATTCCAAAGAACATACTGTAAATTACAGTGTCCAATAGTGCTTCTCCTAATGATAGAATAAAGAAATAAAAAAGGAAAAAATGGAAAATTCTTTGGTGGAGCATCAATAGTTGCAAATATTTAAAGTTAAAGAAACAAAGGTAATTAAACATTAGTATGCAGCAACTTTTGAATGTAAGTAAAGGAGCAGAAAATTTCTGATTCTGGGTCTTATGCTTTCAGTTGCAATTTATTTACTAAAACTAGAACATTTCAGCTAGCTACATAAATGACAGATCTTCTTAATATTCCAGGTTTGGAAAACTTAATTTCTCTTTATTAGTCAAACAGTGCTCCTACTTAAAACCTGTAGAATTTTAACAGATTGCTTATCTTGTGATGCATCTCTCTCATAAATACAGTTTAAAGTACCAGTATATGACTATATCTCACTGCTCAAATGGCATGGGAACTTCCACTATCACAAAAAAATATGTATTTTTTAATTACAGTCAACTGGAAGGAGCTCTCTCCAAATGGACGAGTTACCAGGAAGACGTTAATCAGTTTTCCAGATGGATGGAAAAAGTAGAAGCAAGTATTAATGCTTCTGAAAGGCAACATGCTGAACTGAGGGAAAAAACAGCTGCCCTCAGCAAAGCAAAGGTGTGTTTGATTTACAACAAACCATCAAGTCCATAACACCTTAGAGGCAATAAAACAAACTATCTAACTGCAAGACTAATCTGTGGTCTTGTTTTGATGGTGCCCGATACGTGTTTTTTTCTTTCAATTTTGCAGCTACTGAATGAAGAGGTGTTGAGTCATAACAGCCTGTTGGAGACTATTGAAGTGAAAGGAAAGGGGATGGCTGAGCATTACATTGCTCAGCTTGAGCTGCAAGACCTTCAGGAGAGGTATAAGTTTCTCAAAGAAAAAACAAAGGTACTGTTTTTCTTCATAGCATTCCTTGTTTAGTTGGCAGCAAGGAAAAAATCTTTTCATTGATCATTTGCTTTATAGTTAAATGGGGATTAAGAGTTTGGGGGTAGCTGTAACTTAATATAACAGAAACCTACTAGGGTGATTAATAAATCTGTCTTCCTGTACTGAGCTTCAGATCTTTCAGAAGAATCAGGAGAATAGTCTGAGGAACTCCATGTCAAAAGGTTCATTGACTTAAGCACAGATATAATTTTACCCATTGTGACTGAAACGTTGAAAAAATCTTCGAACCTGTGATTTGCATAAGTGTATGTTTGCAATAAATTTTACCAGTCAGTTGGGTGATTCACAGGTGGTTGACAGCTACAGAGATTTTATTAATGAGCACAAACCTTATTAACAAGTAAACTGACACAAGTGTGACAAGTATCACATTTACTGATAAATGTTGATATTGTATATCTGGAAAATATTAGGACATAGATTAAGATCAGGATGGGGTTTAGGGTAAGATATAATGTAAAAAAGAAATAATTAAAGGCCTGGTGATAGATTTAAAGCTAGGTGATTATCTTCAGTTAACCCAAGTTTCTTCTGTGACAATTAAATAATGACTAATGCATGCTCAGACAGTCAGCATTGCTTCAGGACAGCAATGTAGTAAAATTGAATTTTTTTGTCTCAGTGATGCCTTTGTCATGTAGATTGACAAAACTCAAAATTCAGACAAAATTCAGTTTTTCAAACACATAAGTGATGCACCCTATCTTCCACAACTACAAAAAATGCCATGCTCTGCCTTTCTTTTGACCTTGAGTGAATAAAATTGCTCAGATTTGCCAGAGAGAGCATAGTCATAAGTCCTGGGAAGTGCTGGTAAATACCTACTATTCCTGTTAGCATGGGGATGCCTTAGTATTTACCTTTTTCTCCTGCACAAAACCACACAAGCTGGCTATATTTGCTCAGCTTGAGCAACAGCATGGGAACAATAAGAAATGGACGGTGGCTCACAGAGGCAAGAGTTCTGTATATCTTGCCCCATGTAGCAAGAAGCATTCCTTCTTTCTCTTCCACCTAATATCCCAGACAACTGGTCTTCCCTGTTCCCAGCTGTGGTGATGATATAAGTACCAGGAGTGCAATCAACCCTTAGAAAGAAATTCAAAGTTCAAAGCAAATAGCTGGAAAGTAGGGAATGTTCAAATACTTTACTAATCCTCTGGCCAGGCACGAAACCTGACAAGATTCCCCATAAAAAAAGGGTTTATGGCCCATATTTGAGCAGACCCAGGACTTGTAATTTCCTACAAGCCTCTGTTGAGAGGCAAGAAAACTGGTCTCTCCTTTCCCCTTCCTTCTTCTGGGCATGGACAGGCCTTATAAAAGATGTGATAAGACTCCTGTTTTCCTCCTTTTTCCCTCTAGATAGACCTGTTGGAAATAGGAGGTAAAGCAGACAGTAAGTTCATAGGTTTCTTAAAGTGTTTGTCTTTTTATGAGCCTGCTGCTCTCAAATGCAGCCTGTCTTGTCTCCATCAGAACTTGAATCTCATTCCCATAATTTATTAGAGGATGTGAATTACATGTAGTATATTTTTCTTGCACTTAGTAAGACTTATATTGTGCCAGTATATGCAGTATATGACACCTTTCCTTCTGTACTCCAGGTGTGGTAATATTTTAGTGCTGAAATTATTGTGACTTGCTCACCCACATTCACAGAAGACTTGTAGTCTGTTTCTTACTGCGCTCTGTAGGGACTGCCTGCAAATATCTTCAAACCTAACATAGTAGATGCTTCTAATAGAAGATTCTTCTAATAGAAGATTTCAATTCCATTTGCAAAAAAAAAGTAATGCGAAAAAAAAAGTGCAATTTCTTAGCTTATATGCTTAATCACATCGCATTAATCACTTTAGCAAAGTTAATTTAAATTGCAGTAAAAATCAATGAAGTATTTTGTTATTAAACACTAAGGTGTTATTTAAAAGTAATCCCAGATCAAAGCTCTAAATCTCACAATTTACAAATTTATCTTCTGGGATAAGGATTTTTACACCTACGTGTGCTCCCCCTTTCCCTGTAACCAAGTCATCTTCAGAATCCAACTGCTATTGAATTCTTGGAAAGTTTAGCATCAGATACAAACCTTTTCCCTTGATGATGGCTGAGGTTTATGTTCTCTTGGTTTGGCAGTACACTAAGATATGTATACATATTTGTAAATATTTTCACATGCAGGAGGCTGTAACAAAAGCTGAAGGACTGCTTACCTTACACCAAGAATACCAAAGAAATCTGAAAGCCTTTGAAGTATGGCTGGAGAAGGAGCAGGAAAAACTTGACTGTTTATCACATCTTGTTGGTGATGCCCAGGAACAGGAGGCAACACTCCGAGATTTACAGGTAGGTGATGTGTGACACTCTAAGGAAAAAAAGCAAAAAAAGAAAAAAAGAAAAAAAAATCAATCCTGTGATGGTATAGTAACAGAATATAATGATATAGCAACAGAATAACATTTATTGCCAGACTAAAATTGTCCTGAGAACCACTTGAAATTGCACTGTATATAAATACTTCGTTGCTCAAAAGTGGTACCAGTTAAGGTAGTGGAAATATTGCTGCTCATTTCTGGAAAGAAGTGTCAGGCCTTGAATGAAATCTCCAGACATACTAATCCTTTCTTGAAAGCATTGAATTTGTGTTAGATATTGGTCTATCTGTTCTCTTCCCTGTGTGTTTCATCAAATACGAAAAGTATTTTCATTGGTGTTCCATGTTTTGTTGCTCAGTGCAGGTGCACCTACTTTCAGGCAGTTCCAGTCATGCAGGGTGGCTCCCATAGTGAGGTGGGAACACTACCACTGACTCACTTCAGTGAAAGTGAAAATTGAACACATAGTGCTTCAGTAATTCCCCAGTTATTATCTTAAGCTGACTTAAAATGCTTTAATACCGGTTGTTGAAGGAGCACAAAGCCTGTACTTGAGATATGAAATGTTTATTACCTTATTCAGGATACTGAGAGGGTCTTAGCGTGATCAGGGACTCTGCATATATTTCTGCTCATAATGGTTTTGCTACAAAACCCATTTTGAAAATCTGGTTATGTGTTTCAAGTGAAATCTGAGATGAAACACAATTGTGTTTCATTAAGGTAATTTCCTTGTTATGCTTTCTAATCAGATTGAATCACTTTGTACTTTCTGATTAAGTGCTAATAAGCAAGAGAATGCCATATATGTCCAGAAGAGAGTATCAAAAATTAGTCTGGAGTGTTATCTCAAGCCTACATAAAAATAAATAGGTTTGTTTATTTTAGAAGATTTCTGTCTTCTAAGTTTTTAAAGAGATTCAATTTTAGAATCAGTCTTGCAGTCTGCTTGCCACATCTGGAAAGTTCTGAATTAATGCTGTGGTGAATGGATTCCATCCATCCCATGCTGGCTCAGGCAGCCAATGTTTCAGAACTGATAAACTTGGCAGGAGAGAAAAGAATTCAATGTATGCTTTGTCAATAATTTTCTGCAGTTCAGTTGTCAGTAATAGTGATACTTTAAATGCTTTGTAAATGAGCATGCTGTCACTGGTGTTCTTAGAGGAAAGACTCTCCAATATATATTTAACCATAGATAACTAAAGGGAATGCCCAGCTGTCTTCAAAGAAAATAAGGGGGTTTTTATAGCTTTTATGAATAAAAGCTGTCGGTGTAGGGTGTGTAACTAATTCTTCCTTTACAGGAGCTGCAGGTCCACTGTGCAGAGGGACAAGCATTATTGAATGCTGCTGTCCGTGCCAGAGAGGAGGTGATTCCCTGGGGTATTCCCCAGATAGAAGACAGAACTCTGGAATCCTTACGGCAGGATTGGCAAGTTTATCAGCACAGGCTTTCTGAAGCAAGAAGCCAATTAAATGCCACTGTGAGCAAGCTGAGGTTAATGGAGAAAAAATTTCAGAAGGTAAATAACTGGTTAACCAACCTGGAGGAGAAAGCTGCTATCAGGACTGGGAGGAGGTCTGGTAGAGCAACAAAAGAAATGCAGCTTCAACAAATGAAGGTAAAGAATATTGTTAAGGCATTCTTTAAACAAAATAGTATGTGAGGTTTCCATGTCAATTCCTGGTTGCACTGTGAAAATGAGAGCAAGCTTTTCAATTTATTCTGAGTTAGTGACTAAAATGATGGATCCAAGAGAGCTTTGTACCTTCTAGATCTAGGTTCCTCCCATTGTACTGGTGGAGGTATGGCTGTAACAATGTTGAAATCTGGCAGTGGGATCTGTAATTCATATGCTCTGTAGTGCGTGAAGATGTATTTGAGTACAAAGATAAGCAGTGGAATGGAAAAAAATTAATTAACCCACTGCATTATGAAGTCTCCACTGTGTTGATGTAATAATTCTCCTTTAGTCACTGGAATGAGAAGATATGGTTCTGAATAAACACAAGAAGCAGATTTTAAGCCAGGTTACACATTACAGTAATCTTCAAAACTTCAGGTGAAATCTATAGGAAGTACAGATTGCATTTCTAGTATTGTTTTTTGAAGGGAAAAAAATTTACGAAAAGTATTGGATCTGTTTTAATGAAATGCAGTCCATGTGGGATGAAAATCTTTCCAGCATGTTACATGTTACAATAACTTCCATCAGATTCTGGTTTATTTTCCAGTTGTAAATGAATGTTTACAACCATGTATCTGTTTTCCTTTTCAATGATTTCCTGACTTAGTTACAATTAAATTCCTGATAGTTTGAATCAGTCATGTAAGTTTGATCCTTTCTTTCTCATAGAAGTGGCACGAAGACATTACAATCTATAAAGATGATGTAGAGGAAGTTGGGGTATTGGCTCAGCAAATACTAGAGGAAAATCTCACTGCAAGTAGAATGGGAAGTCAGGCTACACAGCTTACATCTCGCTACCAAACTCTTCTTCTTCATGTCTTGGTAAGTAATGAAAACTAATTCATTGTAACATCATAAATTACCAGTTAAGAAGCAAATACAAACAAGCTTTTGTAATTAGACTTCGTCAGAGTCTATTCATTATTGTAGACTCAATACCATACCATTCACATATATATTCATGTATAATGTATATATTCATATGCATATACAGATAGATTTCATTGGGTCAAATGTATTGCAGAAACATAATCAGGATAATGAAGTAGAATGCCCTGTCAGTATCTTTTTTGATAGTTTCAGGAGAGAAATTCAGGATAAAGTATGCTTGACTGCTGATTGACCTCTAGAGAAATGGTTTCAGGCTGCCACTGATACACATTAGTATGGGGAAAAATTTATTTGGTAAGGTGCAGTCTTCAGGTTACTTTAAGTAGTAATTGCTTCATAGTACTATAATGACAAGTCACAATTCAAAGTTCAAAATATGAGTATATTTTCAGTGTTTAGTATTAATTCAGTTTTATCATTGGTGATTGCCATATGTACACCCTGACAAGAGCTCTGTAAGAATTATCCACTATTTGTGAAATAACTCAAAGCCTGCATGTTTTATCTTTAATAGATTTTATTAATAAATAGCAATTTATTGTTATCTTAAACCAATAGCAATAATAAATGTCTGGGTGGTCCTTGTTTCTTTCCCCTACCTTCCGTATTTTTTTGAAGGAGCAAGTAAAGTTTCTGGAAGAGGAAATACGCTGTTTGGAGGAGTCAGAATTGTCCTTTAGTGCTTACACAAATTGGTATGGAGCTACTAACAAGAACTTCAAAAATGCGATCACCAAATTTGACGTGGTTGATAAAACAGTAATGGAGAAAAAAGTGCAGAAACTAGAGGTACACCTTTCTTAAATGCAATTTTTGTTTTTGTTCATGAACTGGGGGCTGTATTTTAACATACAATGTAACAGCTGCTCAAAATTCTCAAAATTCTGACCTTATCTTGCCCAGAGAAGATAGTGGGATAAGACCACACAAACCTTTCTGTTATCACATCTCGTTAGATCATAGTTTGGCTATCAAAGTTACAAGTAGTCCTAAGTAATAGTCCTATCCTTCCATAAGGCATGCTTGTATCTGTTTTATGTTAGGTTGAAACTTAAAATAAATTCCCATATCCCCAATCCCCCACAATTATACTTTTTTTGTGAACTGTTTATTTTCTGTGCCCTGTGACAACAAGTGGTTCCTATTTCTCTTCATTGAAACACCCATGTTTCATCTCAAAAGTTGTAGATGAGCTTCTTGCATGTCCTGCAGCTTCAGCAGTTTAAATGTAATACACTGAGGGAAAGCTTTCATCTGTTCCAGAATTTGGATTACTCTCCAAATCAGATCCTCTCCTGGGAGCCCTCAGTTTCTCTATTTAAATTCATTTCACAGAGAAATTTGAATTTTTCTGTTAAATTCATTCTTTTAAATTAATTCACAAGCCCAGTGCAGGGCAGAAGTATTTGCCTTATCTGCTTCCTTCTAGCTTGACACACCTTAACTCCAGGCAATTTTGTACTGAAAAGTCCACTCATTTTCCCTAGCAATTTTTTCTGTGTCTGTAGCAAAGTTTGAAAAAGGCACATTTTCATGCATTTTCTTTTAACCAAGATTTCCTTCACAGGTGCTATTGAGTGATATGGACATAGGCCACAGTTTACTGAAATCAGCCCGTGAGAAGGGGGAACGAGCTATAAAATACATGGAAGAAAATGAAGTTGACCAGCTAAGAAAAGAAATTGGAGATCATGTGGAACAGCTTGAGGAGCTGGCTGGTTCCATCAGAAAAGAGCACATGACTTCAGAGAAGTGTCTTCAGCTGGTAAAGGAGTTCTCAGACAAGTATAAGGCCCAAACTCAGTGGGTCATGGAGTACCAAGCCATCTTACATGCTCCTGTGGAGCCAAAGAGTGAACTCTATGAGAAGAAGGCACAATTGTCCAAATACAAGGTAAAAAGGGGTTATCTCTTAGTACTACTAGATTGATTTTCATCTAGTTTTAATTCTCTATAAATCCTCTGATCAGGTATCCAGGTTTCTTCAGTAGGTACATGAGGTGTTTCTGATCTGGATGTCCCAGTCAGCATCAATGAAAACACGAATGATACCTGCCTTTACAAACCAGACTGAGCCCCTGGATTTGAAATGTGAATGTCCTAAAAAGGCTTCCATATCTGAACATTTCCTGTAATGGAGCAAAATCCTTTTATGAGTGCACAAATGAGTAATTGCATTAATAACAACACAGGTGATTGCAGTTGAAGAGAATATAGAAATCAGTTGGTCTTTCTTGACTTCACACATTGTTACTGTTTACATTGACTTAATCAGCTTTCTGGTTAAAGCTGCATGTCCCAGCTCAACTGATATCCCAGACAGCTGCTATGACCTCCCAAATTTTTGTTAGTATTTTAATGAAGTGTTTGGGGTTATTTTCCAGTCATAAAGATGAGTAGAAAATTTGCCAACAAGCCCTATTTCTTCTGATGATGATGTTTTTGTAAAATACTCCAGGATTAGACATGTTTCATGAAATGTATACTGCACTCAGCTGAGGTGGAGTTAACTCTTCTCACGGGAGCCTATACAGTGCTGTGCTTTACATTTGTGGCTAAAATAATGTTGCAAACAAACCAATGTTTTGGTTATTGCTGAGCAGTACCTGCATTGCTTCAAGGCTTTCTCGTTAAAGCTGCCCAGTACCCCTTGTCAGCTTCCCTGCTCAAAGTTTGTATGTTACAGCTGTGTGTTTGCTTCCTACATGTTTGGGCAGTTGTTCTCTCTAGAGTACAGTGCTAGACACTCATCACACTCCATCTCATTAAGGGGACAGCTTTGATAATGCTTTCCCACCTATTTTCATAATCTGTTCCTCTGAGCAAATTTTGCCTCTAGCATTGGCCACTTCATACAGATGAACTCCCTTTGCTTCACGAGCTCCAGACTGTCAGCCTTGCTTCTAGCCACTCTCAAAAGGAGCAGTCGTTTTCAGATGTGTGCAAAGTTGTTGTCCCAGGGCAGGGCTGAGAAACAGAATCCTGCATTGGTAAACAAAGTTCTGCCTATCTGGAAAGGGTGATATAAACCATGGTAGAAGGCTGTGCATCACATCAAAGGGAGGTTAGTGAAACACATCTCCAGTGATTGGTATATAAATTTTAGTTCTTCCTTGCATTGTAGTCCGTACAACAGACTGTTCTGTCTCACGAGCCCTCAATAAAGTCAGTGATTGAAAAGGGAGAGGCACTTTGTGATCTGGTGAATGATGTGACTCTAAAGAACAACATTCAAGACCTTCAGAGCAGTTACCAGGAACTCTGCAGCAAAACAAAGGTAAAAAGGAAGAAACCTGTGTTCTTCCAACTTGCTATATTTTTACCCCTCTGTAAGAAATTAACTGTTTATTTCATGCTGTCATGTCTGTACAAAGAACCAGATACATTTAATTACTTTTGGTGTTTTGTTTTGGTTTGGTTTGGTTTTCCTTTGGAGGGGGGACAGAAGTGACAGGCAAATTTTGAATATGGAAAAAACTACATAAATAAACATAACCAGAGTAGCTGAAATTAATTTTGACTGTGGCAGGTGAGGTCTTTGTGTTCTGTAACACTAAGGGGATATGTATTGGTGACTAGTCTGTGTTCTTATTACTTCTTTTAAAAGCATTTACTAGAATTCTAAATGCATTATTTCTTGAAGGGACAGATGCCCTTAGATTGTACTTTCTCTCATCTCTGCTTGATCTCCACAAACACTGTTTATTTTAGTTATTGAATAAAAGGCACCAGAGAAAATAAACTGCAAGATGGATATAACTTAATTCAGCAAGGGCATTATTAATTAACATTGATTCATTAGTCCATATGTATGTAGTACTTTGAAAGGTCTAATGCTTCTAAATACATCCTAAAGTATGATTACTCCTAAAGCTTTTAATGGGTTATACTCCTAACAAGGATAAGCTCTGCAAACCATGTTAGTACTTATGTTTGACCTAGGCACCTTTAATCGCCAGTCTATCCACCAATAGGAGATGGTGATGGTGATTTTTTTTTTTTTTTTCAATGTTAATTTAGTTTAAAGACACGCCTCTGATCCATACCAAAAAAGTGATGTCCATTGCATTGGATAAAATGTTGGTGGCTGAAATTTAGAGAAGCTTCCTGAAAAGAGTAAATCCTTTTTAACTCAGTGTGTACATTTTTAATTTGCCTACCACAGACACAGGCAGTATGTACGTGCAAAGGCTGTAAGCAGCAGCATTTGGTAGGTGAAGTGCAGTCTCTCAGTGTGTAACAACTGTTAGTGAACTTAATGTCAAGTTGACAGTATTCATTTTCTCAAGTGTTTTCCTCAGTCTTCAAAGTACAGTATTTCATCCGGAGTGAAAATACTGCTCAGTACCACAAAAGTAATTAATTGCAGAGATTTATTCACAGAATAAATGTGTCTTTTGATATCTTCTATTCATATGAGATTCCCTCACAGGAATATAAATTTAGATGATAATTTGTACTATATTTTCAAGTTCTTGGTGGGTTTTGGCTTGTTTGGGGGGTTTATGAACTCGTGATTACCTGAAAATTTAATTTTGGTTTGCATGTTTGCATTGTGGAACTGCAGGCATACGTTGAAACCCTAGAGGTGAGAGTAAAAGAACACGAGGATTACAATAGTGATTTGCAGGAAGGGGAGAAATGGTTATTACATATGTCCAGCAGATTGGCCAGCCCCGACCTCATGGAAAGCAACAATCTTGAAATAATCACTCAGCAGCTAGCTAACCACAAGGTAGGTTTGCTATTGGTCATCTTCCTTTGTAAAATAGAATTTTTCTTCTTTGCTTCTCTGCCTCTGCTCCAGAGCTCTATTTGTCACTCCCCTATTTTATTTCTCTTGCTGCTGTGTAAATAAGCATCATTGTCATTAATGCAGTTAACAAATCTGGCTTGTTGTTAGCATAGTTTCTGGATGAACCTGCATTTGCACAAAGAGCTCTGTTGTACTCTGATCTGAATTCTGTGTCAGATTTTCCCTGAGACTTCTCAGGAAGTGAACCACAAAAACTGGATTTTGGTCATTTTACTCTTGAAGTATTTTTTGTTCTAGCACTTTTAAGGGTGAAAAAAAAATTAAATTAAAAAATTTCTTGGTATGGATCTGCTAACAAGAACTTTAGAAATGTGGTCACCAAATTGGATGTGGTTGATAAAACAGCAATGGAGAAGAAAGTGCCAGAACTAGACATACCTCTATTAGGTTGTTCTAATTCTAGGTTCTTCCATTAGTTTGTAGCATTTTTTCCATTGGTTTTATTCAAGGTGTTGTTATGGTTGCTGTTAGTGCGAATCGTTTGATACCTTTATAGCCAGTGCTTTCTAGAAGATAAAAGAGAGCAAAATCCAACCTACCACTGCCTGAAACTGAGATTCCAGTGGCAAATATTGGTTATTCTTTAAGTAACCTCCTTAGATAAAAAATTGGCTCCACCAAAGTCAATGGAAAGAACTGTCTGCTGTGAAAGGGCTCATGGAATGAGATATGATTCAGCACGAGATTTAGTTTGCATTGCTAGACAAAAGAGAAGCTGGGGAAGCCCTGAAGAGCATGCAACAAATGAAGATTAAGCATCGTCATGGGGTCTGAGGAGGGAGTGTTTACACATTATGACAGTGCTGCTGCTGTTTCTGTGGGGTACCTGTGTAAAAACTTTTGACAATGACTTTACAATGAGCATTCAATCCAATAGCTTGACCATGACAACACATGTTGTCTGGTTTTTTTTCCCCAAATCTGAAGATGAAAATTGTTTAAAGGTGGGAGAAAAAACATTCTTCACCACAGCATGAATCTTCAAAAGTATTTTATCTGTTTCTTAGGCTATCATGGAAGAAATTACTGGATTTGAAGATCGTTTGAACAACCTCAAGAGTAAAGGTGATTACCTGATCAGTCAATGCTCGGAACATCTTCAAGCAAAATTTAAGCAAAATATACAAAGCCATCTTCAGGGCACAAGGGACAGCTATTCTGCCATATGTAGCACAGCCCAAAGAGTAAGTCTTGTCTTGTTTCAAAATTATTTTTTTAATGCCTTTTAAAATAAAGTTCATTATTATTTCTGTGAGTTATTTCTTTAAATGGTATATAACTCTTCCTACTGTTTTCATTTCAATTGAGCCTACAGATTACTGAGCACTTCATAATTCCTGTGCTACAGCTGAATTTCTTTGTGATCCAAACCTCTTGCAACCAGCAAAAGTAGTGGCCTATCAGTTCTTACCTTTATCTTTCCACATGCTCACTACCTTCATGTTACACTAACTTTAGAGCAGCTGCAGCAAAAAAAAATTAGACCTTTTCTACTTCAAAAGCTAGGGAGAAAATTGCAGTCTTAGTGTTGTTAGTTTACATGCATACATAAACAGGTCTCAAGTATGTGCTAGGAAGTACTGTCTCCCTTATTAAAACCAGAATATGCAGTTAAGAGGGGCCAGCTGGGTCATTCTGTTAACCCAATTAGGAGATCAAGCCAGCAGTCAAAAAAAAAAACAAAAAACCAAAAAAACCCAAAAAACCCTAAACAAAACAACCCAAAAATAAACAAAAATAATCTCATACAAAGTCAATGCAAAAATGATGGATACAGAAGAAAGAGAGCATGCTCTTCATTTGCATCTCTATTTTTTCTTTCCAGAAGCTGTGCATTAAATGTTGTCTGTCTTCTTCACATGTTAGCAGTGTGCAGAGAGAGTTTAAGGAGCTTTCAGCCCTTGGTACTTTCATGTACAAGGGCTAAAATAATCAAAGTCTTAATAATTCTGTTCTATCGGCAGTTTACAAGGTAGGAAAAGAGAGACAGTGGTGGTATTTGAAAATGTGATAAACTTACAAAATGTTTTGTTTAGGTGTACCAGACTTTGGAACATGAGCTCCAGAAGCATGTTAATCATCAGGATACTCTTCAACAGTGCCAGACTTGGCTGTCTACAGTGCAGTCAGAGTTAAAGCCACCTACTTGGACACCTTTCAGCCTGGCAGATGCAGTTAAACAGGTAAAAGTTTAGCACTTGGAAAAGCTCAGTTATTCTTAACAAGGTGAGTTCAGATAAGAGATTTAAATTTCTAGAAATTACGTATTTTCTACCCTTCTCAGAAAGCTGTGTAGCCTCAATGTTCATTCCCAAGCCCAAAAGGAATGCCTGGAATGTGAAATAACTTTAGATGAAAAATCAGAGGGCTTTTGCTAGCTCTGCTTAATGCTTAGAAACATGTTACCTGAAAAATGTTGGCTGGTTAGATAAATCTGCTCAGATATTCCATAGATGTGTTTAGCAGAAGGGTTGTGTCTTTCTGCTTAACCAGTTGCCCATCTGTCTGCTGTGTTCTTTATGAGACCTATTTTCACACTCCCATGGACACAGAGTCAGTTATCAGGCAATTAAAACAATTTTTCAGTCTAAGAGCATAGAAGTGCCTGTAGCCCTCATTGAAGAATTCTTTCATTTTTCATCTTGATTATTCTTAGTGACAAAGCATTTTACATTGGATTTGTAACATGGTTTTAAATTTAACTGGTAAGGTGCTAAAAATGCTGGAATTCAGAGCTGTCTCATCCATTTTCTCGCTTAATAGAGACCTTGAAATATTAGAGATGGCAGAAATACTACAAGGGCAGGGGAAGCAGGTTGAGACAGTGAGACCAGCACCTAAGTACCACTAAGATGAATTTCTCATGATCTGTCAGACACTGGAAAATTTTATAAGGACACATTGATAATCCCATAAAGCTTTGGTTCCCATTCATATGGGGAAATTCTGTCCCTGTGCTGAGAATGTGTGTTTCTATCCAAGAAATAAGCTAGCTACTTCATATGTCTCCAGGTGCTTTGGTAATTGGATAATAATCAAGTTTTTAAAGATTATTGCTTTCCATAATTATAACATAGCAACCTTACCTAAAAAAAGAATGTATTTCTACATTTAATTTTATGGGAAAAAAAAAAGAAGGCAAAGTAAAAATACTAAAATGTATGATTGTAATAAGACAAAATATTATTTCCACTGTCTCAGGGTTCATTTTTGAGTTGTCTTCCCTCAGGTTAAACATTTCCGGGCTCTGCAGGAGCAGGCCAATACATACTTGGATCTTCTGTGCTCCATGTGTGATCTGTCAGACGCCACAGTGAAGAGTACAGCAGCAGATATTCAACAAACGAAACAAACGGTACAAGATAACCACAACAACCCACTTTTAATCCTATTTAGAGCTTTAATTCTGCCTTGATCTGTTCCCTTTTGAAAGGTCACATTGGGTAATGGTTTAAAGAAATGTCATCTTACTTTCATCTTAAGTATTTCTGTAGAGATAGTTAAATAGTTTTCTCTTTCTGCTTTTTTTTTTTTTTAATTATTAAATCCATACATTGCCATCCTGGTACTAATAAAAAGACATGCAACTAAGGTAGCAAAAGGTACTTAGGCAATGTTACAAGATGTTGATCTACAGCTACAGAAATATTATTCTGTGGAAGAAAACCTGATTCAAGTTATACTTTAAAAAAACACAATTCAGTCTAATCTTCTTTGTGTTTTAGTAAATCTGAGACATAACTTATTGTTATTATTTATTCAACAATAGACTGATGTTCATATTGGCCTATATTAAGAGATTACTAATACAATAATCATCACAAAAATAAAAATCATGATGATTCAGTTCATGACTCAAAGTGCATTTATTTCAGCATATTAATTTATAGAAGTGTTCCTCAACTTTAAGTTTTCAAGTCACTTAATGTTTAGGTTTAAAATAGACCTATAAACTTAAGTTATTGGAAAAGAAGAATTATAAACATTCCTCTTGCTGTAAACATGAAAAATTTAGTCTCTCTTTTACACAGACACACAACCAAGGTTTTGAAACTACTTCTAACAAGAGTAAAAATCTAATACATACAGTAACAGTATTCCATACCAGAGAAGGGAATTGTACAAATCCAAATAACCCATAAAAATATGGCAGTCCAAGAATGGCTGAAAAACATCCCAACCATCTGAATAAGATTCTCCTTTGACATACAAAGCAGTGAAATGTTTTTAGGAAATCACAGATGGTATAGTGCTGAGTACTAAGCTGGTTGAGTGTCTAAATCTTAAAGGCAACAGACTGCTGTATTTAGAGCAAAAGCAGCTGTGTCACTATTGGTGTAAGAGGATTGATGGGCTCAGGTCTGGTAAGCATTCTTCTTACTCGCATTTTAGAAGAGGCATATAGGCAAAATAACTGCTAAGCAAATTAAATGGAAGTGTTTAGTTGAAACTTTTATGTAGGGTACACTCTAATAATATTCTTGGCATGCAGTAGACTAAATTATACAATTAATTTAAGCTTTAACAGAAGACAGAGCATTGAAATACAACCACTTACAAACTTAGTTGCTTCTCTCAACGGTGAATGATAATTAATTTATTTTGTTGTTGTTGTTGTTGTTAGACAGATTTCCTTTGATAGGTACAATTTTTGTGAGTTTTGAAGGTTAAGACTCTTTTTGTGGATAATATTAGCCCCTTCAGAATCTGGTGCAGAAATTGCTTTAGTACAGTATTGTGCTCAGAGGAAGAATGGTATTCATCCTCCATTCTCCAAAAATAGATGCATTAAAGCATTCCTACTCCATTTCTTTTCTTCTAGATTGAGCAACAGATAATGCACTCACAGTATTTGTCTCAAGGTTGGGAAGAGATCAAACAACTGAAGGCTGAGCTCTGGATCTATTTCCAGGATGCAGATCAACAACTGCAGAATTTAAAAAGGAGACGGGCAGAGTTGGAGCTAAATATTGCCCAGAATATGGTACTCCAGGTTAAGGTAAGGAAACTTTGGGTTAAGAACAGAAGGTAAGGAAGAAGTTCATCCTGTGGCTGATAGTATTTTATGATTTATATTGTATGCACATACTGCATACAATGTCTAATATGCTCTAAGCAAGAGCAAAGGAGATGGAGGAAAGAGTGTTTCCTTGTTGATGCTGCAGGGTGATTCAGAGAGCAGAAATACTTTAGTATTTTTCTAGCTTAGTTTTTTTTTTAAATAATAGACAACTTTCAGCCTACTATCTGATTTGCCTTTGCTTTTAGAGTAGACTAAATGCTGATCACAGTGGACCTGAAGATAGGCAAACTGTGTTTGCTAAATTATTTTATTTCTATACTTCTAAATAGTTTAGAAGTATTTCAAAATTAGTCAACAATACTATCTGATGTTGCTGATCTCTAAGAAGAGGTGTGACAGAAACACAATTTAATTAATGAGAAAAATGCCTTCATATCTTCTCTCATTCATTCCAGAAAAGAGACATTTTATGACCATTCTGTACACATCATAACCAGTAACTTAACAAAAAGATAATTTCTTCAACAAATTATTAAATATGTGGGGTTTTCATTTTTGTTCTAGACTTTGCTTGTATTCTTTTTTCTGATGTGCCAAGAGTTAGGTGAAAAGTAAACATCACTTCCTCTCCACATCTCTTCTACTCACACTTTGGAACAAAGTCAAAGCCTTTGAAGATGCCTCAGCACAATTTGGACTGAAAGCTGTTATACCAGCTATCATTAGAGTCCAGGAAGAAGAAGGAGTCTCTATTTCTTTACTCTTTCAGTCAATAGCTTTGGATTATAAGGAAAGGGAGACACCTGCTGTACTGTTAGATGTGGCACAAGGTGTGTTTTTTCTAATAATTTGCCCTGGTAAAGGAAGATACCTAGCTCTATTTGAAGCCATCGTGAAGAGGAATGAGGCAGAGCTGGACATGGGCATGCTTGTTTAGTTGTAGTAACTGGAACTAGTTAGGAAAAGATTATATTTACCTTAGTATGTAAGGACTGAAAAACATTTGTTCAGTTTTAGTTGTCTGTATATTGTGTATTCTTTTTGGGATCTCCCTGACTTCTTATTTGGTAGGATGTGTATGCAGATGAACTCTTTTAGTTACTAGTTATTAGCTCAGACAGCAATCACACCTAGGTAATCCATGGTTTTGTTTCAATAATGACAGTGGTAACAGTTGCTGTTACAGAAGTAGGAACAATACAGAGTATGGATATGGAGGCTCACTGACTCATGGATTCTGCTTCCTATTTTTAGTCTCTAATGAAAAAGGAAAAAAATGAGTTAGTAATAGTACTGGGAAAATGAATTATTCTTGTGAGATTGAAGACTACCTTGCATGTTTTAGTGTATGGTGGGAACTGTGCTAGTCCAGAAGCCTGGACAACAGGATGTGAATCACGAATTCTGTTTATCACTGGCACTTGGAAACTCCTCTGGTTTGCTTTAGCATCTATTACAAACTTGTCTTTATGTGAGAAGATGGGGAGGAGGGTTTGGAGAGGAGTGAAAACACTTCTTCCAATTTACATTGCCAGAGCATTGTCCTGGGCAGTCTAACATTATATATTAATATAATATATATAATTTGTCTATATGCAATTTATTTAAATTTCATTTTTTAATTTTGAATGCATGTTATTATATTGGGTTCAACTTGTATCTTTTTCAGGAATTCAGTCAGAAGTTGCAGTCTAAGCAGTCAGATCTCACCTCTGTGACTGAGAAGATGAACAAACTAACCCAAGGGCAGGAATCACCTGAACACAAGGAAATAGGAGAGCTGAACAACCAGTGGCTGGATCTCTGCCTTCAGGCACATAGTTTCCTCATGCAGAGGGAGGAGGATCTGCAGAGGACAAGGGATTACCATGATCGCATGAATGTCGTTGAAGTTTTCCTGGAAAAGCTCACAAAAGAGTGGGACAACCTTGCTAGGTAAAAAAGGAGTCACATCCACAAAGCAAACTGTGCATACATGCTGAAAGTGCTGCTTACAGAGTGTCTTTAAGTGGGAGCTGTTAAAAATCCCTTTTTGCATGCTTAATTAAAAGCACATGTCCCTTATTAATTATCAGGCAATTAATCATTTCTGTTTAGATTAAGAGCATTTGGGACGCCAGATCTTCAGTGTTTGTCTTTAAGGCAAGTACTGATTGATCCTGTCTCAGGGTATAGCATTTCCTGATGTTTCAAGAAGGTTGCCTATTTCATTTGAACCCCTTCATTTGTGGTGGTTCATGAATTCATGGCTCATTCACTGGTTCATTTTCATTGTGATACGGTGTTATATCTGTTAGACTATTATATTAAAGCTTAATAACTAGTCCTAAATATTTGCAGCTGCTTTGCATAGGATAAGCATACCAGCTGTGAATAGAATTGGGAGTGTATTGCTGCTCCTGTCACTGTCATGGAACAAGATTCACTTCAACCTCAAAACTTGCTGTTGTTCGTATGTGCTATACAGTCAGTGTGGTCTGTATTCATGTAAATGTGTATGGTCAGCCTGATGACCATAGAAAAGATGAAAGGGAATAAATCTGTGAAGTTTTTAAATTAGTGTTCAAGGCTGCTACCTTGAAGTGAATCTGAAAACTGTAGGTCTTTATATCACATTGATTTCAGTATGGCTTATAATTAATCCTGACTTCTTATAGAATCCTTGAAATAGGATCTAATAACTCATTTTTGTCCTGTCCTTTTTGATAACAGATCTGATGCTGAAAGTACAAATGTGCACCTTGAAGCTTTGCAAAAACTGGCAGTTGCACTACAGGAAAGGAGATTTGCTCTGGAAGATTTGAAAGATCAGAAGCAGAAGATGATAGAACATTTGAATCTTGATGATAAAGAATTAGTAAAGGAGCAATTCAGTCATTTTGAACAGCGCTGGACTCAGCTGGAGGACCTTGTCAAACGGAAAATTCAAGTTTCTGTTTCAACCTTAGAAGAGCTCAACTTGGTGCATTCCAAATTTCAGGAACTAATGGAATGGGCAGAGGAACAGCAACCTAGTGTCTCGGAGGCTCTTAAACAGAGCCCTCCTCCAGATATGGCTCAGACTCTTCTCATGGATCATCTTACCATTTGCAGTGAGCTTGAAGCCAAACAGCTGCTTCTGAAGATGCTTGTGAAGGATGCTGACAGGGTGATGACCAACCTAGGGCTCAATGAAAGGCAAGAACTGCAGAAAACAGTGTCTGATGCACAGTACCACGTGGCTTGTCTCAGCGATCTGGTTGGCCAGAGGAGAAAACACCTGAATAAAGCACTGTCTGAAAAGACCCAATTTCTCATGGCAGTCTTTGAGGCTACAAACCAAATTCATCAGCATGAGAAGAAGGTGATGTTTCCAGAACACATTTGTCTTTTGCCAGAAGATGTGAATAAACAGATCAGGACTTGTAAGAATACCCAGGCTAATCTGAAGGCCTATCAAAATGAGATCACAGGGTTGTGGGCTCAAGGAAGGGATTTAATGAAAGAAGCAACAAATCAAGAGAAGAGAGAGGTGTTAGGTAAGCTGCAAGAACTACAGAATGTGTACGACACTGTTTTACAAAAGTGTAACCAGAGGTTGTTAGAACTGGAGAAAAATATTGTTTCCAGGAAATATTTCAAAGAAGATTTGGATAAAGCTTGCCATTGGCTAAAACAAGCTGATATTGTCACATTCCCAGAAGTCAATGTAATGAATTCTAACACTGAGTTACACAGCCAGTTGGCAAAATATCAACAGATTCTTGAGCAATCTCCAGAATATGAAAATCTGCTACTTACACTGCAAAGAGATGGCCAAGAAATCCTACCATCGCTTAATGAAGTGGATCATTCTTATCTAGATGAAAAACTTAACAGCCTCCCTCAGCAATTCAATATTGTCACTGCTCTGGCAAAAGAAAAACTATATAAGGTTCAGGAAGCAATTTATGCCAGAAAAGAGTATGCCTCTTTGATCGAGTTGACGAGTAAAGCTCTGACTGAGCTAGAAGACCAGTTTATTAACATGGACAAAGCTCCATCTGCTGTCTCAGCCAAAGAAGCTGTGTCACTCCAGCAAGCCTACAGAGATCTCTTAGGTGAAGCCATGAGCCTTGCTGCAGCAGTGGATGAACTGAACCAGAAGAAGGAGGCTTTTCGAAGCACTGGCCAGCCCTGGCAGCCAGATGAGATGTTAAAACTTGCCACACTATATCACAAGTTGAAGAGGCAAATAGAACAGAAAATTAACCTGTTGGAAGACACAATAGAAGCATGCCAGGAGCATGAGAAGATGTGTGTGCAGTTTGAGGCACAGCTAGAGACAGTGAAAAAGGAGCAGGTTAAGGTGAATGAAGAAACTCTCCCAATAGAAGAAAAGTTGAAAATATACCACTCTCTGGTGGGCAGCTTGCAAGACTCAGGAAGTCTTCTGAAGCAAATAACTGAACATCTAGAAACCCTTTCTCCTCAGGTTGACCCATCTGCATATGAGACAACAAACCACCAAGTTCAGGCTTGGCAAGAGAAGCTGAAGTCTTTGCATTCTGCCATTGTTGACACGGTGATGGAGTGTGAGAACAGACTTGTGCAGAGCATTGACTTCAAGACAGAGATCTGCCGCTCACTCGACTGGTTGAGGTGGGTGAAAACAGAACTTAATGGAACATTAAGTTTGGACCTCAAACTGCAAAACATCCAAGAAGAAATCCGAAAGGTTCAGATCCATCAAGAAGAAGTCCAGTCGAGCCTCAGAATAATGAATGCACTGAGCAATAAAGAGAAGGAGCGCTATATGAAAGCAAAGGAGCTGATACCTGCTGACCTGGAAAACACTCTTGCTGAGCTGGCAGAACTGGATGGTGAAGTTCAAGAAGCTATACATGTGAGACAGGTTAGTTCACCCAAACCATCATTAGTTTCTTGGTCACAAAGCTGAAAAAGATGGCTCTGTGGCTTTATCTTTACAATCATCATAGAAGGACTCTGTTTAGTAACCCTACTGTTTTTTAAATTACACAGGTTACTGTGATTTTATGTTTGTGACTCTCCCTTTTATTTCAGGCTACCTTGAATAAAGCATATGGCCTCTGCCAAAGGTACTACCAAGTGATGCAGATAGCAAATGACTGGCTGGAAGATGCTCAGGAATTTCTACAATTAGCAAGAAGTGGTCTAGATGTTGAGAACTCTGAGGAGAATCTAAGGAACCATGTTGAATTTTTCATCACAGAAAGTCAGTTTAACGATAATTTGAAAGTGTTACAAGGCCTTGTGTCTGAGATAGAGCCCTTTTTACAAGCCACAGCAAGCGAACAGCTGTTGCAGAATGTAGCTGCATTGGAGGAAAAGGCTAAAGTGACAGAGCAAGAAGCTAAAACCCAGCAAGAACAATTACAAAGGTATATTCTTCTTTTTTTTTTTTTAATTCTTTCATTTTACCATCATCTTATTGGTAATGAAATAAAGAAACAGAACATTAATTGAAGTTTTTAAATATTCGTTCTGCTTTTGAGAGAAGTGGATATTGGGTATTCAGTGCTCTTGGATTCTGCTTTCTTTTCTGTCCTTGACCGACTAGTTGCATGATCTTAAAGATGCTCTGGTAGAATTATGTTAAGCTTGGAACCACACAGAGAAGAGTAGGGAATAATTGTTCTTTATTTCACCTGACACAAGACGTATGCACAAACAAATTAAATTGAAGCAGACATTTTGAACTAAAAGGAAGTACCTTTTTAACAAGCATAACTACTGAATTCCGTAAGTTTGGGTAGGTTTAAACCACAACATGGGCAGTCTCTGAGGAAAAGTCAGATAAGGGCTATTAAATGCCCAGCTGTGTTTTCTTTAAGGCATAGCTGAAAACCAGGACCATATGCTTCTATCTATGCTGTTTCCCAATAATCTTTCTTTTTCTTGAAAAATACTGTGTAACAGCAGAACCAAGCTGTTGCATTGAAAACTAGGTACAATAGTATATCTGATTTTCAAATGTTTTTATATAGCATTAAGTTGTTCTTTCTGAAACTGTATTTGTTTAAGGTGTGCTTCTGAGTGGCTGGAGTACCAGACATCAAGGCAGAAGGTTATTGAAGTGATGAATGATGCTGAGAAAAAATTATCTGAATTCTCAGTAGCTAAAGCTGCTTCTTCTCATGAAGCAGAAGAGAAATTGCTAACACATAAGGTAAGGTCCTGATAATTTCATGAAATCCTTCTCTTTTAAGTTAAAATGAATGTATAATATGTAGATCCCTACCTGTGGTAACATGAATTTGAGTTTTTATATCTTTACCTGTAGCACTTAACTGTGTCATAACACACCAAGACATGTTTAGTTCTGTGCAAAACACACATTTTATTTGTGGAGCGATGGAGACAGATATCTTTAATCACTTTTCAGCTTATTGTCTGTCTATGTGCCTATGACTGTAGAGAAGTGCAGAGTCAGGAGGTTCCTAAAAGCTGTGGGTCTCCAAGCCCCAAAATTACATACCCTTCAAGCAACTCAGATCAGTAGAAACATCCATCTACTTTTGGTCATGGAACAGTTTTACTAGGACAGGAAGACTTGGAGTTTAATATTAACTCTTGTGTAGTCTAAAAGCAAGAAATATAGCTTAAAAAAAAACTTCCTGGTTTTTAGGGTACTAGTCAGTTGCTTTAATATAGACAGTCAGTGACACTTCAGACATGCTGCCAGCTGTGTCTTGTGATATCAAGAATCTCCCCTAAGAGTAATGTCATGTCTGCCCATGATCCTTGGGTATTTAAAATGTTGTTAAAGAGGAACAGGACATAAATATACATAACCTGACATAAACCTACATAAACCTGAATTGCTTCTTTCATTTTTAGACTGTTTACAAGCCAGTCATAGCTATAAGAAGGACCCTGAATGTTTATTTTCATCCCTTTTGAGGGACTATCAAGCAAGAGAAAAGCTGATTACACCAGATTTCTGCTGCTTCCAGAAGCTTGTATTTTGGACCGAGCAGCTGTAGCTAATGACTGCCTATGAGAAATAAAGTGAGACCTAGCCACCTCACTCGAAATACAATACCTCCTCCTCATCTGCAGTGGATGGGGGTGGTTCACCTAACTACATGTTGAATACTAATGAGTAGTCTTGTGGAAAAGGAAAACAGTGCTTATTTTTGCTTTTTCAGACTCTCGTGTCCGTAGTGAATTCTTTCCATGAGAAGATCACAGCCCTAGAAGAGAAGGCTTTGCAGCTGGAAAAAATCAGCAATGATGCCAGTAAGGCATCTATAAGTAGATCCATGACAACAGTTTGGCAGCGCTGGACACGGCTCCGGAATGTAGCCCAGGAACAAGAGAAAATTTTAGAAGATGCACTGCAGGAATGGAAGGGTTTTAATGATAAGGTAAATTCTAGTCTTGGTAAATCCTCCCCTGAGGAAAAATAGATTTTTCCTCGTTATGCTGCCTTATTAATCATCTTGAGGTAGGGAAAACTGATAGCAAAAATTACTGATTTTTTCCCTCAGATCAGAAAAACACAGCTATGAAAGATCCAGGTTTAGAATCGTTGCCTCCAAAGTTTGGACTGTTCTTCTCTATGCATACATGTATAGTAACAGTAGATTTCTGGTGATTCTTTAGATTCTTCTCCTGTTACTTCTCCTCAGATGTTCTCAATTATGTTAACCTCTTTTTTTTTTCTTTCTTCTCTCTTCTCTTTCTTCTCTCTTTTTTCTCTCTTTCTTCTCTCTTTCTTTTTTCTTCTTTTTTCTTTTTCCTGAAGAACATGTAGTTGCTCCTTTTAAGTGCAAGAAGTGATAGTAGTGCCTGTGACTGCTCGTTGATCATATGTCTTTTTTTCCCCTTATATCCTACCTGACTCTTTTTATCTGTCATTGTCCATTATTTATACCCAGATAGCAGGTTCTCTAAGAATGAGGATAATAATTTTGTTAAATGCATGACTTGTGCCAAATATGGGTGTGCCCCAGGGTAGAGCTGTAGTTCCTATGGTAATAAATATAATAAATGCTAAAGATTATAAGACACCCATAACTGGACAAAAAAATCCCTTAGCAAGTCCTAATCCCCTGTGAAGAGCAAAGGACTTGGCACAGTAAAGCACAAACCCTGTACTACAACAGTTTTATAGAATCTAAATGTACAGCACTGGGTCTAGCACCTTTCAGTGTTACTTGCTTCTTTTGTAATTTTATTATTAACAAGACTGCATCTCTTTCCAGATTCAGAAAGCCACCATAGCTATAGATCAGCTACAAGGTCGCTTACCAGAAAGCTCAGTGGAAAAGGCATCCAAGACAGAGCTCCTGGAACTCCTGGATTACCACGGCAGTTTCCTGCTGGAGGTGGACCACCAGCTATCATCTTTGGGCCTGCTCAAACAGCATGCTGTTAGCATGCTTCAGGATGTGGAAGTAAAGACTCCATCTCAGAAGGAACTACCAGTTATGCAAGAAATCAAGGCAATGCAAGATCGATGCCACAAGTAAGGAAATATTTTGAAAGGTTCACCAGAAAAATGGTACCTAGCAGTTCATTATTAAGAGCTTATGTATCATTTTTATATCATTAACAATTAACATGCCTAAATAAATATTAGCTATTATTTTCAAATAAGCATCAGTTTTAATTTAAAATTACTTTGAATTAATTTTGAAACACCTTTTTTTGTGATTATTTTTTATTTCCATCAGAAAGAGTATGCTTTTTAGAATATGTGTTTCTTTTCTTGCATAATAATATTACATAAAAGCTGCATAAACTGCATTAAAGTTATAACTAATTTTAAACACTTGATTGCTTCTCACATTAACAGTGATTATTTATCTTTTTGTACCCTCTTTTTATTAGTTTCTCACTTTGTTTCCCTTGTTTGAAGCACTTAGGTGCCAAAAGTGGGTCCTGTATGACATTTACAGGGGAATGTAGAGCATATGCAAAATATAACTTTTCACCTCAATGCTATGCAAGTGTTTATCTAAATCTAAAACATTTTCCTGTCATGTAGAAAACAGGAAGTTTTATGTTACGTCTTATGTTAAGACACATATCAACCTCATTACTACACTAAGATACCATTAAGTGGATCTCCATGGTGGGAAGACAAAGAGAAATGAAAAATTACAAAACTGTAAACCCTGCATCAAGCCTGTGCAAATTTTATTGTGTGTGTGTATAAATAATTATAGTAGAACAGCAATCTCTGTAGAAAATGTGTAGATATAAGTACTTTCACAATTCCATTTTTCATTTACTTAAAATTGGTTTCTAAGATATAGATATCTCCTGCTCATGAAAATAAGGCATGGTTCACCTGTGCAAGGTTATGCAAACATAAATGAAATATGGGAATATCAAAGATCCCTGTCACAGGTATAAGAGTTACAAGTAGTCCAACAGAACTCTCACAGAGGTGTCATTTTTTACAGGAGATCCAAGTTCCTGAGGAAAGTGCAAAAATTCTTAGTGGAAGTGTGGAAATAGGCCATGTTCATATGCTTGATCTTTAATTTATCCTAAGTGTTCTGCCAATGCAAATCTCATCAATAGGAATGGAATTTCTCTCATGTTATTTTACATTCTAGATATCAATATCAGTCTCGCTCTCTAATTAGTGTAGAGAAATAAACAAGTGTAAGATACAGTTTTTCTGACCTATTTTAGAAGTTTCTTTTGGAATGGCAATCAATAACCCTCATTCATGCCTTGCAATTGCCTTTTTCCTGTACTGACAATCAGGGCAGTCTGTGGTGATGAGCTCAGATGTAGGGATCTCTATTGTATACATTTACATTTTTTCAAATTAATTGCATGTTTGAAGTCCAAACACATAAAACCAAAGAATGGACATGAAAAAATTAATTTATTTTTCTGGATGTGGTGCTCTTAATCATTATCTTTATTGTTTAGTATTTTTTGACAAAGCAGTGTTTCTAGACATTGCTTAAATCTTCACAAATGGTTATTGTTTCTTTCTGAAGCATGCAACAGAAAGTTAAAAAGGGCATGAAGATGGTGAAACAGGAGCTGAAGGAGCGTGAGGAGGTTGAAGCAGAGATTAATATTGTGAAGTCCTGGATCCAGGAAACAAAAGAATATTTATTAAGTCCTGATGCGGAAGTGGATATTCAACTTCAGGAGCTGCAGGTATACCAAATTTGTCAACTTCTACATCATAATATTTATCTTCATTTTAATCTGCTAGTTAATGTAAATAGTTTCAAGATCACCACAAATTCAAATTAGACAATATTCATGAGTTTTTTTAGTAACCCACTAGACAAATTCATAAAGCATGAAGTAAAATATGGACTGTGATATTTTATTTTAAAGATACTTAAGATGTATTCTCATTGTTCTTAACAATACTGTTTCTTCTGTCATTAGTCGCTCTTTGGTGAAGTTGCTACACATCGCCAGGCTGTTGAAAAACTTGCTGAACAACAACAGAATAAATACTTGGGGCTTTATACCATTTTGCCTTCTGAACTCTCTCTTCATTTAGCAGAAGTTGGACTGGCCCTTGTAACTGTACAGGATCAGGTAAAATGCAGTAGATGAGTGTGTAACAGATCTATGGCCCTTCTTCAGGCTTTATAACTTTATAACAGCAGGTATCCTGCTGTTGCCAAACTGGCAACACAGAATCGTTTTAGGACCTTCATCCTTTGAATTAAAGTTAAATGAAAGTTAATTTCCTTTAAGGAGGAGTGATTTCTGATTATTAAATTTAATTCTTACTGTTGACAGATTCAAACCAAAGAAAGAGAAACTCAGCAAATCAAAACACTGAATCAAGAGTTTGATCAGAAAATCCAGGGGATAGCAAATGAACTAAATACCATTCTTTCCAAACTGAAAAAGAAAACAAATGATATAGCACAAGCTAAACTTGAACAAAAGGTAAGACAAGGCTTTCCTTATGTGGTTGTGCCATAAATTTTTCTGAACTGGGACACTCACTTCATCACCAAAATGTTGTTTGTGAAGACTTGCAGGACACATTTTTTTTAATTAGTTCAACCGAAGAATTATACAGAAATGATGGTTACCTGATGAGATTTTTAAAACTATGTTTTTGCAAACTGACCCACACAGGTAATAATATTTGGAGGAAGCAGCTGAGTGTTAAAGTCAGACGGACAAAGACATGGTTCCTTTAAATATTGAGTATGACTCCAATCTGGGAAAGCCTGAGGAACCTTCAAACTGCTCCTTGTTTTCGTCTGTACTGAAAATATCATTATTTATGATAAATAAATCAATAGAATTTTACTTGTAGCCCATCTCACATCATTTGGCTCAACAATTAAATAAAGTATTACTCATACAAATAAGGGTAGTGCGAAGGACTCTTGGTTCTTTTTGAAGGTTTTCTTAAGGTATGTGCCAGACTCAGAAAAAATCATCTGTACTGAAGTGTAGTGGACAAATTAGGATTATCATATGAGAATAAGGGATTCTGGGGAGAGGAGAGATGGAAAAGGGGTTGGCTGAGGATTTGGGTTTGGTTTTTTTTTTGTTGGTTTGTTATTTTAACTAGGAAAATATAAACTTGACTGAATTACTGTCTGAAATTGCACAAAGCATACAAAATAGGAGAAGATTTTTCATGACTGGTATGTCATAAATTACCTGTTTATTTTCATGAGATGCTCAAGATGTTCCAATATACTGTTTGCTTTGCAGGAAGCGTCACTGAACTGTATCCCTGGTATATCTCCTTGATTTCAGTAAGAAGGCAGAAGGGCACTGAAATCTGCTTTCTTATGTTGCATAAATGAAAACTGTCACTGGAGATGTAGTAATGTTCAAAGTGCTTTTATGCCAGCATTTAGCTGATATTCTTGAGACTGGGTTGGCTTTGGTTATAGCAGTAAATATTTTCATATTAACATTGAAACAGATTGTAAAAAAATAAAATAAAAATCTGTTTCAAAAACATGTGAATCAAGTCAAATAGATCCTTCCTTCACAAACATAAATTCTGCATAATATCTGTAGTAAATATGTTTATTTATGCTTGCTGTAATCTGTATGTCTTTGTATTTAGATGAGTGGTTTAACATCTGTCTTTGTGTCTACATGTAGACAGTTATGTCTCCAAGTTCATGGAATAATATTGATTTATCATAACAATTGATCGTAACTTGCACTCTGAGGTGTGTCTGCCAGGACAGCCCTAACCTGAAGAGCTTGAAGTAACTTCTTGAAGCACCTGTAGCAGTGTTCTGAATGATTGCAGTTTAAATTTGTAGAAATAATTGGAGAGAGGCTAGGGTGTTTGTCTAAGCAGTAGGCAAGAGTCAATGGACAGAAACTGATGCACAGGAAGTTCCATCTGAACATGAGGAAGAAATTCTTAACTGTGTGAGCATTGGAACAGGTTGTCCAGAGAGGATGTGGAGTGTCCCTCACTGGAGATATGCAAGAACCATCTGGACACAGTCCTCTGCCATGTGCCCTAAGGTGACCCTGCTTGAGCAGGGAATTTGGACCAGATGACCCACTGTGGTCCCTTCCAGCCTAACCTGTTCCATGATTCCATGTGACTTATTTTATTTACTTTAGAAAAACAATTAATTTTTAGCACCTTGGATATAAAAAAAACAAATTCAAAAATAATCAGTAACATCTTCTCAAGAAACTGTAGCCCAAGAATATACTATAAATCTATAAGAAACCTGAAAATCTTTTTAGGCTTCCTTCTCGAAATATTTATGACTATGGTAAGAAAAATTGATTTTAAACTGTGTTTCTGTTGAAACAGTCTAGCACAATCAGATTGCTCCTGCATCAAGATCATGCTATGAAAATGCAAGTTTCAAATTACAATTACATTTTTCATAATCCATTAATGAGTAACTACACTTTTATGAGTTTATAAACTTATATTTTAACACAGCAATAAAACAAACCTCTTTTCCAATAAATAAAAATCCTTGTTGTGGCACTCTGTGCTGACAATTAGTTTCAGAAACAAAAGGTGCCTGAGAACAGTTAATGTCACACTGAAGTGACTCAGTTTTTGGCTACAGCAGGGAAAACGGTTATCCATTCCAGCCAGGAAGCCAGAGGAGAAAGAGTAATGGCACATACTTAGGAGATGACCAAACATCCTGCTGTTCTGCTTTCCTGCTTAAAAATGGAAAAAACTATAGAGACTTTGGACAGGGTATAAAAGTTGCAAGTTGGACTAGAAATAATCAACCAAAAAGCTAACGCTTCCTGGATCGCTGATTTTATTGTTTTTCTGTCTAGATCCTTGGTGACGAGTTGGACAGCTGCAATATAAAGCTGTTGGAATTAGATGCATCAGTCCAGGACTTTGCAGAGCAGAACGTACCCCTGGCTAAGCAGCTAGCTAACAGGGTAGGGAAACTCTCTACACTGCACCAGCAGACCATACGGCAGGCTGAGTACAGAGCAGCCAAGCTCAGTCAGGTATGATCTTAAATCCTTTCTGCTGTTTCCTTTCAGAACTAGAAGGAGCATGCAAAAATCTCATTTATTTTCCTGGAGTTATGCCAGACAGGGCATTCCTTGGCACATCTGCCTATTATTAGTCAGAGCTTGCATCACATTCCGAAGAGACACAGGTCAAATATGAGGGTGAAATAATTCTCAGATGGTACTTTAACACCCTCTTGCATGCATCACCTACTGTTTGGTTCCTTTGGTGCCCTAAAAAGATTGTAGATCTCACAAACAGTAGCTTGCCTGGAAGTAGTACCTCACTGTGCTTCTCAGGGTCTCTGTTTTGTCACTATTACATGTATTTGCAGCATTAAAAACAAAAGTTTAAAAAAAAAATATTTTGCCCTAGTCCCAATCCATAGAGGGTGACTATAACATGCATTCAATAAAAAAGCCTATATGCAATGGCCCTGATAATGCACAATATTTATGCAATATTTTGGTGTTCATAAAGATGCATCCCCTGCAGATAAAAGTCTCTGAAATTAATTCTTTCTTCTGTTTTTTTCCTTAATTGTTCTTATCCCCAGCAAACTCTAGCTAAAAGCAAATAAATGGATTTTCTATGGTTCTGTCATTAGTACCCTGATAAATTATGAGATCTTTCTACATGCATGAAGTTGCTTCTGTAAGAAAACTTCAAAATATTCTTTTCAGCTTCCTCTGAAAAATTGTTGCTAAGAAGAGATAGAAAATTATTATCAAAGTAAGAACTCAGTAAAAGGTACTTGGTAAACAGATTTAGGATATTTTTGTTCAGCATCAAAAAATCCACTTATCATAAAAAGTGATAGGTATTGAAAACTGCTTATACAAATACAGTTTGGTCACCTCAGATTTGATCCATCCTTTATAAGGAGGAAATTCAAGAACACCAATGAAACTATTCCTGCTGAAAAGAAAATTGGAGCTTATGACTACTTTGCTAAATAGAAAGTGGATTAAACAGAAAGCAGAACTTTAGTCCTATATTTTGAAATTGTGCAGCATTTCATTCTTTTGGAAATATGGCAGACTAAGTGGACAAAACAGTCAAGATAAAAAAAAAATAAAAAAGGTGATTAAGAGGATGTAATGGAAAGAGAGATTTCAAAATAAACAGAGCCACAAACTGAAAGAGAAGGTATTTTGGAACTTATATGTGAGGCTGAAATATGCATAGGGAGTGTACCCTCTAGGGATATATTTGAGCATCAGTGGACTCTCCTAGTGTGACCTAAGCTCTTGTAGTGCCTTTTTTTTTCCCCAAAACAGATAATCTTACTACTGGAAACAGACCTATTTTAACTGCATAAATACATAAGAAACTATGTATATATACTATATATATATAATATATATAATATATATATACTATGTATATATACTATGTATATATACTATATTATAACTACATAAGAAACTATTACATAATACAAGAAGGAAAAGTTGTTAAAATGGTCCCCAGGTTAAAACAATGAAGGAAATAAAATCAGTTTTTTCATCCTCCAAGTACTGTACGAAATTACATCTTAGGCTTAAGCAAATTTTTCTTTTATCCAGGCTGCTTCACACTTGGAAGAATACAATGAGATGCTGGAGTTCATACTGAGATGGATTGAGAAAGCAAATATCCTAGTGCATGGTAGTATAACATGGAATTCTTCCTCTCAGCTTCGTGATCAGTTTAAAGCCTACCAGGTGATTATTTGAGCTATGAAATTTAAAAGGCAGTATATATAAAAAGTTATTTTCAAAGCAAAGTAGAGTTCTACTTCCTCTTAAAGTACTAGATTTCTTTGACTTTTTATCCAAGCTTGAAAATTCTTAATTGGTTTTGGACAATTGTTGTGAAAACTGAAATACAGATACCTTGTAGAATAAAAACGTGATTCAAAGCTGATCTCCATGTTACTCAAGTAGTTTGGTTTCAAAGAGGCTTTTGGCTGAATAGTGTGTCTGCACACTGTGATTCTATCACACCAAGCACCTTATTGCAGCTCATACTCTAAAGATTTAATTAATCAAACATGATTTTCAGTTTGGGTTTTTTTTCTTTCTCCATTATTTTAAACTGGAATAGCCTTTGTTCTCATCTGATGAGTTTTATACCAAATATTCTCAAACTGATGCCTAATGGAAGAGTTTCTTCCAATCTCTTCCTGAACATTTCACATCAGAGTAATTTGGTGTCCCTGTAATTGTGCAATTTATTCTATGTGTGTCTGTGTGTGGAATGTGTGTGTGAGATCAGTGGGATGTTTTGATGAGGTTCAAGCTTGCCTGGTGTTACACGACCATGCGAAAGAAATCAAAGCATCATAAGATAATAATGTGTCACTAATACCAAAATAAACATAAATTACTGTTTCTATATATGCATTACTTAATTGTCAGCTGCATTCTTCTATGTTAGTGCAGTGTAGTATGTCAGACTTTGTATTCTGAATAGGAGCTTCTAGGCAATTTATTCTGAGGAAAGCTGGAGACAGAATTTCTGGTTTGGTTTTGCTATGGCTTTTTCCCTGCTTCAAAATCTGATGATACAGGCTTAACCAATGCCATCCCACATAGTACTTAGGCACTGATTTTTTTAGGCAGCATTAATGGCTCCTGCCCTGCTGTAAAACACCCAAGTGCTTTCTGCAACTTTCTATTAGGACACATCTTTTCCATAGATTGCATATATTATATTTTTAAACGCAAGTTTGTATAGCAAAACACTAAAATTAATGTCTTGGTAAGTACAGCTCCTGAAGCTTTATGACTTAATTTTTTGTTTCCCAGTCTCTATAAGCTGAAGCACTTCAGCAGACCTTCAGAGCTAAGCATATTGCCTAAGCCTTACAGGAAGTCAGTGGAACTTCATCAAAGGCTCACGAATGTGTACAGATTGAAGAGTTTGCAGAACAATATACTTAAAAGATATGTGTCATTGAGTCTCAAACCTGACGTTCAATTTGCTTGTATCTCCATCTAGAGCATTCTTGATGAGTCTGGAGAGATTCACAGTGATCTTGAGGCCATGAGCGAGAGGATTGATTACCTGGGAAGTGTGTACTCCACTGAAGGAATGTCACAGCAAGTGCTGGAACTAGGGAGGCGGACAGAGGAATTGCAGCAAGTTATCAAAGTGCAGCTACCAAACCTCCAAGATGCTGCCAAGGTAAATGAAAGCAGTTTTTTCTAATGCTAGCTGGCATCTAGGGTGATGTATGCATCATACTACTGAGATTATTAGCAGTGAGGAAAATCTGTGGTCTACACAGGGTATGACTGTGTTGACTAAAGTCAGGTATCTTGTGCTGTTTGAGATGCTGCCTTCACATGCTGACTCACATGGGCAAAAGATTTCTGCAGGTCCTGTTATAAATGCCCATTCTGGGTGGATATATTTGGGATAATAGTGTGTCTCAAATAGCACTGAGCACCTATGCTTAGATACTTGAAAAGTGTATTTTGGTAAGTTGACGCCTTCTACTATTTCCTTTATTCTTCTCTTAAATGATATCTAAATGCTGTTATTTATTAATTTAGATCAGTACTGGACCAGAAGAGGATTCCATAGTGTAAGGCCTACAAAGGAGTGCAATGAAAAGAATGAACATCTTTTTCAGTTTTATAAAGTAAATGCTGTATTTGAGGTTGAAGTACTTAAAATAATAACTCTGCCTTTGCAATTCCTTCTTCTAGACTGTCATGTAACTGGTATTTTTATCTAATATTTTAAACATTTAAAATTAACTGTCAAAACTTTGAATTGTTTTTTGCACTGTATGTGAGGGGGATGTACCTGCAAAATCCAGACACATATTTATAGTGATTTCTGGTTTTCCTCTTACTCATCCCTGAATCAAATCCATACAGGATATGAAGAAATTTGAAATTGAGCTGAGAGCCCTACAGGGTGCTTTGGAGCAAGCCCAAGCCATGCTGACGTCTCCGGAGCTTGGGCATTTGAGCTTGAAAGAGCAGCTTTCTCACAGACAGGTAAAAGAACAGGACCTCAAAGTCAACATTTTAGTAGTGTGATGTCACACAAAGGATAATGAGTGTTGATGAGACTGATTTTTGTGTTCCTTAGGTGGGTCACTGTTTCAGAGTGTAACCCCAAATTGCTGCCAAGGAAATAAGGGATGGAGGCAGAAGAATCATTCCCTCAGAGGGAGCGGTTGAAGTGTAATTCTTTATTAGCACGTTCTTAGGTTGATGCAGTGCTGAGAAGTGTGCATCCAATCCATTTAATCCTTATGAATCAGATTGTGATCATTGTTTTACAGATGGAGATGCAGTGATATAGTTGCTAGCTTCTCCAATAGGAATCTGGAGCACTGGGAGACAATTCAGGTTTCCTTAAGTGCTGTTACATTCTTGTATGCTTGGTTGAATTACCTCCGTAAGATATTGTGGCTTTCTCTACTGCATTTGATCTGCTTTGGAGGCTTGTCAGTTTGTTAGTTTTGGTCTCAGCCTTTTAACAGGAAAAATAAGACAAGTTACAGCTTTCTGAGTTTCTCAAGACGTGTTTCCTTCTGCAAGGTAATAACTGTCTCAGACTGCCAGTGAAAACTGGATGTAAGCAGGTTCACTGTAGGATTAAAATCTGCATAAAAACATATGGAAGAAAGGTAAATTTGCACAGCTTTTCCTTTTCATTAAAATAGACAGTCTTTATCCTGGGGCCTTGTGAACAGATTTCAGAATGTAGCCTTGAAGAGTGTAAGTGAAACACATAACCCACCATAAGAATAAAGGAACTGGGTTTTATGTGCATTCTTTGTCCTGGCTCTAGCAGATCTCACAATACGACTTTCTTTTGTACAGAAAGGGACTATGGCCCCTGTCCACCTGTTTCACCAGACCAGAGAGGGGATGTTGGAAAGCGCCTGGCTGGCTCACAGCCCCCCAGGGTGTTTCTGGGGGCTGATTGAACAATAAAGACACCCTTTGCCAGCAGTGTGGAGTCTGACAGAAGAGAGGCCCCACTTGTGCTGCCTGAGGAATAGGTCATTATACTGAAACTCTGGTTAGATTATCCACCATATGTCAGGAAACTGCAGAAATAAAAAACAAACCACAATCCTCTCATCTGTATTCACTTCAGACCCACTTCTGCATGTGCTATAGGGAAAGAGAGATAACCAAATTCTTTATCCCTGTTTGCCTCATTGTCCAGCTGATTTATATCTATTGAATCTAAAATCTTTTTCTAGTGTGCTAAGGCCCATTTTATCAACTTGGCTTTTCCTTTTTTTTTTTTTTTGTTTTTGTTTTGCTTTTTTTTGTATCTGTACATACACTAAATTCCTCAATGTAGATAAAAAGAATGGTGATCAAATCTATTCTCCAACCATTACATTTAGACCCTTTTCATGCATATGAACAGACAACTTGAATGGACATCTTGTATGGAATGGGCACTATTAACAGAGGCATACAGCCTGTGATTATTCAAAGAAGAAGGTTTCTGTATAGCTCTGTTTCTTTCTGTTTGATTGCCTTTTGAATTTTAAGCAACATTTTCAGCCATGGCTTGTATTTTCAAATTAAGGTTGTGAATACAATGAGATACACGTGCTGTTTTGGAAATGTGCTTCTATGTCCCAGTGGGGAGTTCCACTCAGATTTTGACACTGAGATATGTGTATATGTAAATTATTCTTGTGCTGCTTCGATTTGTGGAGTTTGTAATTCTGTTTTCTCAAATCTGTTAATAGAAATACTTTTTTACTTGGATACTTAGAATAAGTAGTACTATACTTTTTCATTAATTATTTTTATATCTAGTTTATGGGCTTTTCACTTAAATAATCTTTAAAAGAATTCTCATTTCACAATGAGCAACTCAAGAGAAAGTGTTTCTAATTATACTCAATTTAGAAAATAGAAAATAAAATTTATCTTTTATTGCTAAACGTACCATTATTTTTCTTTGGCTGCATGAAGTGCTCTGGGAGTTCTGAAAAATCAGTTTATTGTGGCACTGACTTTGTTTCTAGCATCTGTTGTCTGAAATGGAGTCACTGAAGCCAAAAGTTCAGGCAGTCCAAGAGTGCCAGAGTGCCCTGAGGATTCCTGAGGAGGTGGTGACCAGCCTGCCCATGTGCCACAGTGCCCTGCGGCTCCAGGAGGAGGCCAGCCGCCTGCAGCACACGGCCATTCAGCAATGCAACATCATGCAGGCAAGTGCAGCTCCATCCCATCAACCACTCAGAGGAACTTGAACAGGGACATAAAAAGTTGTGATGAAAACATAGAATTTCATATCTCTGTGCATTCCTTTGTTCTGTAGTACCATTAGGAATTTCCCCAGTGAGTCTCAGTTATTCCTGACTTTAATATTCATGACCATATTAATTGTTGATATACTCATCAGACTCTCTCCTCAGTTCTCTCCCCGATACTGCTGTGATTTCTGTAATGCTGTTACGATTAACTAGACAAACAGCTAATATACAATTCTATGCAAGTTAATTTTATAAGATATATGATCAATTAATAGAATTAATATAACATAACATCAGCTGCTTCTGAAGATTGCATAAAAACTACCAAGTTAATTAACTTTGTGGTATAAAAACAATTATTTTTATTCTCTTTATTTATAGTTTTTATATATTTGTTTTCTGATTTTAGAATCATTCAATGTCTATTAAATTTGTATTTTCAAGTTTTGCTAAATATGAGCAAGCTAGATTTTGTTTGAGTGTTTGGACTTCTAATTAAACACATAAAAGGTGTTTTCAAAGAAGAGAATAAGCTTTTCATCTCTGCTATTTAATGATAGTAATATACATAGCATATTCCATAGGCTAGGGTGCAACTACAAAGTTTCAAGCTGGACAACAGAAGAGACTTTTTATGATGAAGGATAATTAATGATGCTTAAACACAAGAAAGGTTACAATGTCACACTGAAAATTTAAAAAATGGGTTAGACAACCTGCTCATGCATCTATGATAGAAAGAACTGATACTATATTGGTAGGATAATTATCTGAATCAATCTTCATAGTCCTCTCCCAGTTGTATTTTCTGTAATATCTAAGCTTTTGTTACAGTCACAAATGAACACCTGAAGTGAAAAAGCAGGTGAAAATGCTTTATAATAAAACCATGAGACTAAGCAAGGCTATCTTCTTATGGGTCTGTTTGGTTCAGGTACTTGTTGGAATCAGAAGTTACAGCACCTTACATCAGAAATCTAAAATGTCATGTTCTGTGGACTGTGGGTTTGGGAAATATTTAAATAAGTGGAACTATTCAAATAATTGCAATTCACAATATTTATGAATAGACATTTTCCTGACTATACTCCTGCTTTGTTTATCAAGATGTGAGTGCCAGATATATCAGGAGGGAGATCTGTCATGCTTAGACTAAGTGAAAACTAATTTTCATGTAGACACTCAATCTTTTTTTCACTTCTCTAGGAAGCAGTGGTTCAGTATGAGCAATATGAGCAAGAAATGAAACATTTGCAGCAGATGATAGAGAGTGCCCATCGTGAGATCCAAGACAAGCCGATAGCAACCAGCAACATCCAGGAGCTCCAGGTCCAGATTTCACGAAATGAGGTATGGAACCCAAAATGCATCAAAACATTTGGCTCAGTGACAGCTCACTGACCCAGACAACTTTTCATAAGCAACAGTCGTAAGATGGCTGAGTTGCTTTTCAGATTTCCTCAAGGTTGAGTAGATAGACTTAATCCCAGAGAGGGAACTCCTGCTATTGGTACAACGCGAACAATTCATTCATTTATTCAGTTAGATATATCCTAACCTTCAGAAGACATTATGATAAACAAAAGTATTGCAGAATTAAGGGCTAGTTAACTTAGAACTTGATTGAGGAGTGTCCCAGAAGTCAAAGCTCAGCAGTTGGTCAGTTAATCACAGCTAGTTTAGTGTTCCATATGTAAGTCTGTATATCTTAAAGAATTTGTACATATATGCATGTATATCTTGAAGTACTTTCTCATTTTCATCCCAGTCACATTCATAAAGAATACCAAGATACTTGAATCAAAGGAAACCCACAACAGATTTAGAGGAAAACTCTGCACCATTCACTCCAAAGGTTTCTTTTAAAGTCCTTGTTGGGAAGATTTTTCTGCTCTGGAGTTGAGAGTCCTGCCCACAAACTCATGGATTATCAGCCCTTGAATAAATCACGATAGTCTCTGTGCAGCTTTCTTGCTGTGCTGGCTTGAGAGCTCCTCCTGAGCCCGTTTCACCACCACCTGCCTGTCGTGTAATTCCTAGGATAGCACCACTGGTCTGTGTGTATCACTTTCGGCACCAGATGGCACCATTTCTTTACCTTTGAATTAAAGCTCTTCCCTCTGGTGTGTGATACAACCTAACGTTACATGTGTTGCTCATTTTTTATGCAGTTGTTACAACTGTTGTTTAGTATAAATTCAAGAGCAGTTTGCATATACAGACACTTTTGGTTTTATTAGTATTGAATTGATAATGCTACTTTCTCTATTCAAATATTCTGGAACAGCAAATGCAGAAGAGTGGCCAGCATTTGAGGTTAATATCGCTTGAGGAAGGAATAATGCTGTAGGAAGGAGGGAATTAAAAATGGGGCAGCTTGAAGTTTCATGTACATTTGAGCAATGGTCCTAAACATCTGCAGGAGGACAGCAGCTTTATGATAATGCACGTTGGGATCAGCCAGAACAGACAGACTTCATACATGCAAGCTTTCCACATTTAGGGGTAAGGGGATTTGAAAGACTGAGATAAGCATATTTTGGTTCATGTTTTCTCTGCTAAATATCGGCAGAAAAGCATAACATGAAGTGAATATTCTGAACTATATATTATTAGGCTACTTCAAAAGTCAAGTCCATCAAGATGTTTGTTAGGTGTGTTATTAATTTAAGAAAATATCAACTACCACATTCCCTGTTAAAAACTATGTAAAAGAACTTAAGGGGACATTTTTAGTAGCTATATTTAGAATTAAAATTAAGGAGGAAAGTAGAAGGAAATTACAACTTGATTTTTGGGAAGCTTGTATTAATATGCATGTATGTAAGTAGGTACCATGTCTACTGACCTGTGTTTCTTTAGCATTTCAGATAAGAATGTGGGCAAGTATCTCCATACATAAGAATTATTTTAATGGAAAATACAATACCTCATGGGACATTGCTTCTATAAGACGCTTTATTATTTCTAATTTTCTTTTACAATCACATTTTTGTTTACTTGTTTTGCTTTCCTTGTCTTCATTTGAAAGAGGCATTTTAGATACTCAGTGCATTGGACATTAATAGCAAAAATGTCATTGCACTTAGTAAGGTGATGGAATAGAGTATACTGAATGACAATAATATTCTACTGAGGCTCAGATACATCATTCATTGAGCATTTGTGAATGACTGGAATTTGCCGAAGAGCAGATAACTATTCAAGCTGCTAGATGTTAAATTTACAGCTTGATTTGATTGCAGCTTGGTTTTTGACTATTTTGCTTGATGTTTTATTATTAAGACTTTTCTTAGTCTCCAGGGAAAGCTTTGGAGCATCAAGAGAGGTACTTTCGTTGCTAACATGAAAGATGGCGACAAGGTGCCATTGAAACTCAAGTAGCGAAGTGTCATCCTCAGTCTTTGAGCCATTTTAATTCCTAACTTGATATTTCTTGCAATGAGTGTTCTGCACTGTAATTTTGAGGACTTTTTTTTCTGAAAATGTCATACAACCGAAAAAATATTCTCATTTTTCGGCCTGAGGCAGTAGTCTTGCTTACTTTCAAAAAGATATTGTAATAGTATATTATTATGCCTACTAGATCTTGCAGCTCCTATTTCTATTCTTCCTTGAACACTTGTGGGTTTTGAAGAAGTAAAAGCAGATATGAAAATGAAGAAGAAATATACTATCGAACAAATAATCGCTGATTTATCAGGCAAGCTTACAGAAATGTTTTCACTTCTTAGATCAAAACTCGTTACTGAGCATCTAGGGAGAGAGAAACAATAGTTTCAGCAGAAATAAGAAACGCTTCCACTATTTTTTATTTGAAGTATATTAATTGAAAGCTTTGAAACTGGACACTGAACAGGGCAACAGTATAGTGTAGGAGTGAAGACAAGACACTTATGAATAGTCATAAGGCTATTAATTTTCATCTCTTGTCTAAAAATCTTAAGCTTGCTATGGTGTTTGGCCACATAAATAGAGCATTTCCTAAGCATAAAGCCCACAATAGTTTAACTTATAGTCTGCTTTATGCTAGTTTCCCCATCTCTTTCTAAAGAAAGGTTAGTCCTGTGCTGCTCAACTTTTAACTCAGTTGAGTTACACAAAACCAAAATGAGATTAAAATACAGCTTATCCAAACAGTGACAAAAAGCCATCCAGTCTGCATTTAATCTTACTATGTGACTGAATATTCATGTCACATTTGAGCCCGTTAGTTAATCCTGTGGGTTAACTCATTGTTTGGACAATTCATTCTTTCTGGTGAGAGCTGAATGGGGCATTTTTTTTGCAGTTGTGGCCACTACATGACCTCATTTCCCGGGCATGCACAACGCGGGGGAGCTTCATGTTCCTCAGCTAAATGGGAGTCGAGATCGGGGGCGGGGGGAAATAGGGCAGGAAGAGGGAGAGACGCTTCCCTTTGCTGCAGCGTGCAGCTTACAGACGTGGGCTCAGGTTCAGGCAGGATGCGAACGTGAGACGTCCGTCGGTCGGTCCGTCCGTCCGTCCGTCGGTCGGTCTGTCGGTCGGTCCGTCCGTCGGTCGGTCGGTCTGTCGGTCGGTCGGTCGGTCGCCCGCCGCCTACGCTCTGCGGTGCGGCGCGCTCGGAGCCTTTGGCGGCCGCCGCCGCCGCTGTGCGATCTGTCAGCGCGGCCGGAGGAGCCCGGCTGGGTCCCTCCGCCGGCGACATCCTGCTCGTCAGCACAGCGGCAGCGCTGCCGTGGTATTGGCTGAGCGAGGAGGGGACAGCTGCGCTTCGCCGCGGAAGCTGAAATGCTGCCGGTCCTGTGGCATTTCCCGGCTGCATCAGCATTAGGGGGAAAAAAATGTTTCCTCAGGAGCTGGCTCAGAAGATCAAAGGATACCAGGAGCAAATTGCTTCTTTGAATTCCAAGTGCAAGATGCTGACAATGAAAGCAAAACATGCCACCATGCTGCTGACAGTGACAGAAGTGGAGGGGCTGTCCGAGGGAATGGAGGAGCTGGATTCAGACCTGCTGCCAGCACACCCCACTCATCCCTCGGTGGTTATGGTAAGCAATGCTTTGGTCGCTGTCCTCATTATCTGAGCTGCTTCCTCTTGCATCATTACAGCACCCCTATACAGCAAATTGCCACAGCTCACATCTTCTAGCTTTTGAAATGGCTGTAGTGTGGCAAACCAAACAAGTTGCAGCTTCCCTTTACTGTATTTTGCTTTATATGGGTTCTCAGGACTTGTTGATAAAGGCTGAAGTTGTTTAACAGACAAAGAACGTGAAATTGCTGAGCGATAATATATGCAAATACTGCGTTTTTTATTTTGTAGTTGTCAGCATGCAAGAACAAATGCTAAGAAATGGATGAGTTGCAGGAATAAAATAAAACCAGAATAAATATTATTTCATTAGATGATGCAGTGTATAGGCTTTTCACACATTAAAATGTTGATGTGATAATTGACAGTATGCTGCTGTATTCTCAGATGAGTGTACTGGAAATGAAAGCTGTTTAAGTACTGCCATAGGCCTAATGTTTGACTTACTTTGTTTTTGTTTGTTTCTAACTGGGTCTCATTACAAACATTCTATATAGCTGATGCTACTGGGATTTTTGTCTCAGTGTCAGACTTCAGGATTTATCCCTGTGTAGCAACACTGGGAAAGGAAGAAGGTTACGTTTGAATACTGGGTTGTGTGTATTTTATATTTCAAGTCTGTTCCTTGTTCTAACCAGACCTGGATACTGAGACAAGTAGTTTAGTATTCTGTAGTTCTTCATAATTTTTCTGTATGCAGCAGAGATTGTATTAGAAGGTGTTTAGGCAAACCTGAATTTGTTATTACTGAGTTGCTTGCTCTATACTGTGCTTTAAAATCCATTAGGGTAGAGGAGAGCACTTTCATACTGAAGTATGACAAGTAAATGAGACTATTTATTCAACAGATTTCTAAACTGGTAAATGTAGGAGCATGAAGCATGACTAATTAATGTCATGGTAATTCTGGCCATGTGTTGTTTTGATATCAGTCTAAGTCAAGCCTCAGCTGAGGTAACTGATTTTCTTCCTGTGCTCTGGGGTTGCTTTTCCTGTGGCAGATGACTGCTGGTCGCTGTCACACTCTGCTCTCCCCTGTCACTGAGGAGTCTGGGGAGGAGGGAACCAACAGTGAGATTTCTTCTCCACCTGCCTGTCGCTCTCCCTCACCTGTGGCTAATACAGATGCTTCTGTTAACCAGGTACCTCTCTCTTGGCATTCATTCAGCTTTTATCTCAGACATACATGGTTCCATTCCACAGGTGGTTTATTTAATCCTCTGAAATAATGTTTAGCTATAGCTCCAAGGAACTGAGGCTTAACCTCTTACCAAACTGGACCTTCAGGTTCTGGTTCAGGTATTGACTTCTGAGTTGAAATTGTATAAACCCAGTGTTACCTACTCATTCTTTTTTAAAATAAATTTAAAATGACAATTGCAATGTCACCAAGTGTTTTCTACCTAAAATTTTTATTTTGTCAGTAGTACTCAATGGAATCTTGCATCCTGAGAAAAAATGCCTTTTTGTACTCCCCATAATGAAACATTGTATTATGTCAATATCCATCTATCTTACTGTACTGTTGCCGTTGAGGCACTGAAATCACAGCCTGGTATCTTCTACTTAATATAATTTCATTCATTAACTTTCATGTGGGGTTTTTTCACATTCATTTCAATGCTGTTCATTTCCATAGGAGTCTGTTTAAAGTGCCAGTGAGGCACCTTAGTGAAATAACAGACATTAGATTTTAAATCAAAACTGAGGGCTCTTGCACTTCTAATAGGAGCAAGTGTATGTCAGTATTGATTAAAATGTAAACATTTAGCCAGCACATTGAGCATCGTGCACAAAAAGTCACACAGAAAATTTTATTCTTTTGAAGTTTAGAAATGAGCCTTAGAAGCCGTTACCAACTCACTGAATTTATCATGTTCTGGATTTTGTGGTTGATTGGTTGGTCTTGCATTTGTGACTGCTTCCAAAATTGACTACTGCAGATTTGAAGGTTAGAATGTGTTGTGCTGCGCTGCTGAGTAGAATTAGGCAAGTTTGAGCAAGATGCTCATTGATTCCTTCTGCTAATTTCAGAAATCCATATGGTGCTATAGAAGTTGCTAAATATAAGACATAAGAAAGAATACTAATGTAAGATAGTAAGAGTGGTGGCAAAATCATCAATGGCATACTAAAGAAAGATGTATAATGCATAAGAAGGACTTTTCTAGTTTTCCATCATTTTAGATAAACAAAAAGTTCCCTGTGAAGTTTACTTACAGTAGAAAGGCATCTATATATTTCAACTTAGAATTCTTATGACACCATTAATTAATGAAGGACTTAAAAGACCAAAAGCAGCTTGCTTCCTAATCAGAAATGCCAATGTCAGTTCATTACTTTTTTCTGAAAATGTAAAACAAGTCAAACAGCTGCAGTCACTCAGACAATAAGGAAAACATACTGTTGCACCATTAGCTGACACCAAAATACAAGTTTTAGAATAAGTGATTTACTAGGGCAAAATTGAACAAAAATATTTTATCTTTCATTTAGCAGACGATTTTCGAGAGAGACAGAGTTGATGCTGTTACAACAATCTTAAAAAGTTTGAGCTGAAGTTTTCTTCAGTGTGGTTAATGTTGAAATGAACCGCATGCATTAAACAGCAAGCGGAAGAAGATTCCAAAATGCAGTGGTTTATTTACAAAATTCTTAGTTTTGTACTCAAATGAGATTAAGACTAAAGAAGCTATGAAACTGCCAGTGCTGGTCATGATGAATGCCTGTGGATACTTCAGGGAAGAAAGTTGATTAAAAAAAATACCCTAGATGAAAGTGAACTAAGAGATCAAATTTAAGTTATAAGCATTTTATATTTTTACAGCAAATATGCAAAATTATTTGGAAATATTTTGTTTCAAAATGTAGCCAGAGTTAAGAACTAATTTCTCACAGGAAGATCACCTGCAAACTACCATAAAAAAATGTTAACAGGAACTCTAAGAAGTGAAGAATAACATGAGTTTAGTCTTCGGAAAAAAATGTAAAACTCTTCTGAAGAGGGAATTGGGGAAGGAAAGGTTATGAAAAAGACTGCTTTAATTTCATCCTAACTCTCTACAGTGTTTCATCAGTTTCCTAGCATCTCTTAATGGTGAAACGTAGCTAGTCTGAATTCAGACATCTATACACTTTATTTGCATTTCTAACAAGTAATGAAACTATCAAGCAAGTACCATCTGCTTATTAATGAAATAATGATGTTATGTATTGAAATAGATTAAAATAAGACCAGAAATACAAGTAATGGACAATTCTAGCACTATCCTAAGTTTAAAAATGTTTTTTTCTGAAACTCCTCTAAAAACAACAGGGTGAGGGAAAATAATTAATATGTTAATGTTGGAAACACTGAGGAATTTCACAATATATATAATAGTATGTTAACAGTCCTGAAATGCAGTTAATTTTGATGTTTAGCAAAATCAGACACTTCATCTGTGCCGCAGTAATGAATGAGAATCCTTTGGGGCTAGATCTCCTTGCACTTACCCAAAGATGTAATTGATTAAAATTTGACACAGTTTTAAAATCTTGGTTTCCTGATACATAGTGCAGAGCAGTTGAACTGAAAAGCTGAAATGTTGGCACGATGCCCTGTAGGCCACAGCTGATCCTGTGATTCTAGTCTTATGCTCTGGATCACTGTTAAATGCTTTTCTGTCTCCTTGTACACAGCCTACTTAAGGATTCTTTCCCTTATGAATACTCATCTAGGGTGCACCAGCCCTTGTTACCTGTCTTACAAAGTCTAAACACACCCTTTTGCCTCTGCACCTAACAACAAAGCTTGATTACTGTTCATTGCCTACTTTTCATAAGAACAGTTGTGGGATATTACGACCTTTATAGGGGCAACAAAATCTTGTACTTGCTTGAACATCTGAATTCCTGCTATCATCTTGTGAAAGCTCTGCCAAAGAGAAGCTGCCATGTTGTATGCTCCAGAAAAGCAGTTGAAAGGATGGGGAAAGGGATTGCTTTTCCCTCTCTGTAAAAGCAAAGCCTTTATTCTGAAAACCATATTAAGAGGTCACAGAAGCTTTGAACTTGAGAGGGGACTAACAAAGGGCTGGAGAGTAGCTGCAGGCAAGGCAAAACAAGAAGTTGCCTCCAATGGTGCAATTTTTCACCATGACTTGGAAACATCACTTGTGGTCAGTGAGAAATTCTGAAATTGCAGTCCTGAATGCTGTACTAAGCTGTTACCTATTCCAATTTCATCATTAAATTTTTCAAGTTTCCCAGTTACTGTCTTTGAAGAAGTACCTCATTGGACACTTTAGGACAGTTTTATGGGAGTGATCTGGTTTCTGTGCTCTTCCAGAGCCTGTCTGGTTTTGTTCACATACGGTATTAGATTGCATATTTGCATTCTGTTCCAAATTAGGATCCTTCTTATTCTTTGAGCTCCAGTGCCTCAGAATTAGTCTTGTTTAGTACCTGACTTTTATACATCTATACAGAATCACAGAATGGTTGAGGTTGAGGGGATCTCCAGAGATCATCTGGCCCAACTCCCTTCGTCAAGCTGGACCATTACAGCAGGTTGTCCACAACTATATTCTGGTTCATTTTGAGTTTCTCTAAGGATGGAGACCCTGCAACTTCTCTGGGCAATCTGTCCCAATGCTCAGTCATCCTAACAGAAAAAAAAGCATTTCCTGGTATTCAGAGACAATCTCCTGTGCTTCAGTTTGTGCCCATTGCCTCTGTTCCTGTCAGTGGGCACCACTGAGAAGAGCCTGGTTCTGTCTGCTTTGCACCCTCCCTTGAGGCAGCATTTTTCACCTCCCAAATAATGTAACAATTTGGTGCTGCCATACATGGCTTCAGTTTTAAATAATCCTTGTCATCAAGTCTGCTTTCCTGACCTAAGTATAGATACTGTACTTGTTTCCTTAATTCTGCATTTTCTGTAGATGTTTTCAGTTGTCATCTCCAACAGTTGAAGAAATCTCCATACACTAAGTATAGAACTTCTGGTGAGAAATAATTCTACTCTGAATTTTCATTGGCGGTTTGAATATTTGCCCATTTCCTTAGCACTTTCGGTCCCTTTTCTCGATATCTTTTATAAGTTCATTGAGGCTTCCTGTTTGTTTGAAAGCTTACAATAAGCTAATGCTTCATACTCTTTCTTGCCTCATTTACCAGTCCTTCAGCATATACCTTTTAGATTCCTCTGCTGCTCTCTCTGTGATAGTGTTCATTAGGGTAGTATTTGCCACCTACAGTACCATAACCCAGTGTCTTTTGTGATGGGGTTTCCCCCATGTGTAGTAATGATGCTGGAACAACAATCCCGTTTATAGCACTTGCCCTCCCAGCCTTTCCGTGACTGTCCACAGTTGCCTTCTGCACCTCCTAGCTAATGTGATCATGAAAAAAATGTGTCCAAAATCCTCCTCATAGTGAAGGCCCAAAACATGCTCAGTCTGCTAGTATTAAATACTAATTTAGTGTGTTATTAAGAGGTGTCCTGGTGATTTTGGCTTAGTGGGCTTTATTTTAATGGACATATGCAGTGGGACAGTATGGGGGGGCATAGTATGCAGTATCTTTTTGAAAGTGCAATAATGTACTTCGTGCTTGTAGGACATTGCTTATTACCAAGCCTTATCTGCTGAACAGTTGCAGACAGAAGCTGCTAAAATTCAGCCCAGCACCTCAGCCACCCAGGAGTTTTACGAACCAGGCTTAGAATCGTCTGCTAGTGCCAAATTGGATGATTTGCAGCGTTCTTGGGAAACACTGAAAAATGTGGTAAGTTTGCATCTGGAGACTTCAAAATAGTTGGCTAGCTTGTAAGGAATAAAATTCAAATAAGTGGCTCAGCTAATATTCTGCTCTGCAGTTTTTTGTTTTCAGAGAGTAACTTGAATTGTTAGCTGTAATATATTATTTTTGTTCTTTGGTTGAAAGGCTATGGAAGATGGACCTCCATTAATAAAAAATAAGATTCATTAAAGCTGATAGTTGGCTTCAGAAATAATTGGCTATGACGGGCTGTATTCCATAATCTAGTAGGGATATTCAGTCACACTGGATGAGTAGGCAAAGTAGGCTCAAGAATCTAGTTTCTCCAAATACTTAATCAACACATTTCTGTATAGTTTTGCAGTGTAATCATTCAGTGATGTATGAAAATGGTCAGAGTCTTGATCACATGCTGTAAATTTTAATTCCTTTCCGAGGCAGAGGGTAAGAACTACGTGTCTAGAAAATACTGCACATCCATAGATGAGTGCATGAAATTTAAAATAAAGCGTGACAATGTGCATAGGTTTTCCCTGCTTTATTAATGTCAGGTTTTTTTAAGTGGCAGAACCTAGAATTTTACTGATGAAATTCAAGTAAATAAATTCTTTTAATATGGATGTTTTGTTTTGTAATTTATACTCTTGAATACTTGTTGCCAGTTTTCTGCTTTAGTCTCTTAAGCCTGGGGACATACAAAGCAGACTAAATAGCAGATCCTGTGTCAGAGGTCAGAATTTATACCTTCCATTCTTCAGATCAGTGAAAAGCAGCGCACACTCTATGAAGCTCTTGAGCGTCAACAGAAGTATCAGGACACACTCCAGTCTATATCCACGAAAATGGAGACCACTGAAATCAAGCTAAGTGAGAGTTTGGAACCAGCCAAAAGCCCAGAGAGCCAGATGGCTGAACATCAGGTAAAATCTTACATATGAGGAGGAGAGGGAGAGTGCACATTGCCTGCATATCTTTTGTTCTGTTTTTGAGAGGGTAAAAAATCCTATAGCTGGATACCTCAAACATATGCATTTGTTGCATGAACCTTCTCTGTTAACTGTATGTCTTGCCTTTCTGGACTTCTTGCTCTCCTAAAGATGGTGTGATGAGGATTCTTTTAATAAGGAGCCTTTTTGAAATAAATAGACTAGATCATAAGAGTTTGTCCAGTTGAAATTTTCAGCAAAAGCTTTTGTCCAAGATTGTTTCCAATGACAGCTGTACTTACTGTTCTTCAGCATCATTGCTGAAGAATATTTGTAATGTTACAAATTTACTAAGATCATAACCAATACTGATGCATTGCATATTGATCAAAATAAATTTTTCACCTTGTTAAAAAAACAAACCAAAAGCACACAAAAATTGCCTCCCAAGGAGTCTGAAGAAGTAATGATCTGAATAATAAGAGAATACTTTATTAAGTAACACATCTGACATATGTCTAAGTTGTAATCACCTAAGTCGTCTATCTGATAGCTTGAATCTATCTGGTGCAGCCAGTGAGTGTGTTTGTGAGAGAAAATAGAGGCATGTTTTAGCTTCCAGCCTAAAACTTTCTAAGTGGACAAGGAACATCCAGCAATAGATGTAAATATTCAGAAATTTATTCCATGGTACCATCCTTTTATAGGTATCTTGAAAACTAGTTCATAGGATAAGAATAAGAGTAGGAACTTATTTTGCACCATGGAATAAGTCTCTGAATGTGTACATCTATTGCTGGATGTTCCTTGTCCTCTTAGAAAGTTTTAGGATGGAAGCTAAAACACGCTCCTATTTTTCTGTCACAAACACACACTCTCATACTTGTTCATTATCTTTACTGTGAATACTAGAGTGCCCTACAGATAATTTACTGGAGGAATAAATTTCCAATTTCCAAAATAATTCCTTTTGATACACTGAAATTCAAGATATGTAATCAAATCAATATTTAACTAACCACATATATGATCCTAACTTAAGCCTCTGAAAGCAGGACTCAGTCCTTATGGAATACTATCTCTGCCATACTGGTAGTGATACTCTGCTTCACTCTGTTCCTGGTGCTCTGCCAGGATAGTTGTCTTGAATTTTATATTTAGTCTGTGTCTCCTGAAATACTTCCTTCTTGCTGGTAAATGAAGCAAATGCATTCTGTGCTCTCATTTCTAAATAGGCTTTGATGGATGAGATTTTAATGTTGCAAGAAGAAATCAGTGAGCTTCAGACATCATTGGCCCAGGAGCTTGTTTCAGAACCACTGGATGCAGAAGGTGCTGATCAAATGGCATTGCAGTCCACCCTCACGGTCTTGGCAGAACGAATGGCCACAATTCGAATGAAGGCATCAGGAAAACGACAGCTATTAGAGGTACAAGAAAAAACATTGCCAATATTTTTAGTCACCATAAAAAAAAAGTAATTTTCAGTTCTGCTTATATCTCACAATTCCTTTCAGTAATAAATTACCATTCTTTTTTTAGTGAGCCCCTCATCTTAATGCTAAGGGATAAGCAGCTAGAAAGAAATTGGAACATACTATATATGTTCCAAGTTTCTTCTGGCTATATGTAGCCATATGGAGATACATTTATCTATATCTATATCTATATCTATCTGTGTGTGTTTAAATGAAATGCAGATATTAAAAGTCACACTGTCTACAGTAAACTTTTGAGAAATCACTTCTTCAAGCTGTGAGACAGGAGAAGAGGGAAAGCTTAAAACAAGAAGCAGCTCCTTATCCAAATCTTTGCGTCGTTGTCTACACTCATCTTTCCAGTGATTTGCATGCAAACTAGTTTTTGTGGAAGATGCACCCCTTTATTTCTTTGCCTATCAACTTTACCAAAAATCCTCTGATACTAAGGGGAGTTTTAGAAGCTCTTTACAAATAGGAATGTTTCTGCATATACTATACAGGTGAGAACATGCAGTCATGATAAAGCTGGTTACAGTTTGGCTACTTTGAACACTGCAGGGCAGCTTTGTTTCTGTACTGTTAAGAACTGCAGCAGTGAATTCACAAACACAGCAACTACTGCCTCCATATTTTCCATCATCAATTGATTCAGAGAAGCAGAGTGAGAATTGGCTGTGTGCATCTAAGGTGTGGTGCTTAGTTGCCAGCTGGGGTTAAACCAAGACACTGGAGCGTCTCAGGGTGCTTCAGCTACTTTAGTTCTGTCCAGTCACCTGAGATGGTGAACAGATCATTAGAAAATATCTTTGCTAGTCTTAAAATAACAAAGTTGCGCTAAGCATTTCCTTCCCAGAAATAAAATGGCTTTTAATTAAAAATGAGAAGTTGGAAGTAGAATAGGAGATCTAGCTGTTTATAGCTTGCACCCCATACAGGATCTAACAAACATCTTGGTAGTACTTAGGAAATGCTAACTAATAATTTCAAGATAGAGTATGAGTCGAATGTATTACTCTTAACTGTGATTAGGATTCTTTGACACTATACCACAAGTATTCCCTAATAATACTGTCTAGGAAATATATGTGGTATGTAGACAACAGTCAGTAATTTGACCTGTGTATTTCATAGCTCTGATTTCACAGAAAAAATCTTCCAGAACACCCCAGGAAAGTAAATGTAGAAATAAAGATAAAACGGGTAATGAAAATATCTTGCTGTTGAGGGTGTGGACTAGTAAAATTGTTCTTTCTGTGGACCTAATTTAACTAGCATTTGTTCAGGTCTGGATTATTTAAGACATCTAACAACTATCATTATTCTTTAAATTATTCTAACAGCAATTTTAATTTTTTTTTTATTGAAATTGAGCATGCAGAAAAGCTGTGCAAACACTTCTCTCTGTGAGGAAGTTGCCCTGAACATTCGAGTCTGAATTCACTTACAAAGTGTTGTAGGTTGACCCTGGAGCAGCCAAATACCCACCCTCCTCCTCTCTCTTGAGATGGGTTAAAAATAGAAGGCAGACAAAAAGACACAGATCAAAATAATGACAGCTTAAACAGGGTAAGGGAAAGCTGTGCATGAAAGCAGGGAATGAGGAACTTATTCACTATTACCCAACAGCAGGAAGATGTTTAGCTACTTTCCTGGAAAGCTCAGCATGTGTTTCTTGGGAAGACAAACACCATAACCACAAATGTCCCTCCCTCCCTCCCTTTCCCTGGGCTTTTATTGATGAGCATGATCTCATCTGGTGTGGAGTATCCCTTTGATCAGTTCAGATTTTGCTGTCCTGGCTATCTCCTTTCCCAACCTATTGCCCACCCCCAGCCTATTTGCCTTTGTGAGGAGCAGATAGAAAGCCTTTATGCTGTGTTCAGCAGTAGCCATAATATTGCTGCGTTATCAGCACAGATTTAACCACAGCTGCAAAGCACTGTACAGCCTGCAATGAAGTTAACTCCATCCCAGTCAGATCCAATGCAATCTTCTCCTCTTGTTCCATAGTATTTGCACCATGCTTAGGTTTCACATTATCTGATACAATCAAGTATCCTCTGACCATCCTATTTGTTTTCTTATTCACAAAATCCCCTCTTTTCTCTCCAGAGCTCAGTATCTTTCTTGTATTGAGGAGCACAAAACTAGACACAGTACTCCAGGTGTGGACTCACTAGTGTTAAGTAGAGGGGCAGGATAACCTCTCATATCCTGGTGAGAACACTCCTAAAGCAGCTCCAGACACCACTGGCCTTCTTTTCCACATTGTTGGGTCATGTTCAAGCTAGGGTCCACCAGGACCCCTCTGGTTCTTTTCTGCCAAGCTGCTTCCCATCTGCTTATCCTCCAGCCTGTACTAGTGCCTGGGGTTGCTCCTCTGCAGGTACAGGGGAGCACTTTACTTTCTTCTTGTCATCTCATTTTTACAGCTTTTTGGGGTCCGTGTAGATGGCAGAATAGCCCTCTGCCTGTCAGCCACTCATCCCATTTTGTCATCAGCAAACTTGTTGTGCCTTATTACTGGCCACTCACTAGACTTGGATCGCTGTCCCCTGGCTGCAGCTGTTCAGCCAGTTTTCAGATTCATATGGGGCAGTTAAAGGGTGAGCAAGACTTGCTGTCTTTCCAATGGATGGATGAGCTGGACTTGGGGTATCTGTGTTGCTGTGATGCTGATGCTGCAGCAGGCATTGGAGCTTAATGTCCTTCCACACCCCATGGCTCAGGGATCCTCTGAGAGGCCAGAGAAAGTAGACAGCTCTTCAGGCTTCTCTTTATCTATGTTACTGCACCAAGGGCCCACCTGTACTTTGTTTGGTCCTTGAAGTATCCCTCTTGTGCCTCTCTTGACAGACAGTAAAGCTGACTAACAGCCTGCTGCTAAAAAAAGGCAAAGTTGCTCTCCTTTCCCTGTAACCCATTCTCAGCTCTCTGTATTCATGTGCATCTTTCTCCCTAAGCAAACAGTTCTGTACTAATTGAGCAAACTTAATCAGTGTGGGGGGAAACCCACAGGAGAGCAGCAAAAGGAGGTAGAAAAGACTTCACCTTTAGGAAGCTGTAATAGCAAAGTTCTACTGGAGAAAGTAGAAATAAAGTGACTGAACTGAAGCAGAATTTCAGTCATCAGAAAAACACACTCATTGATTAAAGGAAATAATATTTTGTAAAAGACAGGTCTTACTATGACTTAGAAATCCTGCATAGGATTTGTGCAAAATAGGGAAGAGAAACTTTTTACAAGTGACTGTTATGGTTTATTTCTCCTAAAAAGTAAAATACATTTTGTACCTCAAGGAAAAACTGAATGAGCAACTCGAAGAACAGCGGCAGGAGCAGGCTCTTCAGAGGTACCGTTGTGAAGCTGATGAGCTTGACCACTGGCTACTCAGTACCCGAGCAACTCTGGACTCCGCTCTGCTTCCTGCTGAAGAACCTATGGACATGGAAGCGCAGCTGGTAGACTGTCAGGTAAAATATTAAGCCAGTTACTGAGCTGAATGAGCCAGCATATTTGTGGAGAAGTTTCTGAGCTCTTTAGCATCTTCTATATGCTCAGTAAGCATATAGAAGTAAGCAGTAAGTAATCTCCCTCAAAGATTTGTGGAATACAGCCTGTTCTTAGTTTCTCATTAGAGATTGCAAACAGCACTTTAGAAAGCTGATGTGAACGTGGCAGTAGGAAAACAAAATGTCCTGACTAGAAAGATTTAAAGTTCCACATCTTTCAGATTTCGTTTTGTTTAGCTTTAAAAGCACTGTATTTGCTTCACTTACTGTTTTTGCTCCCCTCAAGCTGAAATTGTTGACCCACTCACCTGGTAGATATGAAAACACCTGCAGTGTACTTTCCTACATGTCCTTTTCCAGTTGAAGAACATAGTGGCACTAACAGTAATGACTGGGATAGTGCTGTGTTTTCTTCATGAATAATCCTCACATACATGCAAAAATAAAGGATAATCATCAGTATTTACTGATTTTATGGCTTGAAGATGAATCAACTCAGAATATCAAAACAACCGAAAAAGACATGTTGCTGCAATAAGGGTTTTTGCAAATACTCTTATTAACAAGTCTTGGATCATTCCTAACATCCAGGTTCTCAAATTAGTAGGAGTTTTCTGTTTCTAAATTATATTTTAGAATTATATGATCATTATAATTAAAATTACAAAAGAGACAATAGACAGATGGACAAAATATACTTTTTCTTATTAAAGAATGAGGATCTCAATTATTTTAGGATAAATGAGAGTTTTGTGCGAGTCTGAAGAATCTTCACTTGTCCTTGAGAGTCTTTTGTTGCATGTAGATAAACCCTATGAACTTCAACAAAGCATTTTTTTTTTAAATATAATCTGTAGGAAACTCAAAAAGTTAACTTTGTGGAAGAGTTATTACTGCTGTTCTTTTGCTGCTTCTTTAAATCTTAATACAATAAGTTTTATATATTTTTTCCACTTTTTAGAGACTCTGCAGGTCTTGTTCTGCACATATTCATTCAGGAGAAATATTTCTAAATTCATACTTGACAGTTGCTATGGAAGCAAAAGCATATGATGTCAGGCTAGGTTTCTGAGCTAGACTTGTTTGAGCATTGAATCTGGGAGATCAAAATATGCACGATGTCTCTAATACATGAACAGTTAATGGAATGTCAGGGAAGTAGCTTTTGAGAATAAACATGCCAGAGATTTGTCACTTTAAGTCTCTCTTTAGACTAAAGAGGATTATACAGAAATCCTTAAGTCCATCATGCACCAATCAGAAAGAGCAAATAGTGAGAAGAGAGGCTTATCAACACAGCCAGAGCAACACATAGGAGGAGGTAGGAAGAAGTAACTCTGGCTGCGTGCTTCATTTCTTGTCACTAATGGATGTCAGTCTAGCTTCTTAGCCATCCTTGCCTTTAGTATGCAAATAAAGAGCATCTTCTCTACGACAAATTATTTGTTTCAAATAACTTTTTAATTTCCTATTTTGAAAAAAGGTTGCAAACTGAAATGGCAAATACAGACATTTGCAAGCATTTTCTAAAGAACTCTGAATGGGACTGGAAGGAAAAAACAATGATAATCTGACTTTCTCTTAGTTTGGCAACGGGTAAGGTAGGCCACAGGTCATCTTGCCTGAAAACGTGACAAGTGCTGGAAAATGTATGAATTTGGGTCTTTGTTTTTGCTGCTGCAGAACATGTTGGTTGAAATAGAACAGAAGGTGGTAGCCTTGTCAGAGTTGTCTGTGCACAACGAGAACTTGCTTATGGAAGGGAAGGCTCACACCAAGGATGAGGCAGAGCAGCTGGCTGTGAAGCTCAGGACACTGAAGGGCAGCCTTCTGGAGCTGCAGAGGGTGCTCCACGACAAACAGATCAACATTCGGGTGAGTGTCTCCTTCCAGCTGTTTTCATGGTGGGCAGGAATTTGGGGACTTCATAGCAACTTTATGTAACTGGGAAAAAGAGCGTAAGCGTTGCACTGATTTAGTTTGCGTTACTCATCTTTAGTCAGTAAATGGAGTTGTAACTCCAAAATAAAGAGCTGTCTAGAAAGCTTTTGTTGATAATTTTCAAGTTAACATCGCTTTATGGTAAAACTATCCTAACCTCCTCAGTATCTTCACTGAAAAGACAATAATAAAATAGATATGATTAGCTTGGTCTGGATATAGTCTGTTCCTGTTTCCAGTCTTTAGATTGTGTATGGTCTGGGGCAGGATTACTCTCCCCAGTCAAAGAATGATCCTAAATATGTGCTTTTTTACAGTGTGCACAATACAGTGAACAGATAATACAAGGAAACATTTTTAGTTATGGCTAATACTTAGTGGCATCGTTATACTAAATAAAATATTATATAAGCAAAAATTCATTTAACCTCAGTCTTGCCCTAGGTTTCTATTCCTAGCAGCTTTGGTGTGCTCATTGCCACTAATTCATTGTATTTAACAGTTACTTTTGGTCATTCTTTAGGTCAAAATAGCGTGTGGAGAACTGAATACATACAAGAAACCCAACCATGTAATGTGACTGACTGGTTTTGAATTTGCTTGCCCTGCTGTGGCTCCCTCCCCCCTCCCTTTTCTTTTACTTCTTTTCTTGGCTTTGCTGTGCAAATTAAACATGATAAGCTTCAAAGATTTCTGGCTTGTAATGCAGATTAAAGTCTACTGAGAGGTTAGCTTGAAAAGTCACTTGATGTTCTAAGAACTATTTTTAGTCCAAAGCAACAGCATAGCTTTAAAACTTCACGTAATTTCAGAAAAATAGAGAAATAAAAAAGAAAAGAAACCCCAAGGTATTTGTTCTTATTGCCTCTAAGATGAAGTAACTTTAATGTTATTCTTGCCTATTTAACCTCATGACTAGGCAAATGAAAAGTTATCAACACCATGTAGGCACATGATATTTTGTTCTCATGTATTACCTGTGTAGTGAAAGCATCAGTGAGATTTTGCTAAATTTTAAAATACTTTAAAATATTTTAAAATGCAGTGATGTGATTTAGTTTACTTGAACTCTTAAACAGATTTTTTTAATTATTATTTTTCTTAAACAGATCTTCTAATATCTAAAATAACAACAAAATAATTTCCAGATGTAGAATATGAATCATGTAAGATGGTGCATGAATGCAAGACTCAAGTTTCTTTATGAATTTCAAGCCTTTCTTTGACTTCATTTACAGATCATGTAAGAAGATAGACATAGGCAGTACAACATCTAATCACTGAGCAATTTTTTTCTAATGAGAGGTTCTGTGTCATTTTCTGAACACTGAGGACTGAGGCCAAGATTATCAGATGCCCCAAATTCTATCCAATACCAGTATTAAACTTGAGAAACATTACACGCTAACTGCTCTGTTGTGCATGTGTGTAAAAAACTCTGACTTTTACATGTCTTTTACATGTTCTGATAACCTTGTAATTGCCCAGAGGCATAGACCAAAAGAAGTTCCTCCCAAAAGAAGGAACTTCCCAAGTTGCACTGTAAGACTTAAAAAGACTGGGCTGTATTTTCCTTAAAGCATATTTCAGCCTGTCTATTATCCCTGTGCACAAGGCTTTTTAGGAGTCAGTGTGAGATTCTCCAACTTTCTTGGAACAATTTCAGTTTTCTTCTCATTTTAGTTAATGAATGTCACTAGTGCTACAGAAAAGGTGACTTGGAGACCACCTACTTTATTCATAAAATAAAGTAGTGAAACTAATCAGAAATGTGCTGGAACAGGAGTGTTCAGGACTATACTGTCTCCAAAGGTAGCGCTTTGAAACACACAAAATATTGTGCTTGTTACTGTTTATTCTCTGGTTTAGGGGCAATGAAACTGAACAGACTCCTTAAAAAACAAAGAAGTAGAAGAGATTCTGCAGTAAAAAAACCTCAATGAAACAGATAGTGGTTTTTTACTTTTTATTGCAAAGGATTTGTGAGGGAGGAATGACTCCAGTTTCACAAGAAAAAGTATGTCTTATGTAAGTTTGTAATTCTGAAAATCCTTTGAAAGATCGATTTCATCACAATCTTCTTCAGGGATTTTCCATTTATTTCTGTGACTGGACAGTGTCTGGGAATGACAGGTTCAAGCTTGTATTTCCCTGGCTGTTTAAATGAAATGTAATGCAGTTCCTTCAGACAGACATCAAATGGAAATGCAACTGTAAATGCAAGTTTATTTCAAACTTACATTCTGTAATTTGACAATGATAAAATCTGGTTCACAAATACTTTTGATCTAAAAAGTATGTACAGTAGCATATTTGCAAAACTTCGTTGCATCAACAAATGCCACAATCCCTTTTTCACTGCTTGCTATTGCAGGAACTATGAGACTATTAATTATGTGTCTTAGTATAATTCTAAAATTATATCTTTTCAGTCCTCTTCCCAGAGAAAAACAGACCCAAAATGTAACTGAAAACAACCAGCCCACTCAAATGCAAAGAATTAGATGCTGTTCCTTAAATAAATTTATAAGTTGAATAGCTATGGTCCCTAGAGTATATAAAATTCAGCAGATTTTTCCCCCCCCTATAATTTGCAGAAAGATTGTCTGTTTCCTAACTTGTAATGGAAAAGCTGTAATTCCAGAACTTCTTTACTTCTGATATACTATTTTCTGTGCTCAATCTGACATTCTGTAATAACATTGTTCAGACTCCAGCTGCATCAGCTTTTTCTAGAAACTTGTTCCTACAGAGTAAAGTATCAGAGTTTACCTGCAAACTGAAACCTTAGTAAAAAAAAAAGTTATTTCATAAAGCAAGGGCTAATGGTTCTTTCCAGCACCAGGTACTTCTTGTTTGTTTTTCTCCTCTTAACAGTTTATATCCTCTAACACTAATCGGTCCTTTCAACTTCAGCACACTCATCATCCCCCAAAATTAAAATCTTACACCTAACCTTCTACTACTTAGCAAAACTCTGCTGTTTCAGTGGCGGGTGTCAGGGGCACTGGTGGCAGAGGTCCATCTCAGTTGTTAGCATAAGGAGCACCAGGTGAGGCAAGTAGGATTTCCACACCCACCTTCTGCCCTGCTGGTCCCTGTCTGATCTGAGAAATGTCATCTGGAAGGCAGAGTGTCTGTGTTTTGGGGAGCCTGCTGTTGAACCATTCGGCAGTCTTAATCTATTTTGAGTAAAAGCCAAATAAATCATGGGCATAATATGAATCCTACAAAAATGAGATATATAGACAAAATGGGAGAGATATTAAGCCCCAGCTTTAGATCTTCAAGGTTTCAAAAAAACTGAAAAGGTGCAAGCTCTACAGTCATCATATGACTGCAAGTAATATTAAATAAATCCAGAGAGATGTGTGCATCTAAGCAGCCAGGCTTACAAGTCTGTCTTTAACATAAGGATAAGGCCAAGCATGTTAAAATACCTACATTAGAATACACTGGCTGCTAAAATTACTTAAACTTACAGCCAACATGGACTTTGGAAGCCAAGAAGTTGATAAAACAATTTTTTGAGGTATTAAGTCATTTGTTTTTTTTTTGTTTTGCATTGCTTACACAGAAAACCTTTCTAATCACTCATGTTGGAAAAACATGATAGAAATATGAATGGAAGGAACTGTTGCTTTTGCTGTGCTGTTCTAACATTCTGTTGTTTGATCTCTCTTACTTTCTCATGTTCATATCATGTCATCTGCTCTTTATCCAGTGTGTTTCTGCCGAACATGGAGTTATGTACTTACTGATAAGTACATTTTGACCAGAATAACAAGCAGAATTTTCTCCTTTTCAATTTGACAAAAAAAATTTCTTTATATAGATAAAAAACCTGGCAGAAACAAACCACTGAATCCTTGCATTCTCATGTAAAGCTGCACCCTCCTCAGATCAAGGCTGGTTTTTAGAAGCAGAGCAGTCTTTAGAAACACATCAGACCAAGGTCTCTAACCTGTGGTCTCTGATTCTGCTAAGTGCAATGATGCATGTTTATTTTTACATTTTTAGGGATGCTTTTCTTGCTAGTAACCAAAAAACCAGTAAAAGTCAGAAATCTAAAGTCATTGCTCACTTCAGAATTTACATGAGCCAGCAATTTGAGTGGTTTTGTGTAGATGAGCTGAACCTGCTTGCTCTCCAACTACGCAAGAAATTTTTTTAATCTTAATGTCTCTTTCCTAAAGCAGGGATCTTTACAAGAAAAGGAGGAGAGTGATCTGGACTTTGTTTCCTCACAAAGCCCCAGTGTTCAGGAATGGCTGGTGCAAGCAAGAACTACTCGCTCACAGCAGCAGCAGAGTACCCTGCAGCAACAGAAAGTTGGTGTTTTGCTTTTCTTCTATTCCCATCTTTAGATTGCACTTAATTCTGTAGCTGAGCCACTCTTGTTAATATTTCCACTGAAATATTAATTTTTCCACTGTTTTTTACTCACTGCTTTTGTAATGATGCATCTGAGTTCCCTATCTTATATATGTAACAGTCAGGCAGGCTAGACTTCCTGGGTGACCGTGGTCAATTCACATAATCACTCTATGCTTATTTTGTCCATCAGTAGAAAAAAATTTAATTAACCCTTTAAGTTACTCTAAGGAGAGAAGACAATACTCAAAATAATAACTTTGTATTCATACAAGCAAAGATACACCTATTACATGATATATTGTGTTGAATGATTTGAAGATATTCTCACTAGGGTAGGTTCCAGAAACTGCATTGTATTTGGTAATTAGTTCAGTAATGCAGTTTATGTCCCCAGTTTTTCTGTGTCCCTGGCTGGAGATTTTGGACTACTTTTGGTGTCCAGGCAAGCCATTTCAGAAGTAGCTTAGCTAACTTTGCATGACAGTTAAGCAAGGTAGATATACCCTTCCAAGGAAAAAACAGTCATTTTGAGATTTGTTCTGTTTTTTGTAACTTGCTGTGTTAGGAGCTGGAACAAGAGCTAGAAGAGCAGAAGAATCTTCTTCGATCAGTAGCATGCCGTGGAGGAGAGATCCTAACGCAGCAAGGCTCTACCGAAGGCCTGTCGATAAGGTGTGCTTTCATGTGTTGTTCCAAAAAGTAAATTTCTGTAGCTGTGCTTTGTCATCCCTGTGTTTACATCCCTCTTCTGCTCATAGTCCTCTAATTTTATTTTTTTTTTTATGGTTTTATCATTTTTATACAGTACCTAGGCAACTGTATTCTTGGTTTATAATTCAGGGGTCTGATAATACACAAACTGTTTTGTGATAATAGATCACCTTCAGCATTTAGAAATGCTCTTTATTCTTACTAGCAGGAATCACACTAAAACTAAAGACTGGTGAGACTCACTAGAGTCTTGCTAATAGCTTTATTATGGACCAGCACTGGTGTGGGAATCACATCTCCCCCAAACATTAACATCTGCTATTGTTACTAGATATTCCCAGATGAGATACTCATAGCTTAATTTTATTTTTTCTACAATTAGCAAGTATTTTTCCTTTTGAACCCTTGATTCTAATGCTAGAAAGTACTTAACCAGTCTCCTTTTGTTTGAGGCTTCCTTCTGTCAAATGATAGTGTACTATAGAAATTTAAAAAAAACCAAAAATAACCTAACAGCCAAAACCAACAAAAAACTACCACCAAACCAAAAATTCTGGATGTGGTTAACGGTTTACCAAAGCTAAGCTCATATGCTTGTCCTTCATTAAACTATGTCTGCCATTTTGACAAAGAACATGAGGAAGGAGTCAGATAAAATATTTATTTTAACTCATGCTTTAACTTCTTTATAAGTTTAACCTCTTTATAGGTTACATTTCAATATAGTATATATTCAGTCTGGTTTGGGGATTTTTTACTTATTTTGGGTACTTGCAACTCTAAACAGTCTTCTAGAAAGTACATTTTATTTCATCAGACAAGAACTTCTTGCTGTTCAAACCAGCCTTTGTCTTATTATCAGAAAAGCAAAACCAAAACCAACAAGTCAAAGCTTTGAAAAGTAGCACTTAACTTAAATGTAGAATTTCCTAATGGAAAATTATAACTTTAAATGATTATAACTTCTGCATTTGTTAAACCTTTATGCATCTTTTGATTCAGTGAGAAGCCTGATGTACTCTCTGAGGAATTGACCTTAGAAGTTGAGAAGCCATCATCTGAAGAACAGATGAAGAGGAAATGGGAAAGCCTAAACCAGGAATTCAGTACCAAGCAGAGACTGCTCCAGAAAGCTTTGGAAAAAGAACAGCTGGTAGCTTTTTTAATTTTCTTTCCATTTTATCTTTGAAAGTAGTTGTTACAAGAGGTACAATATGTAGATCCATTAAGGTGCTCTAGTTAATGCATGAGATATGGAACGATTTATTTATGTGACACTTTAAAAACAGTTAAATATTGGCACCAGCACTGCTCATGTTCAAAGTGATTTGAATTGCACTACCATCAGATTAATGAACTAGAAAGGAAGAAAGAGCTCGACAAAATGATTACCTACTTACCTAACTCAGGATAATTCTGTAACAAATCAGCCCTCTGGAATTGATCAGTAGTCTGGCAATAGCTTAAAAGAAAACTATTACTTTCAGTTTGAATTATTGGTTACATTCAGTTCTTGGTATTAGTGGGTGAGAAATTTCAGGCACAGTATTTCTACTGAAAGAAATATAATTAAAAAGAATTCGACTAATTAAATCAATTAAACTGGGGACAAACCAAAGTCTGTATTACCATACATCTTCCATTTTATTGTTAATAGACCCAAATCCACTCTTCTTTGTATAACACTCTGTTAATCAGCTTCCAAAGTTTTAAATACCTTGTATTAATTAACAGTAATTGATTATATTTTTGGTAAAAACTAGTAATTTTAAATTTTGGCTACAAGTATTTATCCTACATTTCTAGTGAACCTCCTGTTGAGCAATATTTATGCAAAATATTCATGACAGGGAGCATTTGTGGGAGGACTATGAGCATTAGCAGGTGATAGCCTCAGTCAGTAGGGAGTCTGTACAGCTGAATTTTGTGCCCTACATATGGTCGAGGCATCCTAATGAGTGCTCCTCTCTCAGCAGCTTTATAGCAGACCAAACAGACTAATACCTGGAATGCCTTTGTATAAGGAGGAGACACAGGATGAAGATAAATCCTTAGTGTCACCAGTGTTGGTTGAATTGAATCAGGCCTTTGAAGATGTCTCATCTGAGGTAATTTTCAATTGTCTTTACACCTGTCCTACAGCAAAGCCACATTAACAGTGAACACTCCTCCAGCTATGGCCTGGAAATCCAGGCCTTTACCAAATATTAGAAGTTAGAAAGACTGTCTTGTACTTCTGTGCTGGACTGCTCTGGTTTCTTTGCCCAGGCTGGACGGGTGGAGGAGACCCTGCAGCTTGAGCAGAAGCTGTATGATGGTGTCACTGCCACCTCCGTGTGGCTGGATGGTGTGGAAGAACAAGTCTTTGTTGCTACAGCTCTGTTGCCAGAGGAAGAAACAGAAACCTACCTCTGCAAGCAAGAGGTAATGAATCCATGAGTGGGACTTCCTTTTAATTGCCAATAAGTGTGCATTTTATGTAGTGTTTAGAACAAAAATGTTAGAATCCTGGATAAGTGGCGTGTCACTGGCATAATCTCTGTGTAACTGCAGCATTCTGCAGTTGACTGTGCACAGAATGTTGCAGAAAGCATAGACTCTTCTGTGTAACGTCCTTTCTAGGTATTAGTGAACACCACATTGTCAAAATTGAAATAAGAGTGAAAAAGAGGGAGGAATGCTCTGGGATATAGAAACAGCACAAGTTAATCAACATTAGGGGTGAGAGAGGCAGAAAGAATTGAGTGGTGGTGGGGAGAGAGAGGCAGTAGGACAAAGGAACTGTTTTCAACTGAACAGGATAGATTCAGAAAATATGTAAGGGAGAAGTTTTTCAAAATGAGCGCGTGGAAATGCTGGAGCAGGTTGCCCAGAGAGGTAGCGGATGTCCTATCCATGGAAGCATTCAAATTCAGGCTTGAGAGGGCTCTGAGCATCCTGATGTAGTTGAAGACGTTATATTTACTTCAGGAGGGTTGGATTAGATGGCTTTTAATCTGACCCAGATGTTTCTTTGGCTTTAAATTACTTTTTTCCAGCACTTGTTTTCCTTGGAGCATGGATTCTTTTTAGTATAAGAGATTACTGTAGCTGTCATTTTTTCTAGTGTGTGTGCATACCAACAAAGTAAAAAATTCACTACATCACTGCAAAATTGACAGTGATTATGGCATGTTTGCCTGCTTTCCAGAATGTCTGATTGTGACTTCTGTTTTTCTACACAATTAGTCTCTCGCCAAAGAAATCAAAGACATAACAGAAGAAGTGGATAAGAACAAGAATTTGTTTGCTCAGATATTTCCTGATAGTAGTGATAAGAGGGTTATTATAGAAGATACTTTGGATTGCCTTCTGAGAAGACTGACCTTACTGGAGTCAGTGGTAAATCAGAGACACCACCAGATGAAAGGACGGCTCCAGCAAATTATCACATTCAAGGTATGAGGTGATGAAATACAGAGGTGTATGTCAAATGGGGATAGAAAGGCTGCGAATTTTTGGTACCAAATCAAAAGAACAAGGTTGTCACAGGTTTCTTATTGAAAAATCAAACTTCTCAGTGTGTAGAAAATTTGATACCCTAATAATTACTCAGAATTTAAACTCTCTGCTAGAAGGCTTCGACAACTCATGCAATTCCTGTAAAGTGATAATCTCTCCCTGCTGTCTCACCCTGCTGGCATTACATAAAAGGAAGACTGTGTTGTGCAAGTATGAAAAAATGCTGATAAACAGAGAAATGTGCTTTTTCAGAAAACTTTTCAGAGTTCAGAAATGCTTTCAGATCTTTCTTGGTCTTTATCTTTTAGTAATAATCGGCTATTATTATTATTATTATTGTTGTTGTTGTTGTTGTTATCAATATATTAAGCCCTTCAGTATGGTTTATTTTTAATTAAAAAACCCATAAATCAAAAAAAAAAAATTTCTTGTGTCTTTAGATTAGGGTCATTTTTTCATAGATTATTACTACTAGATTTTCTTTCAAACTCCATAATGTTTCCTCTCCTATTTTTCAATGAAAGATCTCCCTTTGCTGATAACAGCAAGGTTGATTAGAATTAATTCTAATTATTCTTAGAGATTTTCAGTATCTAAAATAATTACTGAATGTAAAAATAAATACTAAATCATTCATGCACCTGTTATGTAATGCTGAAAGTCTCAGAAAAATGTGCTGTTAATTTTCTGTTGAGATGAGTGCAAGAAAAAAATAATTGATGGTATTTCAGCAAAATTGTTAAGTAATATTTATGTGTTTGTTCTGATAAAATACTCTAAAAGTTGTAGCTTGTGGTTAGCCCTGTAATGTGTGGAGGCCTTGTTTACTTATGTATTATATTTGCTCAAGTTTGTAATTAAAACAACTTGCCTTAAAAAGTAAAATCAAGCTTTTTTACAATCATATGTGGTAGAATAAACTGCACAAGAATGTTTTTGTTACATGGAGGTAATGACCTTGTTAGTTAATTATTTAATTAGAAAGCAAAAGCAGAAGTGCTTTCACAGGTTATGTTTTAGATAGGAGTTGCTTTAGCCCTTTGTTTCCATAGCTGGATTTTCAGCAATGTCAAATGTTTTTCATTGGGTAGTTTTGGTGCTTTTTGACTACTTTTTATGCTGTAGTGCTACCATGTAATATTTAATGCTTTAAATTTTCTGAAACATGGAGTATTTTTCAGTTGTTTTGTGCTGTATAATTGTGGCTATAATTTGTTGGTTTTGTCTCCTGCAGAATGATCTGAAGCTCATGTTTACATCGGTGGCTGATAACAAATACTTAGTTCTACAGAAATTAGCAGAGGCAGCTGACAGACCAGAAACAGAACAAATGCAGGTACTACCATGTGTCTGTCACTTGGGGAGAGGGGAAGAGGTTAAGTTTTTATCCAAAGTATAAATGGATTCTAGAGAACAGTTACTTTAAATGGGAGAACCTACACATTCACATGAAGTATAGGAAGATGAGTATGTCCAAGAGTGTACTACATATATTTATAACTAAAAACAACAAAAAGTCACAACAACAAAAAAACCCTAGAAAAAGTGTCTTCCTCATCTCCCCAGCTGACCTAGTACCTAGTTATGTTTATGCTGGGCAGTATTTGGAAACAAGAAAACTTCAATAAAGAAAAAAATACAGAGTTTTGCTAAATTGTTTGACTGTTAAACTTTATTAAGAACCAAAGACACTTCCCTGCTCACTGGTTTACAGTGATGGCTTTAATGTTACTCTTTTTAATGTAAGGCAGTAATTATTATTTCTTTATCAGGAATGGCCTAATGAATAATTAATTATTTATATGAAAAAATATATCCCATTTTCTTGTTTCTGTTTTGCCAGTGAGAAAAATGAACAAAGTATTATAAAGACAACTTTTTATAGAACTTACTTGTTAGCGATGTCTGGTGCCAGCAGGCAACCAGAATGGAAGAAACTTACCCTTCAGCTAAACAGAAATACTGGACTTTATATACCTGACATTCAAATTTTGAAGGAGAGGTCACACTGTGTTTTTGTTTTCTATCTTTTGTGATGCCAGACATTGGCAAAAATTTATTTCCAGTTTGATTAATTAAACTACCAGCTAGGAAAACAATGTGGTAACAAAAGCAAGTCAAATTATTTGTTTCAGAAAATCTCCCTTGGCTGATAAAACATTGTAATTTAAAAGCATTACTGCTTGTTCAGTATGTGATTAGGAAAGTAGAAATAAAGGCCTTAATCAGCCAGGTGACATTAGTTGCATAAAGTGCAAGTTTAGTGACTTTATCGTGCAAACTCCATGCTGCTGAAAGGGAGAAGTTCTACTTCACATACATAGTTTTAAAATGTTCAATAGGAAGCTTCCAAGAAAGGGCCTCAACAAAGGACTTTAAGTACAGGAACCTACCTCATGCTTTTAACTTTGTTATAATCTGCATGTGTTACTTCAGCAGAGACCTAGGGAAGCTTGTAGCTTCCATTGGAAAAACTCATCACCTTCAGACACTTGCAAACACCAGTCTCTGTTCTTAAGATGTAGTTTTTCAAGTGCAAAAGGAGAGGAACAAGTCTTTTCCCTTCACAGTAACTTTGGCCCCATCCCAATCTTGAGAGGGAACTGCTCACAGCTCTTTGCATTCATACATGGGTTCTGCTATGATGGTTGTTTGCTTGGTGCTCAGAGATGACAGGAATGACTATTAAAAAAAAAATTCTTTAAATTACATTGTTACATTAAAAGAAAAATTCTTTTGGCCCTCTACTATATAGTTAAAAGCATGGAAATTCATACTAAGCATAATATTTTATATATCTATTTTTATTGTACTAAACCTGCTTGTTATTAAAAAGTAATAATGATAAGCTTATATAACTTTAAGAAAAAGACTGGGCTCTCCCAACTTTTAATTAATATGTTTTCGTCATAGCATCTTTAAAATTTCACCACATTGAAGGTATGATTAGCACTGCAAGTGGAAAAGAATATGATCATAGGCCAGCTACACTACTGTTACTGAAACTTAAAACTAAGCAATGTAATTTTCATGTACAGGTCATACTGCATGCAGAAGAAGGCTTAAAGGAACTAGATGCTGGAATCAGTGATTTAAAGAAGCGTATAGACAAGCTACAAGTTGACCAACCTTCTATACAAGAGTTGTCTAAGATCCAGGTATAGTTCATTCCTATCCTGTCCATCCTATCACCTTTCTCACCTGTGATACCTGTGATAAAGGAATGCTTCTTTTTATTCTTCATAATGCAGTTTAGGAAAAGGGATTTAAAGGCATTTCAGATAAAAGATTATCTTCTCTCTGGTTCATCTAGTTTCGCATTTTTGCCTCTTCAGATTTTCTAACATCTCTGATATTAGCAGTATTAATTGTAAAAATCTACAAAACCATGTTTGCTGTCAGCTCTCATCCATTCCCTTTTCACATAGATGATGTTAAGCACGTGAACATAAATTTGTCTGCTGAAGGTTCATCCCTGTTCTCACCAGAGTCTCATGGTCTGTAATTAAGTACTGTATCACATCTCTCATTCAAACAAGGAAGGGGGTAAAGGAAGATGGAGAGCAAAGTGCAACCTGAAACTGGAAATGTTCTGCTTTTGCTGGAACACCTCTCAATACATGGGGGCAATTGATCCACGACTTCTGTAAACATGTTGAAAGTCCTTTTTGAGCAGTTTGGCTGATGCAGGGGAATGTTTGAAGAAATATGAAGGAGAAGGAAGGTTTATGACTTAATTTTACTGTTTACAGTGACATAATAATAAATTGGAAGCAAATAAACCAGCTGAAACTGGAGATTAAATTTACTAAGCCAACAAGAGAGTGATAGCAATTAAAAATGAATGACTAAGAAATTAATCACTAAGAAATGTGTCTTTTGCCCAGTTCTTTATCCTTTTGGTCTTAGTCCCTCCTCCTGGTTTGTTTGCTGGTTTTTTTGTGGGTTTTTCATCACTCAGTTTATGTGCCATTATGTGCCACTTTCCATTTCAGGTTTTAGAAAAGCCACCTTTTGGCTTATTCTGACAGTTCTGGTTCTCACAATTTTCTGTTTAAGGCTAGGAGACTCAGCTGAATGATCCTAGAGATATTTTAGTTGTTGGAATATCTTGTATAGATCAAAAGTAGGGACTTGTTTTGATTTTTACAGTAAGTTGTATGGTTCTTAGTTGCTACTATTAAGATTCTGAGGAAGGAGAAGGAAACGAACCTGGCTTTGAGATGCCTGTGGTCTGTATCCATGATGGAATCCATGTAATCCTCTGCATTATAAAAAGTAAAATGTAAACAGCATCTGCATTGCATTGTAGTCACTCTTTTTTGATGCATTAAGCCAAATCTTTGCTACTTACATTAAGCCTTTGAGATTCTGCTATTTTTTTCCCCAAATACATGTTCTTTAAAGAGGTCTTGCTTATTTTTCTGTCTTTAAATGGTGAGTTAATTTATCAATGAAATCAGTATATCTGGAAACTGGTTTTGAGCTAGAAATAAGTGAGCTAGAAATAAGTGAATAAGTAGTATTGGCAGAGAATACAGGGACAGTAAGGTTGCTTCTAGGAAGACATGTAAGGTGTGAAATAAGAATCAGCACTGCTGCCCTTTGTCCCCCCCCAGGATAAGTATGATGAGCTGCTGATGATTATTGGATCCAGGCGGAGTGATCTGAATCAGAATATGGCTCTTAAGAGGCAGTATGAGCGGGCTTTGCAGGACCTGGCTGATCTGGTAGAAACAGGCCAAGAAAAAATGGCTGGTGACCAGAAAATGATTGTTTCTTCCAAGGAAGAGGTTCAGTCACTGCTTGAAAAACATAAGGTAAGAAACTGGGAAATATTTCAGGACTAGTAATGACTGTAAGCTTGTTGTCATGGTTTAGCCCCAGTGGGAAACCAAGAACCACGCAGCTGCTTCCTCATGTGTTCCTTCCTTGGGGAGAAGGAGAATCAGAAAGAAAAGGTAAGCCTTGTAGTTTGAGAGATGTATCCTAATACTAACAGCACTAATAATAAAAATAATTGAAACAGTAAATATAACTGTAATGGGAAGGAGAGAGAGAAATAAACACAAGAGAAATAAATAAATCATGTACAATACAGTTGTTCACCACCTCCTGACCAATAGCCAACCTGTCCCCAAGAAGACATCAGCAGCTTCCAGACATTTCCCCCAGTTTATATACTGAACATGATGTTCTGTTGTATGGAATATCCCTTTGGCCTTTTCAGGTCAGCTATCTTGACCATGGTCCTTCCAGGCTCCTCACCCATCTCCTCACTGGCAAGTGAAACTGAAAAGTCCTTGACTTGGGATAAACACTACTCAGCAACAAACAAAAGATCAGTGTGTCACCCACATTATTCCCATAGTAAAGCCAAAACACAGTGCTCTACCAGCTACTGAGAAGAAAATGAACTCTATCCCAGCCAAAACCAGGACACTTAAAAGAGCAAATTGCTAACCTGTTCCTGTAAAGATACAGGAGCTTTTCAGAACAGTGGGACTGACTGTATTTTAAATTGGAGTCAATGAACTGTTCTGACACACTGAGTTTCAAATGCTTTGTTGAAGGTGAACCCAGATTTCTTCATTATTCTAATAAAAAGTTCCTAGTATTGTCCTGTCGTGCTACATAGCACTTTCATCCACCACTCCGTTTATTTTCAACAGAAATTTACATTTGGTAATAGCACCCACAAATAGGACAAGTATTTTCCACATTTACATTAGGCAGAAATTTTTGGGGTTCTTTGATCTAAGCTGGTTTTCTTTATGGAATGAGGGTCAGGATGGAATTTGTGTGGAAAGAATGACTGACTTCTTTCTTTGAATAGACTATTGTCCTCTTTAAATTATGTTGATTTCATGAAATGCTGTGAAGTGAAAAGTTTACCTAATTCTATGTAGATGATTGTACTGCTTATATCTTTAAGTGTTCTTTTAGTGGTAATGAATTGAGTAACAATTGCACTTTCTCTTCTCTATTCTCCCTCTCCCTCACATCCAAATTTTTTAGGAATATTTTCAAGGGTTGGAGTCTCACATGATCCTGACAGAAACACTTTTTAGAAAGATGAGTAGCCTTGCCCTCTTGAAGGATACTCAGTCTCATTCAGAGATAATGACACGAGCTTCGGCTGTATTAAAGCTGGCTCATAAACGAGGTGTGGAGCTGGAATACATTCTAGAGGTAAGAATTTATGTGGCCTTTTCTATACTTCATTGTGATCAACCACCAGGACATTCTATAATGCTAATTTCCTGTGCTTGGACAGAATTGATGAGCATCAGTCCATTTTGTCATACACAGAAAGCACTGATAGACTACAGTCTTTTCTGTTTAATTGTTGGGACCTTCAGGGAGGACAAGTTGTGTTCCTCTAAGTCTAAAGAACTGCTTGGCTTTAGCTGGTTAAGGAGAGCATGATAGTTTTATCCATTTGTTCTTACCAAAAGTTGAGCTTGGCACAGGGATGGTGTCTTTTTACAGGTTCACTGGACATTTGTACTGTTGTTTCTGTACTTTCACAACCATGTAGCTAGCTCTAGGATTTCCGATTAAAAAAAAAAAAGAAGTAGTAAAATTTGTAGATACCCAGATTTACCATATACATGGATAATTTGTGCTTGTAGACCTGGATGCATCTGGATGAAGATTACCAGGAACTCACCAGACAGCTGGAGTCTGTTGAAGGAAACATCCCCACTGTTGGTTTGGTAGAAGAGACAGAAGACAGGCTTACAGACAGGATTACACTTTTTCAGGTTGGTGCTTTGTAGATATTCTCTGTAGAAAAGAGGGGTTAAAGTGATCTCTGACAGTCATCAAGTCCAGCCTTCCACTTGAAGCATTACAGTTGCCATGGGCTGGATCAGCAACAGCTTTGGAAAGATCAAAAGATGAATGTCCCACAGCTGACCAGAGGACCAGTTGCGGTCCTGCACCACCATCTGCTATAAAAGGTTTTATGTAATGCCCAGTCAGTAACATCAACTTTCAGCTTGTCACCATTGTCATTTTTGTACTGTGTGGCACTACTGAGGAGCATTTACCTCTATCATCTTTTTAATTCTGCCTCAAACAGCTGTAGAACTTTGTTAGACTGGCCCTTAGCCTCCTGCTCATCAATCTAAAGCAAGCACATTTCCCACACCCTCTTTGTGAAGGACATGTGCTCTAGGTCCCTAAATAACTTAATAGTTCTACACCAGACCCTGACCATTTCCTTCTTCCTCAACTCAGTGAGAGATGGGTCAGAGCACAATCAGAAGGAGTAGATGTGGCCTCATCAGCACCATCTAGATGAGGATAATAAAATAACTTCATCTGGTTGTTCACAGCCCTAATATAGGCCTAATATAGAGCTGTGGCTTGCCTTAAAAGCTCCAGGTTAAATACACTACTAATTTCCTTCCTAAGCTGTACCGAGAAATACAGCTAGTATAGTCAGTAGTCAGCCCAAGGTGTGGAAGTTGCATTTCTTCAGACTTCCAAGGTTTCTGCTGTCTCCAGCCTTTAGTTTAGTAGAGTCTCTGGAATCAGTCTGCCATTTTTTTTGTCCCAACTACTCTCCCTAATCCAGTGGATTAGTGTCATCCAGAAATTTACTGAGGGAATGCTGGCTGCCATGATCCATGCCATTAATATGTTGAAGATATTTGGGATAAAATATCAATAATCTCTGGAGCACTCTGCCCAGTGCAACCTGCCAGCCAGGCATCAAGCCTTTGATCACTAGCACTGATACTGGGAATGCAGCTCATTTTCAGCCTACCAACACTGCATTTATCCAGCCATGAACTCTCTCTGCTGCTAGAGGAGGGTCCTGTGAGAGATGGTATCAAAGGTCATGCTGAAGTCAGTCTGATCCACAGAGACAGTAATTTTGTCATAGAAGGCTGGTAGTGAATTTAAATTGAATATTCCTGGTTGTCTCCTGGTCCTTTTTGTCATTGAAAATGGAATTCAGGAGGATGTACTCCATAATCTTTCCAGAGAGCAAGGTGAGACTGAACAGCCTGTGGTTCCTCAAATTGCCTTCCTCCCCAGATGCAGCAAGTAGTTTAAGTACAGGCTTTCTACCACATCCTGTTTCTTTGGTCTAGTGTTTCGTTTTTGTCTCCTTATACTAGACATTTTAGTTGGGGGTTTTATATTCTCTCTTTTGTTTTACAGAAAAATGTCTGTCAATTTTTTTTTGAAAATTGACTTTGTGTTATCTTTTTAGTTGCTTTACCAGACAGCTTTCCGATTTTCCAATGTTATGAGGAAAACAAGCAATCTATTGTGGGGGGGGGGGGGGTTGTTTGTTTGATGCTAGGCATCATTTTGTGTTGGTTCTAACCCTGAATTATTTTTCTTCTTTTGTTTTTCTTTTCAGTTACATCAACTAGGTTTTTCAAATCCAGATTATTGTATTCCATTATATCATAGATTTTATTAATTGGCCACATTTAGCTTTAAAATCCATCATAATAAATTTATGATTATCTTAGAATAAGCCATATCTAGGAATTTTCTTTTTTTATATATGTTATGTGTAAATACACAGACTTACACATAAAGATAATTTTTTTCAAATCTATTATAAGCTCTATTTTTGTGAAAGAGGAAATAAGAGTGATAGAAAGGTCATGTGCTCACTATAAGATTGGTAGTTTTATACCTTTTATATTCAGATTACTTTCAACAGAGCTGAAAAAATGGGAATGCATGTACATTTCACACTGAAACTTATACCAATGTACAGCTGTTTTTAAAATCCATAGTATTTGTGTAATGATGGTGGAATTTAGCCAGTATATTTGCTCACGTGTACAATTTCTTTTACCCATCCACAAATCACCATTTAAATTAAATCTGTCTCAGTTCCAGGTTCATTCTGGGTAATAGTATTAACAGCCTTTCCTTTTTCATTACCTTTTTTGCTTTCTTGTGCAATAAAAATTGGTCTCTCTGTTCAGGGGTTTGGATGGCTGGGATGATCTTCTGTTTTGTTGCCATGAAGAGAAGAAGGGTAGATTGGTAAAAGAGTGAGATGTCTAGAGAGCTGAAGGTAGGCATTGGAAGGGCTGAAGAGGGAACCACTGTTATTAATTTTATATTGGACGTCTTTATCGTTCATTGCAGTAGATGGTAGGTTTTCAGCAGATGGTAAAGTAAGTTCTGGTAAAGTTTCAGGTACAGAATATCTAGATGAAGGAGTAGGAAAAGTTCATCATAAGGAGGAACCAATAGACATATTGACATGATTGGGTTTGTGGCAACATGTTCAGCTTTTGAGCGGATTACCTTCATGATGGTTCTTGGGGAGTTCTAGAGCTGGAGCAGAAATAAAAATTGATGTTCTGTGGTGACATTGGATGTGCAACAAATTGCAGTAAAAGGAAATTAAATGTTGAGAAAGTGTGGTAACAGTTATATAACCTTCTCCTCTGTCATTACAGCATCTGAGATCTAACCTGACTGAATACCAACCTAAATTATACCAAGTGCTGGATGATGGGAAGAGGCTCCTTTTTTCTGTTAGCTGCTCAGAACTCGAAGGTCAACTGAACCAACTAGGAGAACGCTGGTTAAGTAACACCAGCAAAGTCACCAAGGAGCTTCACAGGCTGGAGACAATACTGAAGCACTGGACAAGGTAATGCTGTGTAATGGTAAATATAAAGATCTTCACCTGTGCTTTTCAAGTCAAAGCCATTCTGGACCCAGGTATATTTGATTCAACATTTAAAAGAAAGAAGGAAAAGTATGTCATAGTTCAACTGCTCTTCTGTTCTATAGAAGTGCTGTTGTAGTCTCTCATTTATAATAAAAGATAAAGCAGATAAGAGCTGGTGCAAAGAAATGAGAAAATACTTTCTTAGATGATTGATTTAGAAGCCCCGTGTGCATATAGGTTGACCAGTTGTGTGTTTTGCTGGGTAACATGAGTAGCCTCAGCATGTTTTAGTGGATTCATTGCAGCTTCTGGGTTCTTGTGTGTCTGTGTCATTGCGTATATGGAAGGGAGCTTTTGCTACCTTGTTCATATGCTACTTTTGAAATTAATTATCTAACTGGTATAGAAACTTTGTCTATGAATCCCTGGCTTATGTGTGGACACTCATATTCTGTTATCTTACTACTTGCTTGGCATGTGAAATTATATGGAGATGGTTTCTGAAACGAAAAAAAATTAAATTTCTGCTCTGAGATACTTTTTGGTAAAGATTTAGGAAGACTGAGCTTTCTAATGGAAGTAAAAAGTCTGTTTATGTGCTTTGTGTGGGGTTACAGCTTGTCCAAAGTGGTTTGGGACCTATTTTCTGTCCTTCATTAAACTTTTTTCTAAAGGCAAAACTTAGGCGCTCTTAGAAATTGTGAGCATAGTGGCTAAAATAGGAGCTTCCTGATACCATGCCTGTCTGTAAAATTAAATTACTTCAGAATTTTTCTGAAATTTGATAAAAAAAAATTTCAAATCTGGCATTCAGTATCTTCCTCTAACACATGGAGGAAAGACTGCTCAGTTGGAGGCAAGAAGTGGCAATGACTGTTTCAGTCTTCTTTAAACGTCTTCCCAGGTATCAGAGTGAATCAAATGAATTGACACAGTGGTTGCAATCTGCAAAGGAGCGACTTGAGTTTTGGAGCCAGCAGTCTTTGACTGTTCCTCAGGAACTAGAAACAGTCCGAGACCACCTGAACTCCTTTCTGGTAAGTTGTTCACAAACCTGGGACACCTATTTCTCTCCAATTACAGTTACACTGTTGATTAACCAAATGGTTATACTTCTCATAATTGATGAGTATGTAGGTATGCTGTTCTTCAAAATGCTGGTATGTGTGCACATTAAGCACTTCTTTGCTATATGCAAGGATTGTAAATCTTGAGGATTCTGAAAAAAAAAAAAAAGATTTCATGACCGAACACAGTTTTGTTCTTATTCTGAAATACAGTTGATGAATACCAATAAAAAGTTTTAAAGGGAAAGGAGGATATTCTTAGCTTTCTGAGGTTTTAAAAGTCTAAATAAAATAAAAAAGTACCTAATTATTTCCACAAAAAATGGTTCTGCTTACAGGAGTTTTCAAAAGAGGTGGATGCTAAATCATCACAGAAATCTTCTGTCCTGAGTACTGGGAACCAGCTTCTCAGGCTTAAGAAAGTAGATACAGCTGCATTGCGTGCAGGATTGTCCCACATCGAAACCCAGTGGACAGAGCTTCTCACACAAATCCCAGCAGTGCAAGAGAAGTTACACCAGGTAAGAAAGCCAGCAATGGCCTTCGATATTCCAGAAAATTTAGTCTGTACAGTTGGCACTGACTAGTTGCTTCCTTTCTCAATTTTTCCATGTGAGGAAAGATAAGGAAAAAAGTTATTCCTGTTTTATTGTGGGAAGGCTCACGCTTAGTTTCAAATCCTGCCTGTCTAGTACCCATCAGTATTACTTTCAGACATCCATAGTTATATTTGTTAAATTTTAATGAAAGAACAGGTGGGTTTTTTCCTACACATTGGTATGCTTTCTGGAAAAGGGGGTTTTTCCTTGTGCCCTGTCAGGTTTGGGTAGTGGTTTTGTTCAAATTGAGTAGGTTAGGTTCAAGTCTGTGAAAGACAAAGTAGGTCTAAAAACATCCTTGATTTTTGCTAGTGTGTATAGGCACAAGAGGCTTTTTAGTTGTGCAGTTTTGCGGTTTTAATGCTATAATACTGAACTTTGAGAATTATAGTGATTGAAAAGTTGTCTTAATATGTAGTTGCTAGGGAGTTATCAGTGTAAGCTGTTGCTTTAATTTGTAGCTTAGAATGCCCTCAGAGTTAGTAATAACTGATTTATGGGGAGAGAGGAAGGGTCACAAATCTTAACTGAGTCTGTGATGGCAAACAAAGCAATGTCATTCTGTAGTCCTTGTAATGAAAAATATATATGTCCACCTAAAAATGTCATAGAAATATTCTTGAGTGATTAAATGCGGGCAAGCAGTACTCTGTCAGCTACTGAAACTGTGTAAATGCAAAGCAAGGAATTCTTACCCATTTTCTTCACAACATGAGTTATAAGTCTGTTATCTCAACAGCTCCAGATGGACAAAATTCCTTCTCGCCATGCCATCACTGAAGTTATGAGCTGGATTTCACTGATGGAAAATGTAATTCAGCAGGATGAAGAAAATATAAAAAATGTAGTAGGACAGAAAGCAATTCAGGGTTACGTCCAGAAGTACAAGGTACTGAGTAGCAATATTATTAATTTTCCTTTTGAATTATCCTCATTATTACAACAATTAAATATATATAAATATGTAAAATATAAGTGATTTGGGGAAAAAAATTTACCAATTTATTGGAGTGGTTGGAATTGTATGCAAATTAGAACTGCAGAATATTTGATACTGCGGAAAAGAAGCCAAAATTACTTTTACACTGCTGTTTACTTATGGCGGAAATATAACTTTTAATATGCTTACCTTAATTGCTAGGAAAATCCAAAGCAATATGTACATTATTAAAACCTTATTAGATCTGCCAGAGTGGATGCAGTACTCCAGGCAGGGTCTGGAGCAGAACAAAGGGGCAGAATCACCTCCCTGGAACTGCTGGCCACTCCTCTTTTGAATCAGCCCATGATGCAGGTGGCCTCCTGGGCTGTGGGTGCACCCTGTTGGCTTATGTCCAGCTTTTTATCCATGAGAGCTCCCAGATCCTTCTCTGCAGGGCTGCTCTCAATGAGTACATCTCCACAACCCAGGTGCAGCACCTTGCACTTGACTTGTTGAACTTTATGAGTTTCTCATGGGCCTTGTTGTAAAGTTTGTCCAGGTCCCCTGGATGGTGTCCCATTCTTTACTTGTATCAACTGTGCTGCTCAGCTTCATGTCCTCTGCAGACTTGCTGAGGATGCATCTGATCTCACTGCATCATTGATAATGCTTATTAAAGAGCACTAGTCCCAAAGTAGAGCCCTGAGGGACACCACTCATCACTGGTCTCCACCTGGCCACAGAGCCATTGGCCAAAGCCCTCTGGCTGCGTCTATCCAGCCAAATCCCTGTCCACAGAATAGTCCACCCTTCAAAACCATGTCTCTCTAGTTTGGAGATAAGGATGTCATTTGGGACTGTGTCAAATGCCTTACAGAATTCTAGGTAGATGGTATCAGTCAGTCTTCTCTTGTTGTCATTCCATAGAAGGCCACCAGATTGGTCAGGCACAATATGCCCTTAGTAAAGCTGTTCTGGCTGTTTTGGATCATGTCTTTGGCTTGTATGTGCCTTAACATTGCTTTCATGAGGATCTGTTCCATGATCTTCCCAGACACAAAAGTAAGGCTAACCAGTCTGTACTTCCCCAGATTCTCCTTTCTTCCCTCTATAAAAATAGGAGCAATATTTCCCCTTTTCCAGTCATTAGGTATTGGCCTGACCACCATGCCTTTTCAAATATGATGGAAAGTGGCTTGGCAACAACATCAGTTAGCTTTCTCAGGACCCTGGGATGCATTTCATCAGGTCCCATGAACTTGTGCCTATTGAGCTTTATCAAGTGGTGCTGAACCTTCTCTCTGCTTACAGTGGGAGAGACTTGTTTTCTAATTCCTGGTCAATTGCTAAAAAAGCCTTTTGTTGACTTGTGATAAAGGTGTAGCTGTTGAACATTGTTCCTCTGTTTTGCAGGAAGGTGAGAAATTGCGGTACTTTTGTGCTGCTTTGTTAGGTCAAATTTTTTTTTCTTTTCTAGGGTTTCAAGATAGATTTAAATTGCAAACAGTTGACTGTCGACTTTGTGAATCAATCAGTGCTACAAATCAGCAGCCAGGATGTTGAAAGTAAACGCAGTGACAAAACTGATTTTGCAGAACAGCTTGGAGCAATGAACAGACGCTGGCAGATCCTGCAAGGCCTGATAACAGAAAAGGTAAGGAAGAAAATCTAACTGCTCTGGAGTGAACTGTCAAAATGCATAGAACATTAAGATTATAATGGTTGGAAGTCTCTGCAGGTCATCTACGTCAATCTTCTCAAACAGTGCTAACTTTACAGTTAGATCAGAGGGGACTTGGTTATCTGAATCTTGAAATTTCCAAGGAGAGATTCCACAAACTCTTCTGGGTAGCTGATTCATGCTTAACCACTCTGCTGGGGACAAGTTTTTGTCTTGCTCCCAATCAGGACTTTCCGTGTTGCAATTTGTGACTTTTATATCTTCTCCTTTTATTGAATATCTTCCAGAATAGTCTGCCACCACTTTCTCCATGCCTTTCTACAAGGAGTGTACAGCACAGTGAGATGATTCTTTTGTCCTCTTTTCCCCAAGCTGAATGAAGCCAGGGTTATTATTAATTCTGTTAAAATACTAGATATATTTAAACTTGCTTTCAGTGAAAGCACTGAATTCCAAGAAGGCATTACTTTGCATTGATCTTCAATGATTTATATAAAAAATAAAGATAATTGTATGAGAAAGTGTCATTTTTCATTGCAGATCCAGCTCTTGGAAGGTCTGCAGGAATCCTGGACAGAATATGAAAATAATGTGCAGTGCCTAAAAATTTGGTTTGAAACCCAAGAAAAGAAGCTGAAACAGCAACAAAAAATTGGAGACCAGGCTTCAGTGCAGAATGCTTTGAAAGACTGTCAGGTAACGTCTACTTATAAATAATAGTGTTTTCTTTCCAAGAGTTTAAAACAAAACTTGATAAATTCATGTAAAATCCTCATATTGGTGAAGTCAATGACTCAGTTCTTGACTTCAGTAAAGGAAAGATTTCATTCCTAAGGTGCAAACAATAAAAGAGGAGGAAAGAGCCATAATGTCTCAAAGTTGCTTAAGACCAACTAAAGTTGTCGTTATTTTTACACTGGACATTTCAAAGCTTGCCAGGCGTACTGAACTAGAAGACTATCAAAGGAATATGTTGTCATAACTGTTTAGCCAGTCTTAAGGTTTTTTTTCCTGCCTTTTCACTATCTTTCCTCCATGGCCCACTGTTTTTTCCATTCTTTTTCCATCTCATATGTTCCACCTGACTATTCAGAGAAAAATTCTACAATCCAAGGAAGTTTTATGCTTCCATTCAGAAAGTTGGGAATTGTTGTTTTTTTCAAATATCCAGAAAAGGAAAGAGAGTCACGATTATGATGTACAAAGATGAGATGAGGCAAAGTGCAACTTTACATAATGCAGATAGGTTTGAACCACAACAGTTTTTCACATGGAATTCATACAAGGACAACACAGCAGTGAACTGGGTATCACAGTTATCCCTGAACATCTTACTCAGAGTAGCACATATTTAGATATTAAGAAGCTTACCTCTGGAGCTGCCAGGCCAGAGCTAAAGCTTACAGTTGTGTAGGCAGAACAGTTACTTTTGAATTGATAGACAAGCCTCCACACAGTATCAAGCATCACATAACTTTTGTTCAAAATAATTTTGTCCTACCAGATACCATACAATAAATTGCATGCCAAATCAAATTAAAACTCTGTCAGGCCAACTGAATGCACAAAATCTTGATGTTCTCATCACCATAAAAGGGTGTGTTTATATTTATGTTTCTTTCCTGCATGAATTTAATTAATGGGAGAAATATAATCTAGCATTCATCTCTTTGCAAAGAGAACAGCTGTAAGATCAAATGAAATGTATAAAAGAATTTGCTCTGTTACCTTTGTTTCTGTAAAGGCTAATAGGGTGGTTAGGCCAGATATGTTAGAGGTCAAATTTTTTTCTGAAATTGTTGACCTAAGTTTTCAATCTGTCTGAAGTTTAGTTTTAATTCAGTTTTAATTTAGCTTAGTTTTAACTCAGGTATCTTTATGGTTTCAGCATAATAAACCCATACAGCTGAAGCAAGGGTAATTTAACATAGCCTGACATTATCAGCAGTCTGTGCTTGGCTGGAGTTCAAAGCTGAATCTGATTTATCACCTTTTTGATTCCTTTTACTCAGGGAAGTTAGCAAATACACTTGGGGAGTTAGTTATGAATGGCAAGACTTTGATCAGCAGAGAAACAAATTGTTTAAGAAAAAACGGTATCAGACACTCCCAGATATCTGGTTCAACTAGAGCAAAAGCTGGAGTTTATTTATTAACCAAAGTTAGTTGCTGCTTAGTGTCATTTTAATAAGTGGAGTCAACCATTTTTTCCTGACAGAGTTAGAAAAAATAATGCATCTTTAATTCAATTTTGAATTTTAAATTATGAATAAAAAAGCCTTTTTCAGAGAGAAACAGAAATATTTGCTGGTCTTGGTCTTGAAACTTATGCCTTTCTTACATTCTGAATTCTGGAGCAACCTTGTATAAAGTAAAATTACTTTTTTCAGTGTAAAAATACACTGTTTGGAAAGTCAGCTTTATTACATTCAACTTAGAAGTGTTCGTGTTGTCAGCTGGATAAAAAATTATCTATTACTCTGTCTGCTCTGGAAAAAGGTCATGGCTAGATGTTTGAAGAAATGTGAAGTAATACAGAAAAAAAAAAAGACTGAGAATAAATATTGCCACAAAAATGTTCTCACAAATATGTATATAGACAAAAGTGTGTCGTATTTTTGGAGGTATAAATTCTATTAATAACAGGTGTTTGCAAGACTGGGGGGAATTTTGCTCCAAACACTTTCCCAGCTATCTACAATGTAAAGTCTCTTATGGCAATGGTTCACTTGTTGTGTTTAGGGATTCATAGGGAGTGGAATTTATTAAAAACCTGGGGTTTCAGGCTGAAAAGAGTTCTGCTGTATTCTTTCTCTGTTGATCCGTTTCTTTCAATAAGGAGAGGCTTGCAGAAAATGACAAAATAACCTGAGATCACATGGTTAATGGAGGGGTAACACAAGGTTGCTGCCACCTCACAGTGTGCTTTTGGTATCATACTGACAGGTAAACACAAAGGTGTGCTGGCCTGCAGCCTGCAAGCCCTACTGCCCCACTCTGCTCAGACTCAGTGTTTGTGCTTCTTGAAGCCCCAGAGCTTCCCTATGAGTCACAGCACTGCAGGACTTTCTTGGATCTGCCTGCACCATGCTATGAAATTATATAGGTAGTTTCCCAGTTAGGAATGGCTATTTTTAACTAGTTTTTCACTCTTACAATACAGCAGAAAATTATACAGAAGTTTTACATAGAGACATTAACATAGAAGTTAATGCTTCTCTTTAAATCAACAAACTGCAAGACTTCAAAGGGAACAAAAAATATTCAGTGAAATTGCTGATGAGTTGTGAATGTCTTGAAAATAAAAAGTCAAAATATGCTAGCATGTGTCCTATTTTTTAAACTAAGGAGCTTATGGGCATCTTTTCTATATCAAGGTGTTATTTAGTCAATTAAATAAGCAAAACTACTCAGGTATCTTTTTATTTGTTTTGGTTTTTAGGAATTAGAAGAATCAATAAGAGCAAAGGAAAAAGAAGTAGAAAATGTAGAACAGAGTGGTCTTTCTTTGGTACAGAACAAGAAAGAAGAAGTCTCTTCTGCTGTTATGAATACACTGCAAGAAATTAACCATTCCTGGGCCAATTTGGATCACATGGTAAAAGAGTCTGTGAGGGGAAAATTACAGCTCTAGAAATAAGGCATGGAGGAGAGGGGGAATTAGCAGTTGCAGCTATTGGATTTCTTCTGAATTGTGTCCCTCTTTCCATGTCTCTAGCCATCAATCTCCAAGTTTGTGTGTACACTCCACATAAAATGGGTATAATATTTCTTGTTTCAGCAGTGCTTCTAGTCATTGTAAATGAAGCTTTTTAGATGCTCCCTGATATTTAGTGTAAAGGAACCAAATTACCTTTCAGGAATTAAGTTTTCAAGCCCACAGGTCTCGCAGAATAAGGAAGAGATCAGCATTAATTTTCAGCATTCAAACTTTGATCAACATCAGTCTGTCTTCCCAGGAGGAATGCAGTTTGTTAGTGCCAGCCTCTCTGCTGATTTCCATAGGCCAATTATCCTGCCTTAGAGATGTGTGTAGTCTTAAGAAGTTTCACTTGATCCTGCTCTGGACTAAAGTAAAATGAATTTTGACATCTTTACAGTCCATTCCATCCAACCTTTATTAAATGAAGAACTTTATGCTATTCCCAATGTAAGCCCAGCTGATGGTTGTACAAAATCTTCATTATTCAATAGGTTTAAAATAAGGCATGTTGGAAAAGAAGCATGTGAGATCCAAAGAAAGAAAATAATTTAAAGATATTCCAAATAGCTTGAATGCTTTTAATTTACTTTTGTGTTTATTCCTCCTTCCTCCCAGGTTACCCAACTGAAGATATTGTTGCAATCTGTTCTTGATCAATGGAGCATTTACAAAGTGGCTTATGAAGAACTAAACAGTTACCTGACAGAAGCCAGATATTCTTTGTCCCGTTTTTATCTTCTTACTGGTTCTCTGGAAGCTGTGAAAGTCCAGGTTGATAAACTTCAGGTGAAAAGAGTTCATTTTCTCTGAAATTGCATGGTTGCAGATAACTGTAGATTTTGGCTTATAAGAAGTAGAAGTAAAGACATACTGGCACATTAAAATCACATGACATTAAAAGAACACATTATAAACCAGCCACTGCATGTTTAATTTTGCAGAAAAATTAATTTGGCATAGTTGTTTTCTTTTTAGATTTTTGATGCCATTCTTTATAATTTGAGCAATACCATCAAATTGTTACAAGTTTTTAAATGATGCTAATGGCCATTAAAACTAAAGTTTTTCATGCTACTTCATTAGGCTTCAGAGCTACAGGTGCATGTTGAGATCACATTTTTAGACCCCCAGCAACCTTGCAGTAGATTGATAATCAAAAAAAAATAATGTTTCAGGAGCTGAGACACTCACATGTTCTAGTAATTTACCATTGTAAAAAAGCATAAAATACAAGGAGATTCCTTTTATAAAATTATAAATTAATAATAATAGAAATAAATAATTTAATTAAATACAAATATTCAAATTATTGTTCTATTACATAAAACCCCTTTTATTTCAACAATAGTTTTCATCTTTGAAATGAAAAATAATTATGCAAACATTTCTGGGTGCCCGAATTAGAAGAACTTCTGTTGCTCTTAAGCTGTTCTTCTGTTATTATTTACCAGCAAATTTAAAGTTACATTATAATTTAAATATTTGTGTGATTTGAATTCCAGACATATATAAAACCAAAGTATTACATTACTTACGCTAAGCATGGACAGCACTTTCAAAACCAGGATTTAAAGAGAATCCAAGAATGGACTTTACAGCCATTCTTCTGGATTTTACACATTAGAGAGAAGGAGTTGGTAAAACAGTAGGTACAGAAAATTACTTTTTTTTCTGATTAAGATTTTGAATTTTAACTCAGGGTGAGGTTTTCTGGGCTTTCAAACTGTAATAATATGCATAAAAATATTTAAGTTTAAAAAAAAGAAAAAAGAGTATTTTCAGAGTCATAGAGTTGGTAAGGTTGGAAGAGACCAGTGGTCTGACCTCCCTGCTCAAACGGCATCATCCCAGAGCAGATGGCACAGGATTGTGTCCAGATGGTTCTTGCATATCTCCAGTGAAGGACACTCCACACCCTCTCTGGACAACCTGTTCCAGTGCTCTGTCACCCACACAGTAAAGATTTTCTTCCTCATGTTCAGCTGGAACTTCCCGTGCATCAGTTTCTGTCCGCTGCCTCTTGTCCCACTGCTGGGCACCACCAAGAAGAGCCTGGAAGCATCCTCTGGGCACTCCCCCTAAGATATTTATGTATGATAATGAGATCCCCTCTCAGTTGTCTCTTCCTGAGACTGAACAGGCCCAGCTCCCTCAGCCTTTTCTTGTGAGAGAGATGTTCCAGTCCCTCATCAGCCTCACTTCCCTCTGCTGGATAAAACACACTTCCCTTGCTGACATAAATCAGGGTGGTAACTGAAGGAGCAAGACCCTTTTCTCAGATATAGCTTTCTTAATGTTGTTACTTTTCATCTTGTTCTAAACAGGAAAATGTTGTTTAGTTAGTTTTCATCCATCTGTTAACGTTTTCAACTCTGAATCAGTCCATGTGCTTACTCATTCTGTATGAAAGTACAGAATTGTTTAAAATAATTTCTTCTACAAGATTTTTACATTTTGCAAAAATACAAGATGAAAATTTACTTTTTGCTCTATTTGATATAAAATCAAATTAATCTTTATATTAAACAACCTATTTATATGAAACACATAAAATAAGTTTTCATTCATAATCTAATGCAATTGATGAATACTATTTTGAAACGTTTCTACATCATGAAATTTTGTTAACTTGTGGTTTGGTTTTGTTTCATTATTTTTCTACTCTAGAGCCTACAAGATGAATTGGAAAAACAAGAGAATAGCTTACAGAAATTTGGTTCTGTGACCAATGAATTGTTGAAAGAATGTCACCCACCAGTGACTGAAACACTTACCAACACTTTGAAAGAAGTGAATATGAGGTAGAAAATGTCTTTGTCAATTTCAGTTGCTAATCTATATTTCTCCATTATCCAATTTTCCATTATCCCTACTTTTCTTAAATGTTACTATTTTAAGTTCCTGGGGTTATGAGGGGTTTGTTGGAGCAGGAAGGATTATTCCTTTTGCCAAGGACTGGAGTAAAACTCTCATTTACTGCTCATAATAAATGAAACACCTTCTCCGGTGAGCATTTGGGCATTAATGTCAGTAGTTTTGCTCTGCGCTTGACTGCCAAACAAGATTCATAAATACCATGCTGGAAAACAATACTGTGCTTGAAATTTGAGAACTGTGTCTGAAAATTTTGTTTGCAGTGTTTCAATGGTTTGCATCAGCTTCCCCAAATTTTAGGTTGCTATTTCTAGTTGTAGGAAGGGTATCATAGACAGGAAGCCCCTCACCAGTACCTTGGCAAACATCTTCCCCAGCTTTGATTTCAGGCAAGAACTAATAAAAGGGTTTGCTCAGACACAGGAAGAGAAGATCCAGAAGAAAAAACATAGTTTGGTAGAAAATTTGGATTATTTTTTTGAAAACAGAATCACATCACATTTATTTTAATCTATATTCAGTCCTGTCCTAGAAACCAAAAGTAGGAGGAGGGATTATTTAACCCCATTTCACAAAAGATACCGTAGAATTTAATCATTTCAGTGATGGCTGGCAGAATTTTTGCTCCAAAACCTTTGCATTTCATCATACAATAATAATTGAGAAATATTGTGATTTTCTTTAGTAAGGAAACAATTAGGCACGTTTGAGAAAGCATGTGTTCATGGTTGCTATTAGAGAAAAAAATACAATAGGAAATTATTCTAGGAAGGAATTCAAAGGGAGATTAGATATTTAATTAGATAATAGAAATATAAAGATTTTTAATATGTCTGGGAATATTTTACAAGTGAGTTACACAGAGCTTTATGACTTTAAATACTGTGTTACAGTTTGGGAGGAAATGGCAGGAGAAGAAATGGTGCCTCGTTTACAGCTGTTCTGGGCATCTTTGGCCCTCACAGGAATCTGCTATTGGCAGTGCGTAGCTGGTCATGGATACTTCGTGATGCTGAGGCTACTAAGTGGAAATAGCAGGAGGTTCACTTCAAAAAGTATGCTTCAGCTCTGACCACCAGCATTAAAAAACAGCATCCAAGATACAGCGCAGATCACACAATTGTGACAGGTCAGGACAGCCTGGATTGGAATTGAAACAGAAATTTCTTGGTTTGGTTATTTTCACCAAATGTCTGGATCTTGATTATTACCATTTTTTTTTAAAATCAAGAGACCATGGGAAACGGCAGAGAGAACGAGGGCCATGGATAGTTGTTGTGGACTCCCAGGCTTTGGTTGCTTATGCAGTCTCTTCCCCAGGTGGAACAACCTCCTGCAGGAGATTACAGAGCGGCTGCGTGCCAGCAGAGCCCTGCTCCAGCTGTGGCAGAGGTACAAGGACTGCTACCAGCAGTGCTCTTCCACAGTCCACCAGCGAGAAGACCAGACCAATGAACTCCTGAAGACTGCAACCAGCAAAGACATTGCTGATGATGAAGTTACTACTTGGATTCGGGACTGCAATGTAAGTTCAGTTAAGTTTTGCAGCTTTTCTCAGCTCTGTGGGCTAAATAAAATCTCAAGAGGCTCTCTGTTGCTAAACTCTGTAGTTGGTGTTTTGGAATCTTGTATACTAACCTATTTCATTTTGCTGATGCAGCTTAGACATAGGAGAGAGAGCTCAAATCTCATGAGTGTCTCTAAATTTTAATCCCTCCATTAGTTGTGATGTTGTTTCAGAAGCTTGTATCTAAAGTCTTCTGTCTGGAGAAGGTGGATAAATTACATCATGTGACTCAGTCTTAGGTTCCTGCTTAATGAAGATATTCATGCTTGGGAAAGTATCTCTACCAAGCTCTTTTGAGTTCCTTATAATAGAAAGAAACTCAAAATTGTTTGACTATATTGCCACCAATCAAGACTGTTCACATTTTCAGAATGATGGAGATGTCTTTATGCTTCCTTATGGAAAGACACCATTCACTCTGAAACCTTGTGATTCTTCCTTTTTCAAGGTTGCATCTCAAGGCAGCAGAATAGTTTATCTCCTCTCTGTGCTTATATTTTGGTTCATTTGAACATAAGTTAATGTTAAGTGTCATTGACCAAAAAAATAAAATATGAATTGTCTCAGTTTAAGCAAAACAATTGCAGTGATAAAAAACCCAACTTGATAGTGTTTAAAAAATAAACTCATTCATTATCTATCTTTTGGAGCATTTGCTGCCATGGTCAGGCACCATGGACTGGCAATTCAAATTGTTTGGTTCAAATAATTTATTTCCTGATGTCCCATTCTTTAACAATTATGTTAGGCCATTTACAAAAGTTATTTTTTCAGCCCTCCTGGTGAATCACAGCAGGAAGAAAAGGGAGGCCTGCCTGAATCAATTCACAGTGAGGGCTGCCACTGCTTAGGACAATCATGTCAGTAAATTCAGATGGTTTCTTTCAATAGTTACTGTCTCATCAACAACTCAGGCTTGATCAAAGGTAGTTGAGCACTGTATTTTTTCTGTTCCTTTCAGTACAGGTTCTTTGACATATCTTTTTTTTATTCTTCAAGTCATACAGAATGCAACTGGAAAGTTTGATGTTGAAATGCAGTAGTAAATAAAAGTTTTCCTTACAGTGACTGAGTTCACTCATTTCATTCTTCCTTTAAATCAGTGGATGATGACGCCCCCGGAGCGTCAGGTTAACTATGTGTGTCTTTATTCAATGTGTTGCCACAGGATGTACTGGCGGATTTGAAAACAGCACAGGAGTCTCTGGTTGTTCTTCAAGAGCTGGGGGAGGAGCTAAAAAGCCAGGTGGAGGCTTCAGCAGCAGCAGCCATACAGTCTGATCATCTCTCTCTGAACCAGAGTCTGTCAACCCTAGAGCAGACTCTCCGCAAGCAACAGGCTGCACTCCAGGTACACAGACAGTGTTTACAGTCCTCAAATGGGATCATCCTGTGGTCCCTGAAGACACATAAACTAGCTAAATCTGCCTGGGAAAAGGGGATAGTGATACCTGTTAATCAGCTTTTCCTGGACTTCCCTGGAAGCCAGAGCTGAGAGTAGAAAATATGCTCAAGTCCACCAAAGAGACCTTGTAAGAAGGTCAAAATTCTGGGAAAAGGATAGCAAACCTCATAGAGGAAAACATCTTGTCTGGAATGCCAAGGTGGCCATGTTTTCTGGACACAGCAATAGTGCTAACAGCTGGATCCACAGCTACTGCTCCCCTGAAGACAAACACTCTTCCCACCTATTTCTTCAACAGTAAAAGAAATGAGATATTTTGAATATTGTGTAGAATTGATTTTTTGCTGTTCCTATTAATGTCAGTGACCAGACTGACACCTACTATTTGTGTCAAACTCTGTTTAGTAGATGTTGCCAAATTGCTTGTGTCACTAGAGATTAAAGAGTAAAAAAGGAGTGGAAAAATGTATTCCATAGGAAACTATTTGGATGAAAAAGCCACAAAGGTAGCATCTTCTTTTTGAGAGAAAAGAAGATTTACTCAAAAAATCCAGCGGTGTCTCAGATGTCATTACAGTATAACTGTACTGTGAGGAGACAAAACACAAGAAAAGTTTTTAATTTAAAATTGCAGTAACAGTTACTAGTTGTCTCTGCTGGCAATAAATAAAACAGAGGAGTTTCTTTCATAAAAGAAAGTTAGAAAAGTTTATCTATTTCAAGGTAAGGAGACATTTATGTACTTTGCTGAAGTGTTGCCTTTGCTATGATCAAAAATCCTCTTCTGACCTAAAAAGAAAATCCAACTAATTCCACAGTCTGCAAGCAAAGCAGCAGTTACAATTCCTCCTAGCCAATTCAACTGTTTGTGAATCTATAATGAGAATAAACAGGAGTGTAATGTCAATAAGGAGGCTGTGAAGCCAAAGTTACTAAACTGTGGATCCTTTTGTATTCAAGGCTGGAATTCTGGACTATCAAACCTTTGCCAAGAACCTGGAAGTCCTTGAGACCTGGATAACAGAAGCAGAAGAAACATTGAAAGAACAGGATCCCAGTCACTTATCTGATGTCTCAGCAATACAGAGTAGAATGGAGCAACTCAAGGTGACTAAGAAACAAAGGAAGTGCTGGGGTTTTCCTTCTGTTGGGCTGGTAATTTCCAGTGCAGGGTATGCACGGATACCATATGTGCATTCTGTAGGTGGCAAAGGACTACCACTCATGAAAAGTTAAGACTGAGAACCTGAAGTTTGATGGCAGTCAGGGAATTATTGTCATGTTGTCCCTGAGTAAAAGTGAAAAGGGCAGTCAAACTGTTCAGAATAAAATAAATAACAGATCAAAATGGGCATGGAAGCTGTAGCAGTTTTTGGCGATTTCCTTAATCTTGTTTTCTCCCTTTTAATTTATTCAATTCCTGTGTCTCAGTGGTATATAATTTAGGTAAGAAGAGATCTATACATTTGGGTGACTTGATATACTGAAGGAACATTCATAGTGTGTACTGTGTTATCTTCATTTGACACCTTGCACACTTTTCTCTTTGTGGATCTTCTTTTTCCCCTCTCCTTTATTCAGAGGCCATGACAGGAAGTTGCTGAACTTTGACATCTACGCTGATTTTATTATTGTAATCTTCCATTATTTTTCTATCAAGATTAACTACAGACAGAATTCCATTTATGGAGTAAATTGAGTATTTCTGTACTGCAAACAAAAACCTAAAAATAAGAAGTTGAATAATGTCAGTGGGAATTTACCAGCCTGTGATTCAGGCTAAGAAACAAGGAGAAAAGCTCACTTATTTTGGCAGTATAGCCATACAGCTTCAAACACCAGCCTTCTTCTTCAGCTCTGAGCTGTAAATACCCAATTCAGCAAAACACATTAGTGCAATCTAAGTATACTTCTCTGCACACTTTTAAACATGAACACAAATCTTCTCCTGGTCTGGGACCAGAAGATGAAAACTGGAAATGCAGTTTTTTTCCCTGTCATAGAGATTGCTTACCACTTGGTGGCAGCCAAGGCCATTCTAAATTTAACTAAGCGCTAGTTCATAATTTTCATGTCAATAATAATGTAATTCCTGAACTTCCCAGTAACTGCTTTTATTGTTTGTTCCAGAGTCAAATGCTGAAATTCAGCAGCATGGCCCCTGATTTGGACCGTCTTAATGAGCTGGGTTACAGGCTTCCTCTGAATGACAAGGAAATCAAAAGGATGCAGAACCTGAACAGACATTGGTCTCTGATCTCACCTCAGACTACAGAGAGATTCAGGTGGGGATAGAGATTGTTCTACAGTTTTCTACAAATTACAAAGTATACCTTTTTCAGAATATAGAAATGTTTCAGGTATTTTGTTGACCAAAGTGACTTTTTTCAGGTGTACTTAAAAGTAAAGAGCACAGCCATTATGCTGAGATGCTTGTTTTGCCACAAATTAACAGGATTTGAAACAAGTAGGACTGCTACTTTTCTAAGTATTGACTAAATACATTCAATGAGGCAGGTGAGAAAGGTATTATCATCTGATTTGGAATTGCCTGAATCCATCTCTCTTTTTTTCTTTCAGTAAGTTGCAGTCTTTCTTGCTGCAGCAGCAGACGTTCTTGGAGAAATGTGGGACTTGGATGGATTTGTTAGTTCAGACTGAGCAGAAGTTGGCAGTAGAGGTTTCAGGAAACTACCAAAGGCTTTTGGAGCAACAGAGGGAACACGAGGCAAGTAATCATGTATATTTATACATCGCTGAAACATGTACTATTTATACATAGAAGGAATGCACATTCTTTTTTTTTTGAATGATACAATAGCATGCCTTGAATTGTATTTGTCTGCAACATATGAGGAAAACTTAAAAACGGAGCATGCAACCATGTCAATAATAACCAGCGTGGAGGAGGTCTTGAGTGTCTGTGTATAATGTATCACTATGCCTATGAGTGTGTGTTCTCTATGTTTAGTCTACTTCAGATTCATTTGTACCAAGGAAACCAAAGCTCCTTTAAAAGCCTAATGATTCTCATGCTGTTTGGTTCTTTGCCTTCACTCATTAACTGGAAAAAATATTTTTTCTGATTTTGTTTATTTTTTACTAAATTATCAATGCATATAGCATTTGAAAAGCATGTTGAAGAGTTTTTTGTCAAGTACTGAATTATATAAATCACCATGGGGCCTCCATTGGATAACATTTCCTTGGAGAACAAGCTGATTTGGTCTTTGCTGTGTGCTAGAGTCATTTGTTTGTAACAAATCAGGAGCTAGGACAGCTTTTGTTGCAGGGAAAAACTGATTCAGAGTTTTTACTAGTACTAGATTCAGAGATTATGATTCTTCTGTGAAGTCAAGTGGTGCACATTTTTTCTCCACCCATATTGTTACTGCCAAGAATCCTGGTAAAGATCAAGTAAAAGAAGTCAATTTTCATACCAGAGCTCCCATGTGGCCCCAGTAGTTTCAGTTCCCACAACTTTTTCAGTTGACCTTCCCCTAGACTCAGGATGGATTACAGGAAGAGCTATGTCCTTCCCCATCTCCTGCCTTTTATCTCACAGCATCGTGTTTGAATGCATGTATGATAGCAAAAAGTAATTCACAACCATTTTTAGCATACATTTGCCTTAGCATTTTACATGCCTTTGCTTTCACAAATGTCATCCATTTGATTTCCTTTCATCACTGTCAGTATTATCTGGACAGCCTGCGTAAGTTTAAACATCTCAGGTCTTTGAGATTTGAATGTTCAGAAATCATTACTAAGTGGATAATTTCCTAGTGTTGTTTCATCTAGTCATAGCTAGAATTCTTTGAAGGGAGTTAGGGCAATCTTCTTGCATTTGTTTGTCTTGAGATCTCAGCTTAATTCCTGAAACTTTGATCTGTGCAGATGAACATTACTTGGGCACTCTATTTAAGACCTTTTTTTGCAACCGTAAAGTCAGTTCAGAATTAAGATGATTAATATCTGTTTTTCTAAATACTGCAGTTCATCCTTAAAAAAGTAACCTGCTTTTATTTTTTTTTAACATTTTTGGCATTTTTTACAATCAAAATGAATTCATTACAACGTCCTTTTCAGTGCTTCCTGATAGTCACTAAGAATTTTCTTTCCACTCCTTGTGGCTGAAAGGGTCAAATCTCTACTTCTTGAGACGCATTTTCTTATTGTTTTGTTTTGCAGTTTTGAAAATAATGAGAAAATAGTCTGTTTCCACCTGAATTCCTAGAATAGATATTGAAATGCTTCCAGCTCTATTACTGCCTTTCCAGTGACTTGTAACTTTTGTTGGTTTTTAACCAAAGAAGACGCCAACCACCTCAGTGGCCTTATTTAGAAATATCTTCCTGGTGGAGTTTACAAGGTGGAGGTGATAGCTTTTTCAGACATCATGTGCTAACAGTGACGTCTGCATCAGACTGCCAGGACAATCTCGTAATCACTCCTGCACGGTTCTGCAGTACATGGGGCAGTGCTTGGGACACCCGTGCAGTGGGAATGCACTGAGACAAGCGCTTGAGAAAGTGCTGGCAGGGTAAAGGGAAGAAAGTTGCTTGCCAACTCAATTACCAAATTTCTTCCCAGTGTGCTGGTGTTGTGCATTTCAACACTTGCCCTCCTTTCCTTCTTGTTTGAACTCCTGCTTCTGTGATTCATGGTGGTCTACATGTGAGAATAAATTTGGGTGACAAGTGGTCCTAGGCAACAGAGTATCCATCTTATGTAGAGTGTAAATATGGAAAGGAAGTGGGTGGTGACCCAAAATATCTCTACTTTTGTGTAGAGCTTGAGTACATCCACTCTAAGCAGAGTTCATCTTGCTTGATAAACTTTTATTTCACCTGTCCTCCTAAAAAAGTTACAATTATAAAAATTACAAAAATTAACATTTTCCCTTTTGAAGGAATTAGTTTTGCTGATTCTTAGATTTGATTTCATATTTTGGGGGGTGGAGGGGGTAGGGTGGGAAAGGTTGGGGTTTTTGGGCAGGCAGCTCGTTTAACCAGTTGCAGCCAGCTGTGTTCTGTGTAGTCTCGATCTGTCAACAATGCTGGTAGATGCTGTTACCTCCAGTGCTTCATATCCCCTAACTTAACAAAAATAGATGTGACAGAAAGTAAAATTTTTGCCTTTTTGCTCAGCTTTCTGAAATTCTCAGTTCCCCACTTCATTCATGAGATAATAATAGCATTCAGTTTCCCTCTGATTCATACTCAGTCAATGATAAGTGCCAAGGTATTCAAAGAACAGTATCAAATATTTCTGTAAAGAACTCAGACAATACTATTTCTTTCTATGAGAAAATATATGACCTGAATAGCACTTCAGAATTAACTCAGTCATTCAGAGAGGAAAAGTCCCATTTTGAAAAATTACTGCATCATCTAGAAGACTTAAGCTACATGCAGTGTGCTTGAGGGATTTAAATGTGGAGGATGCAGGGATTGGTACAACCACAATTTGACCTGGTGGGCTGCCATATAACAGGAATGGAAAATAGTAGCTCTTAGTTCAGGCAATGGTGAACTTCTGTCAACTGCAAGTACCATCACTTCTTAAAGAAAAAATATCTCAAGCTTCATACCAGTATACTTTTTCTTTGAATCTCTCTGTAAGCCTTTTGAACATAGAGTGGGTCCAGTGATGCCTGAGTGAACCTTCATTAACATAGAAATATTTCTGAAGAACATTATGTAGAGACATGGTCCATTACTAAAAGAAAAGAAGTTTTTAAAAATAAATTTAAGTAGTTTATACACTTGAGTTATGTTTACTTAAGTAATAATTAGATAATTTTTTGTCTTAAGTAACATTTAAGTAATAAGAGGGTTTAAAAAGTATTGCGGAAGTTTATTATGCCATTATTATTTGTAGGGGAAATTGGAAAATAAATATGAAAACTTGGAAGAAGTGGAAATTTATTTTCTAGCTCATATACATAGCTGTCTATTTCTTTTAAAGCTCTATTGACAATGTAAAAATGTATTGAAAGATTATATAACACTATCACACATGGTCTGTGTAACAAAACAAAAGATTATGAAATTCTTAAACATGTCAGAAAATAAAAAGTGCCCTTTCTGTCCAAGCAAAATATACTCTTATCTGGATTTTGTTGTAAATTATAATGTCGATCACATAACTCTACTCAGAAATATAAAACCTAGTTCCTGTTGATAAAATTTAGGTCTTGAAGAACTAATAATAATTACTAGAAGCAGCAAGTACCTCTAAAATGAGAGTTTGCAACATGTTTCTATTAAGGCCATGACAAAATTCCCATTGAATTAAGATTAAATAAGATTAAATACATGAAAATTCATTTTTATCAGTGCATACAGACAGAATTAAAATGTAAGATCTTGTTTTAACATCCTTGTCTCCTGTACAACAGCTATTCCAGGCAGAGATGTTCAGCCGCCAGCAGATTTTGCATTCAATTATCTCTGATGGCCAGCACCTCCTAGAACAAGGACAGGTGGATGACAGGTAGACATTGCTGTATTGTTGCTGCTGCTGGTTATGTGAAGTTGTGCTTGGACTAGCAGGAGACTTCCAAACAGAGAAGGTAGCAGATGGCAGTGTTCAGATCATGCTCTTCTGAAGTGGAAGTTACTATTATTGTGGTTAAGTTGCTAATTAACCAGATCTTAAGACACTGTTCTTTAGAATGCTGAGGGGCATGTGAATGCATTTGGGAATACAACAACCTTCCGAGGCTGCTTCTCTGGCAAAGATTTGTCTTGGAATATCAAGCTTGTTACATATATATCTATTCCGATGTATTTTCGACATGTCACTTTCCCCAGAGGAGCTTGCAGTGACACATTTAGTGTCACTGCATTTGATTTATGCCACCTGGGGATTTGCCTCTGCCGGGAGGATTCCCTACTGCCATTTAAGAGCACCTGCAGCCTTAATGTGATGGAATAGGAATTCATTGTTGCCTGGGATTTTATTTTAAACGCTTGTGATCAAATGAATGAAAATCAGTGGATCACCAGTGGCTTCACCTGTGCTTATACACTGACTTTCCCAATGTTATCGTAGTACTAAGATGAACTGTTCATTGGAATGTGAGAATTTTATTAATGGTGTGTGTATCTTATGTCTGCTTTGAACTCAGTAGTAAATCTGGGGGTGAATTGTGAAATCTCCATGATTTACTATGAATTTGACTAATCCAAACTGGCAAAACCTGTGGGTTTTCTTCCTGTATTTCTGGGAAGAAGGTAGAAGAGTTTTGTGCATTAAGGGCTTGGGGTTTTTAAGGTCTGAAAATTGGATCACTTTAACTCTCCCAGTATGTAAGGTGTGAAGTTCTTTTCCTCAGTCAGCCTTCATGAGACTTCAGTGCTTTTCTCTTAGTGTTCTGTAATTGGCTGACACATTCCTTTGCACTTCAATTTACTTCATTAAGCAAATATATGAAAGTAAGAAGGTTACTATGCATATTTTTATTATTTATCTATTTGTAATAGGGATGAATTTAATCTGAATCTGACTCTTCTGAGTAATCAGTGGCAAGGAGTAATTCGCAGGGCACAGCAGATGAGGGGGATCATTGACAGCAGGATCCACCAGTGGCAGCGCTACAGGGAGATGGCAGAGAAGCTGCGCAAGTGGCTGCTGGAGATGTCCTGTCAGCCAGTGACCGAGCTGGGCACTGTTCCTATTCCATTGCAGCAAGCAAGAGTGCTGCTGGATGAAGTGCAGGTATGTCTGGCGTGTCTGAACAAAAAGGAAAAAAATCCCTGCCTTTTTAACTGTCCTCACCATTTAAAACACTCTTTAAATTGTCTTAAATTAATATCTGCTCTGCCAGTTCTTTTTTGGAACTGGTGTAACATCAGAAGTGTGATGGAAGCAATGTGGAGTTCATAAAGAACATGAAAGAAATAACTTACTGGGCCCTTGCTCTCAAGCTGTGTTTGCTTCTGTTTTTGTTTTCAGCCAGTGTCATGCTGAAATGGTCTTGAAAAGATAGTGATGACCTGCTTGAGGAACATATACTAGTTAACAAGTATTCCTTGTGTGTTCATCTTCATGAGAGGCTAACAGTATCTAGTAAGCAGCTTGGTGTCTTAAAACTTTTTAAGTGGAAGATGGATATAATAATAATAATAACCTTTATAAGCATAACAGGCTCTTGAGAAACTCTTTAAGAGCATTTGAGATACTGACACTAAGGGGGAGAAAGAAGTCTTTCATGTGCTCCTCTCCTTGGAGAAATTTTCTGAAGGTCTGCTGCAGTAAATGATTGTGAAAATATTAGGGTAAAGTATTTGGACCATAGCTCATGCGTAAGACAGGATATGCAACCAGTTAAAGTATGGGCTTGAGAGTGAATTATTGAATTGTAATTAAGTGCTAATTGTAAATAAAAGGACAAAGCTGACAGAAAACTATTAATATTTTCAGCTTAAAGAGAAAGTTCTCTTCAGGCAGCAAGGGAGTTACATCCTCACTGTGGAGGCTGGGAAGCAACTGCTGCTCTCTGCTGACAGTGGAGCTGAGGCAGCCCTGCAGGCAGAGCTTACTGAAATCCAGGAGCGCTGGAAGATAGTTAGCACTCAGCTGGAGCAACAAAAGAAACAGCTGGCTTTGCTGCTAAAAGTAAGTGTGCAATTTCTTCTGTACTTCTTCAGCAAGTTTGTGGTTTCTCACTGTGAGCCCTGGTGGAGGAAACCTTTCTCAATGGACAAACACAAATACAGGAACTGCATTTATAGTACATGAACTAACAATTTACCTTCACCACCTCTGAAAGTGGATGTGGTAATACTTCATAACAAGCTTGCATGTCAGTTGTATTTTGTAGATATTGTAACTGGTATTTCCAGAATACTGCAAATAAAGTATAGCCATACCACTTCTATTTTAAAAATAGAGCAAAAAATTATTTTATTTTGCACAAATTTTGTTCAGTTTTTACGTGTATTTGTATTGGGTTTGAGTGGCAAAGTTCTTGTAGGTGGAAGCTGTAGGGATGACTTCTGTGAGAAGCTGCCAGAAGCTTCCCCAGTGTCTGATGAAGCCAGTGCCAGCTGGGTCCATGATGAACCCACTTCTGGCCAATGCTGAGCCCAGCAGTGATGGCGGTAGTGTCTCTGGGATAACACAGTTAAGAAGATGAAAAAGGAATAAAATTACTGTACAGGAACAGTAGCATCTAGAGAGAGGAGTGAGCCAATGTGACAGCAGCAACTTTGCAGACACACAGGTCAGTGAAGGAGGGGAAGGAGGTGCTCCAGGAGCCACAGCAGAGATTACCCTGAAGCTCATGGCAGAGACAGGGAGCTCTACGGTGGAGCAGAAATCCACCTGCAGTCCATGGAGGTCCATAGGGAAGCAGAGATCCATCTGCAGCCCATGGACCACCCACACAAGAGCAGATGGATGCCCAGAGGAATCTGTGCCCCCTTGGAAAGCCCAGACTAAGGTCGTTTTACCTTGTTGGAGTCTGTTCCTGCGAGTCTGGAACAAATCATGGAAGAGAGACTCTGTCCAGAGCAGTTTGTGAAGAACTGCAGCCCGTAGGAAGAGCGCATGGAAAAGTTCATGGAGGATTCTCTCCCATGGGAGGGACCCCATGCTGGAGCAGGGGAAGAGCACTAGGGACATCACAGTCTATTGTCACACAAGGTCATATTATTTGATATGGCTAATTCTTCATCAAGATGATCATGAAATACTGGGAAAAAAAGGAAGGAGAGAAATACAATGGCAGTGGTAGAAGGAGAGTATTTTGAAACACAAGACTTAGTTTCAGTACAGTGAAAATTTCAATACAGGTTCTGTGTTTTCTGGTATCACACAACAGGCATTCTTTTTGGGCTGACTGGCTTATTAGAGATCTTTTTGTCTTAATATAAGGCTTTAACAAACAGGTGAGGGGGGTAGAACCATACTGTTACTTAATAGGGTTTGTTTGCATTGAACACATTAAAAATTTTGGAAAGTATACAAACACTAAAGCTAAGGGCTACAGCTACTAGAATCCTGATTTAAAGAAGATACTACTGGTGCTTCAGTCTGCCCTGAATTTGCAGTTTCCCCAACCACTTATATTTTTTATTTTTTTTAACAGAGATTAATGTACCTGAATGAAGCTCTTGTCAAAGAATAGTGGTGTGTTTAATACAGGCATTCAAGAAAGGAAGTGGAAAATTAATTTTTTCAGGGAGAGACTGCTGAAAGGCTGGAGTTGGATCTAGACAGCATTTTAATAGCAGAAGACCTTGTGTATTTCTGCTAACAGAGACCTACACATAAAAAATTCCACACATTTCTACACATGACTCAGGACTCGGAGACTTTTAGTATTATTTAGAAGGAGTTTTCAGGGCATGTTATTTTTAGGCAGATTAACCGACATAAGTATAACACAGATCAGAACTGAAGTCTAATAAACATTCTGCTTTCAGGACTGGGAAAAATGTGAAAAGGGCATAGGAGACTCCCTGGAGAAGCTAAGATCATTCAAAAAAAAGCTTTCTCAGCCTTTGCCAGATCACCATGATGAGCTGCATGCAGAGCAGATTCGTTGCAAGGTAAAGCACTTCTCTGTTGATTGTTGTCTCATCTTTGCCTGCCTTTGTGCAGTAACCTCTTCTGTTGTTAACTGGGTTCATATTACTGACGAGGCAAACCTGTCAGCCATCCCCATGACAAGAAACTATCCATGTAACATATGGTCACCATAATACCAGAGTGATCTCACCATAATGCAAGTCCTTCAGAGTAAATAAAAGTCTGATCAAAGTGATACCAGAGCAGGGTCTGAAAAATTCTGTAGAAGAGCTGTATATTGGTGTGTTTTTATTACAGAAATTCTAAACTCATATTTAAACTCGTCATATCTGAACTTTTGGTTTAGTGCTTTTTGTTTGAGGTGAAGTGACTATGGGGGATTTTAGACAACACTTTTAGGCTATATTATTTGCATTTTGGAAGTGGATTGCAAACTTGAAAATATTTTCAATACAGAGGAGTCCAGACCAGTACTTGAACTTCTCAGATACCTTTGAACTTTGGAGAGTTGAGTAGTATCTTAGCTTCCAACTTCTTGTTACACGGCTGATGTTTCATTCTCTACTGGGCAGTTAATCCCATCGTAACTCTGAAAATATTGGTACATTTGGGGTTGACGTTTTCCTTTTGAGATGGGGCTGAAACAGTTTGCTTGACGTGATGGGTCTGCTCAAATGTGACTTAAATCAGTGGGTAGCACTGCTTGTCTGTTTCATCAACATGCTCAAATTTTTATTTGTTAGCCAGCTGGTCCTTCTTCCTTGTGTTCTTCTTTTAAGGAGTTAGAGAATGCTGTTGAAGGCTGGACAGATGACCTTGCACATCTCTCCCTGCTGAAGGAGACTCTGTCTGTGTATATCAGCGCAGACGATATCTCAATCCTGAGTGAGCGAATAGAGCTCCTGCACAGGCAGTGGGAGGAGCTGTGCCACCAGGCAAGTACAGCACTGAGCACTGATGGGAGCAGTATGCAGGCTACAAAAGTGTTGGGAGAGAAATTGAATCCAAGTGGCAGCTTTTAGAAAATGTTCATGTCGATGCACCTATATTCAAAAGTGAATTTTTTCTGAGTCAGGGGAAACATTCATTGACATATTCCTGTAGTTACTGCTAGTGCTTCTAGACTCTTGAACTTTGTAATGCCTGTGAGGTCATATTTAAACAGCCTCGAAAAATCAACAAAAGAGTCACACTGTGAGCCGGGACTTGGCATGGCTGGCTGGGAAAAAACACAGAAATAAGGCAGTTACGCTTTGCTTTGGTGGCAGACCAGTGCTCAGAAAGGTTGTCCCCTCCCCACTCAACATTGCCCTATTTTACCATCAGTTCTGCTGATAGCTTCTTCTTCAGACTTCTGTGTCTGCATTTCTTTTAGTCTGAGGGTGACTTGCTTGCCTGCAAAATGAGCTGAGGAGTACCAGGTGCATCACACTGTTAGTGTGCTTCTGGCCTCTGATTTGCATACCAGGTAGTGGAGTATTCCTTACCCAGCTTTTCAGATTATTCTGATGTCATTTCTGTGGTTCACTAGACATTGCAGTCCAGATATGCTGGGGCTAACTTGAAATAGTTACCTCATGTAAAATACCTGTGAAGGCTTCAAAAACACCCCCAAAATAGGAAAAATGCTTTAGTTACCAGCACAGAACTTGGTATGAGTTTAGTTTCATTTGAATGAGCAAATGTAGATACATCTAAATTATAACTCAGTCACTGCTTGTATGTTTATGATAAAAGAAGGAGCCAAGTAAAGAAGTTTTATTTTAGTTTTGAGCATGCTGAGTGTTTCAGGGTGTAACCTAGTGCAACCCTTTGTCATCTGCTGCTTATTTCCGGAAAGCTGTCACCAGCTTTAGAACCACAAAAAGGAAACGCGAGATCACGTGTATGTCCCTGTTCAAGCTAACACAGTAGTCAAAAAGCACATCACTTTAATTTGTGAAGGAGCTTCATCTTTTCAGCTGAACTTATGATACAAAGTCAGAAATAACCCAGATCACGGTGGGGAGGAAGTAAGTAGTTGTACCAATGTCTGAAACTGGAGAGATGACTTTGCTGCTTAGCATGTGCTGCTGTTTTGATTTCATTGTCCATCTTGGTCTGTCAGTGCAGTCTGAGATGGTACCACTATTACAGCTGTTACTTAAATGCAGCAGTGTTTTCCTTCCTTCTGTATAACTGCAGCATTTGCTTGTTCAGTGTGTCAGGCCTAATCTTTCCTGTCAGGGCACACCTCAGTGCTTTGGAATCTTTCAAGGTGTCACGTTTATACACAGGAAATAGTCATCTATGAAATTAGTATATTGAAAATGAAGTAAAAAATTACTTTTGTAAAATACATTGTATCTTGGATTTAGCTTTGTATTCATGTGCTTGTGCACAAATGGCACGGACTTTTGGACTTTGGCCTGTACTACCTTTATATCTATGGTTTTTTTTATGCTTTGGTGAAGGATTTTTCTTTTTAATTTAATCTCTTAGACTAAAAAGAAACTAATATATTTTATAAAATTTTATAAGTGAGCAAGAACTGTAAGCAAATACAATTTTTATCTTCTAATGAAAACTTTGGGTTAGAGGCATTATGAAATAAGACACTGACAGACTAGTGAGCTCAACGCTTGAGTGCCTGTCTCTGTGCATAGGATGTAGCTAACAGGAAATCTGAGATCAGCGCTTACCCCTGAACTTACAGGCAGTCACACAAATTTATGCTGTACAACTAGTTTTTTTCAACAGCAAGTAAGTGGCTGAAACACTTCTTCAAGGCTAGAGGAATTGACAGTGAGGCACCAAGTGTTTTAAGCATGTCTTAAATGCATTTACTATTTTAGTTTCATTTACTCTTTGCAAATGGTTTAAGGTCTCCTTGCGTCAACAACAAGTGAGTGAGAGACTGAATGAGTGGGCTGTCTTCAGTGAGAAGAACAAGGAGCTCTGTGAATGGCTGACGCAAATGGAAAGTAAGGTGTCTCAAAATGGTGACATCCTCATAGAAGAAATGATTGAGAAGCTTAAAAAGGTATAGTCTACAACTTGCATGCTCTTCTTTAACTGTTTACTTGTTTGTGAATTTGCTGAAATTAAGGTTTTACCTTACCCTGATATGTTCTGGTGTTTGTGTTCTCTCGCTATGCAGCATTTTCCTGTCTTTCTTGAGACAGGACCTCCCAGAATACCAGAAAATTAAGTGAATGCAAAGTCAGAGGCATCTGAATGCTGTATTAAGTGTCCAGTCAGAATTGCCTGTAATAAGTTAAATTGTAGCATATTTATAGAAGTCATTGTAGTTTGGGTTGTTTGGGGTAGTTGTTTTTTTCGTTCTTTTGGTAGTTGTTTTTGTTTATCCATCAAATATATAAGAGGTTGTCACTACTTCACTGTACCAATCAAATAAAAAAACAACATTCACTTGTATTTTTGCACCATTCCTTTAGTAGTGTAAAGTATATTTAGAATAAGTACCCTGTCTTCTGACTGCTCTTTACTGTCTAGGATTATCAAGAGGAAATTGCTGTCGCCCACAAGAACAAAATCCAGCTTCAGCAAATGGGAGAGAGACTTGCTAAAGCCAGCCATGAGAGTAAGGCATCAGAGATTGAGTACAAACTTGGCAAGATCAATGACAGGTGGCAGCATCTTCTAGATCTTATTGCAGCCAGGTAAGACAGTTGCTTTGTTTCTAAATTTTAAGTGGGATGGATTAATATGATGGATGTCATGCATTTAAAATCCTTTATTGTCTACCTTTTCATCATAAATTCTGAAATTAGTTTATTCTTTACCATCAACACATTTCTGTGAAATTCACTTCCTTTTTTGGGAAAGTTTTACTTTATGGTACAGGACATTTCCTCAAATGTTGCATTTCTTCAAATGAAGCATTTAAAAGCTTCATTATAATAATAGGTGATGGTGGTAGGTTAACAGTTGGACTTGATCTTAAAGCTCTTTTCCAAACTTAACAGTTCTGTGTTTTTACAGTATAGGATCAATTGCAATCAAATTTAGTGAGCCTTGCTCTAGTAACATATTACTTTACATGGTGCTTAAAACTGGATGCAAATGTGGTTTTTCTAAAAATTTCTTGACAGAGGAACCAAATCAGTGCCTTTGTAGTTTTGGGTTTCAAGAAGAGCAGGTCCAAAACTAAGTGTAAAGTTTTCTGTCAGATCATTTTTTTTAACAGATGGAGAAGAGTAACTGCAGGTGATGTATGCACACTAGACTTAAAAACTCTTTATTCAAGGTCAAAAGTATAACAGCAATTTTCAGAACTTAAAAAAATACAGCATAGTTGTTTGATATGTAAAGAAAATTATTTATTTGTTTCAATGCTTTCTGTTTAGCTGTGCCTTCCTTCCATTACCAGCAGTAATTTTCTCACAATTTTGCATATATAGCTCATATACTTCATAATTCACATTTTTTTTTATGTAAGGACATATGCATTAGTAATAATCCTGTTAGCAGCAAAAACGTTTACTTTCACGATCTTTTTTATCTCTTCTTTTTTCATACAGTTTTACTGCATTCTTGCTCTGAAATCTGTTAGCATGAGGGCAGTAAATTTTATGTGAGCAGAAGCATTCCAGGGGCTCCAGCTCCTTTAATAGTAGTTTATTTTAAAGCAATGAACTTCTTACAAAAGCAATGAATTTCTTACAGAACAATTAAGTCAGGAACTGTTGCATTACCATCAAGGAGCCTGCTTGGTTTCAGAGGATGTGATAGGTCACCAGTTGTTGAACTTATACAGTATATTTGATATATTTTAATGTTATTCTTTTGGAATGTTCACTCAGCAAAATGCTCAAATAATACCTTCAGGAAGTTTCTAGCAAAAAGGGATTACATTCAGAAACTGTAAAACACATTTTTAAATTTTCTGTCTTGTCTATTCAGTATTACAGATTAGTCCCCACTAAGGGAGAGGTGAGGGTTTAGGGTTTTGTATCATTCTTGGGTAGGGAGACATAAGATGCAATATTATACACTTAAACCCTCTCATTCTGTTAGCATGAAGTGTCATGAAGTCCTAGTATGTATGTAAGTAAAATATTATTTACTTTTATTTCCAGATCATTTTAACTTACCCTTCCCAAGTGGCATGCTCAACATTATTGTATGCAATTAAACATGTAACTCTTTACATTCCAGTGCTCACAGAAGTGAAATAAAACTCTGCAAATTTGCTGATGTATGGAAATAAATTGTGGAAAGGTTTGATGGTGGGCTATGAAAATTTTGGAGTTCAGCTCTATCTTAGGCTCATTAAAACCCAAGCGGTTGATTAATGTATGGACAAAATGCGTGTATTGACTTTGAATTACTCGTGCACAGAAGGGTTGACATCTCCCAAGATAATTTTTTAGAAGACTCCAGAGGCCCTTAAGAGTATGTTGTTATAAATTGGCATGTGTTTCTGTTAGGATATTTTGGAATTTGGAGTCTATCATATAACATAATTTTGGCTTCATTCAGATAGTAAAGGCAGATTAGTTGTCCTGGTATACATCTTTTCACGTTCTGGATGCCTGACAGTATTAATAAATTATTAGAGTCTGCAGACTTTTCTGCAATGCTGCAGTAATTCCTTGCCTGGAGCATTTTTCTTAGTGGTTTGTTTCCTACAGCTGTGAACTAATAGAAAGTGCTGTGTGTGAAAATGCTTCAGTAATATATTATGGTAATACATGTCCAATCTGAATCTTTACCTGCCAATTTTATACTGTGTGGTGAAACTTCTCCAGTCACCTGTAAAAGCCTCTTTGTCACATTCTGTTCCCTTACCTGCTACTCTTAGTTGCCCCTCTGTTCAGAGGAGGTCTCTAAGTACAGAAGTGACAGCTGCAGAATTTTCTCTGCATCAGAGACTGCCATTTTTTCCCTTCTGGAACCTTGTAACCCTTTCAGATTAATTTCTCTTATATGCCAGCCTCGTGAAAAAGTTGCCATTGTTTACAGCCAGGAAACAGTGCTATTGCTGCAACTGCTCAGGCTTTGCAAAGAAGGTTTTATATGTGTTTTCATCCTTTCCCCTACCAGTCCCAGTCCACATTCCTGGAGATCAAATCTGGCACGTTGATGAATGCAGGTTTTATTTAGAAACATGACCACTTGTCACCATCCAGTGTCATGTTATCAAGCAACGGCTGGTAACATTTGTTTGGCGTGAAACATTTTCTGTACAGTATTCCCAAGCAAAGTGTGCCGCCTTTCCTCCCCCCTCCAAAAGAGCAGCATTTGCAGGCTTTGGGAGTGGAAGTTCTTCTTTTTAATACTGGAAAATTTCATGGTTGTGGTGGAAGACTTGCATGCTGTGAGGATGGCGGAGGACAACAGTGTGGATTCAGACCTCCCAGACTGTAACTGTGATATCACAAGGCAGGCAGCTATTTTTGTTTGCTTTTGATTGATACTGTTCTTTCTGAAGTCTTGGCTTGCTGGGAAACTAACTGAAATATTGATATGTAGAAATCAGTATTATAGCTAGAAATTACTGTTTTCTGCTCAGTTGGAAAACAGTTGACATTGATAAGAGGATACTTTGTTTTACAGCTAGTACTTTTGGATCCTGGAATAATTTTTTCATAGCAATGGAGACTTAGAGCTAGTACAGTCCCTTAGTTCTCTGAGAGAAACTGTGGACTGATTTAACGGCTGTTTTCAAATATGAGAGCATGTACGCACATGAGAATAAACAGACTGTATCTGCTTGATGTTTGTGTCATCAAAGGGGCATGACTACAAGCAAAAGGCAGAGAAGGAAAGAAGCTGTAAAGAAAGTATTTCAGCCTTAACTTATTAGTTAATAACTGCTCATATTAACAATTGTTTTGTAACTGCATGTAATACTTTTTCCCTTTTCTTAGTGTCTTTTCTAGAAATTTTGTGAATTCTAGAAATTCAGTGTTTGAAAGAGCAAACTGATTTGAGTAAGTAAATATAACTGGCTTTACTGGTGTCCTACTACTCAGTAGTACTGTACTTTGGAAGATAAATACTTTTTTACTCATAAAAAGATTCTTTTTAAACTGATCTTTTCAAAGCTGATTTTTCACTATTTCAGAGTGTTTCTTTAAACTTTGTCTACTGCTCCAACTACTCTTCCAAGATTTTTTTTGAAAACACCTTTTGTGCTTTCTGGTGTCTACTGTACAGACTTAGCCAACATGCTGTTACTGAGTTTTTTTCATGTTGCTTTTAAAGTTTAATATTAGTAAGCAGCTGTCTAAATGACTAATGCAGTAGTTATGACTTCTATATGATGCATTTTTCTGTACTTACAGGGTTGTTCCCTTTTAGATTTAAGTGGAATCTAAGACTTTCTTCTTTAGGACTAGTTGAATGAAATATATCTGTGCTTAATTTTAGCTCCAAGTTGTTTTCCCACTGTCTTTGCCCAATAGACATTATTAATAGACAATCTAAAATTATTGCTTTCTTGGGGACATTGAGGCACATTAGTTGGAACAAGAAAACATAAGTATCATAAAACCATTCAAATTGTTAAATGATTTTTCATCAGTAAACCATGAAAACAATTGAATTCTGCTGTGTGTTCCTTTCTGAGAGTTTAAGTATTTGTAAAATACAAATGTATATGTGTGGGGGGGTGTGTGTTCTGTGAAAAACAACCTTCAAACCAACTGTGTCATGGTTCCAACCCTTTGATTTCAGTGCAGAATTTTTATTATCAGGGAAAAAAGTTACCCGAAGTCTTTCACAGTAACATGGGCAGTTACTGTGCTGCCTGGTGCTGCAGCAAAAGCATGAAATGATTATTGCAATCATTAACATTTTAAACATAATCTTGCAAATGAAATCTCAAATCAAAATTACACTTGGCTAGGGATCCCACATACCTGATTTAGAATTTGACCTTTGTCTCTTAAGCAGAGCTTTTAGGCAACTTTGCTTGCTGGAATTCAGAAGGAAAACTCTCAGACACTTTGGATTGCATCTGTTACTTGACTGAGGATATGTTTTCTGTTTAGCTGGAGGCACAACACTACTGCAATTCAGACAAAAAAAAAGAGCAGACTCAAATAAGCACTTGTTTATTTGTTTCTATCTGTACCATGGGCAAGGAACCTGTTATGTTAAACCCAGGACAAAAAAAGAGAACAGTGTTAAGGGTAGATGTAGTAGGGGGACAGGAAGGAAGTTGTAGGGTTTGGGTTTGGTTGGAGTGTTCTTTTAGTATGTCATGCTGTTTTTCTTTCTCTGAAGTAACTTTGATCACGTGACTGAAAGCAGTGATAGTTGGCCCAGACTATTTTTTATGCTCTGACAGGGATGTACTTCTGTGCAGTTGGCATTTTCTGAATGAAGGACGCTTTATAGTTGTTGCAGGCAAAATGTAGATGAAGTTCAGCACAGAGATTAGAGTACTACACAAATGCAAACAAAAAAATCCCAGTCCAGAGCTCAGTCTTGCAGATGATCGAGTGACATTGCTTCTCCACAGTGCTGACATGACTCACTGTTCCCTTTCCCACTCTAGCAGGCCTGCAAAAGATCAGTAGCATTGAGCCTTTAAAACATAAGCAGAAAATGGGCAGGATTTCTCTCCTTTTAAATAATGTCAGAGGTTGAAAAAAGCTGTATGTGACATCCAGAAGATGATAACAAACCCCAGTCACCCCATGAGCAAGTTTCAGTTGAAACCACAAAACGTTGTATGTAGAACCACAGGTGACAAGGAGATGGCTCCCTCAGTGGGTGTTCTCCTACCATCTCCCCAAGCCTAAAGATATAGCTGTGTTACGAGGTGGCCTCGTGATGAGGACTGAGGCAGTCTTTCAGCATAATTGTATTGACTTCAGTCCTATCATAGACAGATTTACAGATTGCCCAGGTTTTTTTCCAGTTACCAGGTGGGGTTTTTTTTAGAGGTCAAAACCATACAGCTGTTGATCATGAGACTCCATCAAGGAAGCTGTATTTGAGCTGTTCTTAAGGGTTTTTAGCAACAAAGAAACATGGTTTAACCATCTGTGAGCTAAAGAGAGGGCTATAAAGAGAAAAAAAATTGGAAAGACTTTATATTTTTTTTAAGATGACATTCATACCTCTGTGAGTCTCTTAATGATCAGCTGCAACTACTGCTTTCAGTGTGGAAACATGATAAATTTTCTGGTTAGTATTGTGAGAAAAAATGTGAATTGCTTAATTTGAATTATAGGATAGTCAGGTTGCATTTTGTTTCTTTAACAAATTTGGCAATCTGTTATATATTTTTATATTTTTGTTTATAAACAATTTATAAATTATTTATTTAACAAATATGCAATCAATTTAGTAAGTCTGTCCCCAACTGCACTCATCGTTTAAACCTTTATGGTATTGAAACACTTAAGTAGAAGAGCAATAGGAGCATGAAAAAGGACATTACTCGAGATTGTTTTTGGTAGTACACAAACAGGGAGAAAGAGAGAGCATAGAAAAAAATTCAAAATCCACTAATAATGTATGTTATGAAACATGGGGATAGAAAGGAGAGAATTACTGAAGAATGATGTTGCAGTTCAAACAAGTTGAAGGAAAAATTATTGAGATAGGATGAAAGTTTAGTTGAATTTATTCACTCTCTAAGCTTAATGCTCTCTTGATTAAAAAAAAGAAACCACAAACAGAAATCTATTTAGTTTTTCCTGGTCATTGATCTTCCAGGGTCAGGAGTCCAAGAAAAATACTAGTTAGAAATCACTATGCAGTTCTGTTCCAATTTCATCTGTTTAAACCTGAAATAGTCCAATAATACCAACTTAATACCTTGGGATTCAAGAATTCCTCCCAAGTTCTAAACTGAGCTTCTTGCTCTGAAACTTATTTATTCAAGGACAAGTCTTCACCTTGGCACAGGTTGCCCAGAGAGGTTGCAGATGTCCCATCCCTAGGAGTGTTCAAGGTCAGGCTGGACGGGGCTCTGAACAGCTTGATCTAGTTGAGGATGTCCCTGCTCATTGCAGAGCAGGTGGACTAGATAACTTTTAGAGATCCCTTCCAACCCAAATCTTCTCTGTTACTTAGTTCAGTGTTTTCATGGTTGTGAAAAAGGCCTGTTCACTCAGTGCACTCTCCCACAAGTACAGGATAAGTTATTTGTACTCTAAGAATAACAGTTGTCATCTATTAGTCAAATACACAACTAAATTACTTAGATTTTTTGGGGGGTTTGATGTATGTGAGCTCATTAATTTAAAAAAATCAAAAAACCACCAAAAACTTTTCTTAACAAATATTAAAGTCAACTGATAAAGGTACAGAAGGTTTGAAAATGTTGTGTGGCATTAGTAAGCACTCAATTTTTCTTGACCAGCAGCTATGAATGCAGGACTCTGCACATATAATATACTTCTGTCACATAATAAAGGAAGACTTTACAACAGAACTCGCTATCTAAGTGAAGTTTCTCTGAAAACTTCTTGAATCATGCTGTGAAAAGTTTTCTTCAGGGTGTACTCAATACTGCCTTTGTTTTTTTCTTTACAGGGTAAAGAAGTTGAAGGAAACCCTCATTGCAGTGCAGCAGCTGGATAAAAACATGAGTAGTCTGAGATCTTGGCTTGCCCACATTGAGTCAGAGCTGTCCAAACCCATCGTCTATGAAACTTGTGACTCTGAGGAGATACAAAGGAAGCTAAATGAGCAGCAGGTAAAATACAGCACACTTAACAGGTGAACAGTGACATGGGGAGAGCCAGAGTGTTCTTGGGCTGCCCACAACCAGTGCAGTTGAGGGGGCATGAGGCAAAATGGTTAAATATCAAGGCAAGTGGTACTTACTGTGTCACTTATAGAGCCTTCTGCTGGCCTTGACATCGAATCCACCAGGAGCTGGGTGACATTTCCAAGAAAGGTAAGGCACCAAGAGATGTAACCTGAACGAGTTATTGCAATTGTTTTCCTTTGGGGCTTGTGGTTTTTGTTTGTTTGAATTGTCTGTTCCCTGAGGCAAAACTGACACCTATTAGACCTTGCAAATTTTTCAAATGCTTGAAAATTGTTGGTTTTAGCAACCTTTCTAACTCAGTTTTATTTTGCAGCTTGTTTGAGAGTCACTTTGCACGCAAAGATGCATGAGCTAGCTATACATGTGAAGTTAAAATTGATTGGTTTATACTACACAAAGCCTTTATGCAGTGCTAGATGAAAATGTGTAGAAAAATTTGAAGTCAGCCAGTTTTTGGCATTGAAACTAATGTTACTTCTAAGATGATTTACTATTCTTTCTGCTTCCTGTTCCACTTCACTACCCAGTGCAGTTTTACCTAGAAGCACATTGCTGGAGAGAATGGTTGTCCTTTGTGTTCATGTTGGTTATTTATTGGCAAAAATACCTTTCTGTTGCCCACTGGAGATGAGTTAGATGTTCTCCTCGGTCCTTTCTCCGGAGGAGAAAGAAATGTGTGGGAAAAGGAAACACAGGATATTTTGTGGATAATTTATGAAGAGTACAAATGGGCATTTTGCTCCTTTAAGCTGAGGGTAAAACTGACAGCCAAGTACTCCCTCAGAGATTCTTCCAGCTCCTCAACCGATTTGCTAGTTCTCTGTTCAGAATTACTTATTAATATTTTATATGGAATTTACATAGGGATAATAATTTATAGCACAGAAGTGTCACTAATGAATGGTGTTTCTGACACAATAAAGTGCTGGGAAGGGCTAAACATTGCTATCAACAAGGTAGACAGTTGAGATTATGTACTAGAATCCCTGTGTGCAGATATCCCATAGTTTGTTACAGCCACTTCTTGGGGGTTTTATTTTGGGCACAGAGACTGGTATATCTCTGCCTTCCACTGTTTTCTTGTGGTGACAGCAGGCAGTGACGTTCTGTAGAAGTGAGAGTGGTTTAATCTGAACTCTAAAGGGGAGAAATAGAAGTGAATCTTACAATGGGAGGATGCCATATTTGGAAATACAGTGATGATTTGATAATGGTACAAGATATGGTTATAATAATAATAATAATAATTTTAAAAACCTATCCACTTCCAATGCATGGCAACCAGTATTTTTATTAGTTGGAGGCTATATCACTATCCACCACACCTCAGAAGGCTACCTCCTCTCTAAATACTTTGTTCCTTCTCTCTTCTCCTAGTGACTTTGTGTTCTTTTCCATGTCTGACCTTCCACTGAGGTCATGTTGTCTTCCCAGTTGTTCATATGCAAAATCAGGTTAAAAAACGTTGTGTTGTGAAAGAGGAGGGACAAATTCCATTTATGAAATTCCATTATCTACTTTTCAGCATCTGCTTTAGCCAAGCATTAGCTTTGCAGATTGCTGGTCTCTAGTGAAATTAAAAATGCAGTTGAATCTGAATATCCTGGGGCAGGTAGTGTATCTTCAATGCAGTGTTTTCGTGGGGTAATGAACTTAATTTAAAGGATACTTGTTTATTTATTTTCTCAATCTTCAATCTCTTGAAGTGTGGAAAGGTGATGTTTGCTTCTGGGCAAATAAAGTAAAAAAAAGAGGTTTTGTATAGGTGACAGCAGTGCATAAAAGTGACACTCCTTTGTGAACTAACCCAAAGGCTTAATGTTCTCTAATAAACATAATAAATTTTGAAATCTGGGAAATAAATATTAGACTGTGGAGAAGAAATAGGCATTGCTTGTGGAAATGTTCTGTAGGTGAATAAAAAAAGTGTAATTCTTAGGAATGCTCAGGACCCACAGTTCTCACTACTGCTTTACTCCACAACATTAGAAAGGCGATCATGTTACCTGAACTTACTTAACCTCAAGTCTCATAGCTGTCTGGAGTGTGTGTTTCATAAAGTATGACATCTGAATATAGTATCCACCTTTCTATAATATTTCAGGGCAGATAGAAAGAAAAATAAACACTTTGACATCACAGTGAAAGTATTTTTCAGGCAAGTGAAGTGAGAGGGCCATTGCCAAGGAAGAAAAGATTGTGATTTTCCACTTGATGTTCTCAAGTAGATGTTCACAAAATAACTTTCTAGTTGAGAAGATGAACTAGATTACTTAAGTGAAACCCCAGTTTTTACAAACAAAAACAACAACAAAAAAAAAGGTCCACCTTGATCTATTTCCCATTTCTTGAGTATTTTAATTCAGCATTTAGATCTCATTTCCCATGTCATGTTGCTATCTTTAAGAAAAGTTCATTTCAGTTAGACCTTTAAATATGTGTAGGCACAGTATATTGACACTGTATTTCCCTTTGAATGCCACAGTTTACTTCAATTGCAAAATTATAGAGCAGTTTATCTCTACTTATCCTCAAGCTGCCATATTTTCCTACATAAACCTCCACATCTCTAATTCTCCTATTGGTTCCTTCCTTCATCTGAATCAGAATTGAACCTAGTATTCTAGATGCAATATAGCACTTTCTGATGTAGTTATACTAGTATTTCTTTGTCACAATTGGAATTAGGTTGTCTTGGCTTTATTATTGTCCATACTAATTTTTTCCATGTAATATTCTGATTTATTACAAGTGTTGACAAAAGCAGAGTTTCTTTTCATTTCATTGATCCAACAGCAACAGCCAATTAATCACTTTTGTGGTTTGTCTTAACTTAAATCAGGAGATCAAAACTAAGGTGAAATATTAATTCTAGAGGAAACATTATCATCAGTGTAGAACAAATCATTGAAACCAAGAAACCACCAGGAAATATAATACTGATCACGTGTAGTAAGTTCTAAGACGATGTGAGTGCATTTTTCCTTAGGTGTCTGGAATTTTCATTTTCCATCTCCAGTGAAAATATTATAGAACTGGAAACTTGAAGGAAGAAAAATCTCCTACACATGCACTGTTCAACATGTGCTATTGCCAATCTCCTTGTCAAACATGCCGCTTTGGAGCTATCTCGCCTGCAACATGTTCATGAAGGGTCCCTCCACCAAATCCCTGCAGTACATAAGAATGTATTTCCTTGTCACACTTCTCTTACTAACTTCTGCTTTACATTCTCTGTGATAATGGGAAAGGCTGAGAATAATTTTACCATTTATTGGTGATGTTGATTAAATGTGTGTGAAAGATGCTCAGCTGAGCATGCAAAGCTCTGGCAGTTTGTCCCAGTTAATGGTTTGGTGTACGTAGTCTCTGGGAGAGCTGTGCATGCTGCCAGATTCTCCTGGCCTCATTGATAACATTGCATCACCATTTGCGTAGATGCACTCTCAGATGGTATTACTGGATGTTTTTCTTATGTTTGCAAGCTTTTTTCTTGTTTTAAGTAAGTGGAAGATAAATACATTAGCATGGATGTATGTTTTACAATTTCTCTTAAGAACTAATCTCTTCACCTGCAGGAACTCCAGAGGGACATAGAGAAACACAGCACTGGCGTGGCATCTGTTCTCAATCTGTGTGAAGTACTTCTTCATGACTGTGATGCTTGTGCCACAGAAGCAGAATGTGACTCTATCCAGCAGGCTACACGCAATTTGGATAGGAGGTGGAGAAATATCTGTGCAATGTCAATGGAAAGGCGACTTAAGTAAGTCTAAAACACCTACAGATTAGTCTTTCCTTCCACAGGCAGAAATACAAGAGTGTAAGGTTTAGAAAAAGATCAAGCACTGAGTAGAATCCAATATCTGCTATGCCTCTATGAAAAAAGTGAAATTTCGGGTTGCACATGCCTTTATACAAAGTACAGATAATCTTCAAATTTCACTCACAAGTCATTCAATAGAATGATTTATTATTTCCCGTACTTCACAGTTACGATGAGAGAGAAGCTAGAGAAAGTTTAGATGATAGCAATGACTCTGAGATTTAGAAAACATGAAAAAGAGAGGTTGTAATACTTAAATTGACACAAGAACTACCGAGATTGATGGGAAGCTAGTTACTGAATGGGTGGAAAGTTATTCCAGATACTAGGGTTTATATGTAGCTAGTGTTCCTCAGCAGTTTCTCTTATGTCTGATTTTGTTCATTTGGAAGAATTTTTAGGACTGAGCATGTACATGGAATTTCTTCACCTGTCCACATTAGCTGTGCTGAGCAAATGAGGGCCACAACACCCAGGATTCTTGGGTGTAATCTGGGTAACTGCACATGCTTAGACAATCATATCCAGAAGGTTCATTGTTTTCTATTCCCACACAGCATAGTTTGTTGATTTCAACAGCAGTAATGATGTAGGTTAATGATGTGGGGCTATGCTGTGTACTGTGTGCTGACTTAGTAATGAGACATGTTAACAGATTTAAACTCCTGTATTTAAGATATTTTCTTAAACTTTTTAAGTTATGAAGCTTATTTATGATATGTTCATACAGTCATATAAAAACTAGGAACAACTTGATGTTTCAAAATGCTGAATTGAACTTTTTATGATCTTTAATTTTGTGGGATAGTCTTAATGTGTTTACTAATGTGGATTTCTTTATTTTATGCAAAACATTTATTGCTTGTAGGTTTGAATCTATATCCACAGATTCATACGTTAAGTAATTTTATACAATTGCCATGGAAATTCTTGAATTATATATCTTGAAGTATATATCTATAAGTTCTATGTTAAAAGTTCTACTTATAACTACATTTATAAGTTCTGTCTTCCACATTGTCTATGAACGTGCATGGCTTTCGTAACTTTGTGTCCAACACATCAATTCAGAACTGCATGGAACTCCTTTTTACTTTCTTAGAATGTACACATTATGCTTTAGTGGATTTGTACTGGTAAGTTAACTGAGCTATCAGTATTTAGGATCTTTATTGTACTAGAAACAGTTATTTGTATTACAGAGCAACTTTGCTGATGTCACTGGCACTGCATTTCAGAAGTTATTTAGTGTGTGCTCAGCTTTTTAGAGCTTCTATTACAAACATAAAACTTTTTTAAATACTGATTCCAAAATTAGATGCATTAAAAAAAAAAAAAAAAAGCCTTCATCTTATTCTATCTTAGTCTGGAACGAGCCAGCCTTCCCTGTGGTCTGTTGAACAGTCTGGCTGGCAGAGTTAGATTATTAGTTATTGTCTAGTGCAGTGCTAGTTTGCTGTTGCAGATGACAGGTTCAAGTTCTGTCGGTCAACTGGCCATCAGTCCAAGCATTCCCTAATTTTCCGTTATCTGTTGCAGAATTGAAGAGACCTGGCGGCTATGGCAAAAATTTTTGGATGACTACTCTAGATTTGAAGAGTGGCTAAAAGCCTCTGAGAGGACAGCTGCTTTCCCAAGCTCCTCTGGTGTGCTTTACACTGTTGCTAAGGAAGAGCTGAAGAAATTTGAGGTGATTTATAGTGGTTGAAATTCAATACCTACTGATCACATTGCAGCAGCCAGCTGGTGTTCTTCCATCCTATAACCAAGTTACAGCAGATGCTGTATTAATAAAGTGGAGTTGATGATTTTGTAGCTGTCTTCAGTGGCAGGTTGCTAAGATGAAATGGCAGTGGAAGGTGGCAACTGGAAGTGCCTCCACTGTTCACAAAAGCTAGATGCCTCACCTTTTTTTATTTCTGCAGCTTTTTTAATGTCTAGTCAGTCATTGTTCCAGAGCCTTCCTAAGTCTCTCTTCACCAAGTAACTCTTCAAATGCATGCTGTATGTTCTAGCTTTTGCTTTGATTTTATCCCTCCTCTTTTTTCCATAACTCTCTGAAGCCAGCTCTCTGAAGCACTGGTATGATGCAGAATATCCCAACTTTGGATTCTTATACATGAAATTCATGTTCATGCAAATATTGTTGTATGTCCACATGGTGTCCCCTGTGATTTAAAAAAATTAAGCATGCTTAAAAACTGACAAGATGTCCCTTTGGTCGGTGCTTAGGAGCGTGTTAAATGACTCTGTTGTGTCCACTGCAGTGGGAGGGCTTGTCTCATAGTTACAAGGGATTGTAAACCTGTGTGTAAAGCATACACACACATTGCCTGGTGAGTCACAGAGGAAAATCTTTTGCTTGGATTCATATTTGCAGAGTATATCAAGCTGGGAGAGAAGAAAGAGAACAAATTACTTAGGCAATTCAGTAAACAGACACTGTAAAGTATTTGCTGTGAAGAAGAAATGCAAATTTTAAACAATGTCTAAGCACAATTGATAGGTTTTGGTTTAACAGTTAAATCAAAACTGTGAAGTACTGTGTTCTATAATTGGCATTGACATTTATGAATGTACTGGCCAGGTTTTGGTTTTACACAGACTTCATTATGGCCAGGTAGATTGCCATAGTATAGAAATGTGAATTGCTTCCTGGTCACAAATACTCTGCCTCAGACATCTTTCCCATTGTCCCTTTATGTGGTGATCAGGATTTAAATCTCCTATTTAGTGTCTCTCTGTATGAGAAGCCATACCACAAGTGTATTGACTCTTTGATTTTTACAGCTGAATTGACTTTGCCCAAAGTCTATTTCATTGAACCTCAGCTGTTATGGTAATCTTTCCTCTGCAGCAGACCTGTGGATTTTTTACTGTCTATAGTGTCAGCAGGAACAAGATGCAAAGAGAACAGTGTAGCCTCTCAAAAATCTTCCTTTCCCTGTATTTTGGTTCTTTCTCTTTTTTCCTTCTTTTTTTTTTTTTTTTTATCCTTTTTCTCCTGAGCACCTGATTTCTTTGCCTACCAAACAGTAGGAAGGTAGTATTCAAATCCAGTGGCATTCAATAGCTTTACTGTGAATTCAGTATGAAGTCAGCCACTTAAAAATACTAACAGAAGCAGGTTTCTGCTTTAACTAGGCATTTTTTCTAATTTTATTTTCTTCTCCATATCTGCACTTTAATTAAAAAACACAACAACACATAACAAAAAGAGCTCATCAGACCATATAGGAACCTTTCAGTTCTTCAGCATAGATGTCAGAGATGGCTCTCACTGACTTCACTATACAAACCAAACTCCTTCCTCTCCAGTAGTTTGTGGAGAAATGAAAAGAGGTTACAGGAGGGAATGCAACAGATGAATTCTTGTGTAGCCGAGAGGAAAAAATGGGAGGCAAATAAACAGCTGTTCTTGTGCTGCACAAGGCTTGGTAACAGGTGAAACAACAATTGCACGCTTAGATTTCATGACTCTAGTAAATACAGTCAGAATTGTACCTCCAATATAGGAATACTTGTGCAGTTGTAAATTAATTCAGTTCTACTGATCATTTAACCGTAGCTCCAAGTGCTATTGCTCTTTTTTGGGTGTCCTCTACCCAGTTTGATGGTCTTTCAAAGAAGAGAATAATTATGTTGAGAGGACTCTACAGAATTTGGTCCTTTTTCCAGCCAGTTCCTTTACTTCTTTCTCTGGTATTACAGCAGAAATGTGCTTATTTAATTTCTAGCTTTGAATGGTACAGTATGAAGTGTATATCTTTTTATGTAGAAAACTCACATGTTTGATTAAACTTTCTCTACACAAGTATATTACCTATCCCAGTTCTACAGTCCTCATTAAGGGAGGTGTCTAGTTTTGGAAGAGATTGTCTGTTTTATTGCATTGTGAGGAATATGAGACGGCAAATTTGGAGAACTACAGTGGAATCCAAACCCTACTTGTATTCAAGAGAGAGCTGGTGTAGTCTAGGTTCTTAGGTCTTGCTTTGACTGCTTTTCTATTTTGGTGATGTGACAAGATAAAAACAAGTAGATTTTTGGAAAAATGTTCTGGTGGTGGTCATAGTAGTGGTAATAGTAGTATTAATTCAGTAATTTCTTTACAAGGTGCTTCCTCCAAGTTTCATGATTGCTAGTCACAGCATAAAAGCCATGGACTGTCACCTGTGCACCTCAGCTGTGTCTCTGTGGCTCATGTAACAGCAGAGCAAGCACCAAAAATACGTGGTGCAAACATTTGCCCAGACATAAGCTGGCATGGATATTTGTGACATTTTCTTTTCTGTGAATATTTTAAGATAAAACTTACTTGCACACCAGTATACTAAAGAGATGTCTCATTTAGTATTGTGTTTCAGAATAAACAATTGCTCAAATCACTTCAATTTGAATTTGCATTTCAGCAAGTTCAGTATGTGAAAAGAAATACAATGAAGCCACAGGAATCTTGGATTTCTGTTCCTTTTTTTTTTAAAGAGTTTCATGTTCATTGTTTGTACTTCTGTTCTCAAATACGAAAGCACATAATTTTGCAGAAAGATAAGCCAGTTTTTTTGCACTTTTGCCTTTGCAATGGATATTCATGTTGCAATTTCTCTTTCAGTGAACCATGTCAGTTCTATAAACTTTTTTGAGGGATTTTTTGGAGGGGTTTTTGGTTTTTTGGTTTAGCTTTTTTTAATCAGAAGACAGCATCTCTATAGGGTGTCCCTCAGGAGATGTCTCCAGCTAGTGGAATTTATTGGCTTACGTAAGTCAGAGTGCAGAAGAAGGGTCAAAATAAAGCAAGAGATCTATATATGTGTCCCATTTTCAGTATCAAAATTCTGAAGGTATCTTTTGTTCATGCTGCTTTAGGCTTTCCAGAGACAAGTGCATGAAAGCCTGACTCAGCTGGAGCTGATCAATAAGCAGTATCGGCGCCTGGCACGGGAGAACCGCACTGACTCCAATGGCAGCCTCAAGCAGATGGTTCATGAGGGGAACCAGAGATGGGACAATCTACAAAAGCGAGTTACCTCCATCCTGCGCAGGCTAAAAGTATTTCTCCATTTTTAAGATTTCAATTTCACTACTCTAGTTGCACATCAAGGGTACTTGAGCAGCTTTCAGTTTAATGCATTTGCACAGTGTTTTTGAGTGGGTTTCTACCTTTGGAAGAGAAAGGAAGCTCATCAGTTCACTTAGTCTAAAGACTGTAGGCAGATGCTTGGTAACATCAAACACCATCTTCCTCACAGAAGATAGCTTTCATAGGTCAGCTAATTGCAGCTTGAGATGGTGTTACTTAAAAAGGAACCTTAGAAAGCATATAGGAAAGAAGGTGTACTGAGTTTAAATTTGGTTTGATGGGGATGAAATTCACTTCCCTACTATTGCTGGGGGTTTTCATGTTTCTGGTCATTACATGCCACTCAATTTTCCACCCTCCAGCATTTTATTGGCCAGCGGGAAGAGTTTGAAACAGCACGTGACAACATCCTGGTATGGCTAACAGAGATGGACCTGCAGCTGACCAACATCGAGCATTTCTCAGAGTGTGATGTCCAAGCAAAGATAAAGCAACTTAAGGTAAAGAATGATTGGGTAGTTACAGAAGGAGGGATGAAAGAAGCAGGGGAAAAACCCATGCATGGTGGGAAAAGAATTTCAAGAAACATTATGCAGAAATGCTGCCTCATGTGGTTCCTTAACTTGCAGGCGGAGACTTCAGCCTCAAAAGTTATGAGTTATGTCAGATTCCAATATGTGCTTTTCTGTCAAAATAAAAGACCTCTGATTTGTGAAAAATTAAAAAAGAAAAACTAGGGGCGATAGCATACTTTCCCTCATCAAAATAGGAAATATTAATAAAAAATATTTATGTAAGGTCTCCATTATTGCTTATATCTAATAATTACTACATTTCTCAACCATTTCTGCATCAGAAAACTCCTTATCTGGAGAGAACAATACCAAATGTCACATTATCCAAAAATCCACTGTGCTAGGTTTAGTATCTGTGCTCATTCTAGACATTTGGTCATTGACATGGCTTGTTTAGAGAAGAGTTTTCTTTCCAAATGCAACAAGTAAGGAATGAGATGGTAAACCATGAAGTATCACTGGTTTTGGCTTGAAAGACTGTGGAATGCTAAATTTAATTTAATTGCTCATTGTTGCTCATAACAAGAGTATTTGGCACAATCCCTGTTTGTTACCCACACCATTCTTTCTGAAAAACTCTTTAAGACTCACATCTTTAATTACCCAGACTGTTGTCATGTTGATTTTATTGTTAAGGCAAGAGCTTTTCTTTTACACAGGCTTTCCAGCAAGAAATTTCCCTGAACAACAACAAAATTGAGCAGATAATTGTGCAAGGTGAGCAGCTCATTGAGAAAAGTGAGCCCCTGGATGCAGCTGTGATTGAAGAAGAGCTAGATGAGCTGCGTCGTTACTGCCAAGAGGTCTTCGGGCGTGTGGAGCGCTATCACAAGAAACTTATCCGCCTTCCTGTGTGTATACTTACATATATTTTTACTTGTTTGGTTCATTGCCATTTTACAAGTGTGAGAGTGAGGAAAGATATTGAATTGAAACCTAAGTAACTTTCCAAAAGTCCAGTGGTTAAATTTTGTTGCAACCCTGACCATCCGCCTCCCTTCCATTACATGCTATTTGTGTCCTGTTCAGAGAGCAAACTGGGATTTCTGTAAATCATCATGAAAATCCATGCAAATTAGAGATGGGAGTAGCACTGTGGTACTGGTCATAAGAACATCTCTCTGCACTGTCACATAGTTTGACTGGCAGCTTAGTGAGTTGTTTTTTTCCAAAAAATGGAATGAAAAGTTTTCTCCTCAGAAGAGACAGAAATTTGTCTCCAGAATTTAACACAAGCTCAAAGGCAAAAAAAGGAAACAAAAGGAGAAAGTGAAAGGAAAAAAATTTGGTAGCTGAAGTCCTACTTAATGAAAGGAACAAAATCCAGGGATTTCAAAATATTAAATAACATAGTGAGAGAAATACGATAAAGATCACTTATTCCTTCTATTACTTGATTCCAGAGGTTTTTCTAAATTAATATTTGCATTGAAGTAACATCAGTAAAATTCTGGAGATACTTGCTTTAAGTGAGACTTTATGTGCCTCAAGTAATTAAAATGAGCTTGCACTTTGATCTCCTTTGTTATGGCGGCTTTTTAGTACAACTTAAAAATAATTAAGGGAAAGAGCAAAATGAAAACCCCACCAGTGTGCCTGTCACCTAATGCTGCTTTGTCTCACTGACCCAGGCTGACCATGCACTGCCTCTGCACGTTTCATTGATGGCTTCTGTTTGCATTATGCTTCTAGCTAACAGATGACGAGCACGACCTCTCTGACAGAGAGGTGGATCTGGATGAATCAGCAGATCTCTCTGACATACGCTGGCATGACAAATCTGCGGACAGCGTTCTCTCCCCGCACCCTTCTTCCAACCTTTCGCTGCCTCTTTCCCAGCCGCTGAGGAGTGAGCGATCGGGGCGAGATACCCCTGCGAGCGTGGACTCCATCCCCCTGGAGTGGGATCATGACTACGACCTTAGCAGGGACCTGGAGACAGCTGTTTCACGGGCACTGCACTCAGAAGAAGACAGAGGACAAGAAAAGGACTTCTACCTGAGAGGAGCAGCTGGCATAGCAGGTACAGTGGTGGACTGAGTGCTCTGTTTTCTCCGAGTAAAAAAAAGGCAGATGTTACATGTGTGATTATGTGGCCAAGATTCTCATGGAAAAGTACTTTAAATAGTCCCTGGTGACTTTAAATAGTGTTTCCTAAGTGATCCCAGTGGTCCTCTGGCCTTAGTGATGGAGATTCCTGGATGACGACAGCCTTGGAAAATGGCAGAGGCGTATATGATATGGCAGGGAATTGGCTGTGTATCTGTGCGTGAGGCCTGCCAGATGGGATATGTCATCTGTAACAGCTCTGTGTCCTAAGTTATTCTGACTAGAAGAAACCATACTGGATATGGCAAAAAGTGCAGAACAAACTAATGAAGAAATGCTGTGGGAGAGACCTGCAGAGAAAATCATCAAGTGTTTAAGTAAATCCTAAGTCTGCCCTGATGCAGGCAAGACTCCAGCAAATGAGTGTTTAGCCTGAGGTAGGATCTTTGGTCTTGTTCTCCAGTGAAGCTGGAAATCCTTTCTAAATGTTTGTGCTTTGTCTTACAAATCTTAACAAGTGGGGGTGCCCCAATGAAGCTAGTTGTGGGATAAGACGTACCAGTGTATTTTACTCTGATCTTGTGGCTGTCTTTTGCGTTCCAGGTCATTGCTCTGGAAACAGTCAGGTTTGCCTGGGTCTTAAGAGACTTTGTAGCAGCCTCCCTGTGTTTCAGTCTTCATCTTTTTCCTTCTCCAGAGAGAATGTTTGCTATTGGAACAATTTATTTAATCCATCCCGTGAAAAGGACTCCTGCTGTAAGGAGACGGCCATTGCTGAGCCATCAATTCAGATTGTGCTTTTATTTTTTCAGACGTTGAGATCCCTGAAACTCTAGAGGCCTATGTAACACTCACAGAAAACGCCCTCAAAAATATCTCTGGTAGGCATCATAAAAGACTAAGCTTAGCCAGATGCAAAAACCACAACGTGCAAGCGTAACTTCTTTCTCTTCTCCTATCATCTGCTATTTTCTCACAACTTACAAGATAAATATTTCTTACATAGCAGCATTGGCATATTAACTTAGAAGTAACCTCCTGCTTTACTACTGCACTTAAAGGTACAACTGGGGGCATGGATGAAACAACGATGTCTGAAGTATTAGCTCTCCCACCTTGGCTAAGTAAGCTAAACAGATCTGATTGGTCTTTTTCCTGTGGTGTCCATCAGCTGTACTTAATACATTGTTACATCTTAAGGCAGAAGGAAAAAATGTAGAACAATACCTATTTTTTCAGGTTTGCATTTATTTTTTTTTTTAATGCAGCCACATCAGCACACAAATATAAACTTTAAGGTTAGTTGTTTTATGTGATCAAAATGTCAAGTCGAGGTACTGTCTTTATCTTAGTCTCATACCTTAGACAATTATTTTCTTTTCTCATTGCAGAAGACTAAACCTTCTGTCTCATTTGTTTGCTGACTCTCTTGGAGGAAATAGATGCATTTGCACATATATTTTCTCATGATTTCACAGTTTCCCGCTTTTTAAGTAATGACTTCTTTGCAAAAGCAAACAATTAAAATCTTAGTGTCTGTGACACAAGCCTCAGGTTCACCATACATTTTTATTTACCCCCCAAATTAGTGAAATAATATTATTGATTAAGGGTATAAGTAATAGCAGCACTTATGGAAAAAATGTGTTTAGTTTTCTGACCCATGAAAATTTTTTTAATGAGTGAAAAGCGATGTTGAGCACTCTGTCCTGTCCATTTGGGGTGAGGTTGTATTTTATATGAAAAAAGATTAATCATCCAAGAGGCTCCGCTTTCTGTAATTAGGTGGATAGAAGGCTCTCTTTCTCTATTCATGTTTTTAATTGTGTCTTTATGAATAAATTCAAACTGTCTTTGTAAACAGATGGAAATCAGACATAGTGATAGAACATGGATAAGAAGAATCTAGCGCGGTCCTCTAGGCCACAGCCAGCTTCCCATTAGAATTGTCTGTAGCCAGTTTATATCACAGAATTCATCTGACCCCTATAAGGAAAGTACAAGTTAGTCCTGCTTCAAAAACATTGATATTCGTTCCCAATAGCTTGAATGACTAATATCATCTTGCAGATATGTTAAGCATGGTCTTTGTCAAGTACGTAATTGGAAAAATGCTATAAATTTTGCTGCTTAGTGTGGTTGCCCAAAGCAGGCATGAACTACTTGCTGCAGGCCTCTGAGATGTCAGTCATCTCTGGATTTTGACAATATAACAATATCACTTAGCACTTCTATGCCATTTGTAGTCTCTAAAATTGTATACAAATAAGATCTTTTCATGGAGATGCAAATTCTACTGCTTTTTAGAGGGGAGAAATAATACAAAGGGAAATGAAGCTACTAAATTTTCGCGTGGATTTAGATCATACAAGTGGAGATTTGGGTTACAGCATTTTATTTGACAGTGTTTGTGAAAGGGAGCAAGGTGTTTCCCAAAATCAGTGAGTTTAGAGTGTGCTACTCAGAGAACTTTCTCTTTAAAAAAAGACAAGGCATTCAATATGGGGGAAAAGCCACTTCAGAATAATTTGCAAACCTACTTTAAACTTGGACTCTTCTATATTCTATGTATTCTTTTGGTAAGCTTGTTCACTGATATCATCTTTTGAAGGTTGCTAACACTCTCTAACGTAACTAGTTATCACTTAGCTTTGACATTGTACCACTCATACTACTGCCGCCACATTTCTCCTTCACCATCTAATCTAAATAGTATTCCTAATATCTATTCTGCCTGGGCAAGGAAAAAAAAAACAAAAACTTTGGAAAAGTTGGGGTGACAGTCCCTCTATTTTGGTTTTGATACAGGTGAACCAGGTGCCCTGGAAGCACATATCCGACAGCTGGACAAGGCCTTGGACACCAGTCGCTTCCAGATACAGCAAACAGAAAACATCATCCGTAGCAAGACACCTACAGGGCCAGAACTGGATTCCACTTACAGAGGATATGTGCGTGTGTCAAATGTGCACTCCAAGCTTAGCTTAGCTTAGCCATCGAAGGAGATGCAGCTGCTTCAGCAGAGCAATTTGCTGTAGCTGCTTCTCGGACTCTCTTGGGTGGTTACTACCCTTAACCCTTACGTGCTGTTGGTGTTTATGTTATAACTGTTTACAATAGCATAAGATTAGAGGAACATGACTAAGGAATTTAATCTCCTATTACATTTTTGCAGATGTCTAGAAGTACTTTCTCACACATGCTTTTATCCATCTAATGATGATATCCTTGTTTGAAATGCCTCTGCTTTTAAAAGCAGGTTTTATAACTTCAGGTGCAGTATTCATCTTGCTAACAAATCATAAGCATGCATCATATCAGCATGTATGGAATCCCTGATTAAAAAGCTTTCTCAGAGGGGTTTTCTGAAAGATAAATCTCTCTCTCTCTAAGCCATTCAAATAATTTTATTAAGGACAGAACTTCAAAATTAGCTGCTTTGATGCATAGTAATATTTCCATATTTATGTTAACTTTCTTTATCAGTCTTCTAGTGTCTTTTCCATAGTGTCTTAAAATTTGGAAAAGATGGCACCTAAGACATCGAGAACAATTTGGCATAATGGTACTAAGTTGTATAGAAATAACTTACCCTTTAGACCTTTATCATCTGAATATACTTTTCTTGTAGTACCAGCAAAGATTGTTAAAGTAATAGATCCTTTTCTTCACACTTATACTTACTTTAGGAAATTTCTGGAAGTTGCATTGTAATTTTCAGTGTCCATACAATTAGTCCTGTGCAGCGCACATTGAAAAGCATTTGTTAACATTTGTTTCTTAACACAGATGAAACTGCTAGGTGAATGCAGTGGAAGCATAGACTCAGTAAGAAGGCTTGGATATAAACTGAAGGAGGAAGAAGAAAAATTTTCAGGACTCATTAACATGAACAGTACTGAAACGCAAACAGCTGGTAAGTAACACGTAGCTCCTTTGAGGAACAGCAATTATGGAAAACAGCAAACATGCAAAGCTTTTCTGAACAAACACTTGGTATTATTTGCTGACATATTTATATCACTTTCTGTTATCATCTTCTGCTTAACATATTTTAATAGGAATAATTATGAATAGTAAGTATACCCTGTGTATGCCCTAAGAAGAGTTTAGGTATACAAGTCCATTTTAAGAACCCCCTCATATCATGAGGCATAACCCTAAGCCTCTCAGGAAGTCCCTGTGGATGCAATGGGTTTTTGTTGTAAGATTTCTCACTAAGAAGGTTGCTTATATTCTGTACAAAACACCTAGGTCAGCATTTGTTTCTTCCAATATTAGCTTTCACCTCTAAGATTATCTACCTAGAGTAAAGAAATTTATTTTCACCTGATAGAAGTATTCACCTTACTAATTTTAAACATCAGTTTTAGAATAAGAGGTATTTGATTGTGAGAACATGAATTTCCAGAGACTATAAAGGCATCATCTCCCTTCTTAGCTTGGCAAGATATGCTACCCATATAGTCTCCTTTGTTTTGTAGCGGGGTTTTATTTGTAAATTTTAAGTTGATGGAATGATACAACTTGTCCTTCTGCCTTAGCATTTCAAGATAACTAGCAAGAAGAAATAGCCCCTAATTTATTTCTTTTTAGTGCAGGTGTTTATCCAATGCATCAGCGGTAGCTAAGGCAAATGTAGTGAGGTGTGACCATTAAACTGTGATAGGCACAACTACATGAAATGAAAATAATAAATATGTGGTTAGTTAGATATATTAATATTTCTTTCCTGGTTTGCACTTGTCTAGTAATTTAAAGTGTCTTTCTTTGCCAACATGGCCTGTTTTAGAGACCTGCATGTATCAGCTTAATCCTGCTCATAGAAGTCTGACATTAGAAAGCAATAAAATTGCTTGTTCACTGGAATCATCCAGGTTCTTCATTCTTTCTCTCCATCATAATTTTCTTCAATCTAGCTTAGTTTTTGAAGTGGTTAGTGTTTGTGGCTCAGGCTTTTTATGGAGCATATTTTTGTCCTGAATAGTATTCAATTTATGCAATTGAGTGTGTATGTGTACCTTGTGGGTTTTTTGGCTTTTGTTGAACTTGGTTTTTGTAATTTCAGGTGTAATTGAAAGATGGGAATTAATCCAGGCTCAAGCTCTAAGCAAGGAGCTGAGGATGAAGCAGAACCTGCAGCAATGGCAGCAGTTCAACTCCGACCTTAATAGCATCTGGGCTTGGTTGGGGGAAACTGAAGAGGAACTGGAGAAGCTCCACCGCCTTGATCTCAGCACTGACATTCAAACTATTGAACTCAGAATTAAAAAACTAAAAGTGAGTTTTATTTCTCTTTTCCATGAGTTGCCATCTAAGACTGAGCACAACAGGTATGTTGAAGAGGTTGCCAATAATTGCAGCTGGTTTTCTCCACACAGCAGGCTGCTGCTGATAAAGTAACTGGGAAAGTGATTTTCTGAATCACTTTTTGGAAGGAAAATGTACTACTGGCTATCCAAATGAAGTTTTGGAATAGTAATTCTGTGGTAATCTCAGAATGTACAGATAACTCCTGATATCATTAATTACAAAGGGGTTGTAACCTACCCAGTGTCACCAGTGCAATAAAAATCTGTTGCCCCTTTGCAATGTTCCTTTTCTTCTTCTGTCATCTCAGGTGCATCAAGATCTGAAGGTTACTTTTTCATCTCTGTTGTGTATTTCACAGCTATAAAGATCTGCAAGTGTGGTGGTCCACAACTTCACATTCAGTTACTAGTATCTTACAAGAGTGGGCACAGAAACATGGGACCCAATGTCAAAATGCACTGTGCTTCATGCCAGGGATGAGGTGAACAGATAGTAAAGGCTGTTTCCGGCAGTGATCCTTGTGAAGCATGTCAATGCTAATCTTCACTGTAATCCAAATATAGCTGCCATAAGTACTGCAAAGGTTACTGTGACATCGTGCTTTTAATTAAATGCTGTAAAGTAGGTGGAAAATGGGGCATTTCTTAAGTATTCTGTTCTTATCTCACCATCTCTTTGAAAGACCATTAGTACCCTCCAAACCAAAAGAGGTAGGGTTTCTTTTGTGGCTTCCAGTGTAAACAAAAGAGTTTTCATGCAAGTTGTGCTTCTATAAATTTAAGTTCTTTATAGTCTTTGTATGTTTTTGTTTCTCTCAGTAAAAGCTTTTATTTTAAAATACTGATGACAGCAGTTTCCACTTGAAAATAAGTTGTTTTTCATGTTTATCAGCAAAACTGAGAAGTGAGGGCAAAAGTTTTATTGTGAGCTAAAATACAGTTGTATTACATCTTTAAATTTTGTTGGACCTACTTTGTCTTTAAAATATTTGAAACATGAGCCAGATCTTTAAAACTCAACTCTGAGTTCAGGCTTTTAAGACTGTATAAGTTTAATTGGCTTGCTCTTGTTTATGCTCACAGTAAAATGTTAGTAGATGTTAAAGAGTGGACATTTGCAGTCACAGAGTGAGCCCAGAAGTGTGTTATCCAGAGTGAAGGGACTGTTACAGCATGGTACCTTTCTGCAGCTGCTGATGACAAATCATTACAGTCTTGTGCCTTCTCTACTTTTTTCTTTTTTTTTTCCCTGAAAGTAACATTTTACCAATTTCCATTCTTTATTCCCCTTTGTCTTATCATCAAGGAGCTGCAGAAAGCAATTGATAACCGCAAAGCAATCATCTTATCCATCAATCTGTGCAGCTCAGAGTTCACTCAGTCTGACAGCGAGGAGAGCAAGAAGCTCCAGGAGCGCCTGTCTCAGATGAACGTGCGCTGGGAGCACGTGTGCAGCATGATCGAAGACTGGCGCAGCTCATTGCAGGATGCATTAGTACAGTGCCAGGTCTGTACTGTGCCTATTTCAAATTCATACTGAAAATATAAACCATTCAGTTACCTGGTGCGCTCACGATCCATCTGAAACTTGCTCGTGAAAGCCAAAGTACAGCTTTGGCATCTGTTTTTCTCAAGGATACACCTGTGCTACCTCAAACACCTATTTACAGCCCAATATTTACAAAATTTGTCATCTCTGGAATTGTATTTTAATATTCTATTGCATACTTCTTGGAAGGTATTTCATTTAGCTAGTAGAATGTATCAGAGGATAAATTATAAACCCAAATTTGACTGGAATATTTTGCTACCATCTTAAAAACATAATTCATCGTTTGCAGGATTTCCATGAACTGTGCCATGGTTTACTGCTTTGGTTGGAGAATATTGACAGAAGGAAAAATGAGATTGTGCCCATCAACCCAAACCTGGACTCAGAAATACTGCAGGATCATCACAGACTTCTGATGGTAGGACTATAATCACCCTTTTCTCTCCCAAAACACACCACCAGAAAAACATCTAATGAGATTTCTTTCTTGTGAGGGTTAGCACTATACATTGTGTGCTAACACAAAGCTGTGGGACCAGCATCAGTGACTGACTATACCTTAGCAGGGAACACCACTCACTTTCCTTAGTAGCACAACATGTGATTTTAAATCTCAGGCAACTACTAGGCTGCTATATATCTTCCTGTCAGATGAGAAATTTGTATTGCTTCTCTTCTTTTTCCATTTCTTTAATTTCAAATGTTGAGTTTTGTGAGTTCTACTCTTTAGCTTTTTTTTTTTTTATTGACTGCTATTAAAAAAAATTTGATGCTTGCCTTGGCAACAGCAAATCAGACGTGAACTGCTGGAGTCTCAGTTGAAGGTGGCATCTCTGCAAGATATGTCTTGCCAATTGCTAGTCAATGCTGAAGGCAAGGATTGTCTTGAAGCCAAAGAAAAGGTACATGTCATTGGAAACAGACTGAAGCTCCTCTTGAAAGAGGTTACACGTCATATTAAAGACCTAGAGAAAATTCTAGACATTTCAAGTAGTCAGCTGGTAAGTCACATATTTTTATTCTGTTCTGTTCACTGAGCACGTTTCCTGCTGTTTCAACTGCCTTTCTCTAATCGTTTAATCGTTGCTATTGGCTGCTCTGTTTCTGTGTTTTGCAGAGCTTATCAAGATGGAACATGTAATGAATATCATAAAGTGATCTTAAACTTCAGAATGCAAATATCTCTTCTGATACTGGGGGGGGGGGGAGTTTGACTCAGTATTTTTTTTCTATTTGATGTAGCAATAATTACTAAACTTCTGGGTATGTTTACCCTGCTATTACTGAATCAGTCAACTGGAAAAGTATACGAGATAATTATTCCAGTAGCAGTACTGAAAATTATAGTACGTCAGTTGTCACTGGAAAGGAAGTTAAAAAACAGTCTGTCAAAGAGAGAAAAAAAAAAAAAAACATAAAATAAATTTTGTAATAGAGTAAGGAGTCCCTTATTTGTGCCTCTTAGGGTTTAAGCTATAGTCCAAATCTTTTCAAGTTATTGTGTATCTCAGATGTTTAAGAGGAAGTTACACATACCTCTTTGCCAGCAGTGACAGAGTAAAGATTTCAAGGTTCTCCTTTTGTTCACTTTTTTAAAAGGACTTGGATTAGCAGAGTGCTTAAAGCACAAGAACTCAGCTCTTCCCTCCTTCTTGAGGATTTCTACCTGTTTAATTAAAATCATGGTAGTACCAAACTCTTCTTGTAATTCACAGCCAGTAAAGAACAACTGGTTTTTCCCCTGTATTGACTTTGGTGGAAGATGTGTCACCTAAACAAAGGAAGTTTTAACTGCTGTTTGCTTTTCTTTTCCTTTAGGGTTGACAGAGAAAACATGTAAAGCCTTAATCTTTTAAAATTTGGTAACAAAATTTAGCTGCTTTATTTTATTTGCCTTGGAAGTAACTCTGCTGGAATTTCACTCAGGGTAATTTTTGTAGTTTGCTTACCTGTACAGCTAGTTGCTGTATTTCTGAGCTCCGTTCCTTCTGAACTTTAGGAATTGTCCTCATGGTCTTCCGATGAATTAGACACATCAGGCTCAGTGAGTCCTGTATCTGGAAGAAGCACTCCAAGCAGACAGAGAACGGTAATTTCATGTAGTTTATTTTCTTCCACCTCTTGGGTGGGAGCTATAGGTATCTACAGCAGTTCTAGCCAGCTGGAAGTCACCTCTTCTCACTTGTTAGGAAAGGAAATAGCATAAACCAAAAGCAAAACACAGCTGCTTTCCCCAACCCTGCTGCATATCCCATCCTGCATGAAATCAGAAGTGGTAAATACTATCTGAAACCAGGGCTGTCAGTGTGGTTGGTTTACCATGGTATGGCATGTCGTGTCTCTTGTATTTTGCTCTAGTGATGGCAGCACCCCAAAGTCTGGTCTTGTCTGGTATAATCAGTCCTCCATTTTTGTTTGGCCTTCTCTTCAGAGCTGCTTCATCAAGAATCTCAATAAGTTTTTTTGTCATTTCTGACGCAGGTTGCAGATGGTCTTATTGAGACTTTGGATGAATGGCTAAGTAGAGCTGAAGGGCACAAAACATTATTCAAACCAGCTAGTTGTGCAGGACCTAATCAATGGCTATGGTGGCAACTCTGGAGTTGTCCATTTACATCGCTGGCACAAAATTCAAGAAATATAGCAATACATGCCTAGTACTTAACACTTCCATACTCTGAGCCCAAATTGGAACTGCAATTATTTTGTCTTTTTCTGCAATTCTATTTGTTGATTAATTTGCTTTTTTCCTTAGTTCTTAAGACAATCAGATTGGTTTTGTTTTGTTTTGTTTTTCCATTTGCACTTTTTTGTAAAGCCTCTGAGTTCTGTCTTGATAAATTTATGGCTCTTGAAATTGATTTACTTTTTTAATTTTTGTTTACATTCACTAGTTTCCTTTTAGATGCTAGTATGAGAATGTAAAGGAATACTGGCTTTTCCACAGAAAGAGTATAAACCTTAACATTTTATTTCAAAGATAATGCTTTTGTCTTTTAAATTTAAACCTAAATAATTTCTAATAACTTTGATATCACAGATGTAACTGAAGGTTGCCTGACCATTACAGGAAATGGAGAAGTATTTTACTATAAATCTTTGTCTAGAGAGCAAGTAGAATTATGATAGGTTTCATCTCAATATTTTAATAAGGATTTGTCTGTCTCTAATTTGTTACTGTTCATGTATGTGACTACTTACTTTTTTTTTTTCTCCATAATTCATAACTAAGTTGTATGATTTCTTGGATCTAGTTTTCAAGCTTCTGGGTTCTGCACCCACACAATTTTGAAGACTAAAGTAATGCTGTTTAGATTTTCAGTGCCAAATATGCTGATGCTAAATAAATAAATACTCATACAAAAGAATTACAATCAGAATTATAAACATCTAACTGCATTAAAAAATCCAGCAAATAGCTGTGATTGCGAGAATGCCCCTACAGTTATTTGGCCTTCAAAATCGTGGGGTGGAGAGGAAAAACTTGGCAAAGGAGGGTCTTGGACCTTTTTCCCTTGAGAATATTAATTTGTCTGCATGTGCATTTTTAAATCTATATATATTTCCATATCAACCTAATGAGATAACATCTATTTCATATTACAAATTATTTGAACTAAATTTCTAGAGACTTTTTTTAAAACCCAGAGCTACTGTTCATAAATATAATGTCTAGACTGTTATTTTTGAGTTTGCTATGTATGGTCCAATAATTTTCATACTCAGCTAAGTGCAAAGAAAAGCCAGTTTCCTTGGTTCATGGGTATTGGTCACTTCATTTGATTTTTTTTTTTTTTTATGTTTCCTTTGCTGCACTTTTAATTTAGTTTCATCAGTAGCTTGTCTTTATTTGCCTGGACTGAACATTCTTCTTTCTTTACCCCCTGTTCATTGCAAACAGCCACGGGGCAAATGTAGTCTCTCACAGCCTGGACCCTCTGTCAGCAGTCCACATAGCAGGTACCTTGTTCTCCTGGTTTCCGCACTCTGTTCTAGAACCAAGAGGATGATAGAAATTGGCTGTGATTCCTCTCAGTCCCACTGACTCCATCGGGTGGTCAGGACTTACACAAGTGGCAACTTCCCTTTTGTTAATCATTTGGCAAAAGGGACTTTCAATTGCTTCAAATTCTTGGTGTAGAGATACAGGCTAATCCTTGGACATCTGCAGCTTTTGCTTCTCCATGAAGTCCCGTGTAATCAACATTTATTTTTCATATGCCTGATCAGGGTGAGTGTGCATTTACACTCATGATGTTTAATGATAATTTTATTTTGGTGTGATTTAAGAGGAATGCTAGTAAGTTCATGGCAAACACTTTCTATCATCCTCTTTACATCTAGATATTAAATTAAGTCAGGTAATAGGCCAATATCATATTCTAGAATTCACAAAACCCACAGATCTGGATGAGACATACTAACACCCTTTTCTTAATTTATTTAGTTTCTTTTTTCTTCCTTTTTTTTTTTTTTCTTCCCCCCTGAAACGTTTTGTTCAGTTTGTGGGTTTTCAATACGTTAGACTCAAAACTAAAAATCAGAATTTGAGAGTACTGAGACTCGGGATCACTTTCTCTCCCCTCCTCAGACGACTGCAATATAACATGCTAACACTGCCATGGCTCCCTGTGCTCGCATCCCTGCATTGCTCCGGGAGCAGCACCTCCCCATCTCTGTCTGACCGGTAGAGAGCAGGCTTGCAGCTACAGCTTCTTGCTTTCCACGGTGTCTCCAGCAACCTGTCATCTCTGCAGCTAACAGTGCTTCTGCATTCTTGTTGTTGTCACTGTGATGTGTGTACCTTCGCTCTTTCACTGATTGGTTTACTGGCCTCTACAATTATGAAGTTTTAAAAAAAAAAGCAAATGAGCAAGCCAACATGTGTAAAGAGGACATCTTTTGCTATTTCAGTGTCCTGCACACTGCTCAAATAATCAGAAAGTTAAGGTACATTTAAGGTACATTTGTTTTACTAAATCTAAAGATAAATCTCATTTAACCTAAATCTCATTTATTCTCTCTGTATCAGAAATTAACTGATTTGTTTTTAAAATAGCTTTTCAAATAGTCCAGTATTTTTTGTTGGAAAGAAGAAAACACAAAATTAAGTAATTTTTTTTTAAGTAACTCCTGTTAGAGTCAAAGAAAGAAGCAAACACTAGATTTAATGCAGTGATTGAGCCACAAACAAGCAGACAAAAAAAATACCTTAAGAGAATTATGTTTCTTCATGAGTGAAATGAAGACTTTATTCTCATTATAAATGAAGTAAGAAGCAAAACTACTTACCATGTATATAATTACATAAACACTTCTTTTAAAAAGTTTGCTTTACATGTGTAGTTTGCTTTTACATGTGAGTAAAGTGGCATAGTTAAAAAACCATGTAACAAATGTAACAAGTATCTTTTATTGCTTCTACACACACTATGAAGCTGCCTATTTTTAAGGATTTTTTTCCTTTGAAAAAAAAGGAAACCACATAGGAAATAGGGCATATATGTAAACTCCATCTTTCTGTCTGATGGAGAAAGAGAGCTAATTATTCAGCTCCAGCCCGCTATGAAGCTTGGTGTTTTGTTTCTCGTAGGGAGGAAGAAAAGGGAGGAGAGGGGCTTCACTCTGCAGCCACTAACATTGAAGAGGAGGGGAGGATGTCTTTGACAGATCAGCATGCTTTTGCACTAGCACCATTGCACTGAAGGAACACACTGTGTGCGCTTTTTCACTCTCCTGTGTAGTCAAACCACTTCTGCCAGCCTTCTGAGGTTTCTGGTTGTAGGGGTGAGCCCTGGCTCTAAGAGCAGCTAGCAGTGCTTTGTAGCTTTGAGATCAACCCCTGTTCTAGCAGAGCCATTGCCGCGGCACCTTTCAGATCAAGGTTTTCCAGCACTGTTTATTAACACATCTTGTAGCAGCACAACACAATGTTCAATTTGTCATTCAGACAAGCATGGAATACGAATGAGTCACTGCTGAATAGGAAACTTAATCAAATGCGCAAGCCAGACAGGTTGTGGTTGATGTATAATGTGGATTTAACTGATAATGCGGTACAAGCTGTCACTGTGTTCTTTAATATTTTGACATGCCTCTGATCAGAGTACTTTGTGTTTGATCTTGCACTGGATCAGCAAACCCTGTTGGAGTTTAATATAAAGGAGAAATAAAAAAGGTTTATCACACAAGAAATTGTGAAGGAAAGTTCATCTAAAAAATTCATACACATGCTTTGTGTATGAAACGTGTCATATCACTTTGCCTTCTCCATGATCACCACAAAAAGACAGGCATATATAGTGTGATGCTAAGCAAGGTGCAGGGTTAAACTGAACGTTACATTGTGGATTTAACTGGAGTCTCATCCAAGCCATACTAGTAATCATGTGCTAGGTGGGAAAGCAAATCCAAGAAGCAGTTCCTCTTTCTTCATCAGTTTAACAGAGCTGTTATAGGTGCACACCTGGATCTTTGCCTGTGAATTTTTTTGAAGTGATTAAAATGTTAAAAGAATAAAATAGTGGTTCAATTTGCTCAGGGGTGTTTACATTGTCTCTCTTGACCAGCTCTATTCAAGTCTTGGTGCCATAGTGCCAACCTCCATTTCCTGCTCTCTCCAAGCCTCCCCAAATGACTAGTGGATCTTTAAAGGTCACTTGCTGTTCCTGGAGCAGACCAAACCACATCACTCTTTGTGCCTTTGCCCACAAAAGGATATTCATGGCTACACAGTGGCTCAAACACAAGGTTTGGGTTTGGCTTGCCATGATTCTTTTCCCAGTTATTTCCCTCACTCTCGCTTAGTGCTTGATACTTAAATATCATATACAACTGCTGCTTCTTAAACTTTTTCAATTCACCCACTTTTTTTCTGTGCAAGAAGCCAATCATGTCTGGTATTTGCAAAGACCTTCAGCATCTGTCATCGTACAGGTGAAATTTACTATTCTTATATTTTGTGCAGTAGTCTTTTAATAAAGATATTAAGGCCCATTCTTGATTAACTGCAGTACATAACATCCTACTAGGCCAGCAGTGCCTCTTTCAATGTAAGCCTGTTTTCTGCATTCCATTAGTCACTTAGCATTAAATTCACTTTATTTATTTCTATCAGCTTCACTTGAATGATAAATTCCTTTTTGAAAGCTTTCAGATGCTTGCTTCAATACAGATTGGTTACATCAACCATATCTTCCTTGGGAAAAAAATAGCAATCATCTTTACAAAAAGATTCCCCTCTGAGCTGAAATTAAAGTTCACTTTGACCATCCTATCTATAGCCTGGTAAATTAGCTTCTCCTCTCCTGAAATGCTTAGAGTTCCAGTATCACTGACATTGCAAACTCTCAAAGTAAGGGTAACTATTTCTTGCACTTGGATTAATATATAAAATTTCTTGACATGAGGAAGCTTACTGTTGACCAGGACTGCAGCTGTGCTTCCCTCTTTCATCTACTAAGTAGGAGTTGTGTACTGGAGTGGGTAGCAGATGTTCCCACCTCTTTCCCTCCTCACAGTGTGACAAATGGTGGAGCAGTCAGAAGAGACGGCTAAAGAAGCAAGGTCAAGAACAGAAATTACATTTTTCTGCAAAGTGGCACACAGTACTTCAGCTTTCCCTTCTCCTGCCAGACTAAATAGGTGTTCTGTCCTTAAAAATAGCGAGCTTTTTTTTAATTAACAATGTATATTTTTAACCATCTCTCCTTACCAGATCTATTAAGCACTCTAAGGTGACCCATTCCACTTTTCAGCCAATGATGTAGATTGCAGAGGTGTACCTGCCATAAATACAGGCAGTACACCACTCAAACTCTTTATAACTCTCCCTCTGAAGATGTTTTTGTAACATTTCATTATTTGCCTGTTTAATTGTTGCCATGCAGTATTATTCTTCAATACCTACTTCATTGCAGAAAAAAAAAACTTGCTTTGAATTGTTTTAATTTTTGAAAGTTTATGTTCCTTTTGAGATCAGCAATGCAAGCTTGCATTACAATTTCTTTTTGTAAAACAGAAAGCAATAAGATGCTGGTTTGTGCTACTAAAGGCATAGGAAAAAGAAAAGAAAAACCAGGGATTAACTTCTGATTCAGTTTTTTGGAGCATCCTTTTCTGACACCCAGAGTTGCTCCAGAGTAGCTCTGGGACAATGAAGAGAATCACAATTTGCTCAATATCAAACACCAATTAGCAACTGCAAAAATGTGGTCATTTTTTGATTTGGATTAACAACATTTATACAATGAGAGCTTTGTAAATAGGTAGGCTGTGCAATCAAATGCTTAGAAGGTAATTAAGCACTCCTTGTTCCCTTTGTTCCTGCCTCAGCCCATTAACTTTCTGTCTTGGTATTCTCAGACAGTAGAAGTCCTGATCTAATTGAGCTTTAATATGGAATGCTCTGATGCTGTTTAATGTGCCATGTCCTTTCAATATCTTCTTTATAATACGTGATCCTACATTATGCGATAAGCAACTTTCCATCTGGGCTACAATAGTGTGGATTCAGACAACACAAGATCTGATGTTTTGATCATCACTGCTTCCTGGAATATTTAGTTCAAGATTGTAATTCAGCATATCTGCATATAATTAGTTTTTATGTATCTGTTGGTCATCTGAACTTTACCAAATGTGCCTGGCGTTGTTGAAGTCCTCATAGTGGGGTACTATACATATATGAGCAAGAAAATAATCTCAATCACAGAAATAATTACTTTCTGAACATATGGGAGGGGAACCCTTGCTAAGCCTGGCATTGTTTTGAAGATGATATTTTCATTTTTGGATGCTTCCCCATACAGATTCAGATTCATCAGGGAGACAGGATCAAAAGAACAAGGGGAAGTCAGAGAAACAGTAAGGAATCATCACCCTGTACTTCACTGGGGAGCATTTGACTGCAGCCAGTAAGCCTGATTTCCCACATGTCCTTATTAGAATTTTTATCTCTTAAACTCTAGGAAACCACAGATTTTTTGAGGCCTCATGGTCATAGCAACCATGCAAATGTATTATAGCAACACATCTGAGACAAAATTAATGACCTAATGTCCTAATAGCAGAGTTCTTGAAGCAAATTACTCGAAGGCTCTGAGTTCTTCCATTTTTGGCGTGTACTGAAATACAGTATTTTCCCATGCCATTTAACTAGCACACTGAGACCATCAGATTTAATCTTTCCTAGTCACTCTTTTCAGCTCTTGATAGCTTCAGCCAGAAAGAAAAATGTGAAATTTATGTCTTTATCTTTCATTTAAAGTAATAGAATGGATTTTTGAAATGTCCCTTTGGAAGTATTTGTGTTAGATCTCTCCTGCCTTATAGACATGTGATAGGTATGTGCCATTTCAAGTCAGATCCATCAACATAAGGGAGAAAATCACTTGGAAGGTGATGGTGTCAAGTCAGTTGAGCAGATAGATTTTAACTGCTGATTCTGTGCAAGATTCAAAACACAACGTGCTTTGTAGAAAACATGTCCCCATTACCTGTATATTGGTGTATTGATTGACAGAAATTGATGTAAGTGAATCTCAGTGCATTTTTCTCTCATGGATACCTTATACATAAACAAATGCAGAAACTTCTGCAAATCAAGTGCAACTGGATATTTTAAACAAGAAGGCCCACCTCTTTAGACAGCATGCATTGAACAAATATGGCAGGTACGGCCCACCTTTTATATTCCCCTTCTCTAAAGCTTAGTGCTTTAAGTGGATGGTCTTCCTCATAAATTATAAAAGGGGCTGAGGGGTCACAAAGCACCTTCTGTTATAATCATTTGGTGTTTTCCTACCCAGTCTAGAAATCCAGGGTCTCTTAAAAGACTTAGGGAAATAGCATGTTCACTGAAAAATACCTCTGCAGTTGTCAATCAGAGTCTGTGCAAATTCACGGGAGGTTGAGTGCGCAAGGGCAACCTTTGCTGCAGTGATGTTTTAGTGTATTCAACTGCCCATCTTCTTTTCTCAGGTCCAAAAGAGGTGGCTCAGGTTCCTCCCCTTCTGAGGCTGGGCCAGCGTGGCGGTGCCCGTCCTTCTTCCTCAGAGTCCTGAGAGCTGCTCTGCCTCTTCAGCTCCTCCTGCTGCTCCTGATCGGGCTTGCGTGCCTGGTGCCAATGACCGAGGAGGATTACAGCTGTGCTATGGCAAACAACTTTGCCCGCTCTTTCCACCCCATGCTAAAATACATGAATGGTCCTCCTCCATTGTGAAGGAGACCTCTGAGACAGTGGGAGACCTTGCTGGAGTGCTGGCTGGCAGCAAGATGGTTTTAAAGGGTGGCAGGGTTCAGCGTGGCAGCTTTACCTGTCTGCTGTTGCCACCACTGTGCCCATCTCTTTCTCTGCTGGCACTCCGCTGGAAGCGCATCAGTGTATCAGTATCAAACTGCACAAAGTATTACCTGAGTAGCATCATTTCAATACTCCTTGCATCCTGGGTACTAAGGAGGATGCAACGGATGTGGGGGAAACCTCTTCTGTACAGCTTTTGGGATCTTTAGCCACTTTATATCCAGGTCATTGCCCTGTACTATGCATAGCCAAGGACTTGATACTGTAGATCCTTTCCTGTGTGCTGCTCTAAATGACCCATTATCCAGTCTTTGTTAAATACCCTCTCAGTATCTACAGTATACAAAATAACCAATGCTTAAGGAATTTTAGAGCATTTGTAACATACCATTTTAAAGAATCTTGTATGGCGATGTATTATTCCCTGTGGTTTCTGTTTCAGGCATGGTGTTCTAACTTTTGCTTTGGATGCACAAGGTGTAAATCTGAGAAGCACTTTTTTAAGGTTTAAAAAAAATGGATGTAATAAATAAGATTGCAGAAGTTTTTATGAGGAAAAAAATGTTGAATGTCAAGTTGAAAAACAAAGAACATATTTATGTATGTACAGTTTGCTAAGCCAAGTTTTGTTTGTATTGATTTCTTTGCATTTATTATAGATACCATAAAATATTTTGTCTACGTGCTTTTTAATGACTACTACGGAAATCTCTAAGTTTAGAACGAGATATGTATGGTATAAAAAAATAGAAGACATCCATATGCTGCACTTCAAAAAATAATTAAAAAATTCTATAACAATTTAATGGCATTAGGTATATCTTTGAATGACAACATCTGGAAAACGACAACTGGCAGAATACCTGGGAAAGTATCACATTAGAAGTTGTGCTAATATTGAAAGCAGTACATGTTTTGGATTAATGATTCATCACTTCAGGTTTTTCTTTTTTTTCAAGCTGCTTCTTGAAGTTCCCTCTCACCTGTGTGGGGTTTTTTTCCCATCTGTGTTTATGTATATGCATTCATGTGCAACCTTTGACAATTGGGGTTGTACCAATCCACACTGAAGCAGATTTCTTCCTGTGAATATACTGGAAACTTCCTAGTATTCTCCATAGAAGCCCAATACCAAGATAGATATTTATGTTTTACTCATCATTATTTTAGTGGAGCAGGCCCAAAACATAAGCATAAATAGAAGAAAAAGAGAACAAATTGAAAACTCATTAACTTTCCAGAACTATTGCAAAAACTTGCAGTCTATTCAGTAGCACTCTGCCCATCTTATCAGTCAGAACTAGACTTTGAAAGAACAGGATTCTTCTCAATTATGAAAAAAAATACAGAGCATGTCTCTAAGTTACTGCTCTTTAATAAGTTTAGGAGATTTGAAGCCATGAAACACACAATGTGAATTTTTCTTGAGTTATGTTTTTTTGCTTAGAATATATTGGTTTGCATGACAGAAATAAAAAGGCCAGAAAAAAAATACAAGCACATTAGTTGCTGTTACGTAGAATTACTTTTTGGCATGTTGTCTTTAGAGCTGTTATGAGGAGAGGGTAGGGAACCACACAACAATTGTTATTATTGTGTAATAAACAAGATAAAAGGAAATGAACTCCAGCATTTAGAAGAGCCAAAATAAAGCTTCCTTTTCAGATAAGTGTAGCATTAACATTTTTGCAAAAAGGATTTTGTATGTTCACAAAATATTTTCAATGTCTGATACACAAGTCTGGACTGACACAAATACGTGTTCTTTTCAAGGCTTAGTTTCCTTCATTGCTATTCAGAAGTTATGCTAGGCTAGATTAGTATTCATAATCACTCAGTAGACAAAGATAAGGAACACACATTTGAGCTACAAGGAAGAGCTGTTACTTGCAAAAGGCCTGCAATATTACATAAAATTGACCCCTTTTCTCTTTTCAGATATTGTTCTCTTTAGTGACATAATTTAATCAGTGATACTCAGTGCATCTACATGATAATTCATTAGTTTGCTGGATCTGTTAGTCTAGGTCTGTGTATGCTTTAGACGTCCTTTCATCAGCCAGTCTCTCAGTCTGCTGGTTAATTTTTTGTTGAAAGGTATTTTTGTTTCCTTTAAAAAAAAATTGGAAAGAAAAAGACTCATTTAGGGAGGCATAAGGATCTCAGCCTCATCACATCATCAAGTGTTAGTAGCTTTTTCAAATTCAGTGTATTTTTGCCTGATGGTTACCTGCACAACACACATGCACTGTCTCTCCTCTGCCTTGCTGATCAACTGGTGGACAGTGTCCCCGCTATGCTTTGCCTCATCCAGCTGTTTTAAAGTAAAGATTCTTGTGTTCATACCTTCAAGTTCTGATCTGTAGACATTGATCTGACTATCAATGTACTGACAGTTGATGCAGAGAACTTTTTCTTGAGCCCAAGGAACCTGCTCACACAAAGCAGTCCTCAAAGTGAACAGCAAAGTCTTTACAATGCCTGTGAATAAGGCGGTAACAGGTGGTGACAGAGGCCCATTAGAAAAATGTCACAGACAGGAAAAATTCCTGTTTGTAAATCCTAAATTTCTCATTCCTTCAAGGACAGGAATGTCAGCCTGTAAGCTGATGTGTCAAGGGAATAGCAGACAATTTGCGTCACCAGGTTAGAGGGTCCTTTTGAGTGCCACTTTGGAGTTACTGCTTTTGATACTTTAACTGGTCTGGTGCTGATTTTTAGTTGAGACTTAAAGTGGTTTGAGAAATATGCTCCTACAAAAGGAATTCTAGTCATGAACCAATTCCATTATAACTTCACAGGTGATTTTGCAGAACTGGATCTTGATCCTAAAAGCTGACGCAAAGAAGGCAAAATGTAAATAAGAGGGCAGGCTCTTCTCAAGTTCCATCCCAGGAGTGCCAGTAACTCCGAGGTCTAGCTTGAGTTGCAAATCCCCATGAGATATCAACAGAGGCATTTATCACCACAGCATGAACCAGGTTAAATGGGGTACCTGTATGGGAGAAAAAAACACACTCAGAAAGCTGTCAAGCATTGCAGCCAGTTGCACTAGCCAGTTTGGGAGCCTGGGCATCTTTCTCATCCTGATAATGGGATGCTAAAACTCTCTAAGAAATGCACAACTTAGTGTCTGAGACAACCTGTCTCTGTGATAAGCCTGCAGCTCAACACTTCTCTTTCTGAAAAACGTCTCTCTTTCTGAAACATCACCTACTTGGGCTCTGCAAACACAAGGGCTGATTTCTGGTGATGCACCTTGAGCCTTGGCTGCAAGGCATGAGGACAGGCAGCAGAGGAGCTGCCAAGCTGGGTCTGTCTTGAAATCATGTGTTCAAGCATAGAGAAAGTAGACTCTGCCTCTTGGGGAGCTCGGGTCATAACTATGTTGTATTTTTTCCTGTTTTCTACTGTAGGTAAATGCAGTAGCTTCTGTAGAGGTGTAGTCATCCCCCCAGCTTGACATACCTTGCAGCTCTGAACCTTGCTTATTGGCTTGTAGTCAACTCAGAGCTAGTGAGTGTTCAAAGGTAACTGGTTGCTCTGTGACTCCAGACTGTAGTATCAAGGCACTGTATCATTATGCTTGTATTGATAATAGTGAAAAATAATGAGCACAATTTACCCTGGACTCCCTGCATCTCTTTGTGGAGCTTCATTTGTGGATCATGCTCAGCAAAATCTGAAGGCAGGCTGCAAAGTGATATTTAGAGACAATATTAGGAGTACAAATGATCTCAACTTGACAGTAGTGTCCCCTTAACTCCTCATAGCTGTGAGCATGATGATACTCATTATCTATTCCCCACCCTGCTCCAGCAGCTATAACAGCTTCTTTCTGCAACAGATCAATAGTTCCTCACCACTGGTTTGTCACCCTTCCAGCTTTGTGAACACCTGCAGTATTGCTCTCTCCCTCTTTACAATATTTTTCTGCATCTGGCTGTTGAACGTGAACAAAGATGTGCTTGCTTGTGAGCAGTCATTCCTGGCCTTTGGTCTTGTTATTTGTGGTTGAGAGATCTGTTTACAACTGATAGCATCTCTCAACATGCTCATCATCATCATGTGCATCTAAGTGGATGTGTGTCTGTGTGTTCAAAGGTATAACAGAGACTGGTTGCTCACAGCCTTCAAACTACAGATGCTATCAAGACTTAGCAACTGTAGGAGGATTCTGAGACATAAGAACAAGTCAAGGGGAAGAAATGTAGATTCTAAAGCAATAGAAACCATTGATCTGCTCTCTTTTTGGCACTTACCATATTTCATTTGGTGTTTAAAGCAATGGAAAGGAAAAAGGCAGAATAGTTAGTTTTGATTTAAGCAGGGTGGTATTGGCAGCAGTCAAACACAGATTTCATCTAAAGCAGTATTTGTGTAAATTGAAGGGAGACAGGAGAATGCAGGGAGGGGTCTTTTGGGTTGTGTGTATTTATAGGCACACAGTTCCCCACATAAGGGAATTTGTCTGGGTACTGGCTGAGTGGTTTTAGCCTTGGCAGCATGTTGTAAAATGCACTGTAGCCAGCTGAATTCTATTGTTGTTGCCCTGTTTGGCCGTAATTAGACCCAGAGGGACATAGGCATGAAACCTGTATTTGTGAGAAATTGTGTCGTGGTAATAGTACTAAGAACATTAGAATGTTCTAATAATGTTCTCCAATAAATTAATTAAATAAATAAATAGATAAATAGGAATTATTAAGAGAATTGATTTGTCTTCCCAGAAAGAAGTAGATAAAGATCTGTGAAACAAGATAAAAGGAAATTAATAACTGCTAGCTGAAGCACTGAAGATTTGTCATAGATAAGACCTGGTTAAGTGACAGAAATCTGAATTTTCTTAAATGATTCCTCTAAAAGAATATAGGACCTGAAAGCTGCAACATCTGTTGTTTGGTGCCACATAATATAACGTTCCAAAAAATTAATTGGTTAAAACTGCTTTGAGTAAGAATCTATTTAAAGATCTGAGACACAGCAAATGGATTTGATCACAGTGATGTCTGAATAACAGTGGCACATTTCACTTTTCGGAAAGACAGGATGCTTTAGGAAAGTATTGTCCATTTCTTGTATCAAATGTGTCTTTGGTGAGAGAGGAGAGGTCTAGAGCTAGAGAGCTCTTCTGGTCAGAGGTCATGCAGATTTGGATGTAGTTTGCACACAGGTTACTCAGATCAGGCTTTTTTTTTTTGTTTTCTGGCATGTTGTAATTCCTGGAAGACTGCTATTATGGATGTTGTAATTGTGGGTTTTCCATTCCTTTGTTTTTAAAAAGGATGTTTTAAAAACAGCTGGAATTAAACCTACCAGAGTCCACTTTTTTCTATGCACTCACAAGGCTATCCAAGAGGTGGGACATTCGTGGCTGTAGTGTTTTCTTTATATACAATTCAGAAATTGCCTGGGAAGCTCTCCTGGCCTTAGAGCTGCAGGTTAAAATATATGGTTGAGATTTTTACTCCTTTGCTTAACTTGAAGCATGGTGCAGGCAGGCATGCAGACTAAGGGGGCAAGGGAAGTACAAGCAGAAAGTCCTGGAAGAAAGCACGATGCTCTAGCATTTTGGTTGAGATAGATAGATAGATAGATAGATAGATAGATAGATAGATAGATAGATAGATAGATTAGATAGATTAGATAGAAAGAAAGAAGACATTTCTGAGCTGTAGTTTTTTTTTTTATTTCAGATTTAATGTAAGCAAAAATTAATCCTGTAAGGACAGACTGGAATTCAATCTTTCCAGCTTTCACATGAAAGCCTAAACTTTCAAGCTTTTATGTGTCCTGACTCTCACCACAAAATGGACTGCACTTTTTGCTCATCTCTAGGATATAACATACTTGTTCATCTTTCCATAGATGACATAAGTTCTGAAGAGGTGAGGGAAAAATAGATTTGCTTCTTGTCAGATTCTTTTTTGTCTTAGAGAGTAGCGTTCAGTCTTTATCTGTAGAGAAGCTAAATACCTTGATCCCAAAATGTTGCAAAATCTGGCTAAAAAATGCCTGAAAATGCATCCTTTCCTCACATGCACATTTTTCATCTGTTTAAAATTGTGACTTTCTGAGGCTGTACACAAGTGTGTAGGAATGGAAGACAGCAGGAGATAAATTCCATATCACCTGTATGCCTGCAGAAATGAAGACATTTAGCAGAATGACACCTAAATACTGCAGCACAAAGTTCTTAAAGGGACATGAGAGCTAGTTAGCTTTGTTCCTGCTGAGATAAGTGCCAAATGTTACTATTTTGATGGTCAGTTTTCCTGAAGACTTCATGACCATTTTTACACTTGAGCATCTGTGTCTGCAGGATGCTGTGGTGAATGGTAATAATTGGAGCCTGGCTGGGCATAAGAAAAAACACATACGCAGTGCCCTTCCATGGGCATTCTTTTTATGTGAGCACTCTGATGAGTGCTAGTTTATATGTTTAGATTTTCCTCTCCTCTTCACTGTGTAGGTGGTGGAGACAAGCAGTGTAATGCAGAGGAAGGAGATGTAAAACATTTCCAGCCATAGAAACAGCTGCTTCATGGGGCTTTTAATGTTGCGGTTTCTGGATAGGAAAAAAAAATTTAAAATCCATCATTTAAATTTGAGGAATAAGCATGGCCAAAAGGCTTTTAATGAGGGAGGGTGCCCCACTCTGAGAACACCGAGGCTTTAGCCCATGAAGAAGCTGTTATCATTGCATTATGAGGATTGCCTGAATTAACAGGAAAGAAAAGTTGTCAAATATGTTCTTCGATTATGCCTTAACTATGTCATACCTTTCTAATTAGTTAAATAAAATATGCTGGAACAAGACAGGCATAACTTACATGTTAGCAAAGAAAGAAATGAGGGGTGTGGGGGATGCCAATGCATCCAGCTGTGTGCATCTATATGGGATCCCTTGGGGGAGCTGCTCTGTAAGGTGTTATGTGTGGTGTGAGGGGAGTGAGGGTGATGGGCTCAGGAGTTTCAGCTGCAAAAGCTCTGCAATTAAATAGAAAGTCATGTCCTTCCTGCATCATTTCTCAAACTTCTTCACCCAACAGACATAAGAAATTGGGAATGAAGCTGGAGTCACAGGTGGCTCCTGACTATTGAAATGTGCCCAATGCCTGGCTGTAGAGGCATTCTTCCTGGTGGGTTCTGGGTGTCTGAGCAAGGTGACATCTCATCCACCTTCTCCCATCACAAAAGACACATCATGGGAGGGAATGAAGATGAGGGAGACAGACTCTTTTCAGTTGTTCCCATTGATAGAAGGCAATGGGTAAAAATTAAATCACATGAAATTACATCTGAGAACAGGCAAAATATTTTATAACGTGAAGATCGTCAAACACTGGAAAAGGGTGCCCAGAGGGGTAGAAAGATCTGCTTTTGTGGCCCTGAGCAATCTTCTTTAGATGATCCAGCTCTGAGCCAGGAATTGGACTAGGCCGTCTCCAGTGACACATTCCCAGCTCACTGCACTGTGATGCTGTGTTATGGTGTCACGCTGCAGAAGGAGATGGACAGAAGAATGCCTAATCTCAGGTAGTATGCAATCCCAGGCCTTGTGCAATCCTTTGCTCATTCAAATTGTTACAATTTTTGCAGAGGTAAGTATGTTCAGACTTTATCTGTGCAGTTTTTCATTTAGGAGTGCCATATTCTTGATTTTGCAGGAATATTCTCCTATCTAACTGCTCTTTTAAGTCTCTAAGTTCAGTATTATGTAGCAACTGTCTTCTTAAGCCATTTCTCCATGAACTATAAGTGCTCATTTGTTCCTGTGGTTAAAAAATTGTATAAAGCCATGAAATGGTGTCATATTTTGAATCAGCATTGAAAATTGCTCTATTATTTTGAGCACATATACATTTGTAATTAGTTCCTATTGCTCTAACCCACCCTTTGTGGCCAAAGAAGCAACCTGTGGTCAAGTTCTTTGCTTTGGAAGTGTATTGCAAAATAATTACATGATTTGGAACCATTGTTCATTTCTACTCAGTACTTAAAAATCCCAACAGTTCCTAACATTCTTTTAGAGTCTTTATAGGCTATTTTTCTTTCATATTTGACAAGCTATAAGGTGAGGTTTCACATGAACGAAGTGTATTGCCTATCTTGTCTTCATCACTGAGATAATACTTAAAACTGAGGTAAGCATCTTACAATTTTGTCCTTTTAAGTACAACGAAACATCCCATAAAACAAATTTATTTTCCATATATATTCACATAAGAGAAGAACCTATGAACCAACAGTCCTAGGTTGAACCAGCATGGCACAGAAAATAGATTAAAAAATAATCAATATAGAGACCATATTCTCTCCATGTTACTGATAAATATACATACTACAAGTACTGAAATACATTAGTATGTATGCAAATGCTATAAATTACTGGTTTGATTCTTTGCAAACACCAAATATGATTTTGAGATTATTTTAGAGAACAGAATTGAGTTCAAAGTGGTCTTACATTAATAAAAGTATCATTCATTTCTTTTCATCCCTTCCTGATGGCTTAGTCAAGACAATAATTCACGCAATTTGTCTCTTCTGCCATAATGTATTTCACAAGCCAAAATAAGGAATGTGAACCAAAATACTAAGAACATTAAAGTACATCAAGTACGGGGTACTTAGCTAACTTCCCTGGTGTCATTGGGATTACTAGAGACTACACCAAGCTTGTTGTTGACTCTAGATATGGAGTCTCTGATCCTTTTCAGGGAAAGTAAAGAAACTAACTAAGAAATGGTTTCCAGTTTCATTTAGATGCACAGAAACAGACACATCCTGATTTTTGCTGTCCACTGAAAAACAATAAGCAGAGAAGCATATTGTAAAATCATGCAAAATATAACAAAGTTAAACAATGTGTTCTGATTAATTCTTTATTTTCAACATCAAATACACTGATAAAAATCTTGCACCAATCAGGTAGCCTACCAGATTTTTTTATTTAGACTTTTTTAGAACTTTTTTTTAGGTGCAAAACAAAGAAAAAAATACCTCACCAAAACCAAAGACATCAATTTCATATGCATCAGTGAAAGAACAGAATACTTCAACAAATACATTATAACAGCTGAGCCTATACCAAAGAAAGGACTTTACATTGACAGACTACATAGTGCACACAAAAGCATTGGTTTCATAGTACATACAATAAGGTAATACATAAAGTGGCTTGATAATGCAAGTCTTGTGACCAGCAGTATATCCCTTCCTTTTTCAATGGGCACTTTCTGAAGAAACAGACTTCTAATCATAGGCACACAGGATTACAGAATTTACTAATTTGCAAGATGGCAGCATATATTTTTTTTTAAATTTTTTGTTTATTTCTTTAGGCACATTTGAATGCAAAAGAATGTTATATTTTTTTAATACAGTGCAAAACCAAATACCCTTTATGGGCATCACTTTGAAAACAACTTTCAGGATGTAAGGCCATCCACATTTGAAGAATGAAAGGGAACCGAGTAGAAAGGGTAGGACATTAATATTGGGAAAACATTAATTTTAAACTCTCAGATCAATTTGAGATTATGCTACACTTGCAGGTGAGAGCAAAGATTGGTTTGTATTGTGATACAATTGTTAACAACACCCTTCTATTACATGTGTTGACTTTCTATCTGTAAAGCCGTATCACGGTTGTAGATAGCATAGAAAACATTAATCTCTTTATTCAAAGTAAGAAATGCACTTCACACAAGTTCAGCTGAGAATGCCTTATATACAAAATCCCATTATCTGTAGGTTGAGTTGCACTCCAATTTTAAAGCAGGAAATTATATACACAAGAGGGGCTTGCCATGTTCTTATCTAAGCCTGTAATAAGACTAAAGACCTACTGAGACAGAATTTTTACTTTGTTGGTAATTTGCTTGTTTTTAAACATTTAGCACAGCTCTTAAAGAATCAGTTGGCATCAAACTGAAATGGATGGAGGCTCCAGTACAAATCCTGGCTCATATAAAGGGGATGGTTTGGGGTTTTTTTGTTTGCTTTTTTTCAATTCAAGGTCCAGTGATCTGCTGACAGTCCTTTCAATATCCTTGGGAGCTCAGTTCAATTATTTCATTAATAGCATTTTTAAACCCCTCAATGTAGAGGAGAAAAATCATCAAGTGATGTCACTAAAGCATAATAGTAAATTTATCACAACGCACACCAAGAAACTTCCATTAAATTATTTTACCCGAGTACAAATCTTACTACCCCAACTGGGAGTTTTACCTGAGACAACGTCTGCAACATTGAGATGTGGCTCAAACCACTATAAACCAGAGTAGCTTTCACATATTCAAACACCACATATTCTGACACCACTAAGTGCTACACATCTCCCTATGTCCTCTTCTACTTCCCAAGCTTTTTGCAGTACTTCACTAACAACCATGTTCTCACGCAAAGCAAATTCATCTGGTCTATTTATGTTTGCCTTGTGCTGGTATTACATTGCCTATGTTTCTAGAGGGATTTTTGTTTTTTGATGTTTTTGTTTTTTTAAAAAAATCCATATATAAATGTTACAAAACAATTATTTTGTTAGCTGTCCAGAGACATCATTATGAATGTTTTGGTAAAAGCATAATTAGCTGCCTTGAAAAGTTTTCTTTCAATTTCTTTTTACATGCTATATATTTTTATGTAATATCCAGCACCAGGTATTCAGGTAGTACTGGTTTGTCAGCTGCAAATATAAAGTATATATGTATATATATATACACACATAAAATATATATTGTGAAATAACAATTACCAAATGTCAGGCACAATTGTTTGCATACATGAGAGCATCATTCAGAATTACATATGAAAAAAGTTACCATTTTTGTATCATAGACTTTATTTAATCATTTGAATAGCTACATTCAGCTGTCTGATATGGGGGCCATCTTTATAGGTAACTCTGGGAATGTTATTATATTCATTAAGGTGCTGCTTCACTTAAAATCTCATTAAAAAGTTAATGACATGGATCCTAAATCTGCCCCGAGGTAAATTAATATATTACTGGGAATCACTCTGGTTCTTTCTAGCTTGCCCTTCACTGTTGTTACCACAAGCATGGGAGGACTGGTTGAAAGCCAAATTGCTTCCTTGCAAGGGCTGAGCCCAGAAAACATTCATAATTATTGTGAGCCGATATAATTTTGTATATCCCAAGACACATTATGATACCCTTCTGACTGCTGCATACTACTTCAAATGGTACTTTTCCATCTTCACTGGGAAAATCTCTTGAGTGTAAAGGTTCTTCCCTATATAGGTACCATCCAAATCAGACCCTCTGTTGTGAATTGTTCTCCATGAACTACGTTTTATCCTCCAGGTCAAATCTACACCTGAATGGATGTAATGATCTATTCTGGGATGTAGGAAGGGAGGCATTTGTTTAAACCAATTTGCCTTCCAGCTTATGAGCTTGATCTGTGTGTTCTATCCTAGAGAACACCAAGTTGCACGTACAGTATTTAAATAGCAGCTCTAGTGCATACTGGGCTACAAGTGAATGATGATGATGATGTAAACATGTGAATTTAACTGCAGGGATTCCTGTGCTCCATTCAGATCTTAGCCTACACTCATTTCAGTAAACTCATGGTTTTTCTAACACATCTGAAAACGAGCTTCTAAGAATCCTAAAATGTCCATTTTCTTTCATGACATTTAGGAGTCCTCAAAAAGCCCTTAGGTACCAAATTAGTGCTCATGCACACACACAGACACACACATACACACACATGCTTTTACTGAACACACATAAAGACAAAATCTTCAGCACATTCAGAAAAAAATGACACCATAATATGCATCAAGAAAAGGCCTATGAACTTACGGTGACTGCTTCACATGTTTAGGCTTGCACAGTTTTTGAGGAATCTTCTCAAACATTGGTAGCATGTAGCTTTAGGCTTTCAAACTGCTCATATCCTCAGATATGTACATGAAACTATTATAGACACCATTATGTACAATCCACCATATGTAAAGAACTGAATTCTTGACTTGAAGCACAAACCTGTCCTATGCCTTGCTGTCTTCACAACTGCTGTGAAACTTAATCTCACTGCACACAGGCTCTGCCTGTGTGACAGGGAGCATAATTAGACATAGGCACTCCTGTATGGCATTACTTGCACTCTTTCCTATATTTAGTTTCTACAGGATATTCCAATCAACATAAAGTTTTCAACTATAGTAAAAACATCCCTAAACCATTTCACTAGCACTGTGGCCAGCTGTTGTGGAGCAGCCTACACACGTGCTAGGAAATACCCTCACTGGCAGGGTGGTTGCTTCCAAGTAGCTATTGGAATAGTCCCTGGTCCATGCTAACTCCCAATCTGCACCTGTCAACCAGAAGTGCAGATAGCACAGGCAAAGTTTATCATTAGATCAGTAAAATATCCCTGGCATATGTAATAATCTCTTTCTAGTACCCAGCAAAGTTCCCTGACATTTAATTTTCTAGCATAGAGGCAGTCAAACAGCAGCACCAGCTGCTACTTTGGATAGTGTATCATGTGGAGTTCTTCAGTCTCTTTCACTTCTTGTTGAAAATCTTGATGTCAGTGAACCTTTTGTATATTAACAATTGGTCTGAAGCATCAAGCTGATCTTTATGAATATCCTTAGGAGCTACAGACATGCATGGAGAAAGATTTATCTTTCTGGACATGCAGTCCCAGAGTCTACACCATGTCTGAGGCTCACTGCACAGTTTTGGTGTCACAGGTGAGCTGGCTCTTATTGAAATTGATAATATCAATTGATATTGAAACATGCTGCAACAAGAGCCAAAGAAAGCCAAGGCAAGAAAAACCTGCTGCTCTGACTGTGATACTAGCCCTCCCACACACAGCTAGACCACACTCTGCTGAGTGGGATGGAACCATCCTACCCTTCTGTGCCAGTCTCACACTGGCATCCTCACCCCTTGCTTTGTGACAGCACAAAGCAACAAAGCACAGGATAGGGGGAGGGACTTTTTGTAAATAGTGCTAGATCCTGTATGTGTGTGTAGACTTTTTTTTAAGACCTGATGATTTTTGTAATCATCTGGTCTGATTCAAGAGTAATTCTCTATGTAATCTCTGTTTTCCATGTTGCCCTGGATTTACAGTCTTGGGCAACAAAACAATTTAGCTTTCTAGGATCAGACAAGAGAGCATGCATGCAAAGCAATTAATCTAGAGGATATGGTAAGGGTACTAAAAGTTTGGTCAGAATGAGCTTGAGAGAGAGTTGTCTGGTGATGTAAGCCAGTGAGGTAAAGTAATCCTCAGTTCCTTTACACTGTAGGAAGAAAAGTGGCAGGAATCTAACTAAACTACCACGGCAGTCCCTCGCAGTGCAGCTTCCCTATGGCACACTAAGATGCCAGTCAACTTTCTGTTTCCACTGCCAAAGAAGTCATCCAGAATCTCTACCAAACTGCTTCAAAGTTTCAAGCAAGTAAAGGATTAAGCAAGCTCAGGATTTTGGGTGGATATTAACAAAGACTACTACTCATGAAGATACCAAGATGCATGGGTGGTATGGCCTATTGATTTATGGTAAAATGAATGTATGGTTTAGATTAGGACTTAGTTACCCAAATAACATGCAAAATTAAATAAAAACACTGCGAATTTTTAATCAGGTTAGCCAGACAATCCTTGCTGGCTATCCATGGCAATGAAATGTCTTCCACTTAGGATAAGCAATCAATTTAGGCAAGCGCTTGACAAACACTCATATGGAAAATGCTGGTGTCTGTTGTCACTGGAGTGTTTTCAAAGGCGAAATGAAGCATGAGCTAGGTAGAACACTGCTGGGTTTCTCATACCACTGTATATGCTGACTTCTGTTTATATTGTATTCTGCACATTCTCCTCTTCTTTGCTGTTTACATAAAACGACTGCAAGGAATGAGATGAAGCTGATGCAGTTGTCAGCTGGCTTCGGTTTTCCTCTTCCATGGGTGCAGCACTCCTGGCTGCTGGGGCGTGCAGTCGGTGAGCGTCCAGCATCTCCAGCAAGAGATCGTAGAGTGGAACTACGTTTTTACACTTCATATTGTACAGGTGCTCCATTCCTTTGTTGCTGTGGGTTGTGATGAAAAAACAACAGTTAATTTTCCAAATATGCTATGAAGGGGAGGGAAGATAACAGCTAATAATATTTTCTGGGTTCATATAAATCCTGTATTGTACAAAGCAATTAACTTAGCAGTGCATTTGCTGTACACGTCTGCTAATAATATTTTCTGGGTTCATATAAATCCTGTATTATACAAAACAATTAACTTAGCAGTGCATTTGCTGTACACGTCTGCTACAGTGAAGCAAAAGGCAGCAACTTCAAAGAATGTTGCAGACTTCTGGAGTCAAGTTGCCTTCTACAGGTGCCTCTTTTGCTCTTCTCTTCCTAAAAAGTAGCTTGACCACATAGACTCTTAACTTAGCCACTGCAACTAAGTGGGTGGGATTGCCTTTCCCATAATAAAAATATATCCTTTTTTTTTTCTAGAAAATAAGATCAACTAATTTCTTAGCAAAAGCTCACTTATAATGTGAATTATAATATAAATTCCACCCCCCATTTTTAGAGGGGCAGAAAAAAGGTTCATTAACACAAGGACAAAGAAACTCTACAAAATGACACAATGAAAAAAACCACATGCACACATCCCTTGATTTTCCCCCAGAGATCTGTGTACCAGTTCAGGAGATAACATCTACATGTTTGAGCTTTAGTAGCTATGATATGGTGTTTACTCTAATTTAAATTTCATTAGCTGAAATAATGAAAACTAAAATCTGTGTTGCAACATCTCCTGTGGTTTCATAATAATAAAATCTATAGATTATCTTTGTAGAAATTTATCCTGTTAGCACCTCATCCACTGAGCAGCTACCTTAAGTGGTAATTTGGTACAATCATTTGCTGCAATTCCTAACAGTGTGTCAGGCGGCTGACCTCAGATTAGCAAAAGGCATGGTCCTCTAGACTGGAATTTAGTAGCTCTGCATTTATCCTCACCCCTACAATTCACATAATGATCCTAAATCTCTTTTCTAAAGTGATTTGCAATCATGACACTTGTGAAAAGTGGCTGCATAAAAGTGATAGTTTTATTAAATCTTATCATATAGGAGACTAAAGTTTGCAGAGCTAGGCCACTCCTACATTTATATTCTACTCAGTACTTTTCCAACACCTGTGTCCAGGTCAGGGGTCCTTACCCTGAGAAAAACTTAGACCTGTTAGAACAGGTGCAGAGCAGGGCCACAAAGGTGATCCAAGGGCTGAAGCACCTCTCCTATGAGGAAAGGCTGAGAGAACTGGAGAAGAGAAGCACCTGAAGGGGGCCTAGAAGAGAGCTGGAGAGGGACTTTTTACAAGAGCATGTAGTGACAGGACAAGGGAGGGTGGCTTCAAACTGAAAGAGAGCAGGTTTAGATTAGGTACTCAGAAGAAATCCTGTACTGAGGGTTGTGAGGCTCTGGAGCAGGTTGTCCAGAGAAATTGTGGGTGCCTCATCCCTAGGAGTGTTCAAGGCCAGCTTGGACAGGGTTCTGAGCAACCTGGTCTAAGTGGAAGGCATCCCTGCCTGTATCTGGAGAGTTGGAACTAGAGGATCTTTAAGTTCCCTTCCAAACCAGGCCATTCTATTATTCTATGACACATAAAATTAAAAGCAGATACTGCTTTCTATCAAACTATCAGCACTATTATGACAAAATGCAGAAGAAAAGACAACTAGAAGGGACAAATGGGGTAAATATTTTCATATGGATTTTTTTTTTTTTTTTTTTTTTGTAGCTGGCCTTCACAGAGCTTGCACTGCCACCCATAAAGGAAAAGTGTGCATTTGTGACACCTCTCTTGCATGGGCCCAGCACCAAAGTGCTGACTGTGTGCTTGCTCTCACCTCATGTGTCTGATGTGAGAGAGGATGAGGAGGAGCTGAGCCAGTCGTCTGTGTTGCTGCTGCAGAGAAAGACCTGACTTGGCCATTAAGTGTATCAGAGTGTCTGTGATTTTGTCCAGGACACGGTGAATATAGTCTTTCTCTTCCAGAGATTTCAAGGTGCTGGAAAGAAAAGTGTACACACCTAGAGTAGGAGGGAGAAAGAAAACAAACAAACCACAGATAAAAGTTACTTTGATGGACTCAGAGTTGCCCAAGGTATCCGCTGTGGCACCTCTTGAACTGTGTTACGCCATGGGATCTGACTGTGGGCCAGCTTTCTTCCTTGGCAGCCAGGTTGCTGCTCTGAATGACTCTGGAGCATGGATTTGGGCACTGTGGGAAAAGCAGGAGGAGGAAGACAATGCCACTTCCCTGCCTGGATCCCACCAAGGTCTGTACCAGGTGCTGGGTGACACCTGCAGCTAGACCTACCTGTGAGCTGTGCTCTTCTCTTGGCCACTTGGCTCTGAAACCTTGAGGAGATGCTGTTCCCCCGGAGAACTCTGCGATACTTACCAACCAACCCACGCTTTCAACAGCTTTTGCCATTTTCCCTACTGTTTAATATTTGATTTTTAATGATTTTCTAGTCAATCTAGAACTGAATAATGTTACTATGAAACATGTAAACAAAACCAGGGTTTGTTTATGGACATTTTCCTCAAAAAATTCCTCCCAACCAAGCAAAAGCCTTGAAGGGTGTACTCCTTCACCTGCAAAACTGACTCTCCTTTAAAAACCATGTCCAAATCAACTTGTGCAAATTTAGCTGTCTTGAATTGCTTATTGCTGAAAGTGAGCAGCCTGAAAGATGGTACCAGATAAAATTTTTTTCCAGAGGACAAAACACTTTAAAACTCCCCCTCCAACAGCCCCTCTACATCGTCTATGAGAGCCTCTAATCCAGGCATAAGAGTTTTTCTAATAGGAAATCTTGGGAGCATGAAGCACATCAGCTTTCAAAACGGGAAATCTAAATTATTTTGGGATGGTTTATCTTGATTTTTTTTTCTGGACAACACCACACAGCTGATGTGAATCAGGTCACAAACAGCACTGTGCTGCCAAAAGAGAGCTGTTGCATTCAGCATCAGTTTTTAAATCTTTTGGACTGAACCAATAACTCTAAACAGGTCGTATTGCCATAATCCAGTCCTGAGGCACCAGAGGTTTAAGATGTACATATGGTAATACATTAAACTGGCCTCATCATAGAGGGTTCATCATCCTGTGTCTATAATATATATATCATATAATATCTATAATATCTATAATATCTATAATATCTATAATATCTATAATATCTATAATATATAATCCTGTTCTTTGGCCCTTCTCCATCAGCTCACAGAGCCAAGAAGAGATCTGGATTTTGTCCTTGAGAAAAAATGGTTTCTGGAATAACATTTTGTTTTGCTTTTCTTTAAAGCATCGTATATAACAGCATATGGAATACAGGTAGTGCTATTAAGAATAAAAGACACACACACTGGGATGCACACACAGACAGACATATATGCTATAGCTTGTTTTCACTGCTTGCAGCCTTGGGGCTGCTGCTGGATGTGAAGACACTTTGCTGTGCATCTGAGCAGTCAGGGAGCTGAGATTTTTTTAGCATCTTGGCCTACCTCATCTCCTCACATCATCTGGGTACTTCAAGGACCTAGAACTACTGCAACCTGCAAGTAGCTTTTATGATTTGGGGTGTTGTGTACTAAAAAGAACTGTAAATGTGTTTGTGAATGTGTCTCTGAGAAACAGTAAGCAAGAAACTGCTTTAAAAAACCAAAAGGATAACTCAAACATAGTACAACTCCTGAAAATCATCAGTCAAAGTTCTTAATTCTAGTAATGGTATTGCTTCAAATTTGATATAGATAGATAGTACAGTGGTCTCTTTTTTCACAGACTTTTTCATAGCTATTATTATTTTTACTGAAATTCACAAACAGAAACTGGTCCTGGGGCTTTTCTCAGCAGAACCTTTCTCAGCTGACTCTGAACCACCCTCACATATACCTGTCAATAGCTTGATAGCTTAACACCTACCTGTAGGGCAAAAATCTTAAATATTACTGGCAAAACACAATCCACTAGAAGGAAATACTAATCTCATAAATGCACAGTGCCTCAAGAGAAGTTTACTTCAGCCATAAGAACCTATTGTGCTCTTTCAGCAATATCCCATAGTTTCATATTACTGAAACCAGTAAAGGAAAAGAATCTTTTAGGAGGAATTTTTTCTCACCTAGGTCTAGTCTAGAAGCTATTAAAAACTGTAAATCAAAAAAGCACTTCCCAATAACTGTAGAGAATTCAGGCAACTGCCAGTCAATAACTGCCAAGGAAAATTATGTTTAGTTTTCCTTTCTACATCCTCAGAGTGATTGCTCCTGCCCCAGGCCACTGACCAGAGATTTGCCAAAAAAAACATGCTGGCACACACTCATACACATCCAAGCAGAGTTCTCAAATAAGGGTGCAGAAAATTGCCTTAGCAAAGTGAAATTTAACAGTCTCCAAGGCCTTTCCAAGCCTAAGTTGAATAGCTACCAGGTTGATTTCCAGCTCTTTCTGTAGGTCAGTGTTGTAAAACCTAACAGATGCAAGAACAGAGAAAGTACCATGCTACAGCCAAGCAAGGCCTGTTGGTCCATGCCATCTATATATATATGTATATGTATATGTATATGCATATGTATATGTGTATGTGTATGTATATATATATATATGTGTGTGTGTGTATATATATATATATATATTTGTTGCATGTTTCTGTAGAAGAGAATGCCCTCAACATGTTTTCTGTCACAATAAACCCCAGTTTTAAATATTTTTACATTTTACAATCACAGAACAATACCAAAGGCTCTTCTTCCACTACACCCAATTGCTCTGAAGCTGTAGCAAGACAGGCTGAGGTATGAGGAAATTCATCTCTGTACCATGCACTCCTGAAACCATCCAGCCCCCAAAAATAAAGAAATACATAAGAAGCACGCTTTAACAGGAACTGAAAAACATCAGGAGAAAAGAATAACAAGCACTCACGTGGAACAATGTATCACATGGAACTGGAGGTCTCCAGTATGCATCAAATCAGCCAAATCTTTCCATCTCTGTGGACTAACCAGCTAACTAATTGGGTAAATCTGCTGCTAAGGCAGATATGACCTACATCTTCATGCCCAAAATTACTGTTTACCCAAATTTACCCAAAGCCTGTTGCTTTTCCACATAGCAGCACTCCTCCAATACTCAAAAGTAAAACATCAGGCATCATGTTGCCCCTTCATGATTCTAATACTTATTTTCCAATGTTAAGGAACAGCTGAACGTGATTTTCAAAAATACTACCTTGGTTTTTTAGTCAAAAGATTTATTGCAGCAGTTTTAGAGTGGCACGTTCAGGTTAGTTGTTTAGCTGGACACAATGATGTCCTTGCTGTTACTTTGGTATCTCAGGAAAACTGTGGAAGTAGTGTAAGCATCTATCTTGTTTTACAAACAAAGCCTTCCATCCTTTCCACTGGCACTGAAGAAAACTTAAAAAAAAAAAAAATTGCATTTTGTCCAAAATCACATGGAAAAGGAGTGTTAAGATATTAAACAGTCTTGAAAGATGCTGCAAAATCAGAAATGTCCAACAAAGGCAATAAACAACACTACTTCATGTGAAAAGACTAGCAGATGTCCAAGGATTTAATAAAGAAATATTTGTGTACACTCAGTGAATTAAATCCACACAAAGCTTTAGAATGCAAATGCAGACTGCTTTTAAACATGAGATGTAGGATAATTAGCCCTATTTGTTTAATTAATCCACTTGTTTAAATAATTTTGAGATCTGCTGGTTTAATCACATGCACATATAATACAGACAGCATAATAAGCCAAAAATTCATTGTGCATTTATCTGCTGTTTTTTTAGTAGAAGATTTGTGAATATTTACATATGCACTCACAGAAAGAAATCAGGTTAGGGTAGGTTTGGAGGTCATCTAGTTCATCCTCTTAATCAAATAGTGGTATTTTCAGGGTTAGATCAAGCTGCCTGGAGTTCTGTTCAGCTGAGTTCTGAGTATTTTCAAGGATTGAGATCCTACCATCCTTCTGGCCAACCTTTTCCAGTGCTAAACCTCTCACCGGGTAGTTTTTGTTCTGTTTATCTGCTCGGGATCTCCCTTGCTGAGGTTTGTCTCCATTGCAGATTGTCCTTTCCTCTTGTGCCTCTGAGAAGGGCCTGGCCCTGTCCCCATGGCCCTGGCTCCATGACCTCCTCTTCAGCTCCCTGGGGGCTGCACTGAGACCCTTCTTTACTTTCTCTTTCCCTGGGTGAACCAACTCAGCTCTCTCAGCCAAGTGCTTCAGAGCACATCACATTTCATATCTGTCCAACGCTTTATGTAAGGAGGTTGGCTACATTCTGTGAAGTAAAGCATCTCCTGAAGATATTTTAGAGGATCTATGCCAAACACACAACTCTTACACATACCCCAAATCAAGCTACTTATCTCTATCATACTTATCTGTACTGCAATCTAATGCCTCTTAATTTGAGCATCTAGAGTGTCTGACAGTCAGAAGCTATGATGATAGTGATGATAGATAAGTATGACAGACATACATTCCGTGACCATATATACATATAGTTTACAGTGGTCCAATCTCTCTTACATGCAGAAGGAAATTTGCCTCTCATTATCGCTGACTTCACTTGCTCTATATATATTTTTTTTTAATTTATTTTTTTAATATTTTATTTTTTTACTATTTTTCCTTAGGGGAATATTGTAACAAAAAATCCCATTAGCACAGTGAGATGTGCTTATGAGATAGCTGGTGACGCCTGGCAGGGTTTTGTCTGAATAAAAAATTTAGTTTTATGGATCGACATAAAATAAATACGACATAGGCACAAAATTTCTCTAGAGAATTACTTAAATTCTTCATGTTCAAACATCTAATTTGTTTTATTCAAACTTCCAGTTCTATTTTTTTCTAATTCAAATTTTTATAATTTTTTATTTTAAATTTTTATAAATCAATTACATGTTCTAGATTTATTTAAGAAGTTAATTACCTTTGAATATTTTAGCTTAAATTCTGGAGAAGCATCACTTTCCAGGAAGAATATTTAACTCTAGAAAATATTCTGTTATAATTATCAGGGCAATAAAAGGAAAATAAAATGTCAAACAGTAATTACAATTGTCATACCCTGGCAACTAAGGTAAGAACAATAGCCCTTCATTCCTAATATGCCACTTGCTTGCCTCAAATGTTACTTTTTGGCACTTGGTTACAACCATAAAACCTGAACCACATTCATATCTCATAGAAAATACATAAAGCATTTTATATTAGATAGTATAAATATATAATTTTGCTTGAGCTTTGAGGAAACCACATCCAAGCTTCCATAAAGTGCCTGATCAATAAACCAACATCTGCTACGTTTACAGTTAGCCTTTGATGGGAATATCCTAAATTTGTTTTTCCTGCAATTTGGGCAAGTTATCTGTTAGACAAAAAGGACAAAAAGGACACAGAGCCCTCCACATCTGTTTTCTCTGGAGGGCATCTACACATCTACAGGTTCAAATGCGACAGGAAAAGCTTTACAAGTGGGTAAATCCTCAGCATTGGGAAACTGGCATCCTTAGTCACCAGCTAACAGCTTAGCAGAGAATTGTGTCTAAAATTTTTACTTTGGTGCCTACAGTATCATTTTAGATGTCTGTCATTTCCATGAGAACACCGTGGGTCTCATTTCTGAATATAAAAAACAAATTGTCTGGAGATTTTTTCTCATTTCAAACAGAAAAGAGTCCTCTGGTGTGCAACAGAAGTTTTCTGTCACATGCTTCAAGTAAAATTTGCTTATTTCAATCATCTCACATAAAATTCAAATCATCTAACCTTACATATTTATATCTGTATCTTTACTTACACTTGTTATCTAGTCATCTATATTTGAAGTGTACTTCAGGATGAGTTTTACAGCCAAAAACTATAAAGGAAGTAGAAAGTGATTGCATCAGTTTTAGATACCTATAATTTAATATAAACTAAACCATGATAAACTCAACCACATTTTTGCCCTTATTTCCTTTTATTTTGCCATCACCTAAGCACTGCAGTTAAGCATTGCCTTTGGGTGCCCTATGTGTGGTCCCAGCTACTTCAGGGTCTTGTAAGCAGAGTTTTAAGACCTGCCAGCATCTGGTTCAAAGCACTTCTCTGACCACTCTCCGTATCAGCTGCACACAGTGTGTCATCTACTCACTGCATCCATTTTCTGGGTCCCATCTATATCACCAGACAGGTTCGACTGCTTCCACCCCTGCCTGGTGGTCCTGCCTGCATCTGTGTTGAAAACCCATTTCTGTTGCTGCTGTCTCAAAATAAAAATGCCATTAAGGACAGCAAGCAGCGTTCAACGACATGCAGAAGCAGCCACAATTGCCACAAGTGACAGCAAAGCACAGGACTTACCAGAATTGAGCAGGATGATGGACTTAAGGCACACGAATTCCTCCCCTTGGAGGTTCATCATGCGAAACCGAGCAGCAGTAGCCAGCAGCATGTCAAAGATTTCCACCATGCCCTCTACACATTTCCCTTGATTCCTGTGTGAATACCATCAATGGGGAGACATTTACAGTTTTAACCTGGTGGTACCATGAGGTTTTCATCCCCTTGGACCAATACCCTCCAATTAGATTTCACCAGCTCAAGAGCAAGTATGTGACTTCCTACTCTGTGCACATTTGATATATGTGTGATTACAAAAACACTGTTCTTAGTCTTCCAAGTAGAATAAACACACAATTAAGTACTGTATTTCCAAAAAAAATCAATTTCAGGAACTCATCACAAAGGCATTATTGTGGTGGAACATTTTAAATTGACTCAACCAAATCTTTATATCGAGGAAAAATTGTTTTAAACTATGTTTTGATTCATGTGCATGTGTTCTGCTTTTGTTACTTTGCTTCCTCTTTCTTTTATTTTTTTCTCTTTAACTGAAATGGTCCCAGTTTTTACATTTCTCCCTCCCTAACCATTTGCACTTGTTTCTAGCTGGCTGAGCAAACTTTAATGATCAAACACACTTCTCTCGATGTTCAGCATCAACATAATTCCTCCTTAAAGAATAAGCTCAAGATTCGTGAGCTCAAGAAGGACCTAGGAGGCCAAAATCACGTTTGTATGACTGATTAAAACGATCAGTTCACTCCACATATCAAGTAACTTTTTACATTGCAGAATTAAACTAAGCTGAAGTTTGGAACATCTCAAAGTCTTCATTAGTAATGGCAATTAACCATCTCCTTCTGCTCACAGTACTAGACATTCCCACTCACCAATTTTCATTTTGCCCACTCAACCTGAAGCTGAAGAATTAATGCAGATTATAATTATTTTTTGTGAAAATTTAATCAGTGGATCTTTTGGTCATTTCCATTGCTACCTTTTACAAGAACTACCTACTTTTACTTTTACTAAGGTCTTCCTGGGTGAAATTTTAATATATGACTTAATGAGTCATGTGATTTCCTGTTTTGAAATATAATACTTTTTAGATATGGCTTTCATAAACAAAATTAGGAAGATCATTGCTACAGGGAAATGCAAAAAGAAATTTCAAATGAACAGACTATGATTTATAGCATGAAAAAGATTGAGCATGTCCTAATTCCATTGTGACTAGAAACCTACCAGCATAGAGACGCCTGCTTCAAGTCTTAACACAATTGAGCTTTTGAGAACCTGTAGCTGATGTCTGAACCCACAGCAGACCCTCAGACAAAGCAGACATATTCCCTTCTGACTGCAGACTGAGAAGTTTCCTTGCACTTTCCAAGGCATCAGGACAAGTTTCAATGCTTCTGATACAATATGTTTGCCCAACACTATAGAAAGATTCATTTCCTCTCTATAGAGTTTAGTGCAGAGGACTAGAATCCTTTAATTATACCTTTAAATAATACCCCAATAAAAGTTTGTTTATGAATTTAGTATTTCAGAATTTTGCAGAAATGAAAAGTTTCCGTGGATCAAAAGACAAATGATCCATATTAAAAAACCCCACATCTTCATGTCTGACTGAGATATTTGTTTGGTTCCTAGAACCCATAAAAACTACTGCTGCCAGCATTCAAAACATTTCAAAATATTACAAAGTCTAAACAAATTCCAAAATTTGCATGTCTAAGACCAGAGGAAAAAAAAGAAACAGGAAGCTATTTGTAAAATCAGACCATTTAACATGCCTTATGGTGCCTCCTAAGACAGACATTTTGATAGCGAATAAGAATTATTCCCAACCTACAACAGACTGTAGTTTCCAAAATCAATATTCCAATTGTGACTCTCGTGCTGACAAGTACAACCTCTGGACAAAAACCCCTAACCCAGCAACACATATTCCATGTGCTTAAATCAACCTGTGTGCCTCCTTCCCATCAACTGAATTCATATGACAGAGGATTAATAAAAATTATATAAATTTAAGAAATTCTAAATAGTTCCTAATCTCTTTTGCTTTGCTATCTGCTGTGTATGTGAAAGACCAGGCTACTCCATAAGAGGAGAAAAAAAAATAGTATCTCTTTAGGTAATGTATTTTAGGTGGTTATATACCCAGCTTTAGGTATTCATGTGTGCAAGGAATGACCTAGAAATTTCTGCCTTATTTTCGGAGGTGGGAAGCAGATCCAGCTCCATTGATATCAACAGGAACTGCAGGAGCTAAGTATCTTTGCAATACAGGGTTCTGTTATAATTTTTTTATTATTTAGGATACAACAATTATTTTCTTTGTCATAGAAAACAAGAAACTATCTGAAACTGGAATCTGCAGTTCTCCTCAACTGCCTTCTAACTTTCTAACATAAGCTGATAATACGATCATATCTTCACAGTAATGTGTCCACTTGATAAGGAGGCATATCTGGGAAAGCCTAGAGAACTTTCCTGAAGGACAAAATAGCAACAGATTTAACAATTATCTTTATCCTTCCATCTTGCTGTTGTCTTTGTGTACTCTCATCTTACTGAAGACAAGAAAAGCTTGTTTACTGCAAAGCTTCACAGTGTATTCTCAGAAGAATCCTTTAAATTTGGCTATTGGGAAATGTTTAGGAAAGTTTAATTTGAATTAAAGGTCTTAAGTGACTGCATAAAAGTACTGTGTGCATTAACTTTAGTAGGTCTATGGAATCACAGCACCATCCAGGCCAGAGGGCAATTCAGAATTACTTTAGTCCAGCCTCCCACTCAAAGTGGGGTCAGCTCACTCGAGGCTTTATGCAGTGCTTGTCTTGAAAATCTCCAAGGATGGAGACTGCACAACCTCTCTCAGCTTAATTATTTTCATCATCATGCTTTTTTCCTCCTCTACATCCAGTCAATACCTCCTCTGCTTCAATTTATTACTACCATTTCTCAGTATCCCAGCAGGCATTTTAATAAAGAGCCTTGATAACCTCCTTGTGGACTGTAGGTTATGCAGACTTGGAAGCCCTTTCTCCTCCAGGCAGAACAAATTCACTTCTTCCAGCCACAAGGCATGGGGTCTGGCCTTGGTGGCTCTCCACTACGTTTGCTGGAGTTTATTAATATATTTCCTTTAATAACTGGATATGGTATTCCAGATAATGAGTGCCAAATAAAAGCAGGATAATGGCTTCCCACCCTCTAATGCCTATCTACCACTGATAGTGGTAGCAGTACCAGGGCTATTCCACTGTATGTAGGAATAAGAATCTAGGTTTTATTTAAGTCTTGGGAAAAACCTAGACACCTAGAAAAACCTTTAACAGAAGCACAGGAACAAGTAAAAATTAATAATGAAGGGTGCTTGGGTGAAGGGAACAGGGACTCAAGGACTCAATGGATGTTCTCACTAAACTTTTCATTCAAAGGGAAATGCTAAAGACAGATGCACCCATCAAAACAAATTCTGACTTTTTGTTATCTCTCTCTCTCTTCTTTTACCATGGTTCTTCATTTGATGGAAAGGGACTGCCAAGAACAGATGGGATGCACAAGGCTAGGAGAGGGAATATCAGCTTCAAAAGTGGACTTAGTAACTTGGTGATGAAGCCTCTAAGCAAGGCTTGGCACAGGATGTGCTCCTAAGCCTAAAGGTAGGTTAGGAAATGTAGGAGAGAAAAGCTGCAAGGATAACATTCACATCCCCAGTTAGAAAAGAGGGTATTCACAGACAATTCAAATGCCTGTGCTCTGACACAAGAGAAGAACAGTAAGTCTGTACACAGACTTCCAAACAATAGATGAACCTTATATACATTAATGTATTCTATATAAACTAGTTCTATTAATAGACACCGGTAGAAACCTTCTACTCCTATGTAAAGCAAAGCACTGAAAGAGCTTAAGGAAGAGGGATATCAGGAAAGCTCCATATGCAAGGATTTAAAACCAAATCAAGAACATCTACTGGGATGCCTTCAATACTGCCAGACAGTTTTATGTATAATGTCCAGACAAGTATTATAGGGCTACTTAACTTACAGAGGATTCCACCTTTTCTCAATGCTGCACTTTATCAGTCATTAAAAGATGAGAAAATTGTTAGCAGCAGAAAATTTTACTTCAGACCATCCTGCACTTAAGCAGTAATACCAAAGGACTGTGGAAAAGGTTAGGGAAAAATAAGCTGGAAAAAATTAAAATCTGAAAAAAATTAATCCCAAAGCTCTAGAACAAAACAGCAATCTGAAAAGAAGTCACAGAGAAAAGCAGAAACCACCAGGTGTAAAGTAAATCACGGTGTCAGATGCAAATCCTGCTGATAAAGAGAATATAGTTCTGTAAGTATCCAGGAGGTTAAATATGATTTTGCTCTGGAAAAAAATGTTTTGTTCACAGCAATCAAGTTTGCACCTTCACACAAATCAGTCAAAAAGTGGTAGGTGGTCATGAAGGTGTGAGCTACAGAGAGGGACCAATTAATTATATACAGGGCTTGTTCTACAGTCCTGTTTTGTTGTTTTCTGTGTGGTTTTTGGTTTGGGGATTAGAGGATTTTTTAATTGACTTGTTCATAAGCCTTCAGAGACAGCAACATCTTTTGCTCATCCCATTTCTCCCTGAATACTGGCTTTCAATTAACACACCCTGGGGAACTTCATAGACTACAGTCGATGGCTGGTATTACAACCTGCTCTTCCAGAGGGTACTGTTAAGAGCCCATTGTTTCTTATTCAGTATAAGCTTAAGAACAAATATTTTTTCAGACAGTTGCTGGCTAAAACATATTCAAAAGTTATAAAATTAGTCCAAGATTTAAATGTCATCATTGAAAAGTATTTGCAATCAATATGAAGTAGCACACTTATCAATTTAAAAAAAACCAAAAAAAACCCAAATATATATTTTAATGTTATTTTCACCTATAGCTAGTCACAGATTACCAGAGCTGTTGACATTGCATGAATTGTCTGGAAATCATCTAGTTCAGAGGCCCTGCTCAGGCCTACATATCGTTGGGTTTTCAGTATCTCCAAGGACTGAGACTCCAAAACATCTTGTCCTGTCACTGAGAAGAATCTTCCTCTGCCATCTTTACTTCCCCCCACTCCATTAAATATTTATCAGATCTGAGCCTTCTCAGATTCCCCTTGTATGAGAGTAGTTCCAGTCCATTCTTTGTGGCCCATCACTGGCCTCAGTCCTGTAGGTACATGTCTGTTTTGTTCAGGGTAGCTCAGAACTGGACACAGCACTCCAGATTTGCCACTGCATGTCTGAGCAGTGAGAGAGCATCACCTACCTCCAGGTGCTGCTAAAGCTTTTCCTAAGGCAGTCTGGGAGGAGAGAACTGCTGCCTCAGAGGGCAGTTGTGCTGAATTCTCATAAAGTTTATGAAGCTTCCCCCACCACGGTGTCCTGAAGGCAATTCTGTATTTATGTGCATGCACATACTTAGGGAGTATGCTCCCTAATATAGTAGTATACTTCCCTACTAAGAGGTTTTGTTATTATGTCTTTCCTGTCCACATTATCCTGGTTTACATCTCCCTCACCAGGTTGGCCAGCCTGTGGAAATCATGATTTTGCCCCACTTAATGGTACGGATTTCTTTTCCTAGACACCCTTGATCCTCACAGCAGGTTCCATGATGAAATAGTTGAATCCCTGCCATTGACACCAGCTATAAAAGCAATTGTTGCCTTGCAGGATCTGTCCATTCTGCCTCAAGCCCCTTCTCCTCAGCAGCCCCCATGGACTGCACCACCTGGGCTCCCACGTGCTTGACACTTGTCCTCAGAGCCAGGTAGCCAGTGAAGTGTCTTTCCTGACTGGAAGACCACCTAGGCAAATAGGGTGAGAGTAATACTCTGTACATTTGAGCAGCTGTCAGTCAGCTCAGAAACACAGAGACAATTAGCTACTAAAAAACTTTAAAAGATTTTTCTCTTTGGAAAATATAATGTGAAATGGGTCCACGAACGTGCCAGGTGGGAAAAAAAGTCCCTAAAATGCTGCTATGATAGTTCTAAGAAAACTGATTATTTTTTGGTCACATTTAAGACATTTAGATTAGAAAACTATTATGAAGGCTCTCCATTTGGAATAATAAAGCTAAAGTAATTGGCCAAATAAAAGTAATTCTGATTTACAGGAGGGCCTTTTCCAGTTTGATTTATATTCAGTCTGAGTCACCATACAGCCAAAAAACATTTCAAAATTCTCTCCATATCAGAAATGCAGAGAAAGTTTGATTTTGGAATTAACAACATCACAGTACAATGTGACCTAGAACTGGGGCCTGAGCTTCCAAGGTCAGGGTTACTAGATGAACAAGTAATCTCATAATTTGTGTAGGGACTATCTTGAATCCAGAATTATTACATTTTCTTTGACAACTTCTTTTCTGTGCCTACAAATCCCCCTGGGAATCTATCAGCTGAAAACAATGAAGATGTGAAGATCATAATGAGAGGGGACTTTCTTTTTTTTGTCTTTTTTTAAGAATTCATCACTTTGAGCATCACCCAGCACTTCCCCAGAGTCTGGAAAGATCTTCCTGATTTTACATTTAAGTTGTTTGAATTACAGAATTGGGTAGTCTTTGAATTTTGCTCAAAGAGACAGTAAAGACTGATTCACAATAAAGTAATTTTTCATACTTTTATGTTTTATAATTCTGTCTCTTGTAATAGTTCAGGGTTTTTTCGTTCTACAGGGTCTGCAGTATAATAATACATCTCAAAATTCAACCCTACAGTGAAAGATGAAAGAGTAATTTAATTATTTCAAGAGATTCCGTAAATTTCTACAAGTGAATTCAGTCAGCTCTATCAAGTAAGTAGCCTGATGACAAGATGATATTTTGAGCTGGGTTTTCTGGGCGGAATCTATTGCTATTAAAGATGTGATGAAAAGTAAATGTACAATTTCTTTTCAAATCCATTTTGAAGGGAAAATCAGGATATACTTGTTGCCTATGGACTTTTCCCTTTTTAAATAAATAAAAACAGGTCACTAAGGAAGCATTCTTAATCAAGCACTTGGGATCACTTTGCTTCAATTGTTCTAATAAGTCAATGGTAATTAATGCATCCACAATTTCACATGAAATGTTGTGCTCTTACTGAAATGACAGACAAGTGTGGTGTCCTCAGACATCTCTAAGATTTTACAAGTTGAGGGACTGGAAAAGCATACTCAGATTTCATCTTGATGCTCTTCTGCTGTATCTAATTTTATGTCTATTAAAATATCTGCATAAAGAACTTAAAAGATTATTTTCAGATATAGTGAGAAAAGTTGGAAAAAGAGCTATGAAAGACATGAAAGTAATTTATTCAGCTACCCTGTCACACAGTGAATGCTGGTTTTTTACTATTTGTTTTAGTTGCAGTTTAAAGAGTTTCAGTCCCCTGCCATTGCTCAATACCACAGTCAATAAAAGGAAAATTCTTCTATTTAGAGGCAAGGAAAAATCTTCATCAAGCACTGGAAGTGGAAGTAAGTTTCCAAATTAAAACGAACCCTAAAAAACAGACTAGCTTTCTCCATAAAAAGAAGGAAAAAACCTGAAGGAAACACAGAAATACTGACTACATTGAACTGAAATTTTGTAAGTCCCTAGACAGATTTCTTTGCTACGAGAGATTTTTTGCAATCATGATTAAAAAAATAACAGTAGGAAGTAACATGAAGACAGCCATAATGTCTCATATCAAAGGTATATTTAGCTGTGGGCTAAGCACACAGGCATTATTTGGATCTGCTGTTTTCAAGTGACTACCTCTAGTGCTGGGCTGGAAGAGATAATAGGTTGTGGATTACCACACATCTTCTCAACGTGCTCATGACTTTATATAAATCTCATCATCTTTGCTTTGTTCTTGTTCTTCTAATGAGTATCACAGGCAGAGGAGTCAGTCCATTTAGTTAGTCTTTGTAGCAAAGCTCATATCTCTATTTAATTGCCTATGCAACACCTCTGGGTACCTCTCCTATTCTTTCAGGATTACTGTCAAGACAAGGAAAATCACAAAGGCATAGTTTTCCAAGCACGGATAAAGCACAGAAATAAACAGAGGAATGGCAATGATCTGTATTACTTCTACTTCCTGTTGCAAAGATTCTGGGGAGGGAAGGAAAGCTGCAGTCTCTGACTACTGGCAAGCAAAGAACTGATGGTTCTGTAGAACTAATTGCTGGTAAGAGTGAGATGGAAAGATCAATTTAGAATGCTGTTTAGGAAGATCAGAATAATTATTCTCCTATATACACTCCATCACATTTGTCTGCATAAAATTTGGAACTTGTTTAATACTTTTTGGAAATTCAACAAGGTGTCTGTCATTTACTTGCTTGTTTATTTCTAAAAGGACTTCAATGTATTCATGGCTTCCTCTTAACAAAATGCACAGTGACTCTTTATCACTATGTCATATTCATTCAACTTCAATCAATTCTCTTCTTTAGATGGCATCCCATCAGTTTCTTTACTGTGGTCACCAGGCTTCCTTTTTAAAATGCAGCACTGAATTTCCCATTTTGCTGATACTGAGAATGTTTCCAGTGAGATTCAGCAATCCAGCTATTTCTATCATGAGTTTCTTTATAATTATGTTTCAAGCCTTCAAGTAACCTGGGATCAGCATATCTGAATGCAACAAATCCTTCAAAAATATAGTAAAATGTAACTTTCTTATTCCTGAAGAAACATTATGTTTTCTTCAAAATTATAAACAGTCTACTGCCAGGCCTGACAAATTTCAACCCTGGTCTAATGACATTTTTAAAGCCTTGTTACTTGGGAACCCTCCAGACAGGAAACATCTGGTTTGTCCTACTAGAAACCTAAGCTTTTTCTTCTAAATTTGCCTTTTACAATATACTAATTTTCAAAAACAGAATATAAAATACTTGAATTTATTATTTGATTTTATTATGTACTATACATTAATTGCAAGCACTCTGAGTGTGCCATTGTATTTCCTGATTGAGCCTGTTTTTCTAATCTATAATTATTGTGATTTGAGCATTTTAATAGCAGCAGTTGTACACTGTAAAAGATCTACCAGTCCTATGTAACTGACAGACTGTTAAAATTTCTGATTTTGAACCAACACTCAAGTGTTTGGGTAATGCATTAACAGAATAAGAAAGGGTGCATTACCTCACAAAATACACTGCCTAATTACAATGCAGACTGGGAACAAAAAGAGATAATGGGATTATATTCATCCATACAGAAGACAGCAGTCTACACATAATGTCAGCTTAATTGGTGAGCAATTATTTTCTTATAGGCAAAGAAAAATTTTAAAAAGGAACATAGAATTAATAACTAAGGTCTGCTTTACAGATATTTTCAAGGACTCTTCCAAGTGTGAATTGTTGCAAAGGAAAGTTAAAGAAGTATTTATTTGAAAATGTAACTGTTTGACTTGCATAATATTAGAAAATACAGTTTTTAAAAGATCTTCAGAGACAAGACAAGCATATGTGTAATATGACCCAAGTAGGAGGAGTGAGATTGAAGAAGAAAGATCATGCTTTTTCAAAGAACAGCAAAGCTAAAAGGTTATTTTTATGACATTTCAGATAGATGTTAACAAGACTGTATTTATCTAGCCAAATGGCAAAAAAGTTGTGTAACAAAATTTGGTGTGACCTAAGCTGTAAGAATAGATGTATACAAATGACTACATATATCAAAGATTCTTGACAGAAAGAATCTGTCAGAATCAGGATAAGCCAGGATGACAAAATGAAAGGGGTGTTAAAATCTGCAACAGAATGATCACAGAGATCTAGAGGCATACACGAAGTATGGTAAAGCTCTGTATTAACAATATGGAATTTTCACTAAATACAGAAGTGTTGGATGGAAATCTGAGCAATGTGATCTAGTGAAAGGTGTCCCTGCCCATGGAAGTGGGGCTGGAACTAGTGATCTTTCAGATGCCTTCCAACCCAAACCATTTTATGGTTCTATGAATACTTAGTGGAAGGACTTCGTTGAGTGAAACAGGCTTTGAATCAGTGTCTGTCCTGCCCTCTCAAACCTGACAAACATATTTTTGCCCTGTAACATTCTCAAAAGCCAATTTGCCTAAATCAAATTAACACATCAAAATATTGCTAGCACTAATTAACTAGTAAATTAAGAGTTATTTAACTGATTAGCATATTTGTGCTTCTCAGAGTCAAGTAATTTATTATTTTACTTTCAGCAAATATCACTACCAAATGGATTGAGGCAAGTATATGATGACCTAGAAACACATTCCTTATTATTTTAAAATTAGTAGATGTAATAGATCTACATTTTTACAGTATTAATTGAAACTCAAAAAACAAAGAGCCTTGAAGAAATACGTGTTTCTACTTGCATGTGATTGCTTTCTTTAATCCAACAGTAGACAACTGCTCAAACTCCATTTTACTGAGATCATGGGGATTTTAAGGAAGACCAAAATTTCAAAATTATTTTAAAGCTGTTGGGTTTTTTTGTGATGACTATACTTACATTTAGACAAGTGGATATTTTCTGTACCTAAAATGAGAATGTATTTTATACTCATCTAGTTCCACAGCTCACAGATCATTTTGCTTAAAAAAGTGGAATAGGGTTTTTCCTAAGGCAATAAATATTTCTCTATTACTGTGAAATATAATGTTTTATCCTGTCAGGTGTTATCATATGAATTTTACTAACTTGCTGAAACTAAATCCTGGGAGGTGTATGCACATAGAGGGCAGGGAATCAAAGGACTAACACCGCATGAATGCAGCCACAGAACTCAGTACTCCACAGTCAGCAGAGCAAGTTGATCATAAGAATTTTTTCTGCTAATGAGAATTATGATTAATTTACACAGCTGGTGGCTGCAGCAGCTGAAGGCTCTGCCCTCGACTTTCTGTTGCAACCCCTCTGCCCCTGCAGCTACATGAGGAGGTCAGAAGCTTGCCCAGCTCTTAGCTGCCTCTCTGTATAGTCCGTCTCAGCTTGGCTCTTCTGTCACTTCCAGTCTAGACCAAGATGCCAAAGTCTGCCCTGAAGTGCACACAGCAGCTTTCCCCTGCCACTCTGCTGTGTGGGCAGTAGTCTTCAACTAAGAGGACCACCAATAGCTAAGATGACTCTATCCTAAGCAATTTTTTCTGAAAATTTAATTGAAATTTTTCATCAATTTTTTTCCCATGACTACGAAAAGGAGAGCTTGAGTTTATATTAAGATAGCAGAAAATATGTTTTAAATTATCAGTCTTCCTGCTTTTAATGTGAAGACTGCCAGCTAAAATCCAGGATACTGTCATACAGCAGAGATGCATATTTTTTCTCTCAGAAATACTTAGCATATTAGCAAGACTGGCTGAAAAAAAAGGCTTAGTGAAGGAAGCGAGCATTTGTTTGTCGTATTTGCCTCCAGTTTTCATGAGGAAAAAACCCCCTCAAACTTCATATATTCTTTATAAATAAATAAGACTGCACTTGTGATCCTATGAGGATTTTCTTCCAAAATTTTGCTGGCTGCTTGGATAAAATCATTCTAAGAAAAACTAGGCAGATTTTAAACAAACAAACAAAAAAACCTATCTGAATTAGATGAATAGTGTTCAGTTTTTAATTTAAGTTACTTCCACAACAGTACAGATTTTAACAGAAATTTACTGCTGCCTTTGAAAGAAAGTACTTCAAGCAGCAGATGGATCTCAGGCATGTTACTTGTCTAATAAATGAGCAGTATCATATTCCTGAGCATTTCTAGGTTTTTTAGAGTTCGTTTTCCAGTCTCACCTACTATAAGCCCGGTTGACATATGAAGTACTGTCAAATTGTAGTATCAGTGAGATGATATCACACTAAAAATTAATCTGATTGCAGCTGAAATAAATTAACTTAAATAATTGGCAGCAACACACAGACTGACCTGTCCAGTAACAGGTTAGGTGCAAACAAAAGCTTTCCTGGGTGTTCCATGGAGCGCCAGACTAAGCCGATCATCAGTATCTCTAACCAGGCACATTCCAGTAGATGGACCTGATCATGGAGTGTTAAATCCACAAATCCTGAAAGAATAAATAGGAGACAGTAAAAACACTCCAGTTTTGTAAGTGGAATATCATTGTTCAGAGAACTAGGTTAAAAAGTGCTTTAGAATTGGATAACCAGAAAGAGCAATAAAACAGACATTCGTTCTCTTTGTATTTTGGGCTGAGTTTTGTCCACCAGGGTTCCCAGTGTCAGCCAGAAAAGTCAGAACTTTCCATCCTACTGTTTTTGCGCTGGCTGTACTCTCCCCAGAAATCAGGGCAAGAGCTTGGACAGCATCTCCATCCCCACACCTGTTGCCAGGGGCCTGGGAATCCAGGTGCACGCTGCAGAAAGGGACATCTGTCTGCTCCAGCACCAGGCTGCTTGGGGCAAAAGGCAAAATGGAAAAATGCCTGCTATAAAATGAAGTGACAGTTCTAATCAGCTAAGCCAAGACCAATTCTCTTGGTGGAATGTTGTTTACAGTCTCATGCACAATTCTCCATACTGAAAGTGTGGAACCTCTGTGGAAGAGGGACCAACAAAGCATTTCAAATAAACTACTGAGCAAATGCTGATCTTTGCACAATCAGAATTCGCTGATGAAACACCTGTTTATATTCCTACTGGACTATAGAACATGGAGGAAGTACTTTGTATTTAAACATTGTTTAGAAACAATGAATGCAAAATAAGAGACAGTTTATAACACTACAAAAAATGAAAAACAAAGAATAATGGTGAAGGTAGATGTGAAACCATAATCACAGTGGTCCTCCCTGTGTTCATTTCATGCAAGAGATTGAATTATTGTCTGTTCTATTGTTCTGTTTTGAATTCTCACTTTTCATGAATGTTATTTTCAATCCAAAAATATAATCAAAGTGCAGATTGCACAATACAATTTATTAGATCTTGCGTAAGTTATTCCTTGAAATTAGAATAAACTTCCTAAAATAAAATGTGCAGAAGTTGCCTTAAAATAGATCTTATTTGTCTTTTACTCTGTGTTACAAGTGAAACATTATTGAACCTTGCTATAATTTTTTAGGGTAATTTTAATGATTAATCTTCAGAATACAGGGTAAACTACCTTACCAGCCCTAAAATGGCAGGGGGTTTTACTTCAGCCTTGTGTCCTTTCTGAATGTATATACTGAGTCAGTTTAGAGGAATATACCTGACATACACTTGAGTATTATCTTGAGAACTAGGAAGAAAAAAGGCACATATTTAAAAGTTAAATGATGTGCCAAGAACTATATTTTTCAAATAAGCGGTAGAGATTAAACAAAATAACAGTTCACAATAACTTAGAAAATACTGTTAAGTTTATTAAAACAGTTGTTGATGTAGTTATATTTAATGAAAGTATCTGAAAGAGCTAATCAATCTACTGGTAAGAAATCATCCAAAAAAAGGAAACAGCTTTGACATTGTTTATTTTTATTTGAAATAAAACCCAAGTGGGAAAAAACCCAAGTGTGAAACCCAAGAAGTGAATTTAGGCAGTTGCAGTATCTGCTGTTTTTATGCATGTGATAACAATACAGGAAAGAAATAATTGCTTTTTCCTGTATTTTTCCTTTATTACCAAGTACAAAAAATTATTTTCAGACTTCAAAGACTGATGAAATGGCACTTGCTTGAGTCACTAAGCAGCTTGAACAATAGAGCTGAAACTTAAAAGAGCAACATTCTTAACTACAAAGCATTGGTTACAGCGCTCAAGCACAAAACTGGCAGAAAGAAAATGTCTGTGTATGGAGAACAAATAATAAACACTAGGTTTCCTATTAAGTATTGCCTTAAAATGACATTACATAATAATTGCCTTGATGGCTTTTTAGGTGACATTGCAAATTTATTATCTTGTTGATAAAACTAGCTAGTTAGTTTAGTTGGTAAAACTAAATGTCCTGCCCAGAGAAGCTGTGGATCCCTGGAAGTGTTCAAAGCCAGGATGGAAAGGATTTTGGACAACCTGGTCTAATGGGAAGTGTCCCTACCCATGGCACTGGGGGTTGGATGAAACTAGATGATCACTAAGGTCCTTTTCAACCCAAACCATTTAATGATTCTATAAAATAATAGGTTTGATGAAACAATGTTCTGTAAGATAACCAATACTGTAAAATATGAAATACATAAACTGAATGAAAAGATTTTAAATTTCGTATTTCAGTATGGCAAAAGGGTAATGAACTGAAGTATTTCTAAAGGAAGGACATATAGTTTACTTCTTTACCATAGACAATTTTTAATGATGAAACAGAAAAAACAGAAGTCATAGTTTTGGTGCCCAGCTGGCTTGTAGGAAACATCTGATGAAGACAATGAACTTTGTAAAAAGCCAGGGAAACTCTGAAAGTGCATGAAAATTGAATTACCTCAGTGTTACCTGAACCTGATAACCACCCTCCTAGTGGGATGAGAAGTTAGACAGAGTGGTAGAGAAAGATCAAAATGAATAAAGCACTGAAAAATATGCCTTTCTGGCGAGAAGAGCAATTTAGTTACTCTTTGTGAAGCTAAATAGTGTAGAGGAGTTGAAGGACCACAATGGATAAATATCCAAAGTAAAAGAGAATAGCATTACAAAAGGTAATGGCATAATGGAGAGAAACCCATGCTGGCAGCTAGACTGGCTTCGAGTCAGACTGCAAATTAGGGGGCATTATTAACAACAAAAGTAGTTACTACCTAAGCATCACATTAAATTTCCTTGAATTTGCTCTCATTTGAAACATTAATCAAGATCGAATTATTTTTTTAAGACATACTCTTGTCCAAGAAAGTTAATTCAGAATAATGTAACAGAAGGTTAAATTAAATTATGAATAAATCATTAGTTCATCACGTAGAGCATGTTGCACTTCAGTGTCACAGAAATTATGTGCAGATGTGCACGTAATTCTCAAATTTCAGTACTCTTTTAATACTGAAAAGTTTTGAAAATTATTCAGACAGTATTTTTTCATTCTAAATTTTTGATTACTGTGTTTTAGGGAAGAAGACAGATATTCACTTCATTGTTGATAAATTAATTAATTGCAGTTTGGATGTAACCTACATCTCACGCCATATACCAGAATGACTAATTTCATGATCTTATATCAATCAATATCAATAACCTAGATTGCCACTAGCCCATCCTATCCAACATATATCATATGTTTGGCAGGAGAAAGTTGCTTAGAAAATTAAAGCCGTGCCTAGACCATTCCTCTTTTTTTCAAATACAGATAAATTAACAGCATTTCCAAGTGACTGCCAACAACAAACATAATGAATGAACCATAAATTCTTGTAGGAATATGGAAATCTGAACTTCTGAAAAGCCAGAATGATCTTCAGTGTATTCAGCTAGGAGCAAGGAGGATATAAACTTGTGCATAGAACATAAAACTTTAATGTTCAAACTAAACTAATTTTCCTTTCTAGTATAAAGCTGCAATATGAGCTGCATGAGTGACAACATGACACAAATCTCTCCCCTTCAGACAATAAGACACTCCAAAGCAGGAGTGGGTCCATGGAGCAAAAGTTATTAAAAGCCCTACCTTGGCAAGCACTACATACATTAGATTTGAGAATCTAAAATTGTATGATCCCACCATCCTAAAAAAAGTGAAGGCAGTAACTACTTACAAAACAAATAAGCAAATCTTTGTGACCTGGGACTTTGGTCAACACAGGGACTACTGGAAATAGTATTTGGTGAAGCATACACCCTTGAGAAAAGGGGTTTATGCACTAAGTTGATTGCAGTAAGGAACAACATAAAGCTCAGATGATTTTAATTTATTGCTAATGTAACATGCATTGTGCACCCTTCAATTCTCTAAAATAACCACTACCAACACATGTATGTGTATGTATGTGTGTCAGATTTTACCAATCCTTTTGACTCTAATAAATGCATGATTTGCCTTAGTGACTTTTGGTAAGTAGCTACCCATTTTATGAGAAACAATTTCCATAGAAATTACCATTCTCTGAGACCCAATATCCAGTGTCATTGCAGGTTCAACAGGAAATCCTCCACTGGGCACTTACTAATATTTGAGGATCAATCGTAATTTTGCAGTTTCTACTAAATAGACACAACTACAGGGTGTCCAGATTGCTCAAGATCAGTTAAGTAAATGTGAAAACAAATATAAAGAAATCCTTATTTTTACATATGATCCAACTCTAATCCAACCTATATGTTTATCCTATATCTCCTAATTACCATGATGTGTACCTAAAAGATGAATGTCAACCAATTTTTGCAAGAAAATAAACATTATCATAAAGAATGAGTCTGTCTCCAGATGCTTTGAAGGAAAGTAAAGTAAAAGCAATAAACAGTTTTAAAGCAATAGCAGATCTCCTTCTACCAAAGTATCCCTTTTACAGCAGAAATTGATACCAGATGTTTACGGCAAAAAATACAGCAGGAAAAAAATGCTTCTACAAGAAGTTTCCTCATGTTCCAGAAGTGTGCAGCTCAGACTTGCAGAGCTGTAAATGGTCTTTTTGGGATTTATTTCCTTTAACATTTTTCCCTCCCAGTTGCTCCAGGTGCTTTCTGAACCGACTTGGCATTTAATGCTCTTCAGATATGTTTTATATAATCTAAAGCAGTAGTCTCCAGTAAGAACTTTCATGCTCTCAGTTAACACTAGGTAAATCACTATCTCCTTTTGTTCTGAAGTAAACAAACATCTCTGTCTGCCTATCACTTGATGCATCTAATTATTGGATTGGAAGATTCCATCATTCCCTAGGTCATCATCTAACTTCTCTTTTCCAAACATTTTAAGTATATTCAGTCACTCTATAGATGAAAGTTATTCTGTTCACCCTTGAAACAATGTTGTTCTTCTTGGAGCATTTTCCAGTTCAGCTATATTCTTTTATAGACTGAGACCAGGACTGCAGACTCTTTCAGTCTGCCCTTATCTTCATCACATTATTCAACTTCATAACATCCGTAATTTTTATCACTATTATTCGCACTCTTTTTTTCCATCAAACTTATGAATATGTTGAACACTAAAGTCTTAAACATCCTGCCAGCTTGTCTATGTCTTTAACTTAATAGCAACAGAAATTTTTATAACACCTCCTATGGCAAAAACCAGGATGTTAAACTCTACAAAAAGTTATGGGAAATCAGAACACTTAAATTTTGTGTCTTAAATGTGTCCAGACAGACCACTGTTTTTTTCTGTCTTAATGCAGTGTTTTGAAAAGTGGCAACAACCACCAAAAAACGTTGTTGTTTACAAATCAATACAGTACCTCAGTCATGCAATGGATATTTAATAGACCACATTTGGAACACAATGCTAATTAGGTTGGCAAAGACAGTAGGAAAGTAGTGGTGGGTGCAGCAACCTAATTGCTAGCAACCATCCAATAAAGCAACAAAATAAAGAGAGATTTATATACACAAAAAATATCTAAGTAGCTGAAAGGCAAACAGCAAAATAATTCCTATGGCAAGTTCTGTTCTCAAAAAAAACAGCCATAGAGAGGAAAAACATCAGATCTTCCTAACCTAAAGCATACTGAAGGACCAATACCTCAGTCACCACTGTTTGATCAAGTGGTGAAATCTGTGCCTGTTTTAATGCCACAAGCTTGGTACCCAACCTCTCCACTCTAAACAGAGTGGTGAGACTGCACCTATGTATTTATCTAGCACATAAGATGACATTCTGTTCTGAAACTGCATGGATCACTCAGCCTCTTCAACCTTTAAGGCTGAGCCCTGAAACCTCTTAGTTAAGAGATGGCTAAAACCCACACCTTGACTATAGCCTTGTCTGTACACAACAGCAGAGCAAAACAAATTCTGAGACCAAGTGAATCAGGGAACCAGAAACACTGTTTTCTTTGAGACTCAGTATTCACACAGCTATTTCTGTAATGCTACTCATTCCTAATTCTTTCCACAGATCTTCAGACCAAAATTGTGAGACACTTTTTATTAAGTTCTCCCTCCTAAGGGCATTTACAGTATGACATGGACATACTGGTTTAATTGTTTACACAACACCAGTGTTTTAAATCAAGACTTATTTTGAAGACCAAAGATCAAAGATCTCTAAACCTCAAAATTTTCAATCCAAATATTTTGCTAGAAGAGCAGTCTTGTTATTTTATTTTTTAAAAAAGGATATTGCTTTTGTTTCTGTAAGTGTGGTCAGAAAAAAATTAACTACAATTTACTGAGCACCTGGGAGGAAATCTGAAAGGTAAACACAAAGAAAGTGGCACAGTTGTAAGAGCCTCTAACTACTTTGCCTTCTCTTTCACAATTCTCTATTCTTCTCTGCCTGCATAATTACAGTATAGCAGCACACCAATCCAAACTTACACGCTGTCTTGTCTGAGTGTAAACAGTCTGTCAGAAATTAAATTTCTTGAGATCAAAGAGAACAGCATCTGCTCTTAATTACCGTTAATTCCTTTTGAAAATTGTACTTCTCAATTTTCCATTTTCAGCTCTAATGGTTTTAAACTTCCTTCTGAAAATAAAAATTACAGTTTACAGGTGTAAACTTAATATTGGTTAGGAATATTTGGGGGTTTTGGGAAAAAACCCTAAAAGTCACAAGGAAGATAAGGCCCCGCTTTCACAGTCTGCATTCATACTGAAAGTCAAGATCCAGCAAACTTTTGCTCTTCACCTCTAGAGGAGGTTTCCATTCTCCATGAGCTGGCCTTAGGGAAGCTGCCTATCAGGTTGGCAGGTAGGCCATCCAGCCATATTCCCTACCTGACACTCTCCCTAGAGCAGGATGCTTCAGAGATGTCACATTTGTCACTTTTATTTCAGGTCCCATTTCTAGGAGCTGGTCTGTTCTGCCTCCACTTAAAAGTTGCACTGTGATGGTTCTGAAATGCATTTCTCAGGTAAATGAGAAGCTTTTCAGCTCTTTTCCAGGAATATGTAAAGTTATCATGACTCCACTCAACGCTTTCTGCTTGCACAAAAAGTGCATGCTTTTTCAGACCTGTCCAGTACATATCTTTTCAGAATGAAGAGTCTAAGAAGTTCCTGAGGCCATTCCTGGTCCAAGTAGCCAATTCCATGTTCAGTACAGGAACCTCTCTTTCCCTCCTCAGGTACACACTGGTCTACCTAAACTATGACCAAGCATACCCTGCCTACATGAGATATATTAAATACTGTCCTATTTCAAGTTTCTTATGCCAGAGTAAGCTCGTAAATAAGTTAGGCAAGTAGAATTTCACATACTTAAAGCAATACTTTGCACCAAGCACAATTAGAATTTAGGGCCATGGAAACACTTCAGAGGTAGTGACAGACAATTGCCACTGGTCAGACATACATTCTCTTCTCCTGACAAATCCTTGCCACATTTTTATGAAATACTGATGCCTTGCCTGGGAGAAACATGAGAATTCTCCAGCACCAGCTTGGCTGTCAATGCCTCTAGGGAGATGAACCATGTTCTGCCCAGGGGCCTGCAGGAACACTCAGCATGAGAGCCAGCCCTTAGCTGTGAGGTGCTCCTGGGAGCTTTAGGGACAGCAAGCTCTCTCTGAACAGCAGCACAAGCAAATCATTCTAGGATTTATCTGGCTGCCTGAAGATCTGTCCTATGCTGGTGGATGGTCAGGCTGTGTGTCCAAAGCTCAAGACTTCCTCCTTGGAGAGAAGAGAAGCTGCTCAAGCCCATCCCTGAGACAAGACACAAATGTACCCAGTGGAGCTGAGCTCTGCCAAGTCCTGACTTTCTTGCACCTGTTGCTGTGTCAGCCTTGACTTAAACACAGGGGTTTTTCTGCAACAGTTGTACTTTATTAACCAAAGGTTATTCCAGAAAGTGCATTAGCAGTAACCATTTAACACAAATACATTGAGGCCTTCCATCAGGGAACATAATAAAAGTAATTGCCACTCACATAGCACTTTACATTTTCAAAGGGCAGTAAAACCATTAAACATTATTAAATGTATTTTACAGATAGAACACATGGAGGTTAAGTGCCTCATCCAGGAGGAGGCAGGATTAGGACAAAGGTGTCTCAGCACACTCTGTCATCTTTTCAACCACAAAAATCTTCGAGTTGAAGACTCCTTGAGCCCCTTAGTGAAAGTTCCATTTCTTGCAAATCATTAAAGATTAAAAAAAAAACAGAAGCAACTGAACTTTTCTCATAGAGAAAAAAGAAGAAGGAAAGCTTTAAGAAGTTAGATTGGGGGAGAAATTGTTTAGAATGTGAGGAGGAAAGTTGTGTGCAGGGAAGTACACAAGTATTAATTTTACTCAGTCTCACTAATCAGTCGAGGTAACAACCTGTGCAAAACAAATCTTAGGCTCAAGTTTTCCTCACCCTCTTAACAAGCAGTTTTAAAAGTTATTAAAATAAGAATAAATCTTGCTAATAATAATTATAGCATCTACCTGTATAAGATTATTGTAAGTGAAGGCTACCTGCCAGTTTGCAAGTTGGTAAGAAAGCTTATCCTACTTGTACTGTAAAGCAAGAAGGGAGATGTGCATATATTTTCTGTATAGAAAACAAGCTTTTCAACTAATCAATAAAAAGTGATGTTCATTATTACATGGAAAATTCCTGCAGCACTGTATAACAGTTATTTAAAGCATGTCAATGATAGTTCCTTCCTGGACCTCAATCCAGATGTCTGGTACCCAGGGTACACTTTGACAACAGTAAGATGTTACTTTATTTTTACTTCTTTTCTTTTACTTCTTTTACTGCTGAGAGCTGTGCCTCAGGAAGTTCAGGCTTGTAAATAAAAGCCACAGAATACTGTCTGCTTATTGAGAATGGAACAGCAGCTGTTCCCTGTGATTCTGAGTGTAGGAACAGCTCATCAGCTGCATGTGAAGGCTCTTGTTTGAAGGCTGTTCTCTGAATTTTTCCCTGGACAGGTGAAGAAAGACACTACATGAAATTTATTAGCTGCTGACTAAAATAGATGGTATGAGGTAATACATCTTTTATTTATTGTCTCTGCAACAGTTAATTACATTATATTAAACTTATACCAGTACTCAGGCCAGTTGCAAGTAGTTTGGAGGGTTTTTTGGGATTTGTCATCTTTGTAAGAGGTCACAGCTAAGCAAAATGTTTTCCATCAAAAAGCAGATGAGGGTAAAATTATTTCTGGGGCTGGTTATGCATTCTTAACTGACTTTTATGAACTCAAAAGAAGGACTCATAAATACAAGCTGTCCTCTCTACTTCATTCTTTCCCCTCCTCCCCTTCCCCACCCAACTAGGGCTGCTGGTCTCTTCTTTAATTGTTCAGACCATTGATGAAATAACCTGTCAAGAAGGAGAAGCATGAAAGCGACTGATGGGCAGTTAGAGGGCACCAACCACCTCAGAGAATTTACACTTTTTGTAAATTTGCCCTAAGACTTGAGGTCATATCCAGAACGACTTGGATTTTTTTTTTTTTTCTTTTCGTCTGTTCAGTTGCATGCAAGACAATATGAGGCTTTCAGCATTTGTTTGACCTCCTTACTAAAGTACCAGGCTATGCTCCAATCACAGCCTAAACCAAATGGAAGTGACTGTTTTGTGTCTGTGAAAAAAAATCATTTGAGGCAAAAGTTCTCATTAAGCAATCACTCTTTGAACAACCTCTTTAAGCAACTATAGTTTTCAAGTAAACATATAATCTGCAGAGGGGGAAAGGAGGCACACTGAGGAAGAATCTTTCAGAGCTTTTTCAATGACCCCAGCATGCCCCTGCAAAGTTTCAAATGGTTGATTCAACACACAATTACTAGGGGAGAATTTTAAAATCAAAAATCAAAGACTTCCTGTCCCGTTATGGACTTCGTGGTTAGGTTCTTTTCCCCTTGAACTGAAGGTTGATGAGAGTGAGGCAGTTTTCTCTTGTTCGGTCTTGGTTGTTTATTCTTTTCTTATCAGCATTGTATACAAGGTAGAAGGAGCTATGTGCACTAAGACAGAAAGGTGCAAAATGGCTAACAAAGATCTTCTTCAAGGTCTTTTATATGTCTATTTACCCAATTAACAGATGCCAACTAAATTATTTTTATTAATGACCCAATGACCCAACACCTGTGTGCTGCACTACGGTATTTTCTATCCAATCATTTACTACTACCCAAAAACCTCTAGGAGAAGAAGATGAGGAAGAAAGAAGAAGGACAAGAGACAACACCCTAAATCCTCCATCTTGTCTCCTGTTCTCTAAACTAACTTTTTCACCCAGTGATTTAAGAAAGCTTTCTAATCTACACACTTACATTTTCAGTTTTTTCTATCTAACTTTAACATTTGTTCTCATGTATCACCATGAAAACATGCTCATGAATTTCATGTTATATGAAATTCAGTGTTTTTCTGGATCTTAAAACTAAGTATCAGAAACAAGGGCACACGCTCTGTATCCCAGACTCCAACAACTTCCCAGTTGTTTTCCTCTTCTGCAGGGTGTACCTACATGCTTTTACTAGATCCTCTAACTGCTCTTATCAGCACTCTAGTTGGGAAGGGCTCTTTGGATGGGGCAGTGCCCTAATGGTGTCAGAGCAGCAAGCCAGGGGTGTTTCACATGGAGCCCTGCTGGAGCTGGCTGGGGCAGCACCGCATGCCTGGCCTTCCCTGCAGCACCAGGAGACAGAACTTGCTAGAGGAAGAGGCTCTGGAAAACCTCGGGGTGGATAAAGGCAATGCAGACAAGTCACATGGTCAAATGGTCATAGAGGGGACAGGACAGGCATGGCAAGTGAACAAAACTAGGTTAAAGGAAGCCTGGAGAGCTACTGAACCACAGGAAGCATTTCTACTGCTCTGCACCTCGTTTTTTTCCACAAATGTTGGGGTGTAAAAGTATCACCATTGCTCCATTTTTTATCCTTTTTGATCCTTTAATTGTAAGAGATATATGAAAGACTTAGAGGTCATCATAACACAATCAAGAACATTTGAAAAAAGATATTAAATTAGATTTGCAAGATAACACAACCAATGGCCAACCTTCAGCCATTCTCCTAAATTAACCTCAGTTATTTAGGCTGAAATTAAGGATTAACCCCATTCTTTCTGACTGCCCTTAAAATACTGTTTTTATACTTTTATTTCCAGTAATTCTGTTTAATTCTTTAAGAATTAAAGTTCACTTTATATCTCTACCCATGTCTGGAAGATTTAGAAGTGCCACATTCTAATTTAACACTTTTTTTGACAGCGAAAACTTTCACATGATGAAACTGGGAGGGCTAAGCTCTCCCCTTTTTCATTCATAAAATCTAGGGAACAAGACCCTGAGCTTTTTTCTCCACAATATCTTCCACTACTGTGCTTACCACTAAACCCATTAGCATTCATTGCAGCAGCATCTGTAATTAGCAGAAATGAAAATTATTTTGCAGCCCAAAGAAAAGAGGGGGGAATTATCAAGGTTTGTAGTGAACTAGAAGATTAAAACTGCTTCAAGACTACAAATAGAAATTGCTCAGAACATAGTGTGCTGTACCCAAGAAATGAGGCATAACTTCAGAGTTCATGGTCTGGTCATTCTTTTTAGTCACTAGGATATAAAACTAGCTTGACTAATGCACCTGCATCTATTTTTTTCCTTCAGATTGTTCACTTTTGAAGTATTATTTCTGTCTATTGCACTTAGATGTGAGTAACAGAAGCTATATATATTTATATGTGTGCTTTATCATGCATTATATTGTCCGGTGCCTACATCAAAACAGAAACACAAGCACATAGAAATGAAACCTCCAATGTTTCTTTTCCCTCCTATTCCTTTCACCCCTACATGACCGGTTTTGAACAGAACCCAATCTCTAAAAAATTGTCCAAGAAATTGTAAGGATACATCAAAGAGAAGAAAGACAGCAAAATTAATTGCAGCAATTTCCTTTAACCACTACAACATGAAGACTATTTCAGCAGCTGTGTAGGAGTGTCATCATATGACAGAGCACAGGAATACTTTACAGGGAAAGCAAGACACTGGAATGCAGCTGGCAAATTTGTATTTGTATCTTCCTGTCCAGCGAGAACCAGTAAGTTATCAAGCAGCATGTTTCCACAAAACACTTCATTGTCTTAAGCCCCTTTTCTTGGGCTCTCCTTCAGTGGGTAACAAACCCAAGGCACCCTCAGGAACTTGTGACACATTTCATGGAGCAGGCTCAGGTGTGCACACAGAATGCAGGTACTGCACTTGCAGAACAGTGACCTTGACTCAAGCTCCCATACTGCCTGCTGAGACACATGCTGAGGCTAGGGCTGGTTGGAAGCACTCTGACAGAGCATTTTACATTGGAAAGTGACAGCTGATGAGTTTAAAACACTCTGGGTAACATGTCAGATTTCACAAAATGAAAACAAACAAATAAAAAGAGGCTGGTTTCCATCTGGAAACATGGCCTTCTTGTCAGCTCCTCATCTTAGTTTTCAGCAGTCTACCAGGCACCTATTCCTACTTGACACTGAAAAAGGTATCTAAACTTCTGGAAATATAGGACCCTTTTCCCTAAAATTATCTTTTAATTTTAAACAGGCATCTGAAATACTTGAAATTTTATTGAAGTCTACTCTTTCACATCAAAAAGCATTTCATTTCACCCAAAAAGGTTATTATCTAGCAGAAAGTTTCAAAAATTTAATTTTGTATGAAGGGAGAAAGTTTTGGTTTTTTTAGTGTTTGCATCTGCCATGAAACAAAGAAACTCATTATTTACACAACTGTGATGGAGACATCTGGAAAGCTTTGGAACAGTGTACAAGTTCATCCAAAATGACTGGACCTATAAACTCTATTTGTCATCCTTTGACAGGCCTGGAAAATTGCATGGAATCCCACTGCATTAAAAAATATCACTGTAAAATCTTCTAAGAAGTACAGTAGCAGAAATTAAAGATTAGAAGAAAAACATGTAACTTAAAATTCAGAAATTTTCCCTGGAATTATAATTTGATATTTTTTCTAAATAGTAAAAAAAGTGGTAATTTTTGTCTTCCTTATTTCAGACACTTTTTGATTTATTTTTGTTTTTCTTTTTTCTTTCACATGCATATGAAATGCAAATTTGACAGACTCCTTATGGATGAGAATAAAACTTTGGCTTGGATCAGGAAATAGAGCCACTTCACATGGTTCAGACAGTCTAGGAGACTATTTCATGAATAGCATCACTATACTACTGATCCTCAGAGCACAGTTTGGATCACATAAAGAAGACTTTTTCAGGCTGAAGTCTCCTATTCTCAGAGGCAGAAGAGCCCCAAGGCAGCAAATACCACCTGATTGCTACCCAAATGCTGCTGCCCACTTTTGATGATATCCAGAAGGTTATGGGTTCCTGTTACTCACTTCTACAGCTCATATATGTTTATATTCTCCCATGGCTACATGGCTGCCACAAAGAGAGTTACCAGGATGAGCTGAGGTCATGCAGTAACCACAATATCGACATAACCAAAATAGGTCACACAGAATCGATGCTGCACTAGGATGGTAAAAGGCAAACTTCTGAACAACTCAACTAGAGACAGAAATTATGAAGCAACAACGTGGTGAAAACTTGTCAAGATGCACAGCATTCTAACTTTCATTATCCTAAATATGTTTATTAATCATCTGACAGGCTGAGAAACCAATGAGGCAGCAAGCTATGAAGATGACAGAAAATAATTTAACTTAATCAGAACAAATAAAACAGGAATTTCAGAAATACTCAGAGAAGTGATTCACCTCCTAATGGTTTGTGCTAACTCTGGAATTAACCTAACTTTTTAAGCATTTTCAGGCTGCATTTTTGCAGGGGTAGACAATCAAAATACAAACTGAGGAAGAGGGATGAACTTGGAAATTCAAAAAAGGAAAAAAATCTTAATATTATTGTCTTACACATTCCAAAAAAGGGTAATTCTGAGTGTAAAATAAAGCATCTACAAATGCATTTAAATATAGTCCTACTCTGATTAAACATGAATTATTAGGAGACTCGGAAGCTAAGAGCCTGAGGGTCAAGGAGGCTGGCAACTTGTGAAGAAGGGGGAAAACAGCTCATCAAAATTACACTGCACTACTTGTGACATCCCATTAGTAAATCATTTCAGTCATCCACCAACATGAAATCAGCACTTACAAGTTACTCCACATTATTTGTAAATAAAATACCTCATGGAAAGCTGGTAACAGTTATTCTCTGTCAGCTGAAGAAAAGCAGATCTGGATTCATCAGCCTGCAGTGATGGATTTTTACCAAAATCTCTCAGAAGCCCTATTACTGAGTAATAAGGTACAAAAAAAGCTGAACTGGAGTCTAAAGAAAAGAGCACTCTTACTGCACTGTCTGCTGAAATAAGGCAGTAAAGAAAATGTATTTGGGTTGCCTGGCACTGTCTCATTCAAATGTACAAACGTGTGTCTGTTTAAACACTTGATTAGAAGTGTTCTCTTAAAAACAAACAAACAAACAAACAAATAAAAAAACAAACCAACAACTAAAAAAGCCCTAAAAATAACTAAACCAAGAGGAGAAAAACAAAACAAAAACAGAAAAAAAAACTTTAAAAACTTAAAGTAGTATGTAAAAAATTCTTCAAAATATAAGCCTCTTTTTTGGAGAAGAAAGACACACTGGCAAGGCATAAAACAGGAGCCTAATGAGCAGTATAAAAGAAATAGAAGACTATATTCATACTTGTGCTGTAGGCTAAGAATTTTCAAACTGGGAAATTGAGGAGTGGGGGGGAGAGTTGGTTCACAGCAAGGATATTTAGTGTGCTTCATAGATTTCCCACGCAGCAGACAAAATCTTGAGACACCAGTTTAGGAATGGATTCACTGTGGCACATTGTAACAGAGTTCTACATAACTGACACAGGGAGGCATTGGCACAATCAGTTCTTCCCTGTGGTAAAGCAACATTCTTCCCAAAATGTTCAGTGTAAAGGAACATAACCCTACATGTTTACCTGGGGGTTGAAAAGTGCATTTGGTATTCATATTGGAGCCAGTGTTTCTCCATAATTGTGCTTACATGAATATCAAGTGGGGAAAAAAATTAAGTCACAAGTTGATAATTGTGCTGGATCTTCACGGGCAGCTCTTCTGTGTCAGCTGAGAACCACTCCATTTATTCTGGTTTTAACCAGATGTTAACCAATTAATACCAGTGTTTAATCCCATCATCACCAAATAAAGTATATTGGAGCTTTCCTTTTCCACAAACATTGCAAAATCCCACCCTGCAGAAGACTAAGAGTCAACTGCTGATTCCAAAAGGCTGCCACATGCTTCTGTCACTTCATGTCACTGTTTACTAGCTGTACAGTGCAAACTCGGCCCAAAGAACTTCCAGAAGAATTTACTGCCTTCCTGGAAGAGAAAGACAGAACAACTTTCAAAAAAGCACTAGAATTGGCAACCAACCAGACAATCTTTGCCTCCTGGGAAGTAAAGCATCCTGTACCTCAGGGATGGAAGCCAACTAAAGACCCTCTACGAACAAGGATGTATCTTGAGTTAGGGGATGCTACCTCTTACCCATGAGTCTCCAACCCCTCACAGCTATGGCATAGAATTACAGTTTATGCTGCAGACTAAGCAGGAACATGCAAAGTAGGAGCTAAACACCTACTTAAACAAAGAGGATAAAGACTGTAAATGGCGCCAGGAACTAGAAGATTCTTGCCCTTTGTACAGGAGAGACTGGAAGAGACCTCTCTGCATAAAAATAAAGAGAAATTAAATTAGAAGAAGGCCTACTCTAGGTTGAATGTTACTATTGGCAGTATAGATACATGAATATTTCTTTCTAGCACCATGACATTAATACTTATCTATTCATTCCTGACGATACACTGCCAGCCCCCCGTTTCAATTGCCTTGACTATTTTGCCACTAACTGGACTGGGGATCAAGTTAATGGCAATCCAAAACACACACCCAAAAATTCATTTATAACCCAGATAAATCCCTGCACTTGCACAGCCATCCCAAGACTGGGAGAAGCAGAAAGGTAGGAACTGTTCTAGCCAGCACTGCAACTGGAATAAATACTTTGAAATAAATACTGTGAAATTACAAATGTATGTGATACTCATAAGAAATATTACCTTTGTAGCAATCACAGATTTTTGAAGTAATTCAGACATGCAGTAATAATATAATAGTTGATATTTTATGGCAATATTGAATTTTAGCTCTATTCCAATCAGGTTTTATTAATACAGTGATCACACCCAGTCAGAGACTGTTCAGGATTTTATTAAACACCTGGCCCTCATGCCAGCAGCCTCTATAGCCAGTTCTCTATTTGCAGCCATGTTTTCTGAGGGACACCAGCTGCTGCAGAAGATGCTTCATTGGACTATTGATAAGAGTTAACATTCTCTATGAACACTTTAATTAGCCCACTCTATCACTTTCCCAATCTTTGTGAATCAAAGTAAAATTAGATTTTTCTTTAAATTTTGGTTTTCCAAATCAACCTAAACACTCCAAAATGCAATTTCACAGGGAACACAATATATTTAGCCTATAAGCAAGATTTTGAATGGTACTTTTCCCCTCATCAGTATATTAACCTTGATTCTGGGTCATAAGACTTCCTACTGTATTTGGTTCCAAACAAAAAATCTCAAGTTTCAGAAAAAAAAAAAAAAAACCAAAACAAAAAAACCCCAAAAAAACCAAAAAAACCCCTGAAAATTCTGACATGCATTTTCTTTTCCTGAGACCAGTCTGCTCACAAGGAATACCAGATACCTGGGAGAATCACTGGGTACCTCTGATAGCCTGAGCAGTTCCCCTCCTCTCTGGTGGGCAAAGGGAGCCGGGCACTGAATCAAAGTCGAGATCTTGATTCCTCCCTTCTGTTTCCAGGACTCCTCGGGAGGCTTAGGAAGCTTTAGCTCTAGACCCAGAGTCTAAGCACAGTGATAAGTATTTCACCTCTATCTCCCTGCTCCAAACTGTGGCAGACAGTGGCATTTCTTACAAGCAACAGAACTTTACATAAGGAACAGAAGGCAATAGTTCCTTATGGACACTCTTAGCTGAGCACAAACTCCTGGAGGAACAAGGCAATTGCAGATTTCTCATCTCCCACTCCACTGTGGGATATTCTTTATCTTGCTTACACTAGTTTAAATTCACAGCAGTCCATAACTAGCATGCAGACAAAACAACATACTCTCTCCACACATAGTTCATTTCCCGGAGAGATAATCAAAGAAAACAAATGAGCTGGTAACAGATGTGTCATATAATGCACCACTGCAGCAATACAGACAGGGTAAGAGCCCATCCAGAAGACATCCATAATAAATCTTTCCTAATTATTTCTATGTAACTTAAAAACTCCTATACATCTAACGTGGGAATTTAGTGAGTGACTCACTTGAACAGAAAACTAATACAAAAATGATATTAAAATAACTTCTAAAGTGGAATTACAGCTGATTGTGCTCAGAGATGTAGTACTGGAGAGAACCTAAAAGAATTAGGCTGAAGTTATCAGACACCAAGTAAAAAGGGCCATATGTGAATTATGTGAACAAGAAACAATGGATATGTGCACATGCACATACATATCGCATCAGTGCTTTCCAACAATCGCATATTCTTTTTGCAAATTATTTTAAGAAATAAATAAATCAGGAGGGATCATTGCTTACTGTTTACTTAGAGTAGAAATTAACGAGCGTTTCTTGGAAAGCTCCAGGGTTCAGCATAGCTGAAGACTCTAAGACAGATATGTTCATCCAAGAGTGTAAATTATTTATCAGCTAAAGAAAAATAGCAGGAAATGTTTTTATAAAAGGATCATATCTTTTAGAAATAAAATATTACAGTTTAAGTATTTAATTTCCTAAAGTTTTGGCTAAAAAATATAAAGATTATTGCTGTGAAGGCTCATTTTTGCCTTTCCATTTGTCAAGAGCAATAGAATTTCATCTTCAAACACTTACTATCAAGTGAACTTGTATCCTATTGGATGTCCAATAACTCCAACATATAAGTAGTTCTTCTTAAAAGAATGTTACTCCTTCTTACCTGTTTGGTGTAATTTTTCATCTGTCAATATATGTCAAACAGGTAAACAAGTTTACTCATAGTTAGATAAATTTTGGTTATTAAAGATATTTTTTTGAGCCAGTTTGTTGGGAAGCCCCAAAATTAAAATCTTTAAAATTCAAATATTTCTTGCTATGAAAAGGCCTGAATAGGATCAGCCTTGTAATAGCACTGTGGGTTTTCATTTTAAAACCACTGTGTAGAGATGGAACTATGACTCTATAATACGTGGAGTAGCAATCTTAAAAATTTTTTTGGCTGTGCACTTGCATAATGGCATCAGCAGCTGATGTACTCTTCAGAATCTCTTCTGGACAACAGAAAGCTACAGAATTAGCACAAGGAGTTTGCAAAGAAATGGTAAGAATAAACAAAAAATATGGAAGATATTGCAAGATAAGTTTAGAAAGCTCTCAAGGATATTTATGAGCTCACTCAAAGGTTCTCAGAAGAAATATTCTAAATGGTTCTCTAAAGAAATATTCTAAGTGGTTCTCTAACTACTTTTCCTATCCAAACTCTGTTTCCCTTGCTTGAAATTTTATGCAAATACAATGATGCAGTCTGAACACATTATTTTAATGCCTGTTCCCAGGAAACTCCTGGGGAAAGAGTGGGACATAAAGCTGGAACACTATGGCTTGAAAGACGAAATGGGAAAGAGTTGTGTGTAAATCACATCCCAACACACATCTTGTGGTGATAGGAGTAGACAACAACCAGACTCTTCCCCTTGGAAGAGCCCCTGAACAAATGCCTTCAGCAGGAGCCCTAGCAATAACTAAGAAGCCCAGTATTGAGCTGTTGAATTTACTAGTGGCTCATCTGGCTGATTCACAGCATCTTTTTCCTCTGGTCCTCTTGCCTGTGTTCTTTACTTTTTGTTACTGTTGGAGTCTCCATGTTGCTCGTCCTGATTTATCTCTTTCCCTTCTATATCCCTAACTCTGGAGACTCCCTAGAGTTTGAAAACCATTGCATTAGGATATCAGACCTTAATACTTTTTCTCCTTTTGCTATAATTTTCTTCCTGTCTTCATCTATTGAAACCACTGCACGTATTTTTGGGTTTTTCTGTACTGTTTGTGCTCCTTTACAAGCACTTCTGCTGAATTGTTCCTTCTCAGAGTTGGCTTTTTACTTTCTGGCACAAGCTCCTGCTGAATATAACATCTCCCTGTCCTTTAGAATCAGCACCTCTACCCCATCTCTCATCAGTAAACCATTGTGTCACATTGTCTCATCCTTTTCTCTCATCAGAAGTTCTGTATAGGAGGAAATATACCTCATCATTTGTAAAAAGCACTACAAGACAATTCTAGAGATAACTAATAAAGGAAGTTGTAAGAGAGATTTCTCATATAGCGCCCCGAAGCTGGAGGAGGATAGAAAGGAATGTTTTTTTCAGTTTTACAAATATAGGCAAGAAAAACTGAAGATGCTTCCCAGACTAAGAAAACACAGGGATGGAAAGCTTTAATTTCATATTCAGTGGTTTTAATTCTGCTGCCCTTCACAATCATTCTATTGAATGATACATCTCAATCTGATGTTCAGATTCAAATGGTGTTTACTTCATTCCACTATAATGTTTGATACTCTCTCTTACATTCATGGTAATTAATTGAAACTTCACAGAAATTAAATTAGCAAAAAGGAGCAATAAAGTAAGATCCAGATGCTTATTTTCATTTCTCTTTTGCTTACAGATTTGCTTCCTCTGTTTTTCATCTAAAAAGCAGGGGAGCAGACAGTATCAACAGATTAAAGAGATAAGCAAAGGGGTGGGGTTTTTAATATCATTTTAGAAAGCTCCACAGCAAGAGGAAGAAAAGAGACTGTAAAACAGATGTTTAAAAAAGATTTTTAAAAATTATTACAGGAATTTCAAGCCATTCCTTTTTTTAAATAAGTGTAAATTATTGGCAGGAGGATCACTACGCTTGGAAGCTCTATAAACACTGCTACACCGAAAGGGTTACAAACACATAGCACTGTCATCTAAGACCTCTTTCCTCCCACTGACTAATTTTTTTTTTCAAGGTTTGGTGCCACTAAAGTGCAGTTAAAATGGTTGCTATTGGTCTTTTTACACACTGTTCCTGATTTAACAGAGCAGTTTAGGAGGTCAAATAGGAAAACAATATCTCAAGAAAATAGCAACCTCTGTGGCTTTGAAATAAAGAAAAAAAAAAACCAACCCAGTGCCAAAATGTTTATCTCCTCGGTTCATGAAGCCATAAAATAAGTACAGCACTGTGAATCATCTCAAAACTTCAAAGCCTGTATGCCCAGTGTACCATTTTAGGGCTATTAAGTTGTACAGCTACTGTACTTGTAGTAAATAGTTATACAAGATTGTAGCAGCACTGCCAAAGATTTCACCCTTGCCACAAAATTTCCTTAAAGCTACATTCTTTACCATGAGCTCCCTGCATAAGCTTGTAATTTCTCTTACCATCTCGAGAGATTCTGCACCAAAAATGTTTCATTGATTACACTGAAAATGCCAGCTTCCTTTAGAAAATACAGTACTCCACATTAAGACTAAACTAAATACACACTAAGTGAATAATTGAATACATTAAGTTAATTCCTTTGACATAACAGCATTTCTGTAGAAAAGCAGAATAACGATTTTGTTCATTTTATTAAAGACCATTCTGAATGTGGTACCAAGATGTTATGTAAGTCATGAACATAAGAAGCACATCTTTCAGGAATACGTAATTCAGAAATGAACATTCATCTACACTGATACCTTGCCTACATGTGATTTTTAGTGATTTGTCCCAATTAAATGGTAAAAGGCTCAATTTACATGTAAAGTGTAAACACCACCACAATCTGTTTGCACCCACCTCATGTGCAGCTTCCAGCTATTCCAACTGGCTGGGGCAATCAAAAGGCAGTGTCAGACAGAGGCCACCTGGGAGGACTGCAGCCTAAATCCCCATTAGGCCATCTAAAGAGTAAGGCATCCTGAATGTTTTTGTTTATGTCACAGGTCATTGTACAAAATTTTTGTTCATTTAATCTGGCAAACCCACTTGTATTACTGGCCAAGGTTTTGGAAAAAAAAAAAAAAATTAACACAAGCTTTTATGTACTTGGCATACCATGAATTGCATTGTCATAGGGGAACTTGGTTCTGACCTCAGACAAAAATCATGTTATATCTTGGTATTGAAGATATTTTTTGAGGTTACACACAAGAAGTTGCCACAAGTTCTCGTTTCCCCAGAAACTGGTTAACACCTCCAAGTTTACAGAGCCAGTTTAAGCAAATTTGAACTGATGCTGAATTGGTTGCAATAAAGATTGACACCAGTTCTGACCTTCCCAATCAGCGCGTGTCTGCAAAGATACTCATCTCATTTTGAAGATTTTCCTCAGCATTTCTTTATAACAGATCTCTGCTTACATTATTTTACACAGTCTATCACAAATTACATTGTATTACTCTATTTTGTAGAATAGTTTCACTTTTGTCCAATACATCTAATTAGCTGTTTTTTCTTCCATGTCCACCTATTCATATAATCAGAAAGACTGGCTGATCAAAAACTATCCTTTAAAGCCTACACAGCAACATAAACTCCAAAAATGTCCCTGAAAGCCTTCACATTTTTTTGTAAGCTGTATCTTCATTGCTTTTCTGTTCAGTTGATATAAATTTCTTCCTTCCTCAAAAAATGTAATCTTCCTGGATTTCAGTAAAGCTTTCAATAGTCTCTCACAGTATGCTTCTGGACAAAATATCCAGCACAAATCTGCTTTCATACTTTAGTTTAAAGATCAGTAATTACTTTTGTCACTAGAAGTTAATTTCATTGATCAACATTCAAAATTAAATGTATTAAGATGTTCTTCCAAAAAAAGTATTCAGGCTTCACTAACCAATTTAGTTTTGGGGTTGGGGCATAGGATAAAGTGTATGTGTGTGTTCAGGGGTTGTACAAAGGGATTGTTTAAATTACTTCGTAACATCATGCAAGAGGTGAGTACCTGGCTCATGGGTCAGGCACAAAGGGTTACTGTGAATGGGGTGACATATGGCTGGTGACCTGTCACTTGTGGGGTCCCACAGGGCTCCAACCTCTTCCCTTGGCTCTTCTACATCTTCATGAATTACTTGGACACAGGACTGGAAGGGATACTGAGCAAGTTCACAGCCGATACAAAACTAGGAGCAGCTGCTGACTCCCTTGAGGGCAGGGAGGCCCTGCAGAAAGACCTCAACTAATTATAGAACTGGGTGATCACCAACCATAAGAATTTCCACATGGGAAAATGCCAGATTCTGTACCTGGGACAGGGCAACCTTAAGAGACAGACTGGGGAATAAGATCCTGGAGAGCAGTGCCATGGAGAGGGACCTGGGGGTCCTGGTCCATGACAAGTTGAACACGAGCCAGCAGTGCCCTGGCAGCCAGGAGGGCCAGCCCTGTCCTGGGGGGCATCAGGCACAGCATCACAGCTGGGCAAGGGAGGGGATTGTCCTGCTCTGCTCTGAGCTGGGGCAGCCTCACCTCGAGTGCTGGGGGAGTTTTGGGTATCACAATATAACATTAAACTGTTAGAGAGCAGCCAAAGGAAGGCCACCATGGTGAAGGGCCAGAAGAGGAAGCTGCATGAGGAGTGGCTGAGGTCACTTGTTCAGCTTGGAGGAGACTGAAAGGAGACTTCACTGCAGTTACAACTTCTTAGTGAGGAGGGTCAGACACTGATCTCTTCTCTGTGGTGACAGGGCCCAAGGGAATGGCCTGAAATTATGTCCAGGGAGGTTTAGGTTCATATTAGAAAAAGGATCTTCACAAGAAGGAGGCTGGGCCCTGGAACAGGCTCCCCATCAGCCTGGAAGAGTTCAACAAGCTTTTGGACTACTCTCCCAGGCACATGGTGTGACTCCTGGGGATGTTGCTGTGCAGGGCCAGGACTTGGACCCAGTTGGTATGCCTACCAACATGGCATATCCTGTGATTCTGTGATCACTATGGAATGTGATTTCAACTCAGCCACTCAAATAGACTTTACTACTTGTTTTCCAACATCTGGCATACAGGTAAATTAACTTGCACAATGTTTCCAAGGCTTGAAAAGTGTGCGTAGGGGAAGCTGTTCCCTGCAACTGCTTTTTTCCTACTGCTGAAAAAGACTTTTTAGGAAAAAAATGTATTCTTACCCTTGATCCTGAAGCTTGAAACCCTAGCTGAAAAAATAACTGAGTGGATTTCCACAATGCTGTTACACCAAATACCTAACAGAGTAAAGTAATTCAGTTCCCCTGTTCATGCCTAATACATAAAAAATCCCCTCTGATTAAGCTGTATAGTATAATTCCTAATAATAATTCAATTCAGTATAATTCCTAATAATAAGTCAATGGCAATGTACTGTGGGGATGAAAATACAATTTATACTGTCATACATATTTCCATTAATGTATATGTATTCCAGATATGTCCCAGCAAAAGGAAATCTTGGCAAGCAAAGACTCGGTCTCTGAAAGGTGATCAGTATTTCTAAAATATAATATCAGCAACTAGCTACACCCAATCTTTCCTAGGGACCAAATAAGAGATGAAAAAAATATATATATTTAAGCATTTAGATCCAAATTTCTTCATTTCAGAGGTCCCAGTTGTAGAGGTAAGTAAACAATTGGAACTGAATTCTTTTAAATCAGCTTTCTAAAACACTTTAATTTCTGCTTCTGTTCATGCATACTGTTCTCCAGGCCACAACATCAAGAACCAGCTAGGTGTCCAGCACTTTCAGAACCCCCAAACTTTTTTTTTCTCTCTGCCCTGCTTTTGGTATAATTGTTGTTTTCCTTAGGTATAATTGTTTTTACAGTGCCTAATAGATCAAACTATGACTGGGAATGGATTTTTGTTTTTTTAATTCTAGCCAAAGTTCAACAGTACTACATAAAACCTCATCTGCTGGAGTACTTATCAATGGCTATACATGGTCAAGTCACTGGGCTTGGTTTCTCCTTAGGAGCTATTTTGACAACTAATGTAAATTTAAATGTAAAATATATTGGATAGACATAAACAGTTGATAATCTTATATATTTGATTTTCTGGTATCAGATTTTTCCTTAAAATGTGAAGCTTATATTTGGTAAACCAGGAAATTTTTTGATCATTGCCAGTTTTAATCCTCTTGTGACCAGCAGTTCTAGAGAGATTTCTGAATAAAAGCCAGATCTTGATTCTCTGAAAATGTTACTTCATTTCTAAACATATTTCCATTAATTACACTCTCAAAATCAAAAGTTGTGGAAGAAGCCAAATGTTTCTAGTTGGACAACATAATGAATTGTGGTATATTCATCTTAAATTTAAGTAATTTATTTTAACAGACTGAGATTAATTATATCTCTAAAAATCCATAGAAAGGTAATTTGAATTTATCTTTTTTGATAGTGAATAGCTTTAACACTGTGTATGTTTCAAAAGCATTTTTCTAATGGCATGATGCAAAACATACCTAAATTAACACCAGAACCACCTGTAGATCAGGCTTCAACCACCGTGACTTTGTCAAGAATAAAATTCTCAAGTGATTTCTTATAAGATACGATGAGAAATGAAACACACACAGGTTCTCATTGATCACAGCTGGAGCCCACAAAGTAACATGTGAAAAGTGGCTGAAAGGGAACCCTTAAGGACTGCAAAAGACATGGTTATTGATTTACCAGGAACAGTCTTGCCAAGTTCAGATGAAGGAAAACAGAAAAATGGCATAACCTGGGTGTAATTCTTTTGAGGTAATGCACTATGTGAGTGAGAGCCGTGTTAGTCGTCTCTAGCATCCCTTCCTAAAGCATCTACATAATTTTAATTAAATAAATGGCTACAGTAAAAACTTAAAAGATCAGAATTACGGTGAATTATGAACTATAAATTACCATGTGTGCTGGTGTTTTTACCAAGGTAAAACTATGACATGTGCAATAAATGTCTTCCAAATTTTTAAATCTTAACTTATGAGGAGTATTTGTATAGACTGAAACTCAGAAAGGTGATGAACTTTAACTACAAAACTGCTCTCTCATTTAATTTATATAGATTAATTGAACTACATGAATGAATATATAACATACAGTCAAAGAGAAACATATTTCCTACAATTCTGCAATCCCTTTTGGGAAATGAGGGAATTGTGGTGTACCAAAAAAAAAATTTAATACTAAAACTGTTATTCTGGATTTTTTTTTCAAACCCAAAATTCATGAAAAAACTGTAATTCACAGTCAAAACTATAAACTGGCAATTAAATAAATCATTGTAATACTTATGGGCTTAGTACTAGTACTGAACTTATGGCTTAAATTACATACATGAGAGTAACCCTTTTCTAAGGGTATCAAAATACTAAACATAATTTGATTAGATCAAATTGCCTAGATTTGACCAATAATCTCTTTCAACCTTTAATTTTGACCAGTTTTGTATGAAAAAAAAAAATTTGCAAACAAAAACCTGCCCAACATTCTAGAGAGGGAAAATAACTTTTTTGAACAACTCTTTCCTCAAAAGTCGCTTATATTGCACTATAGCATTTTATTGACCAATATAACATAAAATGTGTTTAATGTTGTAAATTTTGTTAATGTATTTATGCTTAAATTAACAATTTGAATTAAATAAGTAGTCAGAAAATCAGTACATGGGGTTACTTTTTTGTTTGTGATCTACAGGTTTTATAGTTGACTAGGGCTTTTTTTTTCCTTACCTGGAACTCTCTTTGCCCAGTTGATCATGTGCACTAATTCTCTGTCTGCAAGGTTGGTCAACAGGGTCATCATAGAAGCTTCATTGAATGGTCTGTTTGGGTCATATTCAGAATAAACTAGGGGTGGCTCAGCTTCCAGCAAGGCACTGACCATCTGTTCTGCCGTCAGAGACAGGGCTGGGCTGTTCTTCTTGTTATGTTTAACCACCAGTGGACTTGTCCAAAGGGTGGGAGCTCGCAGCTCTGTTGAAGAAGCCTCCCCATTCCTGGAATCCTGCTCCTCTCTTTGGCGTTTTTGTTTCATCACTCGCCCACCTCTGCGGTCTTTCCGGATTCCTAGAGACACACAAGGATATAATGAGCTCCCTTCCTTGAACTTAAGTATTACATACACTTGGCTTCAGTCAACAGCAGATGCTTTTGATAGACCCAGGCAGCATTGATTCCATTTATTTTCTGAAGACTTCTTCAGGAATCTTACACCAGTAGTTGGACAGAAAAACTATCTTTTAAAGTACAGTGTCAGGAATAGTGCACTCCTCCCTACAATTCAAATCAATTTGGCTTACACAGAACTCTAGACTAGTGACACTGTACAGCTGCCTTAGCCCCAGAAAAGGAAGTTGATTATTGGGAATAAATAAATACTTTTTTATAGCCTGAAACTTCAAAGTGTGTCCCAACCTCTAGCAGAACATTATTCTATAAATAATCAATGATAAATTAATGATGTTGGAGGGGCAGACGGATCACAGAAGTAGCTTTTTTTGCTTAAGGTCACCAATTATTTTAATTAAACATCATCCTATTACTGAGCCTGTGATCTTCATAATTATATAAAAATACTCAAGAAAGTATCCATTATAAGATGAGTTTATATAGCAATAAAGAATGCCATTTAAGTAGATAAACATAAGTATGAAAAGGAGAGATAATTGCGACCTCAGATTCTAACGTGGGAGACCTACTGTCAAAAGGCTGAAATAACCACAACAGAAACCATTATTGTCATTACTGCACATTTCTGCAATGTGCTTTGCACTGTATGACCCTGAACCTTAGGATATTATCAAGTCAGCCATACCAATTCAAACAACATAAGACCTTTGCTGCGGAACAAAATCTCCCTTTGTGGAAGGGTTACAAGAAAAATATAATGATAAAGCCCACATGGACTCCAACCATAAAGGGCAGGTTAAGTCTGTCTCCAAGTGGAGGAGTAACAGGCATTTTGAGACTGAGTCAAAAACTTAAATCCATCATCAAGAGGAGGCAAGGGAGGACAACCAAGTAATAATGAAAGCACACAAGGAATTGAGATATGAGGAAAAGGCAGCTTATGATGAGGCTTATTCTGGAGTTCTCATGCAATAGGAAAAAGCAGCACTAGTCCCAGCTTGAAATAAAAGAGAAGTATCTACAGAGAATAAATATGTAAACCATTCAAGAAAGGGAAGAGAAAACATTTGAAAACAAACCAAACCAAAACCAAAACACTTGTCAGAAATCAGTACAGGTCTTTCTAACAGTTGGGGAAAGGGAAACACATTTGCTCAGCTGTCTTCACACCACAAAACTTCAAACCTTTAGAATTCCAGTCTTTGTTGGCAGCATTTTCATCTCATGCTTTCAAATAAATGTTAGTCCTTTCCAGCCTCAAAGGAATAGGGAGAACCTTAAAATCTCTTTTCCTTTTTCTTCAACTATGGTAAGATTTTCATTGAATCAGTATTTGGAGATTAGGCATTTTATTATTAATTCATTCAAAATCTGCTGGGCTTTGTGATTCTATTCCATTAATCTATTCAGATAAAGGGAGTTCAATAAATCTTTCATCATTCCTATTTCTTAACCTATCTACATTTTCCCATTGACTAAACTATTTCTAAGCCAAAACTCTCAAGTGTGTTGCTGTTTCCGTTTTTCATTCAACAACGCCAATCTTTCCTACCACTAAACAGTTTCTTTTAAGAGGAGGGGGTGAGATTCTTGCTATTCAGAAAAACACAAATCTTATACTGGCAAATTGTCATTGTGGAGCTATTCTTACTGGTAACTTTCTTGCAATACTTGATAGCAAGTATGCTCTATTTGTAACAGATATTTTTGCTATATGCTTTCTATCAATTTAACGTTTTTGAATTAAAATTGCCCTGTGAAACATGTAAATATAATTACATGAAAAAGCCCACACGGTTCACAGAAACTAAAGCATTTGTTAACTTTCTCATATTCCAAATTTTACGGCTAGAAATCATCTAGAAATTTTCTTTCAAAGAGAAACCATCCTTAGGGTCTGTGGTGTTCAACAGACTCATAAATAGATAGGCTGACATAATTCATAAACAAGAATTTGGGGTTAGAAAAATACTATTAAAACATCAGATAAGTTTACAAAGTAAATAGAAGGCTAGAAATTACTGGGAAAGGAAGGGAGGACAGAATAACTTCATAAATCACAGAGTTTATTATCGTGAGGCACACTACAGTGAACACTGCATGCAGTTCTGTCCTTCGCAAATTAAAAAGAGATATAAAAATAAATGAAAAAGGGATAAGAGAAAAACAGATAAGGTGATTTGCAATGTGAAACAATTTTGGTATAAGAAATATCTAAGTTGACTATGTCTGCTTGGCCTGCAAGCTAGATACAAGACTACAAAATCAGGAATAGCAAAAAGATGAATAAGATACAAAACACTAAAGCTTCTCTTCAAAGTCAAGAAGGTTTCAAATTAAAATACCCCATGCAAGAACCCTCAGAACTGACAGGAAGAGGTTCTTTTTCACACCATGGAGAAAGAAAACTGACAGTGTGAATAAATTAGAAGGTGGTATAGTTAGAAAGCTGCAGGTGAAATGTGATAGAGAACAGAATTCAGTAAAGGTTAATGAATATAAGTAGGGCAACTTCAACACTAATTCTCCATCACATGGATTACTGGAAGATCAGAGTTTTTTGGGGTTTGCTTTTTTTACTTAGTCCAGGCCTGCCTTACTAAGTAAAACAAAGATGTGCTGAGGATTTTACATAACAGAGGAAAGGAGTCAAATGTAAGCATATTTAGCTGTTTACAAATAAACCAGATGTTAAATAAGAACAATAGTTTTATTTTTAATTCATCTGAAAGCCTACCACTGGCCTTTTTTCACCTTAGAACAAAATAAGTGGTGCATTAAGCAAAGCTGAACATAACCAGTTTGAAGGAGATGCCCCACACAAATTTATATTTTGAATTTTTATTTTGGGATTTGAAAAAAATCAACCAACCAACCATAGCAATTTTGCTATTGGATTTAAGAGACCAAGTCTGAAAAAAAAAGTCAGTAAGAGTATGCATTTCTTCTGCATCACATCACCAGCTTTTATGATCACAGACAGAAAGATCTCTGAACCTGTATAATTACTATATTCATCAGAGATTTATAGAACTTACTACTAACTCCTTACCTAAGCCCTAAATGGACAAGCAACAAACTTATTCATTTTCTTGGACTAAACAGGAGTGAGTATCTCTCTGAAAAATGCAAGTGCTCTCAAATCTCCTTCAACTTAATCAAATTTTATCTCTGTTAAAAAGAGATAATAGTGATGCACAGTCACTAAGTCCAAAAAAGGCAACTCTATCAAACCACAGTTTCCTTGCCAAAAGTGCAATTATTCTGTAAAGATTCTTTAAATATATGAATGCATCAATTTTAATTCAACAGTCCAGCCAATAAAAGGATCTTAATTGTCAAGTGTTATGAAAAACAATATTCTAGCAAAAATTGAAGTACTATGCATTTTGTAAGAACTCTAAAACAATTTCCACTTCAGTTTTAAAGCTGCAAGAGACAAGATTTTCAAAGGCAGCTTTATAAAGCTTCATATGTAAATTCAGTCAGACTTTTGGACATGGAGACAGGTTTCAAAACTGCAAAGTAATTATACATAATCACAAATCATTAGAACCTGATCAGCAATAAAATTGCATATGGACAATAAAAGTTCATATGACACTCCCATGGCAGGGGAGTTGGAACTAATGATCTTTAACGTCCTTTCTGTCTCAAGGTTCTATGAGCATATGCTTGTGAAAGAAATGTTAATTCTTATGAAATATTTCCCTAGTGTTTTCCCACATGTCATAAAAACAAAACTAAAAATAAATCCCAGATCATTAAAACAAAATATCCAAAATTAAAAATGCACTGAATGAGCATTGCATCTCAGCCATACAACAACCATTTTTCCCTACCTGTTGCTAATAACAAAGCTCCACTTTTATAACTTCAGTATTATATAAAGTATTCAAGAATATTTAGAGGAAGGAAATGAGGAGACCAATTAGAATCACATTTGCTCAGCTGTGTGTGAACTATAGAATCATGCATTTTAGATTTGAAGATACAGGTATAATATCAAATTTTATTCAAGTTAAATATATTCCCTGTGAACTAGTTTATATAACATTTTTCAATGTCTTTCTTGTTAGAAATTTGGTCAGTCAACAACAGTTTGTTGCCACATGGGGGGGTTTGTTTGTTTTGGTTTTTGTTTTTTTTTTTGCTTGTTTGTGTTCATTGTTTTTGTTTGGTTTGTTTTTTTCTTTTTGTTGTTTTTTTTTTCCCCATTTAAGAAGACAACATAAAAGATGGATCTATGACTGGGTTTGAAAACAGTGATGAGTAAATGGTTTACCAGCTAACTTTGCAACCTGGAACAACCTTTGAACCTAAGGCTCTTTGTCCACACTTCTGGTCCTTGTCAGCAGACCCCAGACTAGAGAGATTTGACGCTTTTATATACAGGCACAACCTTGTAGCATTAACAGCCTATAATTTTGTCAGTTTGTCAAAAGAGTGTTTCAAATGTGCTTGGAAACATCTTCTCTTCTAAACAATGTTGTTGCTCTTCAAGACCAACCTACCTCATTGGCATCCTGTTGAAAATTGCCAGAGAGAAAGAATCTCTAGTGTTTTGTAAAACAAACCCTGCTTGGCAATAAAAGACAAAATGTATGTGGTAAGTAAAAGATACTATAAATAAGAAGGTATCTGTCAGAGAGGCAAAGTCAATTGCCCCGCTGATGATCAGAGTGTTAAGGGGGAATGCACAGAACAGGCCATGGCAGAGATGTCACACAAATCCTTTACACCAGTGTTTGCAAAGGAAGAAAACAGGTTTTCCTAACACATAAACCTGCCTTTCTGAAACTGAAACTGGGTTTGAAGAGGCCAGAAATTCAAAAGCCCCTCTTCAAATGTCCAAGTATGGAAAGGATTTACTAAACAGTTAGGGGAAGTCCTCTGGGGCTGAGTGCAGGCCCACTTTGGTGTCATTGCTCCTGTAAACCAAAGCAAGGGACTGCAGAAGTAGAACAGTGTGAACAAGCCAGCAGTTCCCTTACAGACACAAATGTCTAAGCACAACTGGCTTTAGAGTCCGAAGGGCAGAGGCAAGAAAGGCAGCTGTCTCCTAACAGCCTCCTATGGCAATTTCTCTTCACAGGTAGGCCTCATTAGGCACACCTCTGCTGAATTCAATATAAATTGAATTCAAATAAAGCTTCCTTTAAAACATAAGGTCACTGTAGCTGCTGTACCTAAGTAGAAGTCAACAATAGAATTTCATTCTTGATAGATTTGTAATGGATGCAGATTGCTGAAGCTATGACTGCAATGTAGGCTCTAATATTGTAACATATCTCAGTGTGATGGTCCTTCCAAGGTCATTTTAAAGACTTTTGAGATTTTTGGGAACTTTTCTGCTTGAATCTCTCTATATAAATATATCATTTGGTCACAGAAAAGTAACACCACTTTCCAAATTCAAATTTTATAGTCTAATAAATACTTCTTTTGAATACAATTCAGACAATCATCCCCTTATTTCATTCCCATTTCTCTTTCGGAAAATGAAACAGTGATGTAAATTGTGCTGAAAACCCAGGTGGGTTAACAATTAGTTTAAATGAGAAACATTGTCTGAAATCTTCTAAAAAGATTAATCAGAATTTAATGTCTAATCTCAAACAGACCTGCCCCAAGTGACAATGCTTAACAGCCTGGTTTCTGACAAGGATATCTAGACACTCAGGACTATAAATAAGTAACAGATTTGTGTTCAGTCTGTGCACCTGGATGTTACAGTCTTTTCGACTCCTGAGTGCTGTACATCTATTTATGTGAGGTTTTTTTCAAAAAATATCTCTTATCCTTTTCTAAACTGGGGCTTATTTCTCCTCTATAATCAGGGCCCCCTTCTATTGGAGACAGAGGGAGAGAGAAGTCACAGTGTGGGGTTTAGATTCAGATATTCTGGTTCAACTCCTGGCTCTGCTATTAGCTTGCTCATTGACCAAGTCACACAACGTATCTCAGTGCCTCAGAACTCCTACTAACTAAAATGCAGATCATAAAACTGGTCTTCCATGTAAAGCTTTAAAGACCTGACAAAAAATAGCTGTTAACAAGCAGGAAAATGTCATTTGGGGTCTCTAATGACTATTCATAATGCACAGTTTGAGAACCAATGATCTATTAATTAAAGATGAAGGTGCAAGACATGATTCACCCTAATCTGTATTTTTGTATTCAATCTTTGGCAGTCATAGCACATGTTTTAAAGAGCATCTTAGGACATGGAGGAGTGAAACAAGAGAAGTTCAATTAACCCATCATTCAAATTAATCCCTTTCAGTGCCGACACTCCTATAAACTCATACCAAGTTTTGGTTACCATAGTATGGCAACTGCCCCATTTCTAGACAATATTTACAATGAGCCTTTAGGTATTTCAGGGATCACAATAAGGCCTTTAGAGGAACTTTCTCTACCTTTACATCAACCATGATTTGGGAAAGCCAGTCACCCTAGGACAATGAGTCCATTGGTATAAATCTCAAAGACAACAAGAAAGAAATTTTAATTGCTACATTTTAGAAATTACTTAAGTTAATTTAGCATTGGAGGTATTTGGGCTGATACCAGGACTGAGTGCTAGAACTGAACTGTAAATGTCTAAACAAGAGAAGAACCATTATACAATCACAGAATCATAGACTGCTGTGGGTTGGAGAGAATCTTAAAGATCATCTAGTTCCAACCTCCTTGCCATGGGCAAAGACACCTTTCATTAGACTAGGCTGCTCAGAGCCCCATCCAAGCTGGCATTGAACACTTCCAGGGATGGGGCAAAGTCTCTAAGCAACCTGCTCCATGTCTCTCTCCACCACCTTCAGAGAAAATAATTTCTTCCTAGTATCTCATCCAAACCTACCCTCTTCCAGTTTGAAGCCATTAGCACTTGTCCTACCACTAAATTATTTTGTAAAAAATCCCTCTTGAACTCTCTTATAGCTCTAGTACTCTAGAAATTACTCAAGTAATGAAAAAAGTATGAAAAGGCCAAAAAGCCAGTGTAAACAAATATACAACTATAATCAGCTTTACAATCTCAAACATGTGTTCAAGAGCTAAACATTAAAAATTTTACATATCCAGTTATGGCACACAACCAAGCATAAGACAATTTGTCCCATTTTATCCTATTTCCACCTGACTGCAAAGGATCTTAACCATGTATAAATTAAGTGTTGAATCTGCTTTGAGCAGATGGCTCAACAAATGACCTCCTAGACTTCCTTCTTGCACAGATCATTTTATGAAGTGAAATAGGAAGATAAATAATTTCTGGCAAAGGTGTTCACAACAATGATCTCTCTTTCTAATTTTGGGGGCAGAACACAGGAATATTGTATTTTGAGACAATTTTATGGCAGTGATCCCCTTTGCACATGGGCAAAGAGGAGAGAAAAAAATTCACTAAAAAATCTGATTTCATTTCCACCTTATTTTCCCAGAAAACTTCTGTAAACTCATAAAACTTTGCTTCAAATGTTCATGAGTACATGATTTCAGCCCAACAATTACAACTTGAAAGAGTACATTTCCTCATACATTTATCAGGCCCCACCTACACAGTTATTTGGCTTAGTACAGAACAGTATGTCTAATAAATATCACTGAGGTTCTCCTTGAACAAACCAGAATCATTTCACATCCACAGTCCATTTTCCTTCATTCACTAATGTCTCTTTTTAATATAGTAGTTCATTAAAAGATAATTACATGAAAATGTAGAAGACCTTGAGCCTGTCCAGTGGTTGCATCAGACATCAATTTACTTCTACTTTGAGAATGATTTTAATAACTCTCTAGCCTTTTTGCATGAATAAATATAGAATTCAGAAAGGAAGCACAGCTCTTTCCATTTAAAGATGAAAATCAGCAAGGTCCTTCTCTGAGAGAATGAAATATTTGGGTTTTTCCATTTTCCCTGTAAAAATCTTAAATTTCAGCAAGACTGTTGCACTGACCCAGACTGGCTTAGAGGTGGGTAGCTATTTCTAAAGAATGTAACAGAAAAACTGAAGCCTAGAGACTCCAGTCTCTAGGAGTCAATAAAAGTTTCTACAGTCAAATGGCATGTGATTTTAGCACTCTGTTACAGCCAGCAGAGAGTTTCACTCCCTGGGCTGTATAGCAGTAATTTCTGAAGCATTCTCAGACAATTTTTGAAGGTAACATTGAAGGATGTAGGCTTCAAATGTGCAGTAACACTGTATTTTCATTATCACAACAAACAGTACACAGAATCTTCTCTCTACAACCTGAGATTTCAGGCTGTTCAAAGAAGTAAACACCCCATGTCACATACATAATCACCATCTGAATCTAGCACATGAGCACTCAGATCTTTGATGGCCACATTTCCTATGATTTGATGTTAGGAAGCCATCAGCACTCAAGAATTGAAAGAATTATGTAGTTGTCAGTGTGGTTAAACATGGTCTATCAGGTAAATAATGGGTTTTTCTTTAGGTGTCTGGCATTTAGCATTATGGCAATTTTTTGCCATGGCCACGAATTCCTCTAGCACCCTGTTGCTCTGATCCCACATGGCACTTAATGATAAATCTGTCTTGTCACACATTGAAAGGAGGGGAAGAATGCTAACTCCTAGAAACCCTCATTCACTTACCACACTATAAAAATAATAAAAAATAATAGAAATAATAGAAATAATAAAAATAATAAAAAATAAAAATAAATAAAATAAAATAATTAATAAAATTAATAAAAAACAATAAAATAAGGTGCTTTTGGTTTCATAAAATTAGGATCTTTGGGCCCAAGTCATCAGAAAGCTTTTAAAACAATGGAGAAACAGCAAACTAGGTCTGTATTGGAGCAGAAGTCATCTGCACGTATGGTTGGAGTCTCAGGGTTGCAACTGCTGTAATTCCATTTGAAAGCTGGGACTCTCCATCATTTGAAAGTTGGAGTGCACTTCTCCAAATCAGAACAGAAACAATCTTCAAGAAGGCATCAGATTGTAAACAAAAACAAGGCTTCTGTCCCCTGCTATGCAACAGAAGTAAAACGGACATGGCAATGATCTTATTCGATGTGCCCCCTTTATCCTCACGTACAAACAGGGGAGCACAGACTAAATAATAACACGTAATTTTTTATGTCCTTTGGGTTTATTCAGAAAAAGAGAATGAAGCATTTGGACAAAATATAACAGCTGTAAATTATGCCTCAGATGCTGACTGCATCAGCAGAGATTCTTGCAGTCTAATTGTCTCTTGAAGCAGCACAGTAACAGATGCAGAAGGAAACACTTGCAAACACAAGAGGAAAGAAGAAAAATAACTCTTCAGTACTGGAAGAAGTTTTTAAAAGACCCATGGACAAGGAAGAAAAAAAGAAAATCAATAAAATTTCCACAGGAACTCATAAGTAAATGTTCCTACCACACAGTTCAAGAGCCACTTGAAGCCTCCATTTTTTTCTACATGAAGCCTCTAAAACATATTTCAGTTGTGTCCACTCTGCTAAAAATAATATATGTGGAGTTTTTCATTCTGCATTAAGTGACCTCCTGTGAGGAAAATCTCAGCAACCATATTCTATATCATATATTTAGAATTAACTAGAGACACTTAATCAAGATTTTGTCTACCTTCCCCAATATTTACTGAAAGTCCATATTTAATATCAGTTGTTACTCATATCACTTAAATGGCAGATAAAAGTCACAAGTTGGCAACTTTTACAATTTATTGAGAAACCTCAGCTAACTAAGTGCAGAAGGAAAACTGGGATTACATTTAGAGGAAAGAAAGATTGCATGTGTTTTCCACTATATCTAAAAGTTGTATCATCATAAGGAAATTGTGGAGACAGAGATAAAAGTGAGATAAGACACAAATATTCAAGAGTATGATGGAATTAATGCCTTAAAAAAAGGCAAATCCTTCAACGTGAACATGGGGTGATTATTTAAACTGAAAGATTTGATCACAAGAACTAGGATTTATTGTACAACAGTGTGAACCTTGACCCAACCACAGAGCTACATGATTTTAGTATGTTGAAGAAAAGTTCTATTATATCTATTAAAAGAGAAAATCTTCATAGCTCTCCTCAGGAAAAAAAAAAATAATTAAAAACTAAAAGCATGTAAACATTGTCACTTAAAAGTTAAGGCAGATAGCATAACATAGAGAATATTTACTTAACCTTTATCTTCATCTGAGGGAAATGTGACAACTAAAATTCTAGATGCAGAAGAGAGGTTTTTCTTCCCCACATGTCCATGTGGACAATAGGGGATCAACAAAGACTCCAGAAAAACCATGAATGTTTTATTCATGTACATGACCTTCCCTGAAGCCATCTGCAGGTAAAATAGATTTATTACTTGTAACTGAGGGATCTCAAGATTATTTTCCAAGACTTCATAAAATAAATATTTTAAAACTGTTGCCTATGAACCAGTGATGGATTTCATGCATTATTAGTAGTACTATAAGAGCAGATACAATTTATGCTGATCCTGATCTCCTTGTTTGCAAGTTTAGTTTCTTAAAAGAAGAAAACAACAACAAAACAATAAAAGTACTACAACACTATTTTTGAACTGCCAATTCCTGTAGTGACTATAGAAATCTTACAACATTGTAAAAGGAAAGGAAAGGATGAAATGCAGACAGCTTTTCTCAGGTGAGAACCACTGTATGAAATAAAGATTCTAGAACATTTATATTTGAAATAAAATTTAGACAGAATTGCAGTATTTATTTTGGACTACTTTAATCTAAAAAATGCTAGTTGAGAAATCTTTACAATTTTTATGAGATTAAAAGTTACATATAGAATAATCAAAAACTTATTAGAACCTGCATCCAAGAGAAGAGAACGAAAAACACAAAGCTAGTACAGTGGACCATTAATTAAATACACGTAAGCATAACTGGATGTAAATGTGCCAAATGAAAATGTAATGTCATCAACATAAAGCATAATTATAAATCCTAGCTGTGATCTGCCATACGTACAAAGGTCAAAGTTAAATCTGCAAGACGTATTCATTTATGGATTCTCTAATTTTAGTTTGCATTTCTTGAACCTCTATCTTTTCTGGGTCATAGCTGTGATATTAATGACATAACCTTTAATGAGTTCTAGCCATATAAACCAGGATGTTCAGATCATATACAAACATAAATAAATAAATAAAATCTCACGAAAAAATCAACCATTGTCTTAACTTCTAGAAGCAAAAGCAGATTTTACATCTTCCTCCTGACTGCATCCCAAAACTGAGATTAATAAAATCTGTCTCAGCTCTTTCCTAATCCTTGAGTTGAGAAAAACCCAGGTCCAATCTCAAGTGCAGCAACAACTGATCATTTTTTATTTAGTCTTTCCCTTTTTCTCCTAAGATTCCCAGCTTTGGCCTATGCTTGCTGGACTTACAAATGATTTGTTGAGGAAAGGACTAACCTGATGAGCTACACTTCTCTGTTGCAACAGATTTTCTGTGGCATGAGTAAGCATTAGGTGTGCCAAAGACAGGAAGAACCAGTCTGTAACCTAAGTAGTTCTTTACACACAAAATACATGGGATTTAATCCCTTCTGCTCTGAGCACATACTCGTCTGCTAAGTTTTCCCTATAGATATAGGCTTACATACAGCCACTGATTATTCTTCATTGATAAAAGCAATCTGAAATTTTTAGCAGGCTACAACAAGCCATCATTATTACACATGTTCCAGGAAAGTGGCATTTTTCTCAGTTCTTACAAAATGAGTAAGCCTTTAATATTGTTGGGTTGAATTAATTCACATCTAAAATATGTGCACAGTACCAGAACAGAGAAATTAACTTTCCCTTCCAGGATTCACAGAACAAGAATTACATATCCAGAAGTTTATTTAACCAATATGGACTGATTTGAGACTATCAGTGCTCTTCATACTGAACTGCAAAATCTTGCGTTAAATTTCGTTCAGCAGGATTCGAAGCCTACCATGAGAGACCAAAAAAATACTGAGTTAAAAATAATAACAGAGGAATTCTAATTCTATTGAAATCAACGGTCCTCTTATTTTTCATGCACATTTGGACAAGATAATGTTATATTTGGGAGCTTTTCATTCTTTGTTTAATAAAATAATTTTGATTTAATAGACTTCAACTCAATCAAATCAGAAGCTTCCTCCTTTAGTTAGAAACCTTATCAGCTGCCCAATGAAGTTAAAAGTCAGGGAGGCAGACAGTAATGCTAAAGACTTGATGATGGCTGTGTACATACCACCTTTCATCATTCCCACTTCATAGCATTTTCTCAGTCGGCAGGCCTGGCAGCTCTTCCTTCTGTTCTTGTCAATGGTGCACTGGTTTGTAGCAGGACACATGTAGTCATTGTGCCCTGTAAAACCAGAGGGAAAGTAAGGACACAGTTATACACAGACGTAACAAAAATTACTGTAACGCCTTGGGAAAAAAATAGCAGGATTAACATCATGACCTTTCATAAAAGTGTTGATACAGATTTTGGAACTGACATCTCTATGCCACACATTCATTTGCAAGTTCTTTAAGTTAAAACTTCTGTAGACTAATTAAAATAGTGAAAAAATAAAGCAACCACAAAAGGGGATATATTAATATGAACAAGTGCCTTGACTTCCTTGCTCTCAGGCCAAGAAATACAACGCCATATGGTTCTGTGTGCCTGTGCTGATGTTTAACCAATAGACTGCACAAAATGAGGTTTACAAAATTAAAAAGATCTAAGCCCAGAAGATCTATGACAGTCAGGGCCAGTTAAGAAACAAACAACATAAAACAGAAGCAACAATCCTCAAATAATTAATTGTACCTCAGGGATAAATCAGTTGCTTATTCCAGCTGCATGTCTACTGATTTGTGCAAAAACTTCTTGACATGACAAATTCTAAAATTACCACATGCTGAAACCAAGCTTGTTATTGTATTGTCTCCTTCAGAGCTCCTCTTCCTCATTTATTGCTTTCTACATGTCAATTCTCATAACAAGCAATTTTAGCATACCATTATTTGTTACTGCCAAAAAAGCATCTATTCCAATTTGCTCTTAAAAAATGTGTGCTTAAATCTTCTATAAAATGATTTACCAGCCATTGACAAAGATTAGCAAGGATGAAAAAGCCTCTTCAAAATTATCTCATTGGTGCTCTGTATTCATCTGAATACAACTAAAGTACAGCACACATATGCAAAATAAAATAAAGAAAAAACCAAAAAAAATTACTGCAGAACTGTTCGTTCTTTCTTTGAGGTCAAGGGATCAGCTTGAGGTAAAGTAGGGTGGAGGTTTCACAGAGGCCTTGGTCTCATCAAATCATCTATCCTTGACTACAAATTAGAAAATAGAGTAAAAATTACTATCAGATTACACCAGGAACATCTGCTCTCTAAAGCTGCAGAACTGGGATCTCATCAAAATAAGTAGCCAACCTCTAAACTTGTTAAAAGGGGAACAGCTGACTATGCCCTGTCTTAAATTGACAGAACTATTATTTTTTCAATCTACTGGACAGAACAAAATAATACTGGAAAAGTCTGTATCCACATGCTTTGCTCCAGCATCGTGGTAAACAGGTACAACTCAACCACCATCTCAACCCAGCACGAGAGAATGCTTTAATTTTCAGTTCCTCTGGCTGGATACAGACTGTTCTATATCTGATTCAAAACCCTTCACATGTAAGGAAACAAAAAAAAAAAATCAAGTCAGAAATAAAACAGTCTCAACCACACATGCAGGCACATGCAGTGTCTACAGGGGAAAAGAAGTGAAAAAAAAAAAAAGGAAACCCATATTTTTAAGAAAATGCATTTATATTGAGTCACACTAAGCAGCAGTGAAAGAGTGCAGCTGACCTTGATCACCTGCCTTGTTTCATTAGTGAACATTGGAAATACCACGAGATAAATATGGAAAATTTAATTATTCTTTTTAAAAACAAAGAAATACTTTGAAAGAATAGCTAATCTTCTTCCTGGTGAAGTTAAAAGGTAAATTCACATGGTGAATGAGTGCAGGCTTTGAAATCAGCAAATAATTCAGAACACAATTTAGATCTCTCTAAAATAAGCAGATAAATCCCACTTAGGTCGAAGCTGAAATCATGCTTACCATCTTTGCTGGATTGCTCATAGTGCTCAAAGGTTAAAAAAGAAATATGTGACAGAAGTCACAGATGCAAAAACCAAAAATCAAGTGTAATCAACATCATCAGGGCAGCCATCCTGTTTTCGCTATGCTTGTGTGGGTGATAACCTTCTCCTTGGCTAGGAGTCTGTATTTACGTGTGCAAACCACAAGTGTTTGGAAATAAACACTTGGCTTGTAGAATAGTATATAAACTAATCCTATTTGTAAGAGAGCTACAGTTTCTACGTTCATATCAAAATGGTTTTCCTTCTGAAGAGTTTTATCATGAATTTACTGTTTAAATGTTAGCATAATTAGTCTGTTTTCATGCATATGATCTGCACCTTATACAATACACTGTTCACTCACAGTGCTTGGTTGATTTGACAGAATAAAGAATGTAAAATCTGGCTGCTAAAAACCAGAAAGATCAATGTGTGATGGGCATACTTCTCTAGATTGCAAATATCATTGTTTAGCCTTTCATATTTCCTGTAAATCTAGGAAAAATATAATGCATTTAATATTTATCGTAATTTTTGGTTTATTTTAACCAAAATAGCCTTCAAGAGATAGGAAAACATGTAAGCAGCCAGAAGAAAATGTTTGATAATTTGAGTATACAGTAAAAAACATTATCAGTTTAATCAGGAAAGAAGAAAGAAACAAAGGGAAGGAGGAAGGCTGGAAACTTTCCTGCTTCTCCACAATACTACCTGATTTCAAGTATTTAGTTGCTGGAAGCGAAAAAAGAAGTTTCCTTTGCAAGGCACAGACAGACTAGGGCAGTCTAGCTTGGGGCAGCATGGAAGAGAAAAAGGCAGGAAAACACAATTAAGGAATAGGTAATATGCAAAAAACAAGTTTTACTTTAAAGTGAAATAATACACAACTAAATAACCTTGCTTGTATTCTACTTTCATCTAATGCTTAAAGCTCATCTCTCAGCAAAGTTGATTCCAACCAATCTGACCTACTAGAAGGGATTTCTCACTGGTAGGAACCATCAGCATGAAAATCAGGCTCCCAGCTGCCCTGCCCATTGTTTTCATGGTATCCAAAGCATGGTACATGCCAGAAGAAAGGGTGATTAGGCTACTTGAGAGGGGGTATCACAAGGAATACCAAGAGGAAGAAATGCCTTCCGTGATCACTAATACCTGTAGAGGGAAGCATATGTCACTTGGACTCTGTGAACTTACTGAGGCTTTTAAGAAATGAATTATCAGACAACCCGCACAAAATTAAAGGCGGTGAATTTAACAGGGTGGATCCCCTAGTTTTAATCCCCTGTATGTATAACTTGGAGTTTCATGAGCTACGATGGAAGAGTTTAAGGGCTCTATTGGAAGAGCTTAGGGAGGGATGGTCTCTTTTTCTTGTGAAAACTCATAAATTGCACATTTTAAAACAGTAAAAATAAAATTAAGCATATAAAATTAGGTATGTTAAGGTATATTATAGCACTTCAGAATATGCTAAGGTCTCTCCAGAATGGGGTGCAAAAATCAGGCCCTTTTCTCATGTGACACTCTGAATGATAATGACCAACAGTGAAGGGGAAAAGGATAAGGATGCCTAAACTGATGTAGTTGAATTGACTCATCATGCATCTTGAACAAAACCAGTAATAATTACAATCCTCTTACTACTATGTGCTTTTCCTTTAATTATTCTTTTATTTTCAATCCTCATGTCACCTATTTCTTAAACTATTCTTTATCTATTTGAATAAGGCAGCTACCAGCTTAGCCACTGCCTCTGGAAGCACCATATCCTTCTATGATCCGACAGTGAAATTAGCAAAATTTTCATACATGTCAGCTAGGATGAAAGGAAGGAAAGGGAAGCTAAACTGTAGACTTTATCCACACCTTAAGGCGTCAAACAAGACTGAAGATGAAAAGCAAACTTTGAGAAGAATGACATTAACAACAACAACAAAAAAAAAACTCAGTAAAAACAAATCTTGAATGTAAAATAAAAAGAGCAATTTTAAGTGCCCCAGTAAAACTGCACTGATTGGTTTTAAAATCACACTTTTTGCTAACAGCACCACAGAAAAACAGAAGGTTATGTCTAAATCCTTTGTAAGCACTGATACTCAAATTTGCAGCTTAATTACTCTCAGACAAGGTCTTTGGATTTGGAATTTGGGTTCTCTTAGCAACTGCTCAGCATGCTGAGAAGACTAATCTTCCTCCTGGTTTTAAACAAGCAAAACATTAGTAACATTACAGTAAGGATTATGGTCTGAAAGGCTGTAAAACATACTTCATTTGTATCCAGTGAGGAAGTCCTCTTTTTCTGCATACCACAGAAGGAAAGATTATGAAATATCCTGAGTTAGAAGGGACCTGTAAGGATCATCAAGTGCACAGGGCAGACCCACCAATCACACCGTGAGCCTGAGAGAGCATTGACACACCTCAATCACAGAGCCACTGAAGAATGAGAAAGGAGGAGAGGTTAAAATTTATATACTCCTTCAGCCGTAATTAATAATAATAAATAATAAAATAAAATGTTATGTCCTTCAGCTGTGTCATGGAGCTCACAGAGTGTTTGCCTTCTAGTGGAATCTTGTCTTCTCTTACACATAACTGAATGGCTCACACAAGCAGGTAATTACTGCCAAATCATTATGACAGTGAACTTTTCTTAAACCTTTCCATGTACTAACAGGAAAAATGAAGAAAGAAGAAGAATGGACACTGCATGAGGCTACCAAGACCGCTGCTATCTCACCAGTATAATAATGAATGAACTTATGTATTGAGAAAGGGTGATAAATATAAAAAAGCCACTACCTAACTTTATAAATTTATAAATAAAAAATTATATTTTCTAGTCAAGCAAATAATTTTTAAGCTTTTACTATTGGCCTTATCTTAAAATTTAATTTGTTGTTTCATCTACTATTTCAGTATTATAATACCATGTACAAAGTCTACTTCTACCCCAATCCAATTTTTCTAATTTTAGACAAGGTAACAAAATAGAAACTATATTTTTTCCTCATGACAAATAAAAATAGACAAAAATACTGATTCAATCTTACAAAATCTGGCAAGGAGTATGACATCAAGTTTCTGTTTCCCTAGCTGATAAATCACAATTGTTTTAAGTCCTTGGCACATGATTAAAACAACAGCTGTGTTAAAGGGAAAAACTCCCACAATGTATTACTCACAACCATCTCAATATGATCTCTCCAGAGACAAAAGGCATTTTCAGAGAGAGTTATAGGCATGTCATGGCCATCTTATTCCCATAGACTTTGAATGAAACTCTTGTATTTTTAGCTTCCCAGTTTATTTGAGCCAGAATGGCAAGGGGTAGAATTCTACTAAAGAAAACTCCCACAACTATTATAAAGAGCCTAAGAAGCTAAAAATATTGCGAATTACTCTTGTGCACTCAAAATATTATCAAATGTTGTGGAAAAAAAATTAACACATCTCTCTATTTTTATTCCAGGTATAACATCCGGTTTGGATCTTCAGTACCTGAATGGTTCTGCTATCATACATTTTTCAAGGACCTGTAATATAGTCATCCTTGCAGTACCTCTGGAAGCGCATTGTTGGGTTTGGAAGGGAATTGCTGGGCTTTTATACAGTATTTAATATATAGATATTTTTAAATATTTATTATTTATTTTATATTAATTTATTATTTAAATATTATTAAATGTTTAAAATATTTTTATTTTAATGGCAGAAGGAGGGGAGAAATAAAGGATTCTCACCATACAGAGCATGCATTGGTCATGGACATTTCTAAGCACAATGAGTTTTCTGCATTGAAGTCGGTAAAACTGAAACCTCAGTACAGGCAACACCTGGCTTGCTAAATTATTACACAAATCTTTGACACCAGTATTTTGGCCAAAAAGAAAAAGACTCTTTTCTGCCTGTGTACCACTTTCTCCTGCAAAGTACAACCTAGCTATATTCTTCTTTAATTAACTGATATGTATCTGTGATCCTTGGTTTGCTCCCTCGTACCCTAACATCACCCATGCTCTATAGTACGAAGAGTCATCCATTTTATAATCAGAAGGGTCAACCAAGGTATCTTGGTCTCTTGTCCTGCACATCTCTACCCACATTTTAGAGTGGGAGTATCTATGTTATCTGTCACACTCTCTAAAAGCAAGCAAAACAGTTTAGCACTTTCCTGCAGGACAAAAATTTCATGTTCCCTTGTAGTTTTTAAATGTAAAGTGCTTTGGTTTCTTATCTGAATATTTTGAATTGCTGACAGGCTCAGTCCTGAGCTAGGAATAATGTGAGTTTTCAGACTAAACACTTGCAACATGTAATTATGTTTCAGTTTTGTTGTCATTGTTGCTTGGTATTGCACGACAGTCATATTCCAGAGGAAGTAAAACAACATAAAAGGCAGTAATACAGGATACATTAAGAACAGCTTCTAAAAGCCAGGAATTCTATCTAGGAAATGGGAAGAGCTTTGGATTTGGCAGAGGAAAAACAAATGACCATTTATAAAATCAGATAAGAGTCAGTTCTCTATTCTCTGGCAATGTGTGCTGCCCAACTTCATAAATGTTCTCAATATTGCCTAGAATGACATGTCATATGTCAGCTCGGAAAATATAGTTCAGATGATTTCAGAAAATCAGGGAAGAACTATCAGAGTTCACTGTTACAATGGAAGCTGATATTGTATAAGGCTCCACAGTGTCTGTCCCAAATCCAGTTATATGTAGTGTTTTTCACAAAAATGGGCAGTGATCTGGAGTGTTTCTGTTATTAATTGTTAGTCATTTGTAGATAACATCTATATGTGTTAGAAGAACAGAGGAAAGGCCAGACTACTTTGCTAGCCAGACTGAAATAAATGGCAGGAGAGTACAGAATAAGAATTCCAAATTACCTTGGCAAACTGGAGGTAGCACATGGGAAAACAGCACAAATGCAGAAAGTAAAAAGGACTGGTAGAAGTCCCTGCATTACAATAGGAGTAATTATATGGACAAAACAATACGGAAAAAAAATGGTTTCTTCTTCAGAAAAGTATGCCCAAGTTTATTCTGCATTACACATTGATTATGAGTGAGGAGTATCATGTTTTTGAAAATAAGGCAAGCACTACAGTGTGATGGATATAGACAAATACCATGTGATAGATGGGCTTGTAAGGTAATCCTATTGCTCCATTCAGTACTTGTGAAACACCATATTGAAGGAATCATGCTTCAAGGACAAAAGCTAACAGTAAAAAGTGGAGAACATCTAAAGCAGAGCAACTAGAAGATTAGAAGGCAAGAAAACAAGACCTATGAGAAAATGTTGACTGAACCTTGTTTCTTCAGGTTAGGTAAAACAGAATCATTTATTTCAAGTGTGACAGCAAGTTTCCATGCTTTAAAGGTTGTTGCAGACAGAAAGAGAAGGATTTTTTTTTTCTGCATGATTTGCAGGAAAATAAGTGATGACCTTAACCTGCAGGCAGGAAGATTCAAATTTCCTAGTAGCCTTCAAAGATGAGGAGAATAAAACATTGGATAAAGCTACAGGTTTTAAGAAGGAGTTCAATAAACAGATATAAGGAATTGCTAGAAGTTGATCCGATCACAGGACAGAAAGATGAACTAGAGGTCAAGGTCCACTGCAACCCTATAATTTGCTTAAACCTTGAAAAATAAGGAAGTATTCTGGATACAAACATCTTAAGCCACTTTCACATCCATGCTGAACACAGAACTTGAAATTTGCAGGAAAAGTACCACATGTAAAATTGCCTTACTAGGAAAAAGAGGTACTGACTCTTGCCTTTCAGTAGCACTCAAATTTCTGAAACAAGATCACCATAAATTACACAGCTGAAATTAAAAATGCATGTTAGAGAATGCAATCAGAGCAAAAAAAATGGAGAGCGCATATTTACCTCTAGGGACACTGGAAAAAAACTACTAAAGGCACAAAAATAAATCAGAAGAAGTTTCAGAAGAACCTGGCTAACCACCAGCACTTAGAACAGTCTCAATGACAGCTAAACTCAGGTAGACTTTCCAAATCTACCTTTTCCAGCCTTCACACTTCCAACACCCATCTCCAACTGGAACCATGTGTTTTCCACCCTGAGGCCAGATGCCCATCTGCAGCTCTCTGTTGACTGGCTGTGATTTACTCTGCTAGTCCCACTCAGGTTCATGTTCTGTAGTTTGGCTGACAGCTCATAGAACCAGTGTACAAGCAGTCTTATTAGGGAGTTTCTGCCTTCTTGGCTGCAGGACCTGAGCTGTTATAAAACAGATTACAAAAACACCATCAAAACAGAAGACAAGAATGGAAAATTAAAGGGAAGAGCTCAGAAGCCTCCCAAATTGACACCACTGCAATTTCTGCACTTCACCATTACCTACCTTCACCTGTTACTTACTAGCATGTTTTACCAGTAAAGTTTTCTCAAAGAGGAAAATACATATACATTACCACCCCTCTCAACATTACATACTTTCAACAAACTACAGCTCTATCACTGTCAAATAAAAACAATTGATAACACTCAAAGACTACTGCCAAAATTCCTCTGCTTGATGGTCAGAAGGCATAACTGCTAATTAAAATCCAGGTTCAAGGCACACAGGCAAAATTCTTCTCAGCTTCAAGAATTCCTGCACTTTGAAGACCATTATATCTCTGATCAAGACATTAAAGGCAGGCCTCTGGAACTGATCAGCTGTTCATCCATTCTCAGAAGCCATTACTTGTTCTGGTAATGCCTCCCATCATGGAGTAATTTTTAACTGACTATATGTGAAATATCCCAGATATGAGCAAAAGCTGTAAACAAAAGCAGAGAAGAGGAAAAACATCAGAAGGGCTTATGAAGGGGAAATAGAATTGGGATTTTCTAAAACGCTTGAGCACTTCTGGGATCAAGATACTCTCTAATGTAAGGATTTACCCCTGGTTTGTCCTGAATCCCTTGTGCTCCCTCTGGGGGTTTGCAGACACCCATAAGTAGGCATTTGCTGGATGCTTGTCAGAGGTGCTATGAGTAATTCCTTCCTGTCTCACAGGGCTTGGTGGCTATCCAAAAACGAAGGGAATTAGAAGGGGGAAAGAATGTGTGAGTCACTGGGGGATTTTTAATTTGTAAATGGCATTTGTAAGGCTCATGTTGAAATACATCTTCCAATTCTGACATCCAAATTTTAGAGAGGCTGTTGTGGGTGTGGGGGAATGACTAGAGGTGAAAAAATAATGGACTCAGAAGACAGAAAGATATACAGCAGGCGACTGAAACATTTTAGTTCACTTAAGATATCAAGGTGACTTGATGACTTGATGATGTAATTTTTAAGAACTTTCCACAGGAGAAAGTAGTTACTAAGACTGGTTCGTGAAAGTGATGTAAAAGCCGAAGACACGTAACTTTGAGTAGAACACATTAATTTAGTAAATTTTTAGCATATGGGAGGACAAATCTTTAGAATAAGCCATCATTGTAAGAAAACACTTGAGCCTATGGGCATCTTGAGTCTGGGCATCTAAAATATTTAACTCCATCAAGTTACTGGGCATTGTAGATGGACAGCATATAAAGTTTATATTGAGAGAAGAACAGAATTATTGATCTAATGAGCCTTCTTGGTCTTAAAATTCAAAAATATTTTAGGAGAGAAGGGCTGTGGTGTGGCTCCTTGTATGCTTCTGAAATCAAGTCCCTCAACCAAGTACACTTCTGAAGGCTACATATGCTAGGTGAAGAGTAAAACACTCTTCTATCACCAAGCAACGTGGTCTCCTTGGTGTCCTGTGACTTTTCTCTCCCATGAAAGATTGTACATTAATATCACTTTGCACTGAGGTTTCTCAAAACAAGGTCCCAAATCACTTTCGGGATATAAACCATCAAAGTAGACAGACACAGGCCATTTCAGGAGGCAGTTCAGGTTTTCCACAAACCATCTGTTGTTTAAACAAAATTGAAAACTTGCACACACAGTTTCTAATTCAGGTTACCTCTTTAAGCTTTAACTACTTGACAACAATGAAAAACACCTTAGCATTTAAAACTCACAAAACCAGGAACATTCAAAATAGCCTGGATAAAAGTGAAGCTATCTATTTTCACCTCAGGTAAGCTCCAATGCAAATACGAGTTTTCATAAAATTTCAGTATATACTAAAGCAGGTAAATATAGATACCTCCGATATCACTGAAGATAACAGAGGTAATTCATTACCACATACAGCCTCTTCATGTCTGTCCTTACTTTTTCCTGTGGTTCTATTAAGAACAATGTAGGAAGTTTGTATGCAGTCTGACAGGAACATCAAGGTTCATTACAGCAATTCTCCTATGAAATCTCTGATGAGAAATACAGAAATTATCATCTCTGCATCTACGAATGTATTGAGAAATACAGGTTAGCAAAGAACAAAGTAGCACAGTTATCTTTGCTGAAACAACAAAAATCTTTGCTTAAAGCATTTTGGTTTATTTTTCTTCATGTGAACCTCAACAGTGTTTGATCATATGATGCACAGGAATTTTTTCCCTTTTATTTTAGGAATGCAGAGCATATATATGATGCAGTATATATAATAACTCAAAAATATATACAATAATATTTAGTCCACAAATCTTTCTATAAATATACCTGCATGTAAGTAGCATTCATTCCTAGCTATCTGATCACAACATATTTAAAATTATTAGCATCTGCAAGGTAAATGCATGTTTTTTACATCTATTATTAATCTAAAAATTACTTTCATTTTCATAAATTGGACACATGTTCAATGAGAACATGTAATTTCTGAAATAGAGATCTCTTCCAAATCCACTAGAAAATTCAAAAATTACCTTAGTTCATCAAGACTGGGTAGCTATGAATTTATAAGTTCAGAAGACTTTTCTTACCCTCTATGATCAAATTATCAGAATTCTCTCATAAGTACTCATATTCTTGAATTATTTTCTTTATACTTGTGCATGTCATTTTCTACAATAACTTTATCACAAAACAGATGGATCAACTGGAGAAAGTACAGAGGAGCTTAAAAAATGGGATCAGAAGTCTAGGAAGCATGTTCCACTGAAAGAACTTGGTTTGTTTAGTCTAAAAAAGAGAAGACTGAGAAAAGATATGATAGCAGTCTTCAACTATGTAAAAGGTTGTTGTAACAAGCGCTCTTCATGCCCACAGGGCATAGGGCAAGAAGCAAGGAGCTTAAATTAGAGCAAACATGACTTATAGATCACGAAAGTTATTTTATGGGATCCTGGAAACTTAAGATTTAAAAGCTTATCTACTTAAAAATTACCTTAAATATATATACATAGAAAGAAACAAATTTACAAACTAGTCTTTAGTGTAGCACAAATAGAAAACAGATCCAGTGTGGTGGACCACACCATTTGTCTATGTGGAGACCAGGGTAAAACCACCAAGTGCTGACAGCAGAAGTTCAATGAAACTGATTCATTTTTTCTTCCACAACGGCCAAATGCTGAAGACCTTTGCTTGACAGTTACTTGATAACTCTCACTTTTGCTTTAGGCTATTTCAATTTCCACTTTGTTGTGACTTAGTTCAGTTCAAGCACAAGGACATAATTTCAAAAGCCTAAAAATAATTCTGATTTGGTCAGAGGAACTGAAAAGGAAAAATAACAAATACACAATAAGGGAGCTGTTCTCCTGACATCGCAAGTTAAAGTAAATTACTCTGATGTGAAGAAAAAAGGCATTTCACCCTTTCTCCCTTCAGTGTTGTTTATTACTGACCTCTGGGCTCTAACCACTCACTCTTTTAAAAATCATTTCAGTGTGTCTGGACAAACAAAAATATGAGCAACTATTAACTAATCATTGTCATTCAAATAATTCCATCAATGTCTACCCCTCAGTCATTCATTCTTCAGGGGGGGAAAAATTTCTGATCTGAATGCTGGAAGTCCTATTTAACTCACCTCTGTGCTAGTCATACAATAAAGCAGGCAATAATCACACCTTGTGATGTGATGCAAAATTGTTCCACACTATGTTTACTTCAGTAAAAGAGGCCACAGAAATTTTTGTCCCTATGTATCAACTGGGGATTTAAAAACCTATAGTAAACTAAATAATGCACAGCACTTTACCTTTTTTCTGTTTAAATGGAAGAAATCTATTTTATTTTCTTCTCTAAAAACTTAGATACTGAACAGTACCTGTATTTTCAGTAGAATTATAATTACTTCTTAGTAATTTTAAGAGATATTGAACAAAGAAAAAAAAATAAAAACAGATTTTAAAAAGCAGTATCCGTTCCACAAAGTAACAGGCAGTTAAATGAAGAATTATCTCTGTCACAGTAATTAACAGTGTTTTTATTAGATGCCCTTTACTCCACTAGCCTTTTTAACCACAACAAGACTGTGAACTAAACCATTCTGCGTACAGTTGAAAACCCTGCTTTGTTGACAGACACAAATAATATTTCATCAAGGAAACATTCTTTTTCAATACTGGCTCTCAAAAGACATCTAGCATCTTTAAGGAATTAAGATTTGGACTGAACCATCTGGCTAATGGAGCACTAAATTAAGATTAATAAATCAATCAGCATGAATTAATCATCTGACAGGGAATTCTCAAAAAAATGCCTTGGATAAGAGGAGAGAGATGCTCAGCCTGAAAGTGTGATCATCTTGATCCAACATGGATTTTTAAATCAAATTTCTCACTACCACCAGGGTCAGATATACTAAAGATGATACAGAAAAGCTTTGCTTTTCCCCATTAATGTTGGATTAATAATAACATATTTTATACCTGCTAAAAGCATTCATCCAGTACAGAGCTAAAACTGTGTTGGAGAGCGCAACAACTGCTAATGAAAACCCAGTAAATGTCATTGTCCCGGGGTCAGGCTGGAATCACAAGTGTCTTCAGTTTCCTCGAGACTAAAAGGTCTAAAAGGGTAAAGGTGACTTGAACAGCTCATTACCTTGAATACTCCTTTTGAAGAAGGCTTTGCAGCCCTCGCAGGACCAGACCCCGTAGTGGTAGCCTGAGGCGTAGTCGTTGCAGACGGCGCAGTACCGGGTTTCCTTGGTGGACTCCATGGACAGGCTCCCCTTCTCCGTGGTACTGGACATCCTCTCCCGGATGCCGTGGCGCCTGTTATCAGAGCTCGGCCTGTTGATAGCAAAAAAAACAAACAAAAAAACAAAACAAAACAAAAAAAACAAGCATAGTTCTTTCAGGGAAGTCAAGCTTCATCCACTGCTTCAGGTTGTAAGAAAGAAGTTTGTTTGAAAACAACCGATAGGCAAAAAAAAATTATCTACTGCCCTCTCTCTTAGTTGGAAAGTTGCAGAATTAGTAAGATACAGGGCAATTTCTCATAAATCAGCCTGAAGTTATTGGGCATTGTACCTTGAAAAATAAAAAAGCTATTTGATAAATTAACCAAATTTTTAACAATAAAAAGAAATACCAAAAAGAAACCCGCACTATTTTGTGTACCTGCTCCCATCCAAAGGTTTCAGTATAACTGAGATATCAGCAGCTAGGCTGAGAATCTGAGTCAAAAATCACTTATGATTGCACCTGAATTAGTTTAATTATTAACTTAAATTATTATATTATATACACCTAAATTATTAACCAAGCTGTTTTCAAGTGTTACTGTCCAATCAGAGATGAAAGCTTCCCTTCACTTGTCAAGATCTAATACTGCACAAAAATGTGCCTTTTCTCATTACTGAAGCTGTTTTAGCACAACAAAAAAAAAAGCGTATTGAAAATTGTTCCCTAAAAATTTTTGTTCCAGTGACACAGATGTTACCACATGTGTACTAGGCATGCACATGACCAGCATGTGCAGGAGGATGTGCAGGTGAAAACCAAACAGATCTATCTGTAAATAACAATGAATTCACATGCACTGAACCTCGTAAGAGGTTATTATGGGCAGCTGCTGCAGGTGAGCTACACAAAGCTGAGAGGATGTGAAATTGCCTAGGGAATCACCAGTGAACTCTGGGATTGCCCCTGGAAGGCAAACAGTTCTTGCAAAACATGCTTTCCAGTAAGAGTCTGTGCTAAAAATTGTCCAGGAGACAAATACCATGGGGTGTGACACCACCAGACAAGCTAAAGCATGAAGAATCCTACTCTTAATAGTAATTATCCACGTACATGCATGCTTTAATTGCTGATTAGTAAACAGGTGGCTTTTATCTCCCCAGAGTCTCAATATTTTCTCAAATAAACATATCCTGGTTTTGAACCTAGAAGACTCTTTCAGATTTCTTCCTACATACCTAATTTTGCCATATACCCTTCTTAAGCACAGCAAAACTTGCTTTGCTTTGATGAACCAAGACATCTGGCACCAACCACACCTTCCTGCTCCAAACCTGTACTCCACAGAAGCTTTCTGATTTCTTTAACATTCACATTCTCTAACATCTCATCTAAGTTCCCTAACATCTCCTGCTGCAGTACCTCTCAACTGCTTTCTACCAGCCAAAGGTACCTGGACACAATCACATTTCCTCTCTGCCATCTCCTTAAGACTTTATATATATATAATTTCTGCCCCCAAATATGATATTAATTTAAAGCTTTTCAATGAAAATATACCAGTTATTAGAGGAACATGAGGCTTTACCAAGTTAGCAGAAACTGCTAGTGGCATCATTCAGGAAAACTTCATTTTTTTAAACCCAATGTTTAAATGCCAAGACTTATATATCAGCTAATTTTGAACACTTACTTAAATAACCTTTTTACTTTGCTTGTAACTTGCACAGAAGTGAAGAATTGTAAAGGGTTAAATGCTGACATGACACATCTCTTGTTTTTTAGTGAGACAGGGAAAGTGGAGAATGTCACAACTGACAATGTGATTCTATTAAACTAGGCAGGGAAAAAAAAAATCCTTAAATATTTTAGATGTTAGCATGTAAAAAATTAAAAATTTCAAAAGCACCAAAACTAATACAGTGTCATTAATCAATTACTATGGATACAACACATACATTATACATATAACTACCTTTTACCTTTTCCAGCCCAACAAACTCAGCTAGTATTTTTCATTCTTCTCGAGGTCCTGACCCTTCCTTTGAATATGCTTTATCCCAGTGCCTCAGTTAATTGACTTATTTTTTTTCTTTACTGAGCACTGACTGATCAAAGCTGTTGTTTCTTATCTTCTCCACCCCATTCTCATGTGTCTGCAGCTTTATCACCTCTGTCAGTGTAAGTTTAAATAAACCATGTTGAGGCTTCTTTAAAATACATACTCACAGGTGCACATAACCGGAAGAATGTTTTAAATATTTGAAGCAATCCAGAAAGCAATCTAATAAGTGTCAATATAATTTTAACAGCAATAGACTAATCCATTAGGTATACATGGTGACTTGATAGATACTCATAATTTTTGAATTTTTTTTTAAAACTAATACAACTATGCATGTTATACAAGATAAGGTTCCCAGAATTATTTTCATATCCATAAAAAGCACAAAGAAACTAAAACTTTGCACTTTAAAAAACAGTACGGAAAAAAATTAGTTTCAAAACAATTATATATTTTTGCAGGTGTGTAGCAGTTTTCCAACATTATATGCTTACTAAAGCAATCCTAGTTTCCCAGTTGAATACAAAAGGAAACCCTTTCATAGATAAAACTAAAATTAAGAAATACCAGAAAGTATCAGTCATCACTATCAGTCCAGATGAATTAAATTTTCATACTTTTTCAGATCTAGCCTAGGTTCACAAACACATTTTTTATTGAAGTTATACTTAGGAAAGCTCAAAAATTACTCAAAAATTATCTTAAAAGAAAAAAGGTTTTCCTAATGTAGAGAAAATAAATAAATTCATTAAATATGTGCACTCCAAAGAAAATAAGCTGCATAAAGAACATTCCTTCCTAAGAAGGAAGACGCAGTAAAAACAGGTATCTTTCCATGCTTGTATGGAGTCTGTCCCACAGGTCCTGTCCATCCTCAGTCACAGGAGGCTCCTTTTCCACAGGGAGGCTGGAGGCAGAAGCAATAGGAGAGCTTGTTCCCTGCAGGATTCCCAGTGTCCGTGGTCCCAGGGATCCCAGGGAAGCGCTGCTGCTGCTCACACCTGCTGCTCGCAATGCCCACACATGACAAACCTGACTTGGGCCTCCCTCGCCTCCCTGCACACAAACTGGCAGCACGGAAAGAGCACTATAAATCTGTTAACACAGGCTTAACAAAGCAAAAGGAATCTAAAGATGACCTTGCTGCTTCCCGCCCTCAGAATCAGTTCCACTCCAGCAGCACTTGAGAGAGGTTTTGCAAACTGGCCCTGCAGAGTCATCACATTCAGGCTTTGGTGAACCACAGTGGGAAGCACACTAAAATACCCTTAGCCCCATATTTCCCAAAAATTACATTCTTTCCATTTATACAGTGGAAATAAAAGCTGGTAATAAATTAAGTCAAGTAATTATTAGAGGAGGTGAGGAGAAAAACTTTTTGTGAAACGAGGATCCCAATAATAGAGATTGCTAAATCAAAATAACGTATCAGATTTCATCCAGAAACCAGCTGCTAGTTAGTGTACATCACAGACCACTGATGCTGTGTCCTGACAAAACATAACAGTACGCTCTTCATCCAGTTTTCAGTTAGGTTTCAAGGGTTGGTCTTCTGGAGGACATAGCACAACAACCTAACCCAGCTTAATGACTTTGGCAAGACCATCATTCCCAAAGTACAAGAGCAGAACCTTTTCTGCAATTCCCTTTCTAATCTATGCAAACAGTACCAAAAAAATAAAAGACTAAAAGATCTTCCCAACTATGTTTACCAAAAAACCCACAAATCACAAAGAAAGAAAACCCCAGATAAAGCCCTCTCTCCAAGGCCTGCACAAAACCAGAATAGATCAAAAATCGAAAAAAAACCCAGAATTTAATGCACATTTCCAAATGTAATAACACAGCAGACATAAAATGGAAAGTGTTTGGAACCTACAGAGCAGAACAAACTTGTCTTCCACACTCCCTTTCATGTTTCACACTTCGATGAGTGTGTAAGGGAACAAGACACCTCTGCTTTATACATTCATTCATCATCTGCAGCTCTGAATCAGAGATTATTAACCTTATATTGACTGCAAAGTAAAAAGGAAGTGTGCATGAGACAATTACAGTTTTATAAGGTAAACTCAGGTTTTTTACATCAAGAGTATCTGACTGGCAGGCAGAATGAATTTAGGATAGTCCAAACTACTCAAGCCATGCATCAGTGAGATAAGGCCCAACTTATTCACAACCCCAGCTTTACCTGAAATAAGAGGTATCATAGTAGGAGGGCTTAAGGTGAAAATTATATCAATATTTTTAAAAGACACCTTGAGAAATTCTAGTTTTCTGACTTTAATTTCAAAGACTACACTCTATCCTGAAGCTGCTGAGTCTTTCTTACCAGAATGCCTGAAATTTCCCAGGGTAAGGTGTCTCAAAACTAGTGGTAATTTCAAAAGCAGTCAAGATCTAGTACAAATGCTTTTCCACACATTTGACTTATAATAACACCATTCTGCCATTCCATATAAAATTAATCTGCTGTTTTAAAGTGAACTTCTGTATGGGGCAAAATGTTTATGAAATACTATTTGAACAGATCTAAGTGCTTGAAAAAACTTACGAGACATCTCAAGAACTCAAGTACTGCAATAGGACTGACCAAGTATATAAATAAAGATAAAATTGCCACATTAAGGACCTCGAAACTGTACTCTCAAAGTATCTCAAATTAATCTGAAAAATAATCATATGGCATCCAAATGAAAATATTGGCTTAAAAAAGTATCAAAAAATGTATAGGGCTGTAATTAAGCTAACTACAACCTGACAACGGAGAGAGAAAGTCTTACATGAAGTTGTATCTCAAATGGACAGAATCACAGGATATTTTAGGCCAGATAGAATCTATGGGACATGACCACATGCCAAGCCAGCTTTGGCAGAAGACAGGCTACACAGCCATGAAGGTGAGCTCCAGCAATGGGACAGAAACTGGCATCATTCCTTGGTTGACACTCCACTGGTGGTGAAGGTCAGCTAGGGCTCACCCTGAGACCTCCCTGTCGATGATTCCTGATACATGGCTCTGAGCACATGCAACACACTCAACTAAATTCTCTTCCTCCCCAAAACAGGATGGTTTTGTCTATGACACCATAAGAGAACTCTTGCATAGCTCCCATGCCTTGGGTCAGGAGAGGGCCACTTAACCTGGCCAAACACTGCCTGGGAGTATGAAGCTATTCAGCAGTAAGAGCCATCATGCTGATCATTGCACCATGCCCTGACTTTTTTTAGGTAACTAAAATATATGCAGAGCTTTCTTGTGACAGTTTATTCCCTGATGATCAGCAATGTCCCTGGGTGTAGCATCAAAACTAAGAGTAGTAAACATTTCCCTTAGACAACAATGATGTCCCTTCCAGCTTAGTGCCTCACTGAACTTGACATTCACATTCACCAACAGTTTCTGAATGGGATAAACGTAGCTGGGAAAGTTTGACACTCCTAGGTGAAAAGAAACTGTAGGATGAGGAAGAGTTGCCTTTAATTCCTACCTCTAAATGGAATGCATGGCTAGCCCTTTCCCACAGCCCTGACAGCTGCCTGTGCCTTCACAAGTCCTTCTGTCAAGGGAAATACAAATTGTAACCAGGAAGATCACCATATCAGAGTTGCACAGCAGCTCCTTTGACACCTAGACAAGATGGGAAGAGACCATCTTAAGAGAGAAATGCTCCTCTGATCACTTATTCTCATTAAATTCATGGCTTTTTGCTCATATGTTGTCTCCTCCTTTGGGTTGAGTGCAGGGACACCTCAACAGGACTACTTGCATAGAAATCCCCAAGCTGATGTAGTGAATGGATGAGGTGAAGAAATATTGACATAAAAGAATGAGGAAAGATAATATGAAGAACTACTTTAAAAATAACAGAAGATATATATGAAGGCCAAATAAGAAGAATTACAAGGAAACCAAATGAAAACTGACTGGTCTCATTGCAGAAAAAAGAAAAAAATATAACTGACATAAGAGAAATGTAAGAAAAATCAATGAAAATAAAGTTACATGAAAGTTGAATAATAAAATAATCTTTAAATGCTGATGGTATTTCACAGTGTAACAGAAAACATATTCAGAAGACATTGAAATGTTTTCTTTATAACTAAAATAAAATACAGTTTAATTTGGCAACTTAAATTTAAAAACTTGTGTAAAATATCTTTGTATTGACCGAGAAACAGTAGTGCTGAAGACAAGCTCTGGCAACATGAAAACAAAAGCTTATCTTCTTAGGTCATCAAAACTTCTTATTTGACATGAAATTAAACATTTCCTTTGGCATTAGTTTTATCATCTTCCTTCATTCTTAACTCTGGTTAATTTTAAAATGAGTGATTGAAATGCTACATTTGGATATGCCAAAACTAAACCACTCCATGTGTGCAGCAAAATGACCTCTAGAACTATCTAAAGTCACTACATGCACATTCTTTCAGTCCCTTATTCTCAGATCTGTCAGTAATATTTGCAGACTGCATTGAAGTCTAGAGAGATGTGCTTATGCACTGTCAGTGAGTGGCCCACATCTCCAGACACATTTCCTGGAGGTTCTACTGATGGGAGAGTAAAGAAGCCCAGACTACTTGTTCATGTGTATAATACCTGAATTTAGATGTTTTCAATACTTCCCTCTCCCATACTTCCAGTAAGTTGGATCAGTTTCCATGGCTCACACATGTCAGCTAAAAATTTTGCAGCAGACTCCCTTGAAAAGACACAAGTTTGCCCAGCTTTCTGAAAAATGTGGAAGTTTTTCTTGGGAAGTGAGGGATGGATTCAAAATAGGAAAGCTCTCAGTCTATTTGTCAATTCTATGGGTCTGAAATTTAAATTCATACAAAAAAAATCTTTCAAATAAATACTGAGAAATTGATTCTCTTTCATTCTGTTTCTCAGTGCTGTTCGCATCTAAACTACAGCTCACTCAGAGGGTCACTTTCATTTTTCTTAAGTAAAGAATGGTGGTGTAGCTGTACTTTGTGGAATAGCCCAAAATTGAAACAGTCCTGAAGCAATAGCAATTTTCTGGGTTTTTTTTTTCCCCTATGCAGAGAAGTTTAATAATTTCTTTCTGTACATAAGGTGAATGCAGAAACACCCACACATATTCCTTATGCAAGTATACCTTAAAAAAAGATTAAGATTTTAAACATAGAATGGTTGAACTGCATCTTGCAAATGCTATTCAAACCTTCATTTATCTGTCCTGTATATATGTATGCTATCTTTAATTATGTGACCATACTTTTCAAAGGGCAACAGCTCATTAGTGCACGAAATAAAAAGGAATTTATTAACTGAGCAGCTACTCTGTCTGTGAGGACTTTTTTCCATGACTGCTCAGTGTCTGATGCCTTACTATCAGCACATTGTCCGAATTCAGAATTAATTTCCTCCCAGTATTTCCATGCCCCTGTAGCAATTTAGCAGCTGGCAGGTCCTAATGAATGTATTTTTCCAATCAATACTCTTCTATGTTGAAAGGTGAGAGAGACTGGTGAGAGAGACTAAGGTCAAAAGTATATAGTAAGTTATGGGCAACCTGAGTTTTTAAGTACTCACCATTAAATAGGTTTTGAATTCTCAGAGTGTTACTTTTCTTGCCTGCAATTGCAAGAGCAAATGTTCAACACTTAAATTAATCAGACTGTAGGACTTCCATTCTGCACAAGAAAAAAATTACAACACCAGAATGCTTGTGAAGAGTTTGATGCAAATGATTTGTGATCTTTACAGAAGCATTTGTGGCAGAATTAGTCAGAAAGTTAGTTCTTCAGGCCAGAAAATCAGCTGTTTCCACATAATAATTTTTGCCTCTTTCCTTTTTTAGTTACCAGCCTTTGGGAAAAATGAGTAGAGAATTTACAGTGACATATTCCACTATAGAAGTATGACACATTCCACAGATGATCATTTTCATATATTGGAATGGCAGCCCACTTATAATTACCTTATAAATATGGAAATAATTATAATAATAATCACAAAGGGACCAAATAAGATTTGCACAGGTCACCTTATATTTGGCTTAATAAAATTACAAGTTTGCAAATAATAGCTTTTTGATGTGTAGCTTCTCACCTTTTAAAGAGGACATCTAGGAAAACAAAAATGTTACCTTTCTTGCCTCTCAGAGTCACAGACAGCACAGCAAGGCCATGTTGGTGGACCCCTCACTTGTGTTAATGCAGCACGGGATGACAGATCACCCATTCAGCAGCAGAGGAAGGATATCAGTGACACCCACTAACTATTGTATGTAGTGACACTACAAGTCCTTTTTTCCACTCTATTTTAGGAGAAGTAAAAGCTCTTAGCTCTTAGAGGCTGCTGCCACTGCTGCCAGTGGGAACCTCTCCACAGATGTTTTGTCTGCCTCTCTCATTTGGCCCATCCAGCCTCACTTGTCCCATTCTTACGCTCACCTTCACCTTTGGGCTTCCCCTTCCAGCCTCATCTCCCTGTCTAGAAAGGACAAACCTCCCTCCTCTGTTGCCTGGCCTGACTCTGCCTGGCTACTTCCCTGATGCCCAGACTCCCTGAAGGCATTTCATCCAAAGCTCTCCTCTCTCTCTGTCTCACCACTCATTTTCCTCATGTCCTGGACTGGATGGCTCCACTCTTCTCCCTCTCTACCCCAGCAACCCAGTCTGCCATGATTATTCAACTTCTGTAGTATTTAGATATAATCCTTTTTCCTCATGTGACCTGACCCAGCAGTTGCATAAGCACATACTGAGATCTATAACTAAAAAAGATTTGAGTATTGCCATCTCTTGACCACATATAACTCATTAATCATAAAAGCACATAACTATATATTTTTTACCAAGGCTGAATTTAAAATTTTTGCAATCCTGTGGTGAGCAGTTCTTTGTAAGTGCTATCAACTATCAATAAGACAAACTATGAAGTTTTTCAAGTCAGTCCTACTAGAATAAAAAAATATATATTAAAAAAAAATCACAAATATTTCTTTGTAATACTTGTAATGTAATTTAATCTGTAAGGTATTGTAAGGTTATATGTAAGGTTATGAAATGTCATTTATGTAGAGGGCCTCACCTTATATGATTAGCAATTCTGTCTTTTCTCCCCTGGAGAGGGGCTGCTTCTCTTAGAAGACAAGCCTTCAGAGTAACCATTCCCCATAGCCTGAGGTTTTGTTTGCCAGTACAATTTGCCCATGGGATAAAATGAAGGCCAGAACTACATCTTAGAAGAACCAATTAAGAAATGCCATGCAAGCCATAACGTGTGATAAATTCCATACTATTTTATACCAGAATTTAATTTCTGAAATAAGAAAAAGCATTATTCTCCTATTAATATTTTGAAGACTACTTAAATCACCACAGAAATCTAGTTTCTGCAAAGAAAAAGTTCAGACAAGAAAATTTGTCTCCGTCAATTTTCAAGGAAAGAAATATTTACAGTGGGATTTCCATTTTGCAGAAATATTTTTTAAAAATTTGACAGAAATATAGTCAAACACCAAAACTTTTCTTTTCCTGCAATGTACATTCACAAAGAAAAAAACATGTACATAACCAGCACAAAAAATAAGGTACTGTTCTACCTTGTTAAGCAGAAGGAGAAATTGCTGAGATCTCTACCAGAAGCGAAACCTGCAGTCTCAATGTGACATAAGTAATGTCAACAGACCCACAGAAATATTATAGTCTGCACTCACTGTATAGTAGCATCCAGTAAAGCACAGGCAGATCACTTAGAAGACTGTATATCTAGACCTGCCCTACAGGAACTTGTTTTAACTTGCCCTTACAATATTTCCAATTATTAAGCCTCTCTCTGTGAACGGTTTGCTGCATCACTACCTCATGGCCAGCCCAAGTCCTCTGATGGAAATAAAGCTAATTTTCCCTCAGCTATTTCCAGTCAGCCTGGAGAACAATTCAGATGCTTCTCTCTTGGTACACATTTTCCTATCCCTTTCCTGCCACATCACCCACTCTGTCTCCATCCTTTCTTTCAGTCTTCTTTTTAATTCTCCTGCTCTCATAAAGATGTTGCTTGCCCCTTAGTGAGCATAAAAATCTGAAAGACGCCTTGCCAATCTCTCTTAAAACAGTATATTGTCCTGTTCATGTGTTTTTCTGTTCACAGAATAAAATCTGCTTTTTTTACAAGAGATTACTCTGGTTTGTATTTCACTTATGATCTTCTCTTTCACTTAGACTATTTCTTATTCTGATGTTCTTTCCTCTACTTAGTAATTCTCCAGTTACTGTACTTGATCACTCGTTTTCTCCTTCCCAAAGGCCAGATAGTGCACTGATCCTTAGAAATTGAGAAATATTTAATGTTTCAGATTCTGTTGTGGTAAGCAGCACTAGAAAAATGTTCTCTTACATACTTACATTTCAAGTGACCCATTTGCAGACCTCTGCTACTGGTAACAACTGGCAAATAACTTTTGATTATTTAAAAATTGATGTTATTGTCTGATCTCTGTAGTAAAATCTCTGCAAATTATTGGTTTTGTGTATCTTTTGAATCCCTGCTCATTGGATAATCCCTCTACTCTTTAAGGAACACCAGTGGGGAAAAAAAAAAATTTATCAAATTCCCTAAGATATAAAATGATGACTGGTCAGATTGCTTAGGGTTTTTCTGCCCATTTCTACATCCTGCCAAGCACAGTTTTGCCTGGGCACGATTTGTCCCTGGCACCATCTCTCAGTCCCAGACTCTGCTGCATGAATACTCATATAATCTGAGGAACCTCATTCCACTGTCTTAAAGCATGCCAAATTTGATGAAAAAGCTGCTGACAAAGTGTCCCTGGGCGCTGCATAAGATATGATTTTCTGGCAGCAATACCAAGTTGCTGTGTGGCTGTGTGGCTCTGGAGACAGGAGCAACAGGGCCACAGAAGTGTGGCAATGAGCTGTGCCCACAAGTGTGCCAAAGTGGAGTGCTCAGCAGGCAAACACTCTGGAAGTGTGCACTTAGGATATCTCACTTGAGTGTGAACAATCTGAAGAATAAAAGGTTTGAAAAGCTGAAAGCATTAACAAACCAAAAGGCCAGCTTCAGCTAACAATCTCATGTACATCCTATACAGCTTTCACGCTTTTAGAAATTCCCAGTCATCCTTGTCTCTATTAAAGTTATTCTATCCCTCAAGGACTCGGCTAGAAATTGCACCCCTGCATTTCTTATAAGAGTCTTAGAATTATAATATGGCTTTTGTGAAAAGGCTGAGGTTTATCCTTTAATAACACATCAAGAGGAAGTACTTTCTCCAGGTTTCACTCTAGTAAAACTTCTCCAAAATTACCCAGACACCGGGCTATTTTTATTTTTTTTTAATGCTCAGATAAATTAGCACAGTCCAACCATCTGAAAGGAAAAGGTTAAGTGCACTCAATAGATTGGAAAATGGTATTTCAGGAAGTGCTGTCAGATTCTTACACTTACCTCCAAACTATTTCAAAGGTAAGTAGCAGCAAAAATGCAGGAATCAGTCATAAATCTTTCTTTAGTGCTTTTATAGAACTTCTAAGTGCTCATGTGATCCTTTTATTCTTGGGGCAAGCCCTCTTTCCAAATATTTAGGATACACACATTGTTTAACCAATTATCCAAAGGTTCATTAAATTCCTTGGAAAATCTTTCAAAGATCAACCATAAACAAGATATTTTTAAGAAAAATGCTTGAAATATTTAAATTTTCTCATTTAAATCACCCTCAAAAATTGTTAACTAGGAATGCTAATTTCAAAATACAGTATTATAATTTAGATACCATTGTTTCAAAAAATCCGACCAAAACCAATCTAATATGCCAACTTACATTTCTTTAGAATGAAATCTTAAAATGTTACTTTAAGGACCATACTGCATTTCAAAATGAACTTCTGAAACAAAACACTGGTACAGCCACGTGTGGTCACAACAAAGAAATCTGAGGGCTCTAGGCCACAGGAAAATAAACCTTGGTGAAATAAAAGACTACTTAAAGTAGTGCTTTGAAGTTCATCAAAGTGCATGCAGACCTCTTGAAACAGCTACAGAAGAGACAAAAACATTTTCCCAAACAGATTACCACCATCTCCAAGAAACTCTGAGCCAGCTGCTTGCAAGAGTACAGAAAGAAAAGACTTGGCAAGGGTGCCAAATCCAAAAACACGATGGACAGCCGAGAAAGAATGAGGCACTTGGGAAAATCTGACACCTACTTGTAAGAATGCTTGAGTATTTGCCCCAGCAAGTAAGGTTTATCTTCAGCTCCTTGTTTTTGTCCCAAAAATCCCTAGGAAGAGAGCCTCTGCAGTCCCTTGGACTAACAGTACATAGTTCAGGGCCCAGAGAAAAACAGTTCTTGAACATACAGTCCCATTTGTGCTTAAGCCAATTTCATCAAATCAAACTAATAAATACACATATTTAGGGTAAAATTTTGGGAAGATTGTTGTGGGAGTTATTGAAAAACCCCTGAAGGACAATACATCAGTCACAGTCAGTATTATTTCATGAGAGGAAAGTCTTGCTTTTCAAACTTAATCTCCTTTTATGACAAGATAACACACCTAGCTGATCAAGGGAAGCCAGTTGACATAATCTTTTCAGATTTATTAAAGCTTTATATATGGTTTGTCACAGTGTCTTCTGGACACCACGTCCAGCTCATGGCTGGATAAACTCATCATGAGACATGTGACCAACTGGCTCATGGGTCAGGCAAAAAGGGTTATAGTGAATGGGGTGACATCAGACTGGTGACCAGTCACTTGTACGGTAACACAGGGTTCCTGCAGAGAGACCTAAATAAATTAGAGGGCTGTACAATCACCAACCTTAAGAAGTTCAACAAAGGAAAGTGTTGGATTCTGGATCTGGGATGGGACAACCTTGGATGTACAGACAGACTGAGGAGTGAGATCACTGAGGAGAGCAGTGCCATGGAGAGGGACCTGGGAGTCCTGGTCCATGACAAGTTGAACACGAGCCAGCAGTGCCCTGGCAGCCAGGAGGGCCAACCCTGTCCTGGGGGGCATCAGGCACAGCATGGCCAGCTGGGCAAGGGAGGGGAGTGTCCTGCTCTGCTCTGAGCTGGGGCAGCCTCACCTCAGTGCTGGGGGCAGTTCTGGGTGACACAATGTAAGAAAGATATAAAGCTATTAGCATCCAAAGCAGGGAAACCAAGATGGTGAAGGGCCTTGAGGGGAAGCCTCATCAGCTGAGGTCACTTGGCCTGCTCAGCCTGGAGGAGACTGAGGGGAGACCTCATTGCAGTTACAAATTCCTCATGAGGGGAAGAGGAGGGGCAGGCACTGATCTCTTCTCTGGGGTGACCAGTGACAGGACCCAAGGGAATGCCCTGAAGTTGTTTCAGGAGCAGTTTAGTTTAGATTTTCAGAAAAGGCTCTTGACCCAGAGAGTCAAGAGCTCGCTTCCTACAGATTTCTGGGACAAAAACAAGGAGCTGAAGATAAACCTTATTTGCTGGGGCAAATACTCAATATATCAGATTGAGCACTGGAACAGCTCCCCAGGGAAGCGGTCACAGCACCAAGCCTAAGAGTGACAGAAGTTACCTTTGGACAATGCTCTCAGGAACATGGTGTAAATCCTGGGGTTGTCCTGTGCAGGGCCAGGAGTTTGATGATCCTTGTGGGCCCCTTCCAACCCAGGATACTCTATTATCCTATGATTCTATTGGTACATGTACAAGGAATTTGCCTCCCAGGCAAAAGTTTTTTTTAAATATGACTTGAAAGTCATATACTTGAAAGCATAACAAAGGTAACTGATGGGAAAAAAGCTCATGGCCTAGTGTAACCAATCAAAGGACAGGTGAAAAAAGCCTGATGAAGGCAGCCAAACACAAATTATGTCAAGTTCCAGCCTTGGACAGCCTGGACCCTAATAGGGGAAATGTAGACCTTACAGAAGCATGCTTTATTTGTCCTTTCAGTCTAAATGGAAGAAAGATGGATGCACAGAAATAAGATACCTCACAAAATCACAGTAGTTTGTGAGGAAACATTGATCCAGCTGAAATATTTGACTTACACTATTCCTCTGGAAATTGTTGAATTCAACTTTGCATGCCAAGTCATTCTGTGAATAATAATGAACAGAAAACCATGAGATAAACATGCTAGAGTTTGACAGACAGCAGTGGAGTCTGTCAATACCATATACTCTAGTTCTTAGGTGTGTCCTAGCTTTTTAAGGCCAGACCCTGTTAACACACAGTGACATAAAATATAATTACTGATTATGTATGTCATAGAGGTTCTCCAGAACCTGAAAATTACATATGCTAGAAAGATCATAGAATCACAGAATTTGGGTTGGAAGGGACCTTATAGATCATCTTTCCAACCCTCCATCCATGGACAGGGACATCTTCCTCTAGCCAGGCTACTCTGAGCCCTTTCCAGCCTGGTCTTGGACACCTCCAGGGATGGGGAGTTCAGAACCATGTAAGAAATAATAAGAAACAGAACCTGAGCAGATTATTATATAAAGGCCACAATTTGAGACACCCCCACCAAGCGGATTTTCAATATTATTGAAAAGTTCTCAGGTTCTACAGCTCTTCTTTCAAACAAGGACAGCCATAAACATTCAGCATCTCTCTAAGTAACTCTTGGACATCACCTCTGAAAATTTAGTGTTAAAGGCCACAAAGGCTGTAATTTTTTCTTTATGTCCAAAGCATAGAAACTGTAAACTGCTGCCAGACGGGCAGTCTGGCTCTCCTTTCATTTCTGAACATAAATGTTGAGGCCCAGAGTAGAAAATTAATGCTGTTCAAAATACAGTCACAAGCCTTGAGATGGGAGGAGGCCAGAAAACGCAAAGTGAAGAAGAAAGTATCTCAACTATGTGGTCACACTGGTTTATTAATCCAGCCACAGGAATTGTGACCAGTAATGTGACAGGGGAAAAAATACTCCTTCAGTGGCAGATTTCAGTTGATCAGATCAATGGTTACATTACAACAGAGTAAAAAGCAGATTGAAAAACTAGATCATGTTCATTTCCCCATTCCTCTAGATCTTCTCTTTCCTGCAGATCTTCCTTTGTGTGCAGGTTTCCTAGTCATCAGACCTAACTGAGCAGAAAATAGTACGTTTTACATACCCAAATTCTCTAAATTATCCCAAAGTAGTTGAATTATTTATTCAGATAACATTCACAGATTAATTTGCATATGCTGATTATGCAATCAAGAGAAAGCAAAGAGAACATGGTTCATGATAGGTAGGAAATACATTTATGTAGCCAACTGCACATGTTTGTAATACAGCTTGTTGATGTATTTTTGGGGTAACCTGCAACAATATCTGAGAAATTAGGTCAATGAGAAATACATAAACTTGCTTCTTGTGTTGGTGATAGTTTTATTTCAATACATTAAAGAGCTGTCTTTCACTTTGGCAAATCCATATCATCTATTTGAGGCATTTCTTATTCCTCACAGCAACACAGAATGTTCTTCACAGGTGCCACAACATAACACCTCATTAATCTTCTCACTTTTTATTGTTGGTAGACAGTAATTGCTCCCTGCCCTTTAAGTTACAAAGGAAGGAAAAAGTCTATTAGACAAATTAATGCAGAATTAAATGTACAGCATTGTGGACATAACAGCCACACTTCCGTCATGACGTTTAAAAATATATTACCCATTAATGTGGGAGACACCTAATACCAGTCTACTAGACACCAGGGACTCCTGCTGAATATTCATTTTCCAGGTATGCATGCCTCTTGCAAATGAAGGGGAAAATAATCTGCCCTGGTTTGAACTCCTGTTTGTTGCATAATACAGTTGAATGGCTAACTATTGCAGAAAACCCATCTATTATGCCTTTCTAGCTAAAATATTCTTTGTTGCATACAGCTGAATGTTGAAGTGGATGCTGCTCTATGCTTAGCACAACAAACCTATTAACCCACCATGGTCCAGTCCAAACCTAGGCAGGAAAGCAGCAGCTCAGTGGAGATGAAGCTGGCAGCTGATGGCAGCGCATCCCTCCTCAAATCTGTTCTGGGAAGACCAGCAGGATCCTATCCCAGCCCCACAGCTTCTCATGGTACTAGGCCTGCAAAAGCCAGCAGCTATAACAACTTTCACCCGAAAACCCCAAAATATTTTGTGTTTCCTCACACCTAAATGGTCCCAAGAGCTTACAACACTGTTTCAGACATTAGTCTCCCAGAAAATGACCTGAACAAGTGGCAAGTTAGGAGAAAACACCAGGTTCTCATCTAAGCTTACTGTGGTATAAATATGATGAAAAGTAATGCTCGATTTTCAAATAGTCCATGTGTTCAAAAATATATCTGCATGTGGTATAGTACCAGGTCCTGCACTTGGGTCACAATAATCCCATGCATCACTACAGGCCTGGGGCAGAGTGGCTCAAGAGCTCCTCAGTGGACAGGGACTTGGGGGTGCTGGTTGACAGCCACTGTGCTCAGGTGGCCAAGAAGGCCAATGGTATCCTGGTGTGGACTGGGAATACTGTGGCCAGCAGGAGCAGGGCAACGATTGGTCTCCTGTACTCCTGTACCAGTGAGGCCACACCTCTAATCCTGTGTCTGGTTATGGGCCACTCACTTCAAAAAGGAATGTGCTGGAGAAAGTCCAAGAAAGGGCATAAGTCTCATGAGGAGCAGCTGAGGGAAATGGGGTTATTTACTCTGAGAAGACTCTCTACAGCTGCCTGAAGAGGGTTGAAGTGAAGCAGGGGTCAGTCTCTTCTGCCCTGTCTCAAGTGAAAGGGCAAGAGGAAGTGACATTAAGTTATGTCAGGGGAGATTCCAAAAGATGAAAAAAAAAAAAAAAATCACTGAACAAGTGGTTAGGCATTGGAATAAGTTGCCCAAAGAGGTGAGGGAGTCACTGTCTCAAGTGTTCAAGAGGCATCTGGATGTGGCACTTGAGGATATGGTTTAGGGGTGATTATGGTGGTGCTGGGTTGACAGTTGGACTAGATGATCTTGAAGGTCTTTTCCAACCTTGATCATTCTGTGATTCTGTGGTATTAAAAGTGTTCTATTAGACAAATAGGAAGATATTTCAATTATTGCCCATGAACTCCTGCTCTTTAATTTACTTCTGGTTTTGTTTTCATTTAGTTCTAATTAATAAAAATATTTTGAAACATCAGTAAGTTCCAAAATTGTACTTTCTTCTTCAGTTCTATCTAGCAACATAGTCACCTTATTTCACATATATATTTATGTGAATTTACAGATCACAAAGTTAAATAATTCTAAATAATTATTGTCTATTGCCAAATCCAGAATCCAAAACCAGCTTCAGTCAGGTCATGTTGAAAAGTACAATACATAAAATGAAAAGATAAGCCAACAGTGCATAGATTCTGAATGAATAAGTCTTAACTGTTTCTTCATTCTCCAGCCTCAGCACTGCCCCACAAACCCCAGTGGGAACTGCCATATGAGACAAATTCTTGATTCCTGTTTTCACTTGCTGATAACCCTGGTAACCTTGCTGGAGAACCCTCTGCATTCCTGCCCAAGAGCTCGGCTCCCTTCCAGCTGCACTCTTTGGATCACACAACCCTGAAGGATGGAACGGTGGTGCAAGTGTACACACAGCAGCAGGCTTGGAAAGGTACCTACACAGAACTCTTCATCAGGGCCAAAGAGAAAGCTTGCTGCTACACGTGCTAGTGAGTCAGAAGATGAGACAAAGGTGTAGGGAAGGAGAGAGAGAGAGAATTACTTACTGATAAGGGGCAGCTCTGCAAATGCAAAAAAAAAAACAAAACCAGGCACCAACTCTTAGCTGAGCTTTTAATGTATGAATAAGTACCTGCAAGTAGGTTTTGGTTTATTAAATTTGATTAATATTCAAAGCACCTTCTAAAAAATTATTTTGATTCTTTTTTGTTTAAAGAGACAGGAGGTATTTTTTTCTGAACCTGTCAGAATTCACTTAAATCCTTTGATATATGTGTGCAAATGCAAAAGGCAAAAAGGTCATATTCTCAGACAAGAAATTGAAGTGGCTCAAACTTTTTCCTAAGACCTTAAGCAATTGTTACTAGTATTTTGAAATTAAAAAGTAAAAAGAAAATAAAAATGGCAATTTCAAGTTTAGCAGCAAGATTCCTAATGCATTATCTACTTCTACTTTAAAATTCATCAATTCTCCTCAGACATACTCTGTAACTACAAGGTAGCCTTGCTAAATTAATGAATCACAATAGTTTGACCATTTGTTATGGATGCTCTCATCATCACAAATTCATTTGGTCAAAAATACAGTTGAAATTAGGGCTTATAGATTATATCTATGCAAAATCATATTTAATAGTAATTACTCCAGTGCAGTGGTAATTCCATTCAGTATTAGACTTCAGCTAACAGGATGAGTATTAATATAATCTGAGTATCTCAACTGGTACTGAATTTCAAACCTATCTCAGGGCCTCTGATTGCAAGGACAAATTAATTTTTTATTGCATCTTTTACATCTTGTTCCTTCTGCAGAGCAGCTGTGCATATGTCTAATGGTAGAAACAACAACCCACATCTTCAGAACATCCAAGGATTAAACAGACAAAGAAAATAGCTTGAAAGTGCTGAGAGTGACAAAATCTAAAAAAAATTAAAAAAAATCTAAAGAATAAAAGCAGCTCTTCAATTAATTTTCCCCCTGCAAATTTTAGTGCAGAGCCTAACACAGACCAAAAAAAGATTTTTTTTAAAAAAAAAACAACACAATTGGACAGCATGCACCAGTCACTTCCCAGCTGCAGAAATGCTAGTTCTAAACCCTTCTGCAGTGATTCTTAAGTAATGATTCATAGTATACAGTAAATGAAGCTTCCATTCCTTGACTATGCTGGGACAACTGAGGTTTACAATAAAACTAGTGATTTCAGATTTATTAAGCACTGAAATACTTTATTACATTTCCATTAGATACATATTTCTTTTTTTATTTCTACTTAGCCTGTTTTCATTGGACTAACTTATATCTGGCATTACACTTTTCAGGGAGTCTCAATTCTCAAAAAAACAGTCTTTAATCTCTCACATTTAGAGAGAGCATGTTGCAATGAAAAGTCTGGCATTGAATCTGGGATTCAGGATTGCCCACAGAACAGAAGTCTTGTCCTTATTTTTTAAAATTTGTCCTCTGATGTCATCAGAAAAGGATCAAGTATTTGGCAGGAACATACCTGAGGAATTTCTCTGGGACAAGGAGAACTTCCCCAAATAATCTGGTATCAAATTGACCGTAACAAAGAATACCTGCAGACTTCATCCATTTTAGGCTGCTACATGACACAAACATGGCTCTCATCAGAATTCATTAAATGAATTTTGGGGACCTGTTTTCATTTATTTCTTACTATGTATCAAACAAGACAAATCATTTTGCACTTCTCCTCTGGTTCTTAGTTCTGGAATAACCTGGAAGAACCGTGCAGAAGTGGGGCCAGTCTCTTGGGCAATGCAGCTTTCAGGTCACTTGTTATTTCCAGACAGATCCACATTTGTTGACAATAAAGTGAATTAGAGAGTGAGGAAACAAGGCATTTATGAGTCAGAAAATGGGTCATACATGAAAACAGCTTGAAGTTATTAATACCTAAAGTTGCCATTTAAGAAATTATTAAAAAGCTGGTGCTATCCATTCAACAACATTTTAAATCTTCCTGAAAAGATAGTCTTTATCCTAAGTAATATTCTTAAATGCTTTTGAAAAAAAGAAAAGGGGGAATGGTGGGGCAGGAGGGGGTTTACAGAGAGCATTTAGTATTTGCTTATGTACTGATTTTTGTACCAAAATGTATCCCTCTCTCTGAAGAGCAAGACCTTCAGTGCTTTGCTGAAATAAAACCAGCAAAATCCCCCTTCTTAAATTTGAATTCCTATTCTTAAATAAGGAATAAAACGAACTGAAGGTCATATCCAAGAGTTCATGTCAAAGGAAAATTAACGCCTTGATTCTGTGCAGTCATCTCTTACCTACCTGTAGAATAAATAAATGCAAGGTAGCTGAACATACAATTTCTTACAAGGACTGGAGTGGAAATATATAGATGCTCCATTCTTTCTGAGAAATACGCTGGGTATGTGTGTTTAGCAAGCTTGTAAACAATTTTTGTTCCATTTAGATACTGTATCTAGTAATACCATGGCTAGTTACTAAATCTATACTCACTGACTGAGCACCTACTCAATATTTTAGTTCTTTTCACCCTTACTCATACGTAGCCTCATATCTTCTTTCTTAGTGGAGCTTGATATGGAAACAGTCCTGTCTATTCTTCACACCTGATTTTCAGTTCATTATTACAGATGGGCACTTTACAGACACCAGTAATTGTTTACAGGGGTCCTGTATGGTAAAACAGCAGTGTTTTCGTTTCACATGTTAGGACATTAGGCAGACAGAGGGAGATATCTGTGCACACAAATCTAGTTCTGGCATGTCTCAGCTTTAGGAAGGATGCTGTTATGATCTCATATAAACTTTATTTTCTCTATGCATGTGAGAAATACCAAAGCTTTAAGGAATTAAAATAATCAAAATCCAATCCGTCATCATGAGTGGCACTTGTTTCAGGAGTGATGGAAGCTCACGTGTACAGCACCTACATCGGCCACATCGGGCCTTTGATCAAACCAACAGCTGGGCTAATCCATTACCTTCTTGCTAAATCTGTAACAGACAGCAACAAAATGCAAGAGTTGCACATATCTGTTGGCAGGAAGATTGTTCTACATGGCCAGCTCCATAGCCCCTGTTTCTCACTGTGAGCCTTTTTATTTCTCTGTGCTTTTCTAACATGCACTTGCCCTGTTTCAGTCATGTTTACAGCCCATTCCCAGTCCAAGTCACATTGCCTGAGAACATTTAAATTCCACTGTTTATCTCCAGTTCAGACTTCTGGAGTTTCTTCTTCAGCTTTTTCAGTTCTGGAGGTTCTCCTTCATCTTACTTTTGCAGTTCATCTCAAACTCTTCCAGGAACTTACATGTTATCTATTTTCTACTACTGGAGCACTCCCTCATCCTCCCCATGTTCTGTCTCACAGCTCACTACAGCCTGCTACAGCACCTCACTGGAAATTCAGTCTCTACCTCACCAGACCCACCAGATTTCTGCACTGGCCCCATCCTGTTCTTCATTGAGACCACCTTTATTTTCTCCTCAGCCCATCTTCCCACACTGCAAACTCAGTTTTTTATTGCATTTTGCTGATGTGACTTTTGCCAAACACAAAAGAAAGGCACTGAAAGCACAAGAGAGACCCATTTTCTCAATCCCAGTGAAGGGCTGCACAGATGAACTACCAGGTGGATGGAAAACGACTGCTAGTCTCAACAGACTTTTATCAGCAGCTGAAATTCGGCCAGCTTGCAGTAGTATTCATGGGCCATCAATACTGGGGTGAATATTTCACTAACAATAGAGATGCAGGGAGAAATTGCACCCCTAGCAAGTTAATGACAGATACCAAGCTAGGGGACAGGGAACATGCAGAGTGGTGGATCTGCTGCAGAGCAAAGCTCCCAGTAAGGTGGACCTCAACAGGCTGGAGAAATGACTCAGCAGGAATCTCATGAATTTCATCACTGGAAAACACAGAGCAATGCACCTGGAATGGAATAGAATAAGACCCTGCAGACACACAGCAGTGGCTGGGCTGTACTAATGAACATCTACAGGAGGCTGAGAGCAGAGCTGGCTCCCCTGTCCTTGGCAGTTGCAAAACTGCTTCCACTTTGGGGCTTCCAAGCTGAAGCCAGCCTTTGACAAACTGGAGCAAGTCCAGGGACAACCACTAAGATGACGAGGGGGCTGGAACAAATGGCGTATGAGGTGATGCTGAGGGAACTAGATTTGTTCAGTTTTCCAAAGAGAAGGCTAAGGCAGGATTTACTGCTGTCTTCAACAGCATAATGGGATGCTATAAAGGAAGCAGAGCCAGACTCTTCTCAGAGCACACCATAAAAGAATGAGAGACATCCGACACATCTTTGGGTGAAGAATATTCTAATTATATATTAGGGGAAACTTTTTCACAGTGAAAGTGGTTCAGCACTGTAAAAGATTGCCCTGGGTGGATGTGGAGCCTCCATTCCTGGGTATCTACAAAGCATAACTGGATAAGGGCCCAAGAAACCTCATCCAGCTTTGAAGTGAGCCTTGCTTTGAGCAAGATGTTGACCAGATAATCTTCAAACTTACTTGCCCATTCAAACTTACATTACTCTGTGATTCTCATCAGTAAACTGCCGCTGCCCACAGTAATATTTGCAGAGAAAATCCTTTTGAAATGTCATGCAGCTGTGCGATGAAGCAACTTCACATATTTTGTCAGAGAAGGATGCTCCTGCAATCAGGTCAATATGCAATCACCGAGAAAGGGTGGAGCATGCATGGCAGATAAAATTTCATATAATTCAGCTATCCAATGCAAAAAAAAAATCCCACTGTGAACAGTGAGGTATTTCAAGAGTTTGTAGCTCAAATTTGAGCAAAATGTCTGGGGAAGAATTGAAGAAAAATAACCCTGATTTGACAGTATTCCCCCACTACGAAGTATCAGGTGTATGTATACCTATAATGCAATGGTGTCTAGGATGTTAATTGAAAAGGTTACTGGGTTTTTTCCATGAGTATAGCAAATCTTTATGTTCTCTTCACAATACCTAGAAATTTGAGCCATTTTTGTCAAAATGCATTTTAAAAAATTTACCTAAGACAATGATCTAACATGGAAAATATAAGTCAAAGCTAAATATAAGTAAGCAAAAAAGAGAGGAACCCAGTCAGACTTAACCATAAACAGTGTTAGTAGAACTGCCAGTAAATAAAGTTAAGTTTTATTCTGGGATGTTTAAAAATTTCTCTGTAAAATCAGATTTACTTCCACTTCATTTGGCCTTTTTTATGTCCTGAATCAAGGAAAAAGTAGTACCAGTTCACTGAAATGCATCCTGAAAATATCTGACTCCTTAAAATGGCATACATCTGGCAGATATTCTTGCATCTTAACTGGTTCTGATATTATTGCAATTAAACATTCAGCTGCATTATTTTATATGGGTTTCTATCTCACCACCGTTCTCCTTGAATATAATCAGAATACTCTCACCACTTCCAGGGTTTGCATGCTTTATCTCTAATTGATATTTCTGTAGATTAAAATTATGATTATATTTCTCATAGCATGGCAAGAATAAACTAACATACTTTTCAACCCATAAATTTTAAAGAATCCAAACCACAAAAAGGTATTGCAAGGTAATAAATCTGCTGCAGTGGCTCATGTGTTAGCAACATACATATTTTTCCTTGCTTGTGGTTATCAATATGGCTGAAGGAGCAAGTATCATTTTACTGCAGGATGGAAGCAAACAGACAAAGCTGCCCTTTGGCATACTAGTTCCCCAGAGATGACTAGATTTGCTGTGCACTCTCAGACAGAGTCTTCTTTGCCACAGCTACAGAGTCCTGAAGATAAGGGTTCTGTGATATGTAATTTGAAACAGGGATCTCACTGTCAAGTCCAAGTTGTAACCAATAATGAAAGCAGGAAACACTAATTTTAATTAATTTCTTTTAGACACCAACCGATACAAGTTATTCCGTAATAATAACTAGATACTGCTTAATCAAGATGGCTCAGCAAAAAAAATGTTTTAAGAATATTTACTGGCTTTATAAACTGAAAACAGAGATTACAGGGTACTATGTGACATTTTATTTTTGCCAAAGATCAGGTTTTATAGTACTTGTCTTCAACAGTAAAATCAAATTACAAATTTTTAGAATTACCACCTTCCAAACTTCCATCTGTTTACAGATCAACTTGAAGAAGGAAAAAAGTTCCTAAACACCAGAATATGTCAGCGAAGAGCTGGAATGCACAAAGCTCTGCCTGGGAATGGATGTGGAGCCATATGTGAATTTATAGGTCAGATTAAAGGGATGGCAGGGACTGGTGACATTATAGTGGAGGTCTGCTACAGGCCACCTTACCAAGAAGGTCCAGAGGAGGACCATAAGGATGATCAGAAGAATGCAGCACCCTTCCTGTGAAGAGAGGCTGAGAGAGCTCAGGCTGTTCAGCCTGAAGAAGAGACCTTATAGCAACATCCCAGTACCTCAAGGAAGCCTAGAAGAAAGCCAGAGAGGAACTTTTCACAAGGGCATGGACAAGGGGGAATGACCTCAAACGGAAAGAGGGTCGGTTTAGATGGGATATTAGGAAGAAATTCTTTGCTATGAGAGTGATGAGGCACTGGAACAGGTTGGAGAAGTTTTGAGTGCCTCATCCCTGGAAGTGCTCAAGGCAAGGTTGGATGGAGCTCTGAGCAATCTGGTCTAGTGTAAGGTGTCCCTGCCCATGCCAGGTGACTTGGAACTAGTCTTCCCTTTCAAACCTATTCTATGACTCTCTGATCTTTCACTGATTTTTGAATGAACAGATCTTACCTCACAGGCCTGAATTACATTTAAAAGAAAAAAAAAAAATAAAAGTAGAAAGGAAATAGTAAGCAGTAGGTACTACATATTCCAATTTTAGCAGAACTATATGCAAAAAACACAGTGAAGGCTATTTGGAAAGCTATTATGAGCTTCCCAGTCTTGTGATTTAAGATCTGGGGCCTAAATCTTAAGCCACATTTTCTACTACAGCTGCTGCTTTCTGCACAGCATCTTCCTAATGATTTTTATTTATCATGAGCTGAGCCTTTTCCTGTGTTGCTGTAAATTTCCTTTCCCTCTTCTTCCAGCTTTGATGTCCCCTTTGTAGTATCCTAGAAAGTTTTATATAGCCATCTTTTAGCAGCACAAATCAGTACTGGATTAGGCTGCAATGATCAAAGCACTGTTTCTACATGATAGCAAGTACTAAAAGAGGGAGAAAAGACTGGAAGCAGCAAAGAAATTTGCACTGGACATTTGCACTGCAGATTGCTAAGAAACTGGAAAAAACCTTCAATGGAAGAATACAGGTTTTCCCTTATAATCAGTAAAAAGTAGTTTCCTTAATTAGATAGTATGATCGAGGTGAGAAAACCCCACACTGCTTACTCACATAGCTTATGAATGCAAGGTGAAATGCAGCCTGGTGCTGCCTTGATGCTCACTGGTCTGTCATGCTCAGAGGGAGAGAAGGTTCTACCCTGTAGCATTCAACAGTTACCTGGTGCTGATTCTGCTGCCTGGCTCCTGGGAAGGTCAGTTCTGGCAGCTGACAGCATTGTGGGACAGCAGCACGTGGAACCAGAATGTGACACATTCCACCCATGTCGTCTAACACGAGGGAAACCACAACTTTCAGCCTTTAATGCTATTTTTCACTTTTACCAATGGTTTCCATGCAGTGAGCCATCTTTTTTTATTTCTTATTTATACAGGTGCTGGCTGTTGTGTCATCATTTAAGACTGCAATGGTTGGAAGACCACTGCAATTGTTATGTACATGTATCAAAAAGGATTTACATTTAGGATAGTCATATTTAAGCACTCTGTCTTCTCAGAACCATATTCCCTTTTTCTAGTAAAGGGTTAAAACACCTAGATCACTCCTGAATCCAATCTTATCAATATCTTATCAAGTAAAAGATTTATGATCTTGTCTCCAGCAGGTATCACTCACGCATTCATAGTCTTGCACAAGAATATCTTGAGTGAGATGAAGTAAGAAGCCTCCCAGCAACTGGAATCTGAGCTTGGCAGAAAAGCAGAAATGCCTTGCCTTGCCCAGTGTCACATTGATCAGGGCTCCTAATGAGCTGTGGTAAATTATAACCTTTTGCAAGTCACTGGAAAGGCCACTCAGCCTCAGATGTGACTTCTCCCTGTACAGCAAATTTTACGAACAGTCCCTGCAATGAATGCAATGAAAACAGCACTTCAGATGAGAATGTTGAAGGACAGCATCTCTGCTCTAATCTCTGTTCTGATGCCTGAATAGATAATAGAAAACTCCATGCAGACAGACCAGCGAGCTCATGATTTGTTTCAGTGTTTCATTGTCAACAATAACAAAATACAAAAATTTCCAAAATCTCAATTTTTTAGGAAATGTGGATGCACTTCAGTTGCAGGAGTCTTCTCGTGGTTTTTTGGAGCAATGCCTTAGATCTGGTCAGCCTATCTTGGTGGTTTAATAAAAAATGCTGGCATCTGATGTTCACTTGGCAATTGCTGAAGAAGCTGATGCCAGCAACTAATCCTTTCCGTATCAGAGCAGATATGGCCAGCAGTGTTTGTTGTTTCAATAGCCTCAGAGCAAGAGTGATCAAGGCCAGTGACACAGAGACAATTCCCTGTCTCCCTCTCAAAGGACATAATGCAGTGTCTATGTGAAGGAATACTACAGTTGTATGGGTGGGATAAATTTCACATAACTTTGGATATCACTGGGTATCCATTGTCATCTAGCAGCTATCTGGAATAGAATGTAGCCATTTTATATACTATAGGAAGATAAACTTGCCTTTCTTAAGCCTAATGCAGCTGATCTACTTTAATCAGGTACCCTAGAAAGAGACAATGTGTGTTCTCAGTGTCTCTTTGTGTCTCAGAGTAAGAAGAGGGTCCATGTGCAGCTGTCGATGCCACTTGAGGTGTCCCAGGTAGTGACCATCACTGACACACAGCTCCTACTCCAAAAAGGTTTAGCTATCCAGCAGGTCCTGTGTCATATCTGCTAGACCCATCTGACCTTCTGGTCTCTCAAACGGCAGCAGATGCCTAAGGAATGGAAAAATTAATACAGACCTAAGTGTCTGCATTTGATCAGATGAACCCCATTCACATGGTCTGTCTGAACAACCATGGGTTTAGACACAAATTTCAAGTCCTTTTGGAAAGGACTTGGTATATGGAGCACTTCCTACATCTGTGGTTTATGCAAAAAATACAACTGCTGCAGAAATGAAGTTTTCTTCAATAAGAAGAGACAGCAAATGAGATCCACCTCCCTGCCTTGGCAGAAAGGAGGGCAATGAGGAAGGAAAAACAGCTCTTTTACTCCTTTCCACCACTGTCTGCCCTTATTCAGAGGCACAATCAGGCACAGACCACATGTGCTCCTCAACAATGTGGATTGGTGATTTCATGGTGCAAGCACACTTGCAGCAGGATTCACATCAGCACAAGCTCCAAGAAGGGCTGCAGAAACACCAAAGCTGATTTGTACAAGTCCCTCATAATTGTCATGTGTGAGCATCTCAGAACACTTAATGGGCTTATCTTTACATTTCCATCAGATAAGAAGCTACCCATGAGACAACTCCATGTTCTCCTGCCTTGTTTATTACAGTCATCTATTGCTGAAAAATTGTCAGAGATATCAGCACAAGGCCTGAAAACAGGAACACTCCAAGAGTTCAAGAAATTGCCTGAACACTTGAACTGTTCAAGAGACGACCTCTGAGCAGATTGACGTTTCAGAGAAAAATAAACAAAAAAGCAAAGCAAAACACTACATTACATCATACACCATGTTATGAAATAGTTCATGCTGCATTTAAAAAAAAATAAGAAAAATCATCTTTGAACTTTGAATTCATTTTAACCCTTCTAATTTTAAAATTTGGAAAAAATCTTCGTTTAGAACTCAACATGAACAGCTAGAAAAATTCATAATGAATCAGACAAGGTCAGCAAAGTTTATGTATTTGGTTACGTAACTATTTTTTGGATGGACGGATTTCTGAATTACAACAGAAGAGGTATCAATCTACATTTGTAATTTTTTTCCATTTTAGCAAGCAGTAAAATTAAAGCTGTGATCATATTAATTAGAACAGCAGACCCAATTGCAGTATGATAATTGTGGCTAATGCTAAACAAATACTTTATTACATTAATCTAAACATAGAGCCTGAAGTATTAGAAGATAAAAACTAGCCACTAAAAGTGAGGGAGCAAATCATCTGTTATTCTGTTTGCACATGGATTTGCCCAGCCTCTGCCCCTCACTACAGAGTGACAGAGAGCTTTCTCATTAGGGAGCTGGAAGGTTTCGTTTTTTTGGGTTTTTTTTTTTGGCTGAATTTGGAACCAACACCAAAGACAGGCTACAAAGGGCCTTAAGTATATGCATGATTTTACTTCAGATCTGAGGAGTGCAGACTCAGTGGGTTGACACAAAAATATCACACACTGGCAGAGCAAAAAAGATGTTTTGCTGTTGCTTGTAGGAATATATTGAGGTAAATTACCTGCTGAAAGCCTCAATTTTTCCCTGAGTGGATCAAACCTTGCTAAAAAGTGAGAGGAAATAAGTAGAAATTACCTGAACTCAAATTCAATAGTTAAGAACAGAAGAAACATTTCTGTTAATTTACTGTAATAGTCATGAGTACAAGATTTCCTGTAATAATTATCCACTACTGGTCAGCATTTAATAGCAAAAAAAACCCACTACTAAAAATTATCAATACAACAAAAAAATGAGATTTGACATTGTCAGATAAGAGAAAAGTATTTTAGTTTGTCTACCTATAAAAACAGCCTCAGGATCAGACATAAAAGGGGTCTAGGTATAGACAGCACAATTTGAGTTAATTAATCTTTTTTTTTCCGCTTCTCAAATTCTGATGCCTAATGATTTAGAGATTCCAGAAGGGGCATTAATATATTTATTGCATTCTTTTCGTGTATCATTATGTTCTTCAGCTAGATATAGAAGCCTAACAGTATCTCACATCAAGAGACTAACTCTTTTGGAAAAAGAGCCACTATTTGAAAGACAAAATTTAACATCAGAATTAGTAGACATATAGTCATACATCTATTAATACATATCTGTCTATAGGCAGTATGATTTTGAACACTTAATAACAAAATCAAAAGACATTAAAAGTTTTCCTTATCACACACAGTAATTTTTTAGTTTTGTGACTGAAGATTTTTAACGTTTTGTCCAAGTATTAAACAAAATATCATCTCGGCTCCAATCTATAATGTTTACTTATTGTTTCAGATACTTGTATCACTGAATGCAGCACTTGCATGTCAAATTCAGAGTAGAATAGGGTGATACAATGCAAATATTTCTGCCCTAAAAGCCAAAGAGCACAATTATGTTACACAGAAAGGTAAATGAGAATTGCAGAGGAGTCTTACTGGGTCTTAGGTTACATAACTTTTTATAGAAGCAGGCAGCCATATCACAAACTAATTATGATTCATTACAACTTTTTTTTAGGGCTTCTGTTTTAAGATTATTTTTTTTTTATCACTCTTACTGGTAGGTTGTTCCCGAAAGTCACTGTTTTGATAGTTAGACATCTTTCAATCTCCAGCATCAATTTATTCATTGCCAGATCACACTGCCCTATGCTCTCTTTTCTTCCATAACCCAACTGAAATAAATGAGACTAGTCAAATAAATAAAGTAAATTGGAAGATTTTTTAAGAACTTATTCTTAAACACAATGTCTAGACATTTAAATATTTCCCAGGCAGTGAACACCTATTTAAATTATTTTTGACAAGACTACTGGTGACTGGGCTCATGCCAAAACACAGGAAGAAAGATCTAATGTTTAATGTTGTGAGGGTGAAAACTTTGTAAATACAACCTCAAAAAAATGAAAAGCAAAAAAAGCAAAGTTTTATTTTCAATTTACTTCCAACAGTACCTTGCCTGCTAACAAAAGATAATCATAGCAAGCATTTTGAAATACATTTCTTATTACCACATAAGATGCGTTCCACAGAGTTATGGCTGGAAGGGGCCATTAAATCATTTGTATAACACTGTATGCAGATAAACCTTCTGGCATATCCAAGATCATAAATTCACCTAATTACTGCTGCATTAAGCCTCGGCAATTTCAAATGGCTAGTACACATCTCCAAGGGTGACACACAACCTTGATCAGAAATGTCAGGAAAAAGGGAATATAGCTCTGGTCTCACACATTTGCTCTAGTAGTTAAACTAAAAAAGTACCTTAATTTTATTTTGAAGAGTCTCACCTCAATTCAGTGCTTAAAACTTAAAAGAACACTATTTCCATTGCAACTTCTACGTCCAGGTGATTCTTAGGTTTGACTCCTCCTGCAGTACAATAGCTGACTATAGAACATTTTCTGCCTGGGTATTTCAACTTCAAAAACTCACTACTCCACATGCATAAGGTTGCTTGCACACTTTTCACCACAGATTTGCATGGGGCACTAATGTAAAAAAGGTATTTTAATTGAGCACTAGCTGCAGTTTAACTTTCAAGTCACTGGTAATCATTCAAGATCACTATGCTCTGACATGTACTCATTCTTCCAGGAAGAATTTTACTTGGTTGCTCTAAAATGAATTTTGTTTGAATCAATTCAGTTTACAGATCACTGTATTGGACAATTCAACATAACCATTATCTATCATTTCACCAGTCTTTATTCTATCTGCTCCCCAAAACTGCCTAATCTGTTGCAAAAAAGTGAAATCTTTGTTTTCTTCCTGGGACCAGATTTTACCACCAGATTCTTAGTCACGCTGAGTTAAACTTAAGAACATATATTGCTGGTCATGGTAACACGTTATGTAGTGCAAATAAGTCTAGCAGAGTCTGGCCCTCAACATGGAAAAAATTACTCGCTTTTATTTGTTCAGAGTTGTTACACTTCTTATAAACTCACCTGTATCTCTCAAATCAACAGAGAACGACACAGAGTTCAGGAAAAAAAAAATACATCTAACTGTTAACTTTAATTCACTGAAGCCCAGAATAATAAGCTGATGCAAAAGTATGCTATAAACACTGAACAAAACATTAACAGCATGGGTATAGGTATGTATGATGGTTTTTTTTTTTTAGAAGCTATAATTCTATCAATTTCAGCTACTTACTTTAAAAAAATGTAATTTTTTTCACAATTGACAATAAATATTTAATCCAAGGAAATTTATTTCCCTCTTTCAATGATACTTTTATCTTTCTATTCCAGACCAAAAAGAGAAAACAAGAGCCAACCTCCTACTGAGGGACAAAAATATTAAAAAGCCCACTGAAAGAGCCTCTTTTGAAAAGCAGCAAGTCAGGTTTACGGTTAATATATATTACCCTCCAAATAAAAAATTCATGTCAATATGCACACAGCTCTTTGGATAGCTCAGGAAGGTGGTTACTGACTGAAACACTGTCACTGAGTCAACTCTAACACTGATTCGGAAGGATATAGTGCTTCTGAACAACTTCCTTTGTAAGCCAATTCTCACACTGCAAAGGACTGCAGAGGAGAAAAATACTCTTACTACCAGCTAAGAGCTGAACAAACAACCACTCACACCGGAAAATGTGTGATAGTGGAAGTCTTTTCAGTATACTTCAGACAGTATTAAAATACAACTCCGAGGTCATTTGCCATTCTTTAATCAATTACCATTTCATGTTTTTGCAGGAAACATATATGCTCATTATCTGATTGTTTTTTTACACAGGTTTTCAATATTTACAGCTTACAGTCACAGTGGGCTGTGAATTACAGTTTGTTTAATTCTACGCTATTTCTTATAGTCTAGATATCATCGATGACTCAGTTAAATCACATGCATCTTTATAGAAAAAGCAAATATTAGGGCATAACAGATTTCCACATTCTAATTTTCTCAGATCTGCTTAAATTCTGCTTACTTTTTCTGCTTAAATAAGAAAGAAAAATTTCTGTAGCATTTACCTGTAGAAGGCTGGAGGAGCAGCTTCCCTCATCCCAAAGCTGCCCTGATCGTTTTCAAGGTAATAGGGTACCTGTTGGCTGTGATGATGGATGAAGGGCGAGAGCTGGGGTGCCGTTTGCAGGAACACCACCGGGCTTGGTGGGACACTGTTCAGTGAGTGAAATCCTGCCAGACTGCTGGACCCAAAAGATTCAGAAGAAGGGGCATAACTGAGCGTAGTAGAGCTGTAGACGGGAGCCGCAGTACCAAAATCATAGGTGGCTCCTTCTGGGTAGTTAAAAACTCCTGTCTTGTTGGTCTCCACGTACATGTCGCTGAGCGATCTTTCCAGGGGAATCTTCAGCTGAGGTCTGCTCAGTGTCTCCAGTTCAGTGCCTTGAATCTGGTGCAGCAGGGTAACTCCAGAGGTTTTGGTGTGAAGGGTCATGGTCAGTACTAATGGCAGTGAGCAAGGAACATATCTGCTTTTACTGTCAACAGCGAGATCGGCAGCTGGCAGTCCACCTAAAAAAAATACCAGAACCTATTCTGAGGCTCAGCAGAAATCATAATAAAGCAGCACTACACAGGTATTCCTCTAATCTCAGCAAGGAGGAGGATACAAACAAACGCAGAGTGAGCACTGAAAACGCACATTCTCTCTCTCTTCCCTCCCTCTCCCTCTCTCTAACTTTTAGGAACTCCTCATCTGCGCTAATATGCATTACAAGGTGCTGGCTGCGAGCCAGGAGCCCTTGCCTTGTGCCGACGTTGGTTTAAACATCACTTCAGAAACAATTAGTTTTGGAGTTATACCAAAGAATTGTCCGTCTAAATGTTACTTCATTCTTACTAATCGTTTAATTTTTCACTTCAGGGTACAGTGCTTTGCAGCAACTAACGTGAAAGAACACTTAAATCCAACCAGGAAGGCTAGTCCAGTGGTCAGTCAGATTGCTGCCTTTTATTTCCTCAGCAGGCTCCAATCTATCTGTGCTTATCTCTCCTCCTGTTTGATTCATTTTCATGTTTGCTAGAAATATGTAATGTGTACATTGTACTGACCCTGGGCAGGACTGTGCTGTAACCGAGATAGGGCAAAGCAGAATGTGTGTGTGTGTGTGTGTGTGTGTGTGTGTGTGTGTGCAAGCGCATGTCCCTGTGTCTGTCTCCGTGTGTGTCTGTGTATGGTTGTGTGTCTGGGCATGTGGGGAGCAAGCTCCAGTCAATAAAGCCTGCTAACAAAATTGAAGTGTGCATGATACCTATGCAGAAGGGATTTCTAATATGCTTTCATCAGTAAGAGCAACTTGCGGTTACTAGAGTACTATAATAACATTAAATAGCAAGGAAAAGCTTTAGACTAACCTAGAAAATTATGCCTGCTTCTTTTTTATGCTGTAAAACGATGAAATAAACATCATTCACATTTTGCTACAGTTAGGAGATGGTTATTTGATTGCACGATACATAAATTGAATACAGGAAATTCTTTTTCCTAGTCTTGCGAACAAAAGCTTAGCAAACTGGAATTTTGAAATCAGACTACAAAATCAAGTAATCTAAAATAATCAAATGGGATTGACTTAAAAAAACCCTGATATGTCTCTCAAAGTTATATTTAGAAAGAAAAAAAAGAAAAAGCGAGAACATAATGAAAAGGTGTGGCATGCATGCTTCTTCTTGCCATCTCATTCCATATAATTTTAACTTCGCACAAACCAGTTCTCCTGAACGAGCTAAATGAAAACCTCTAGAAACTGTTTCAAGCTCTCCAGCTTCATTGCTGTGGTCTGTGGTTCAGTCAATGAAATAGGGTAATGTCAACCCTAAATGCATTAATATATGGGCTCCAGCTAGTTTGCTTTGAATACTAGCAAAGCCTATGCTATACTTCAACAACTCCACAGTTATTTGGCTCAACCTTCAAAAAACCCAAGAAACTGAAAAACTGAATATGCAGGTCAGTAGAAGTGTCAAGAAAAGTTTCCTAAAACCAGTTTTACTTTAGAAATAATACTGTGCTTTCAGAACTTCTACAAAAATAGCCAAAGTTTTTATTTTTTCAAGAATATTCTGAAGCAATATATGTTTTTACCTTCGCAGGCACAGAGCTGAGACATCAGCACACGCATAAATATGTACTTGATATATTTCCTCACCCACCCCGCCACCCTCCCTACCCTGTTCAAATTTCAGATTGTAGACTTTGATCAAAGAGATAAGCTTGTTTAAATAACACTGGACTAAACATGTTCCCAGTTAAAAAAAAAATAATCAGATGACCATACCCAGCAGTTCAGAAAGTCTTCGAAGAGTTATGCTGAAAGTGTGCCAGACAGTGTGAGAGAAAAAGAGTGTGAGCACATTCTTTTGGAGTGGGCGACCGTGCATCTGCAGAGGCTCAGAGAGCACAGCTCTCAGTGTAAGCACAGCTCTCAGCAGCCAGGGCTGCACGGGCTGAAATGAATGGCAGCTGCAAGTTTAAGCCAGTCACCCTTACACACTGCATTCTGTGCTATGAAACACGCAGGAAAGGCATTATCTCTTATTAAGCTGCATTATCTGAGAACTAATGTGAATCTACCTGCCGTAAAAAGTATCCACTTCGCTAGTGGGCTACAAAATGGGCTTAGAATTTTTATCTAAAGCAGTATCCAACATGTATGCTCTGTTAAAACTAATATATTGACATGAAATAAAGTGTTCCAGTGTAATAACTATGCATAAGATGGAAAACAGAATAAGCAAGCAGAGTTGACTTCTGAGTGTGCCCTGTGCTTCTTACATGAAATTTTTAAGAACCTCATTAATTACTTTTGGGAGGTGGTACGTTTCGAGGGAGTCAAATATTTATAGTTTCCATCAGATGCAAACAGCATTAAACATACTGTAAGGTTAACTTGAACCACCATCACTTCTGTGTACCATTAACACTAGGGACCCCATGGGCAGCTCTCCACTAGCTACAGTCCTCCCGCTGGAAGGGCTCAGCAACAGACAGCTGCAGTATCCATGCAGCACACAGCCTTGTACACATCTTGAGAGAAAAAAAATGTCAGTGCCACAAACAAGATCTCAGAGACTGGCTGAGAAATTCTGTGACAGCATCCTGAAAAGTCTGACTTTTCCTGTGGAAGAAAAGCAAGAGAACAAGAAAGGGTGAGGTGGAGGGGCGTGTCAAGCCAAATCCCATGAAGAAGCTGAATTTTTGATTTTTGAATACTGGGGGGAAAAAAAAGCAACAGGCTTTGATTCTGCTTACTATACATGGGACTTCTAGATATAAAGAAACTATGAAATGCAGTAAGTTATCAAAGAGTTGTTTTCTTTCTTGTCCTGTGCTGCTTACTCCAAATCAACAAATACTGTTACTTCACCTTGCTTTAGAGATGGCATTAAGTGCACCCACCTGTGGACTCACCTCTCAGAAAAATGAGATCTAGGTATTTGTGCTTAAAGGTCAGGACTTACTTCACCACTCACTTTAGTCTGATTTATTACATGTCAGAATTTAAGTGCTCTACAATATGGAAATATTACAGTATGGGATATAGCAGGATGTAGCAATGATATTTATAGTGCTGCTTAGCAAAAAGTTTATGCAAAGACTTGACTAAATCCCATATCATGTATGCCTTTAAAACTATGCAGAACTCATACAGAAGAGCTTGCCTCATTCACTCTGAGGTTTTTGTTTTAAATTACATGTAGTAACAGGAGAGAGTAAATAAAAACATTAATTGGCTGCAGCACCCTCCTTTCCAGTGCTAAACAGATGTGTTCAAAATGGGGAAATCTACATTCTCAGATCTAGTGATTTCTCAATTATTGTGTATTCCACTGCAGCCAAGCTGCCCTATGTATTTCTCTCACCTTAAAGAAGGTCTAATACTATTTTGGAGTTGCAGAGAACATACAGGGGATATATAGACACATAAAAATAGAGAGGAACTGGTTCCACAAAATCTGAAGATTTGCTAACTTGAGATCAGGTATAGATTGAGGGTTTTGCTATATTTCTGAAGTTTTGGAATATGAAAACAAAATTTGGCTTTGATCCATCCAGATCTATGCCTGCACAGGAAGGAAAGGAAACAGCATTCGATGAATACTGAAGGAGGGACTAGTCCTATGTGACTGAGGAGCACAGACATTTTAGCAAAGAAGGTCCAAGCAGAAACTGCATCTTCATACACAGGGATTTTTAATGAGAATTAGTTGGGATGAAACGGTGAGGACTCAGGCACTACACTTCTCATGGAAATGAGAAATTAATAGTTTAGATAAATGAAACTGACTGATTAAATCCTGTGTTCCTCTCTTAAAAATTTCAGCCTTTCTGTTTTCCTTTTCTGGATAGGCTGGAGTTGCAGTGCTCAACTCAGATTTTCCAGAGTGGGCAATTTACTCTGATTGCACTAACAAAATATCAAATGCAGCAACAATAAAACAAAATCACATTTCTGTTGCTCTGTGGTTAAGCTAGCATCATTTACAGCTGAAAAATATTTAGGTATGTCTCTAAAGGCAAATTCTGCTTATTTTCATTAACTGATTAATAGTTCGTGTCTAAATTTTTATTTTTTTTTAATTTGTCGACAAATGACAACCATGATCAGATTAAGTTAGCAGACTATGCATACTGCAGTTTGGCTCAATGGGATCATGAGTCTGACACTTCAAAACTGGAACATAGCTTAAAAAAACCCCAGAAGTAGCTTTCTTCCACTGATAGCAAATGTGGAACCAGTGAAGCGATCTCAGAAACGGAAAAAAGAAAATATATAATTAAAAAATATAGAAGATATTATTTTAACTAATATAAACAACTGGAAGGAAGTTTGAGGATTTTCAGTGCTATAAATATCAATAATTATCTATTGACTAGAAGTCCTGAAAGGCAGTCCCAGAATTGTAACAAAATCAGTTCATTTTATAGGATTAAAAAAAAAAAAAATTAAAGTAAAAAGGAACAGCCTGAGCATATTTTGCATTTTGGACAAGATAAAACAGAAGTTTGAGGGAAAAGGAGATAAACCAAAAAATACTATATAAAGTATAGTATGCAAAAGTATATACATAAAGTATATACATGCATATATAAGTATATGTATAGATTAAATATACAAATATACACAAAGGCTATTAGAATTATAGGAAAATTTGAAGACAAAAAAACTCCATTCTATAACAGGCATTTTTCAGCAGTAGTTTTTGTAAGTATTGCAACAAAAAATGGTAAACTCGGAGCATGTACTATAAATTTTCCATAAACCTGCTGACAGTGAAAGACCATAAACTTTGTCGCTTTGGTTCCACAGCTATAAAGATAGAAGCTTTTTTTAGCTGCTGCAATTAAAGAAGAATCTGTTGTACATAACAGGAGGAACATTATGTTTTTCCAAGATTCCACAGTAACATTACAGAGAAATTATGTTATGTTTAGTCCAGTGAGGAAACTCCTCAAGACAGACAGCTGGAGAACAGCACCATCTACCCCACTGCTTATAAATCTTCTCTAGAGAAAAAAAAAAATACAAAAAAATTAAAGCTCTTGATACCACTAGGCCAATGAGGCATGCTTAAAAATTCCTTGGGCTCTAAGGAGAGATAAGTGCTTCATGATGTTAGTGGAAGTTTTAAAAACTTAAAGTTTTATACGTTGATACAAAGATGTATACTTCTTTTTTCCCCTACTCTCAAAAAACTCACTAGAACTAGTCATGTCACCAAAAGGCCAGACCTAAGATTTCTAACCCTAAATGTTTGGTTTAGGTTGGTTTTCCTGTTAAAAGGAGAGCTTCTGCTTTCACATGTCAAATGTAAGCAGAGGCTTTTAAAAAAAAAGTAGTCAAAATTGTTCTTACTGTAATTGGAGGACTGTTGAATAGAATTATTCCACACATATGTTTATTAATTTACAGTATTTAAATATGCCTTCAATTTTACCTGTAATTTGTAGTATGAAAGACCTATCACATACTCTGAAATTATCTGTGTAAACACAAGAAATATTAGGCTAGGATGTCAGCGTATCTTTTTGGTTTGGTAGTCTGATATTTTAAATATTAAGACTTTGTTTATATCTATTCATGACACTATAAGATTTTAGCCATTCAGCTGAAAATTTTGTGTCAGTGATGAGCTCAGTGATAATAATTTGGAAGTATCTGGACCAGTTGGAAGGAAATTAATTGCTTTTCCCTCCTTAGAGATTTCTAGAAACCCTTTTTTGAAACAAGAAACCCTTTTGCTACAGCAAATAAGGAGTTTGGAGCAGGAATTCTGAGTCTGGCAGGGAGCTGAAACTGTGCGTCACAGAACTGCCTTTTGCTATTCCTCTGAAATTCTATCCACCTTTGGCCAGTTTTTTTACCCTTGAAAATATTGCAAGTTTCTAAGAGTTAAGATTTCTAAAAGCTCTTTCCTGGCTGGGCCTGCTCTCCCCTCTTTCAGATCTTAGTCCTGACTGGACTGGGCACAAAACTTACCAAATAAATGAATGACATGCTAGAGTCCAAAGTAGTACAAATACAGAATGTTTTCCCCTTCCATTACTCTTCTGGGGCAGAGCAATAGTCCAGGATTAAGAGCAGATTATTGTGTCAGTGACAGGACTGAATTTCAGACCCCAGATGTACAGACTGAATTTCCTGAAACCAAAATGGGACACCATCTCCCTTTTCAATTCAGCATTAGAAAACAACATGTTAAAACATACCCTTTGCTGAAGGAGTAAAGACATCCTGTAATATAAGTAGCTTGTGCATTTTTTCAGTTTTTTTGTACCTCACAGATGGGAGAGGATAAAACTAAGTAATTCTTCCTGCCTTATACAGAATAAATGACTTACTACATATGTAAAATGGGCCAAAATACCTGAGTACTCTGCACAAACTCAAAAGATATTAGAAAATACTGATGTTTCAAAGAGTTAGTGGATTTTTTCATGGATGCAGGGAGACAAAAGCAGAAAAGAACATTTCTCTGCTTTCCTACACAAAATGTTAACTGCTTCTGAACAATGATGTTCACTGGTAGAAAAGCAATGAAACCTTGATTTAAGATTAAGCAACATTCCATGCTTAATAACAAACACAACCTCCTAAAAGAATATTTCTCATAGATACAGCTTTATGTAAAAACCAGAATGAGCTGGGAAATGGAAAACAGTAGCTTGGTGTCCCAAGTTTGAGAAGAATTGAATGGACTGACTGATTACCATGATCACTAGTGATAGTCTAGCAAGAAAACTATTTTTTGAATGCCTTGCAGTTGGCTTAAGGGTAAGGCATCTTCAAAATGATCAAATATTCCCATGCCTGAGCTCCCAAACACAGTCAGAAATTAGACACCTGCTTAATCCATTTATGTGGTGAATCTAATAAACAAAACACTCAATTTTTGTTTTTGACCAAAGGAATGAAAGTGGGTCTGGATTCCTGGCTGAGACTTCCTATTCTTAAGCAGATCAACATTCCCACTCAGCCTGGTGTCATCTGCAAACTGACTGAGAGGGCAATTTGTCCAGATCAACAATAAAGACATTGAACAGGACCAGTGCCAACACTGAACCCTGAGGAACAGCACTGGTGATAGGTCACCAGCTGGGGGTGGCTTTATATATAGAAACATCTTTTACTCTGTCTGGCGACAGATAAATAAAACTCTGCTTGGGCTTTTGCCCTTCCAATTTCCTCCCTGCATAAGCTCATGACATCCTTGTAGTCCTCCTAAGCTGCAGAGATCCCAGTATGGTCAGGACATATAAGGACAGGCTCAGGTAGCAGGGCCTCCTCAACTTACAAGTAAAAGAGTCTCAGTAACACCTTACTGCTATCTACAACCATCTAAGCAGAGAATACAGAGAAAATTCATAGAGGAAACACTTCTTGGAGGAGCATGGCAACAAGCCAAGGGGCAGGAGGACACAAGATGGACTATGGAAAATTCTGATTCGATATTAAATATGATTTTTTATATTTGGAATGAGATAATACTGGAACGGGCTATCCAAAGATGCTGGAATTCATCTGAGGATAAGACTTAACTCAGAGTTCAAGACTCAACTGGACAATTGATTCCCCGAGTAGTCTGATTTAAGCCTTCTTTGAGCAGGGGTTTGGACTAGATGGTACCTTGATATCTCTTCCAACCTATTCCATGTGTCTAATACACAGATCTGCACCAAAATACTCAGAAGAGATTAATTACCTTGGTGATGATGGTCTATTTCCCCATTTTCCACAGATGCCTGATTTCAAGATCTTACACCTCTTGTGAGTTAGGAAGGAAAAATGTTCCACTGGCCTCACTGTATCTTCTCAGCTTTTCTGTAAACTGCTCCAGTCCTTACCCAAAATATCTTTGCTGCCTTAGCAATGGGCCCACCTGTTCTCTGTAATCTACAGCACACCTATGTTCAAATACTCACTAAGATACTGGCATTAAATAATCAGCCATCTTTTGTGGCTTCCAAAAAACAAAACCAGCTGCCTTTTTTGATGGAGATAACTATCTCCACCAAAGGACTCACTCAGAAGTGTGATTAGCTCCCTGTGTCAGTGTTTCTTCACGCATACATATGATGCAGGTACCTGTACAGTAAAGTGACCAGAGTGTCCAAGTACTTACAAAGTAGAGCCTAACCCCAAAACAGAAGAAAGTATAAGATCAATCTTATGACATGACCTATTTTCTTCGCTCATTTCTCTTCAGAAATGGTATTCAAATACACTAAACTTGGTTTTAACATTTTCCTTCCCAGAAACTGATCCTCCAATTGAAAGCTCCTTGTGATGACGCTAACCCTGTCACTCAAGCAGTCATACTTATTGTGACCCAGAGACCAAGAAAACTCTTCACCCAAATTACTTGGAAAAGTTTTGCTGCTTTCTGCATGCCCATTTTTATCTACCAGACACTGGTAGCAAAAGTCCCTCACTTTCTGGGCATCTTCTGGTAAATGGATTTGCTTTATTTACTCCCCTAATCACTGTCAACCAATCTCTGCTATTGCAGCACGCCTACATGTACCTGTGAATAATCTGCAGTCAGCACATCAAGTCCTCTTGCATGCCTTAGGTTCTCCCTATCTACTTAGAGATTATCACAGAGCCACTGGACTATTGACAGTGCCAGACAAGGAAGGCGTCTCACTTTACCTTTGGGCCTATTCTCACAAACCTAAAGCCCAAGAGAAAAAGTCCACAAGGAGTATCGCTTGTTAAACTAATCCCTGTTGCTATACATGTTTCTCTGCTCTCTCCTTGATGTCAAGAATGAGCTTGTTATTGCCAGTACCAGACCAGACACAGCTACAACCACATCTGAGTGGTTCTGCTCATTACTCATCACTCTGGACCATACTCTAGAAAAAAACAGACAGCAAGTGCTCATTGAAAATTACCATGTCTAGCAGGAAAGGTACTGGCTGCAATTGTCCTGTGCAGACCCCAAGCAAAGCAGCAAATTCAATATTCTAGAGATAAAAGTATGCTAGATGTTCTAGGGGAAAGTGCTATGACTTAATTCAACAAGTCTCTTTAGCCTGGAGATGTGTTGTCTGATCTGGTCTACTTCTCAAAATTTTCTATCACCAGTAAAGAAAATATTTCTTAATTCTAACAAAAATTCAGACCTTCTACAAAAGAAATCTCAGTACGAGGTTCCCTCTGAAGACACGATTTCATTTAAATAGCAGAAATGTACCATCTATATTAAAAGATGCACTTTGGAGCTAATTAGTGGCTTCTTCCACAACAGACATAGCAAAGACATGCACGACCAGAAAGATCTTTAAATTAATCCTCATAAGGCATTTTCTGATACATTTATTTTTTATTTTTTTTTAAATTGATAGGGATTGTATTAAATATATAATATTGCAGTCCTAAACAAGGCTGTGCTATATATCTTCCATGATAATTTGAATCAGTTGTTGACTCTGGGGAAACTGATCATGATGAGCTAAATTATGAGTTTAAGTGCTTTCCTGGATCAAGGCCTAAGTCTGATCCTCACACACACATCATCTCCAACCATCAGAGAAATTCAAAATTAGCAGAGGTTATAACTCATTTTTTTGGGAATGACTTGTGAGCTTTATATAATTCTGGTTCTGTGATACAGCATATCCTCTTTACTCCAGAGAAGAATTTTTGAAACTGACTTGACAAGCCTACAAGAGCGGTCAATGGAATCTGCAAAAAACCAATGCGAGACATTCAGTTCTATTGCGATTGTTATTTGTATTCAGGAGCACCTAAGATCACCACCAGAAATTAGGTTCTTGTTGTGCTAAGTACAAGGTATACTTAGAACAAAGAATGTTTACTCAACGGCCCGGATTTAAATATATCAGTGAGTAAATGCAACACCCTTAAAGAACAAGTGTCTCCATTTCTCCATGAAAATCAAATAGGCCTGGTAATCTATCTCCTGCTTCTGTTTTGAAGTTGCATTGATTAATGAAACAGGTCTGTTTTCTAAATTCTAAATATATAATCTTTTGATTAAGCTATCAAACAATTCAACATTTTCAAATACAAGAAACCTGTGTAAAACTGATGAATGCAGCAGTTGTTAAAAAGCAACAAAGAGAGCAATCACAAATGACACAAACTAACCATAATGTAACTGAAGCATCAATATATGTTGCAGCTGTTGAAGCATTCTTTTCTTGCCAGACCATAAACAAAATCACACGACTTCAGTGTAGTCTAACCAGCACCTCACAGAAAATGGTGACACAATCACCAGCAGTGGACCATCACAAGAAGACAGGAAATAAAACACACACACACACAAAAAAAAATTAATATATATATATATATATATTAAAAAAAGGTAAAAAGAAATCTAGTATTAGAGAAACCTAGGCTTCTTGTTGGAGAAAACTTTCAAAGCCTGTCCTTCTGAAGAAGGACAAAAATGCATTGTCATCTGTCAAGCGGAACAAATAGGACCTTAGTGATTCAGTAACAGTTGCACTCTCTTGGCAGATATTAGCTTGTTTAAGGCAGGGAAGATCAAAGGAAGTAACTAGATGCCAACTGACGGGGAAAAAAAAAGGTCAAAGTTATTTATTATTTCAGCATTCCCCTATCTTTATTTGTTCTTCTACCATTTTCATTGTTTTGTGCAACAAGATGGAGGTCTTTCTGAAACACAGCCACCAGTAATTTAATGAAATGGTTCTTTTGCAATACAGGCTCTTCTATAAGTTCAAAAGTCCACCAGATCAACAGGTTTCCTATCCATAAGGGGTGAGTGATATAGACAGTTCCACGCACTCTTTAGCACAATGATCTACAAGCCACAGAAACTATTATTAATGAATTACAAAACCAGAAAGAATGAACAAAAATCACTGGCATTAGAAATGTCAAATTTAGGGATATTGATATTCGATTTGATGTCAAATTATAGGAAAACTAGAGTTAATATTAACTAGTAGCCATTTTTGCAGGGAATTGAGGTTACAGTTGCAAAACCTTTAAAAGCAGCAAACACTGCTGTCCAGAGACCTCTTACACCTGTGGTAAATTAATTTAAATTTTTAAGCAATTTTTTTGTCCCTGAAGAAACACCGATAAATTTAATTTCTTATTGTGCAACTAAGGTAAAGGATTATTCCTAGTAATTCCTAAAGGAGCTCTTGCCACAGTAATAACCTGAGCAATGCATCACTTGTGCAACATGACAGAGAGAAAGGGCAGAGACAGCTGTACTGTGCAGAGACAGCTGATACAGAGACTCCCAAGCCATCTTCACCTGACTCAGCACTGAAATGTGAAGAAAATACTGCTGCTAACAAGGTGCCATGCTCTGGATTATTAACCCGTCTCACAAGACAGCAAATTGCTTGAACAGTTACACTGCCTTCTACACCAAGTCACTAATTACCAACTAATTCAGGCAGTGATGTTGTACAATTCTTTCTACCACACTCTTTCAAATAGCATAGGTATGCCTAGAAAGGCTTCTTGATAAAAAAATTAAAATGCCCAGTAGTGTAGACTCTGTTGGTTCTTCTCCTTTAGTACAAACAGTCCTGGAATAATTAGAGCTGTAGGAACTGGTGGCACAGTACAGAATCAATGTGGTGACATCTTGGATGGCACCAGGAAGGCTGGATCCTCTACAAGGTTAGCATTTAGAGGCCAGTGTCACCCACCTTCATCAGAGGTGACTGAGAAATGAAGAGGTGACAATGCAGATGCTTAAAGCATCTTCCTCAGGAAAGTACTGCCTTTAGTGAGCTACAGGTCAGTAAAGCTCAAGGTTGTTTTTAACCTAGTGAAACAGACCCGCAGATTCTCTGCAACTGTACTATAAAATGTTGCAATATTTCTTGAGATAAGTTTGGTATGCGCCAAACAGCACTACCCCAAAATATTCCTGAAATTGAGACATTAAAAAACTACAGAACCATTACTACTATTTAGTTTGCATTCATCCACTGCTTCGTGAAAACTATTAGCACAGATGCAAGCTATTCCAGGACAATTAATTGGTCCAGCTGCCTAGGAATCATCTTGGGTGTATATGATTTATGTTTATAGCTAAAGCTCCTGGATTTTAGGTTTGATCCAATAGACTGGTTTGCAATCTAGTTGTTAGATGACAAAGTTCAAGAGCAATGCACACTGCTGAAGCCTGGGCGTGCCTCACTCCCAGCAGCTTCAGCATGACTTGAGTATACACGGTGAGTTGTTGGGCACTTCTGACCTGAAATGGTCAAGGGAGCATTGGAAGGCATATGGGAAACACATGCCTGCTTCAGTGTTCAGGGAATTCACCTTCCTGAGAGCCAGCCTGTAAAGTCAATCTTTCATGCTTCTCAGGGTTTTAAAAAGAATAATTTTGCCATATAGCTCAAGTGATTTAGCAGGGAACTGTTTCTCAGAAGAGGTCATATCCTTCCTCCTGCCTTCACATTCCTGCATGCTTCCAGTCTGGAGACTGACATTAGCAAAAAGTTCTTGTTGTTTTTGAAAGGTAAGTGTCACACTGGTGCAGTTCTTGAGCCAGATTAGGAGAAACTGCAGGAGAACGCAGCAAGAATGAAGAGGGAGAACACCTTGTTCAGCAGCAGGAAGCCCTTAGATTAATTTAACAGTGGACTCAATGAGCCAAAGCAGAAAGGATGTAAACTTTCAAAGTTGTAGTGTGTCCTCTACACATTCAAATTTGCCTTGATGAAACTGAATCAAATACACCATGGGCTACATATACCTTTTATACAGTTTATTTATTTTCTACTGTTCGCACTATACTATGCTGTTCTTAATAAAAAAATTTGTTTTAGCTAAAGATTCATTGTTTGCAAAAGAAAAAAATGGTCCCTGATTAATATCAAGTAGTATTTTGCTTTCCACAAGATGTTATGAGAAGGTTCAGTTCATTTATTTTACAGATTTCTATGAAAAAAAACACGTGCAAGGTGAGCTACTTATGAGGAACTTTTGCATATTTGTGATTAGCCAGTGTTGGCAAAGAATAATATAAATAGCTACTACTAAAATGATGACTCAATTTCACAATAACACTGAATCCTGACTTCTTTTACTAGAAGAGAAATATTTATCTAGAATATATAATATTCTTTTTTTAAGTTAAAGAAATATAAAGTTAGTTTCAATACCTGTGACAGATCAAAAACAGTTCATCCATAATATTAATATTAAGACTTTTTCTTCAATTAAAGGTAGTTTCACACAGGATTTAAAATATTGCTGGAGACAAAATACTAGGGTTAGCAATTCAGCACTTTCCTCCAATATAGCAGCGATCCCCGTACCCAGTATATTTCATTTTGCCACAGAAAGACTGAATATGAGTAGATCAAATTACAGGAATACCTATTATTATCCATACTAACACTGAAAGCCTGCATCTGCTGCTGAAGAAGAGAAATGCTTGTCCTTGCTTTTCACCATCATCTGGTCACTGACCATTAACCAGAAGAGCTCCACAGCTGTAATATGAACTCCAGCCTGAAAAATCTGCACTGAACAGAAAGCACATGCTTACTACCCATGACTAATCACAAAGCCCCCCACAATTTTAGTCCTCAGATATTAAAAAGCACTACCATGTATTCTCTTATGTAATCTGGATCCTGACACACATTATACCTCAGCAAAACATTTGGAAGTAGAAGTTACTATTTCCATTCAAAGTTTTCTCTTTCAATATTCACAGTTCTAGTTGAGATAAAATTTAGTTTGTGTCTTACAAATATTTCAGTGAGCCAGATTTGAGAGACTGATCTCCACTGAATATCTGTGTATGGCTGCAAAATATATTTACTGAAAATAGGAACTGAGGGTAAATATTGGACAAGTATGTCTCTTGAGCTTATACCATAAATCAGTTTTATCATGAAACAGTAGTTAAATTCATTCCAATTGTGTAATTTGACTGTGCTTAACAATACTGCAGCAGTTTCGAGTCAAGTGTAGATGCCATGTGTGTTTAAAGACTGCTCTGGCAGTCAGGTAGTATTTTGGGCAATATATAAAAATGGTTGCTCATCAGTCACAATGTCGAACACTGAAGACTTGTTAAGATAACTCCAACTTCACTGTGTGGAACCCATGCTCCAAAAATTTCCAGCGTACATTTTCACAAGTGGGAATTATTGTTTGATGACTTTAGACACAGTTTATTTTCCCAGGCATTTCAACCCACTCTTCCCTTTGAGGTATTCTTAACTTGCTGTTCATGGCTCATTATCAAATAACATAAAACATACTTTTTATGCAAAAAATAAAAGCAAAAACATGCAAAAAAATAAAATCTAGGCTTGCTCTGTGACAAATATACGTTGAATGCAGACGGCTACTTATTTTAGCTGAGGAATCCAGACACAAAACCAACCTTGATAAAAGTGAGTGAAATCTGTCAATACTTGAAAAGTAGCTCACAAACTTGCATGATGAGCATGACTGTATCCTCACTTAAATCAACGAATAAATAATCCCTATAAAATTAATAGGACTATCCTCACATAAATTTCCAACATGTAAAAATAATACGGCCTTTCTCATTAAAAAAGGGGGAGGGAGGAATCCACTGCAAGGTCATATTACTTTGCCCTATTTCTGCTTTGAAAATATTGATTCTGAGAAAATACAGGAGCAAATGCTCCTACACAACCTCACTGACAGAATTAGCAGTTGATTTTTGACAAGTATCTCTTACTGATTATTTAAATTCTGAATTCAAGAAAAAAACAAACCACCATAAAAGACACTGTAGCAGCAACGAAAGATTGAACTCCAGCAAAGTTTTTTATTTTGTTAGGTACACAGTTTCTGCTTTGAAGGGTTTATATATGTGTCATTTATTTTAATCTTCTATTGTCAGTAACCACTGATGCCATAACACTTCTTTCTGACACCTTTCACTCTCGTGGACAGAAGTCCGTGATGGAAAACAGAATAATCTTAACCACTTTAAACACATTCTAGGTATGTTTGGTCATTTTACAGAGCAGCAACAAATTGTATTCACTTGCACTTCATGCTCTCTTCCTTTAATAGATACAGCAATCTCAGAGTCATATTTGGCAGTAACCAGGCTTTCTTTCAAAAGCCATCCAATTTAAAGAAAATATGCAGAGGCAAGAACTACCTTGTCCTACAGTATATTATTTATTTCTACATAAATACGTTAAAAAACATTAACACAGAGTTCATTGCTTAAAAAAAATTACAGCTGCAAACACTGTAATAAATAAACCAGGGTCTGAATACAGTTAGCACTATAAAAAAATACTGATTTTGGGCAAAGCCTTCAAATATAATCATTTTTCTCTAAAAAATCCCAGATATCTTGGAATGGCATTTGAAAGAGAAAATATGTGGCCTACACAGGATATGGGACACGAGCAGTAGAGCCATTTACTTGACATTTTAGGTAAGTTACTTAATAGCTTCACATCACCAGCTTCCTTTCTCCTAAGCCAAAGCAGCTCCGTTAAAACATCCTTCCTGACTGAAACTGCAACACCACCAACTTGAAGAATATTCTCAAGTTTCATAGGCTCACATTGCTTAACAATGTAGCTTGTAAAGAAGCAATCAAAAGAGATCACTGTGAACAATCCCAGTATGAAAAGTTAGATGCTATAATCTTATCTCAAAGAAATGGAAGTGCCTGTAATGTCACAGAAACCCCTCTCCAGAAGAGGTAACTTCCTTCCAGATAGAAATGCAACATGAATGTTCATAAAAATTGAGGCCTGATCATCTCCCAGAAGATGAAGGCTTGAAAACCCTGCCAAGGTCATCATCTCTTCAAATAAATAGCAAGATGCATATCTGCAGCTAAGTGGCTGGTAATGCTTGTCACTGCATCATCTCATTTGCTCTCCAGAATCTTTGAATTCCACATGAATTCCTTTCCTGATTCTACCTATGTACTCAGATTTTGCTCCATTTGCAGACTGTCCCTAGGTAATTACATATTTTGCCAACAGAAAAATCAATCTGTTGAATAACCTGCATTTTAAGGAACATCAGAGGTCAGAATTATTAGATGTGAACAAAGAGTCACAAAACAACACAACATTTTTTTGTCTGTGTAACACATATAGAGCATTTTGAACATACAAAAATATTGTTCAATAGACTTAAATTTTCCATATCTAAATATATATAAACAAAACTTACATTTTCTTCAATTCTGAATCAGCTTAAATTGTCAGAGAGACTTCTGAATCTTTTGGCTTTCCTCATCAGTGTCTTGTACTGACAAGAACTCTGAAGAAAAAAGTGAGGAGAGCCAGACTACACAAATGTCTTCATTAGCATGTCTTGAAGTAACAGTTAAGCCAATCTGTAAAATCTTTGTTTTATTTACTTCCAGATATTCTTGCTAAAACTTCCAATTTATATACAGGTCAGGTTAGCAGTCCTTGCTTTTGAGACAACAGAAATTCCTTCAGGCACACACATAAAAAAATGTACAATTCATATCGTTACCAATCTCTTATGCCTAATACTTCAGAACAGTACTTTTGCAGTCAGTTCAGTAGCCTAAATACAGCTTTTTCACGTCTTTTAGGTCTCTCTCTCTTTTAGGACACCCAAGACACTACATGAGGCTGGCACATATGACTGCAAAGGAGACCTGTGCCACCTGTGTGTAGGCAAGTGGCAGCTGCATCTCAGGAGCTTGCACTGATCAGCACAGATAGAGACACACACACAGAGCAAGCTTTAAAAGGACTTCCTTCATCTTTTATTACCTATCATGCATTTTCCTACTTACAGGTGAGGCATGGCCCACTGTGTTCAGAAACTATGCAGGCAATGTTGATTGTGTTTTCATCTGGCATTAACGTCCTCCTTCTAATTTATGTTTTATTACCACTTCCTATACGGAATTCCAAATAAATTTCAAATCCATCACTTCTATTTAACTTCTACCTCATATAAATTAAAGACAGATTTAGTGAAGATGAAGAGATTGTAACACCTATCCACTATATTTTTTTAAAATATACCTATAGTAACACAAATATTTTTAAAAATGCTTTGGTTTCTGGAATAGATGTACCTGTGATTAGCTTCCCAAACATAAATTGTTTTCTTCTTGCATTATCAACACATTTTATTTTAAAAAACAGTAAATTCTGTTAATATTAGAATTTAAATTTGACATGGAGTCTTTTTCTCTGGTATTTTATATTAATAAAACACAGGCAGAATAAAAACATTAATTTTCCTTTTCAAGGCTACTGTCAGTGTTATGCATTCTATTATCCACCAAGTCATATTTTATTTAGAGACTTACTGGTCATCTACAACTGACTGACAGATGCATCCAAAACAAACTACAAGAAAATTTGATCTACCAGTTTTCCAAAATGAAGAAAAGCACAGTTTTGGGGACACTAAGGAGGCTCAGATCTGCTGACCTTGCATTACTCAAATGTACTATATGAAGGCGTGCAAATAGGTGATAGACAAAGCTAGTGCTTTGTGGAAAAGTAAATCATTGGTTGATTGAAAATAGATGCCTGTATTTGAAATCTTTACTCACTGAAGCTGTTTAAATTGATCTAAGAGAATAATTAGATAGAAACAGAACAGACTGGAAGTTAACTGGAGGAGAAGTGAAGTCATATTGGTGCAGACACAGAATCCCCACAGCCCTGTCATACTTTCTTCAGCAACAGCAGCTACAAATGAACATTCAGGGAATTGAAAGAACAGTATATGTGATATTTCTCCTATTTATTCTCCTAGCTTCTATTTTCTGCTCACAGCATATGTTGAGCCTAATCCAGTTATCTATTCAACAGTTCTCAATGGAACTATCTTCCAAGTTGTTTTCATTTTCCCTTCAACCTGTACAAACTGTTTCTATTCATAACAACCTTCATCAGACAATCTCACAAATGCCTGCTGTGTAGGAAAGTACTCCCTTTTGCTTGTTCTGAATGTGGTTTCTTGAAGTTTCACTGCGTGGTCTGGGCATCATTCTCCTTATGGAATAACATCTTAACACTCGGTCCCTATCCATTCCCTTCTTTAAATTCAAAACTGGGATCCAAAAATACACACCAAACCAACTCTGAAGACCCCCAGAGGAACCTGAAGTCACTAAACATCTCCCTGCTTTATTTGAAAAATGATTGCTTTTTCTCCTTTGGTATGGCACTGAAGCCATTCTCCCTCAGCAGTTGAGTTCCCAGTTTCCTGACTCAGGCAAGCTGGAATACACAGAAAAGAAAAAACAGCATTAAAATTATCTCTGGACAATTTGGAAGGAGTGCTCTGTAAACATCTAACACAGCAATACACTAAAAGAAAGCTTAACAAAAATTAGTTACTTATTTTATTTTATTTTTAGGTGATGAAAGTATGAATAAAAGCAAGACTGCAGCCTGGTGGTTGGAAATTTCACAGGGGAAAATGAAAACTTGCATTTTGGTCCTGGTCCCAGAACTATTCGTGATTTATTCAAAGCTTTCATATGAAACTCACAAATTAAGTTTTAGATGAAGACTGAAATGCACAACTGCCCTGGTTTCACCAAGCTAAACAATACAGGAATATTTGATTTCTCTGGGGGTCTATTAAAGCCCAAACAGCTTCATGAAAAGTATATATGCTAGGATGGTCCACAGCACCACAAGAGAACAGCAGGCTCAGAAACCTCCTGGGGAAAGGCACATAGCCATTCCTTGCCAGCATTAAGGCAAAGTTTCTGCCTGTGAAAGACAAGACTCTGGAAAAATTGCTCTGTAGATCACTAGATACAATTTGTTAAATCAAAAAAAAAAAATTTATTTATACTTCTTATAACCCTCTCTGAACTCATCCTTCCTCAATCATATAGCTAAGCATGAGGTCAAAGAAACAGAATTTCCATATTCTCATTTGGTCCTACAGGACAATGACAGTAACACATGCAAAACATAGAAAGGCAATTACAAAGTGTTGTCTTATTTTCTGGGTAGTGGAATTCCACTAGTGGTAGTACTGTTCCATGAGGGATAGTTTTCCAACCGCAAAACAGAAACTACTTCTCACCAGAATATTTATCTTCATTAATGATTAGCTTCCTGCAAAATTTTAAACTGTAAGTTATTTTTATGCCTAAACTACCAAGATAATTTTAATAGTTTGGTGAGTGCTGAAAACAAATGAATTTTCAAGTGAATCTGCACATCACTCAGCATAACTTAGGTTTGTATATGTACCTGGGAGTGCAGAAGTACTCTGCTGCTGTAATGCCATGAAAATCAATGGTTAGATTGCTCCTGGTTTGTTTACTTTTCCTCACTAAGAAGGCTGCAGTAAGAAAACATTTATCCATGACCCTTCTCTGTCTGACACATTCAAAATATTTCACTTGTCTATATCCCAATTTCATACACATCCTGTAAGTTCATAGCACCTCACCCACTCATCCTCACAGTACGATTTATATGCTAGCAGCAGGTAGCGTTCTCAGAACAGTTATAAACATTAAATGTCATTAATATTTTTCCTTATACAACACAGGGATGTGGCAGGGTTTGTTATATCACTTTAGCAACAGAGCAGGATTAAACCCAGAAAACTGATGTTTTTCACTTTCTTGGTCTAAGTGTGTTTTTTATTTAATATCATTTAATCAACAAAGTGTATGATTCAAAAGCTACTACTACACAAATATAATTTTGCAAGGTTCAAAATTCTAAGAAATCTGAAACCGAAGAAAATCCACCCTTGAAAACTAGAAATTATTTCACTGATAATCCTGTTGGCCAACTGTGCAATCATGTGTTTATTGCTCAGAGGTGGTCAATATCAGTGGAAAAGCTTCCTGTTGAACAAAGCTGAAGGCATGGGAGAAGGTACTAGTGCACTATAATCTATACTAAAGGCATCTGTCTCAGCACTGCACTGGAGCATCTGCAGCTAAACCATATGAAACTGCATGGAGAGCAGGTAGGGTTAGGCAAAATAATCTGAGAGCCACTCTAAGTGGTTCAATAAAAAAATAAAAAATTATTTTACCCTTAGACATATTTTCCAATTGCGTTATATTCTTCTTCTAGGTACTTAGGAAGAGCTGTCATTTTCCATACAGGAATCCTCCAAGTACACTAGAAGAGTCCCAGGAAAACTACCATTTTCAATATTCATTATTCTGAATGCACAAGGGGAAATAAAAGGAAAAAACCTCTTAGTTCAAAATAACACTTAATTGTTTGAAAATTGTTACAAAATACGTTTTGCCTATGTTCCAGGTATGATTTTAAATTTTTAACCATAATTGCATTTTCTCAATATATAAAAAAAATCTAAAGATATGAAAATCACTGACATCAGTCTGTTGCCACAGCTTTTAGCTACATTGGGAGCCACCATGCAGCTCAGTGGCACTGAAACCATTTCAGATAACATTTTTCTACAATGTTAGTTCCACTAGGTGATTCAACATCCAAAATGCTGAACACTTCCCTTCCCCAGTGTGTCTAGTGATTCCAGCAGAAACACTATTTTCAGAACATCAGATGTTTGAAAATTTTAACCTGCATATAGGTTAATCTGATCAAACTGTTTCATCATCAGAATATACCTATTGCAAGATCAAATCTATTGCTAGTTTCTTATAATTTAGTGGCATTGTGGTTACTCAGGTTCTAATTAAAATCTGGCTGTACTATTTAAATCCCATCTGTTCTCTCTTCCTCCATTACCCTGTTGGGAGATTGGTTGGAATATTCATAGCCACAAGAGGAAATCATGTCCTGTAAAGATGGGTATATGATTAATACAAGAGAAGATGCAGGAAAACAAAATTATACTGCTATTGTGCAATAACTATGATCACTGTTCATAAAGTCCTTAAAGTTGTTATCACAGTTTGAAACTTTGATTAAACAGAGATCCTGTACTCTCTTAGACTTCTCAAATTGCAGGTAATTTTTGTTTCTGTTTTTCAACTTTTCAACATTCTTCTAAAATTACAGACAAATGAATCAGTATTTTCTGTTCTGGTATGCTTCTGTTATGGTAAGGACTCTTCTCAATCCTTAACGGTGTTTCTCTGTTTCAACATCTGAGGATTACATTAGGTCTTCTTGTCACAATATTGCACAGGCAGATCACAGTTACTTGTTTCCCTCAACACTCTTTCCAGAACCATTGTTTTCTGAGACATGGAATAAGATTACAATAAATGTGCAGATAAAACACTTGCTTGGCTAATTATATGATTCACGTTCAAGTCCTGACTCATTGTACTGCTAAACCTCTAACTTCAGTCTTGGGATCAATCACTGCTGGAATGATCCAACTGGCTTAGAGCAAGGATGGCAAATTCAGCTGAGTTTCCCAGGAAACACAAGCACAGCTCTCAGCCCCATTTGCTGTAGGGTGCCCTTCATATAGACAGTATGCATACATTCTCAGTTGAGTTTTCCCCTTCCAGGGTATTTCTATTCCCCTGAACCCAAAGGGCTTGCATCTTCTTCACGTGCTGCCAGGCACAAAAATACACATCTTATCACCCAGGTACAACCCTTTCAACTATCCAAGACATGAAATATGTTAAGAATTGTGCCTCAGTGCTTCATAGGTGATGAGTCCCAGCACTGTGGTATGGATAAAAATCACTCTAGTGAGGACTCATTTTGGATTAGTTAATGGGTGTGGTCCATAAAGATAAGGTAAGAACAACCTAAGGGTTTATTTACTCTGAAGCAGACTATCATTGTAAAGTCCAGAACACATTTACATGGAGTAGTAATACTCCAAAACATCCAGATGAATGAAAATTTTCTTGCAGGCAAATTAAATTCTACTGGAAAAGGGGATAAAAACAGTATTTGTCATAGGACTGAAAGAAATTCTCTACAACTCTACTTGCTTATGTGTCACCATAGGTAGGCACATTCCTTCTCATACTTTCATAGCTTAACTCACTAAATCTCTGAAGAGTTTGCTGGTTTTTACTTAAAAGAAAATACTAAAGTATTCTTGTCACAATGATACCTCAATGACTAGGAGAGAATTAACTGAAATATGGACAAATGTGCCCAGAATTAATTGATTTTTCCAGAATATTTTCAGCAGACAGTAGTGCATCACTGCGACAATGCCCATACAATCAGCATTTATGACAGAGCATTATGACTAGCAACAAAATTCAGTGTTGACAATGGAAAGCAAATGTGAAACAGCACATTTTAAGATGATTCATTCTAATCCCGTCAAAGACATTAGTAGTTTGGCTTCAAACTTAAATTAGAAGATTTTAAGACCTTAAAAATGAAAACTAGGAAACAAGTCTGGAGCTAGCAATGTTGGTTATAAAAGAAATCCATTTGAATTACAAAAGGAATACTGTCTAGGAAAATTGTAAAAGGGAGGCATTTTTGTAACAGCAGATAAAAACTGGCACTGACTGAATTTAAATCATAATCACTACAATTTGAAACACAAATTCTGGGGGGAGAAAAAAACAAACCACAAAAAACAAACTATTAAAAAAACCCTCAGACGCATTTAATTATCCATGCACAACAACCATTGTACTAGTTGTTCTAAGACAAAATCCCATGGTATTTAAGCCACATCAGAATAAGGTAAGTTTTCTAGGGTGAGGAGGAATTAAGTGGGGAATTTCACTAATTTAAAAGTTTTAACTAAATTACTGAAGACAACAACTCTTTCAGTTAGATTTCCTAGTCTATCCAAATTTGTAGAAAATACAACGTAGTAGAATGGGGAATCCACTGTAGGAAAGCAATGAAGCAGAAAGTGGTATGCCCTGAAGCAGTAAGGCTATAATTTTTTTAAAAGGCAATGTGCTGAGCTACGTCGTATAGGAAAATGGGCAAGTGTCCAAATCAGGAATAGGTAGATGTGAATTACTTGCACTTACCTTTGGTTTCACGGCTGGAAAAGCTGTCTAAGAGTATTTACTTTTAGGATATTCTTACCAGAGTGTATTGCAGGAAATCTGAATGTCATAAAAACATATTTTAAAATTAATATAAAAACAAAAAATGTTAAAAAATTTGAAAAATCATTTCAGGACTTAGCTACTAAACTTTAAGTGCTGTGGCTCTAACAGTTGTATATTCAAACAACAATGGATGCTAGCATTCTTTTGGACAGGGCAGGGAGGGGCTAAGTGATAGATAATCACTTATTAACCACAAGTCTGGTTTGCAAAAGGAACCTCCTGCACAGAGAATAAATAAATTTTGACCTGTTAAGAATATTGGTCTGAAGTGACAGCATATTTGAAGTAAAAAAACTTTTGTGAATACATTATACTGTGTATCCTTTTCCAGTGCTTACAGAAGAGACAACAAATACAGAGAAAGCATAGAAACATAGACTTCCCAGAGGTGGGTAGCCTTCGAATGTACCTGGATATGTGCCAAGAATCTGGAATGAAAAAAGGGATAAAGAGAATGAAGTTTTAAAGATTTAGAACTGTTGAATAAGCAATGAAATTAGAAGGCTTCACATTTTCTTCACTAGGTGACCATTGCTCTGAAAATGGCTGATGCCTATGCTTTTTTCTCATTCAGCACCAAAATCACTGGATTTTGGAAGATACTTTGCCTAATGACAGTGCTGAATCATCCTCAAGCAGAATATCACCTATGGAGTGTCTTTTATCAGAGAACACAATTTTGAAATTGGCCCTTTAATGGAAACAAACCTCAGGATTCTGGAGCACAGTACTGCTGGCAGCTGTTAGCAGAAATTTAGACTTTATGGACTGGAGGAATGCAGGATATCCATAGCTCCTAAGATAACTGGCACAAGTGCACTAGCCTAACTGGCCTCCTACAAACAAAGCTTCCCAGGTAGAAACTGCCATGGGAGACCCTGGAACTTCCCTCCTCTGAAATGAGATGTTACCTTCATTCTCAGAGCTCACAAATGGAGTCATTAACACAAAAGAAAAAGTACAATATATGAACTCCACTCACAGATGTCTGCATATAGCACCCATCGTACAACACCATTACTCTCATTTGCAAAGCTCTACCATCTCAGATTATTTAAAGAACAGTCCTATGAAGCCTTCACAGAGAGAAGCCTAGTCTGACAGTGCACTGTTTCCCTTGCATTTGCCCACCATCATGCCCGGAATCTTTTCCTTCATTTCAAAATTGGAGAGTTCTGCCATCTTCCTTGATTACCAGTCACTAAATCTGGCATTCAGCATTTCATTCCTTATTTGCCTTTCAAGCCATGCCTTATTCACATTGCTGTTAATACATTGGTAAAGAAAGATACTGATGCTAACTCAGGAAGCCTCTAAGCTGCAAACTGCTGGCTAGACAAGGTGCATTCTTTGGAAGTATTATAATAAATTGATTACATATTTGTATATTTAAATATGCATCCCCTTTTACCACTGCTGGAGTCAGAACTTTGTGCTACATAAACATGTGATCTGATCCAGTATGGCCTTTGTTGGTGGAGTTCATTCTATGTAAACTGCTAAGCCTTATATTCTATCTAACTTTTGTTTCAGAGATGAAATAAAATCACTTTGATCCCATGGATTAGTGGGCAGCAACTTATAAGCACACAGCATCTCATCTATGTGAGAAAAGCTTTTTAGAATTGTTCCACATCCATTGATGAAAAGGAAAAAAGGAAATAGGAAAAAAGCTTTTTTTTTAAAAAAAAACCAAGTACACAGACAAGAATTAGCAAGCCTGTGTGATGTATTTTCAACTAGTTTATCAAAACCAGAGAAATCTCAGACTGGAGTGGATCATGCCATAATGCCTCTATCATCCACAGAATTCAGCCTTGCAGGTAGACCCTTGTGAATACTGTGAGCACAGGAAGAGTCCTTCCCCTAGCTTCTCATATTGTAGAAACCTGACATGTTCACGTGAGATCCTGAGCCATTTCCTGAAAGGAGTCCTCTCTAAATGAAGTGCAAATTAATTCTTCTGGAAACCTCTAAAAGCTAAAAGGACTAGTTTCAAGTGATTATTAACAGAACTTAAAAAGTTTCACAAAGCTTGTGGGCAAACATGAGGGGCAGAAGCAACCCCACAAAAGCGAGAGAGTTTCGCTCCATGGAGACACAACCTCTGAGGGCCCAGCTAAACCTGGCCCTGATTACAGTAACTCGTTTCCACAGCCACAGGTGACAGGCAGCCCAGAGCGACCCGCGGTCATAATGACATTCTCACGTTCGAGAGGACAGAAGACATAACGGCTTCATGTTTGCAAACAGTGCTGAACACTATGACTGAAATTAAACAAGGGCAAGTGTTAAGAGAAATGAAACCAGGGGCGTAACAATGCGCGGCTATCGGAGCCCTCAAGCACAGAAGAGCAAAATGGCAACCTGTCACAAGAGTTCCCCTTATACAGCGTAACAGGACAGAGACAGACCCAAACTGGGGTCTGCTCAGCCACAGCCATGCCATGGGACAGGAGCACAAACACTTTACAACCAAAAAGGCTAAACTAGCCCAGAAAAAAAGAGCTCCTACAAAGTCCACACCTACTTCTCCTTCTGTGGTTATCTAAATAAGTTTCTGTGTTATACCCACTACCATGACTCTGGACATTGGTGCTGTTCTAGCTGTATTTTATTTCTCTCTCACACACTTTCTGTCCTAAATTTCTCTTCCTGTGTCTGATAACTCTATTTAGTTTTTTCCCAAGTAGTATGTTCATCCCCCACAATAAAAAAGGGGGGAAGGGAGCAAGAGATAAAAGTTAGTACAAGAGTTATACCTTCTCCCTGGAAAATAGGAAGTTACTGCATCACATAAATGAAAACAAACAAGAGAAAACGGGCTGGGAAAACGTCAGACCAGAGATACCCTTCCCACAGATAACTCTTCAGGGTACTCAGCAGTGCACAGCAAGCTTCCCCTTATCCCACAGGTTCTTATGAGATGGACCCACATGGTTTCCTTCCCATTAATCCTACATACTACCCTTACCTCAGGAATGTACACGTTATTTGCATCAGTAAGAGTAGTGGAAATGAAGTTAAAAATTTATCCATTTTTTTCATCTGTCAGTGCTGAATATCTAGTAGTATAATTACCTAGAATTCAGAAATAAGCTTGAGCAAATTATTTTCACCTAAGAGTCACGAAGAAAGAAGACAGCTGCTATGTATCAGAAGGTATTGATGCATTAAGATATTGGTAATACTGGGAAACCTGATTACTGTCACTATTTGGTTACTAAAGGTTAAAAGAAAGAGACAGTTGTATTTTTACTTCTAGCTTTTAAATGGATCGAGATTAATTAAATCACTAAGAAAAGTTAAATAGAATCAAGTTAGCTTTCGGTGATATAATTCCATTTTCTCTCTGTAGGTGTTCTTCTAATCTTGTCTGCCTAAGTAGCAAGCTTTCATTTTATTCTTCAGGCCCTTTGCCAGCTTCTTCTTTCCTAAATTATCATAATCCTCTGTGAACTGTGGTAAAATCTGAGATACTCATGCAGCAATAAGACGATTTTACTAACAATAGGTTTCTGGCATTGTAGATGTAGGAAGAGACTACTTCAGAATGAGAACACCCATGCTGAAAAGCATGCTATCACTTTCTGCAAGATGCTAAAAGGTTACTGGACATTTGCTATCTGTGCATATGAGAGAATCATGGGGAAGAGAAAAGGTTATTTTGTTGTGGTTTTGTTTTGTTTTTTTTAAACATCTCTCTAAATCAGGGATCCATGGAAATTCAGAGCAGTATTTCTGAGATAGAAGGTGGTTAGGAAACACATATATTTTTATGCAGATAATGAATAATCCTAAGGAACAGCTGAATTGAGACAGACAAAAATATAGGTTCCTATGAAACCAGTAGAGGACCAGGAATTCAATGGTGGAATTTTCTGAATATTCACAATATTCTGCTCAGAAACAGAATGAGAAGTGGAGTACCAAGATTTACACCTACCTCAGAATATGGCAGAAAGAACCAAGAAATGAGACTGCTTCATCAAAATAAAGAAACCTTCAGCTGAAGAGAGCAGGAACCAATCAACTGCTGCTTAAAACTAAGAAAGAAGATCATGAGAAAGCTTTTAAACAAAAAAAAAAAAACAAAAAAACCAAAAAAAAAAGTAATAAAATACCAGTGTGGGAAAAGATACCACACCATATGAGGTAACATCTCTGTTACAGATGATGAAGAGAAAATTCAGTGAAATTGGTACCAGAGGACGGGAGTTGTCAAACTGGCAAAAAGAAAACAAGCTGGCACTTTTAACAGAGTGCCAAGAGAACAAAAAAATTGGTCCACATGCTTCCACTTGAACCCCTGATGCTAGCATACAAAATAAACAGGAGAAAGTAATGCAACCAGTTTTATCAGAAGCAGATTGGTACTTTAGTAGGTTACAGAGAGCCTAATGAAAACAAACAGATGAGCCAAGTACCTCAAAAAGCAGCACAGACTCTAGGGCTAGAAATATCAAGCCTATGCAAAAAGGATGAATGGGAGTCGGGTACTGGAATGGTGACATAGTCTCTGATGTGCTCAGGGATGTGAGGCAACACATGCAGAAAATATGGCAATTATGTCAGATTTTGGCTATCTCTGTGCAGGTACAGAAAATGTATCAGGCTATAATACAATGACCAAATAAATGACACCTTTAATTATTTTTTTCATGGAGCGAATAGTTACACAGTCTTCAATAAAAGATGCAGTGCATGACTTGGTTCAAAAATCTTGCACATTTAAACAGCCAAGGTAGAACAGCAACCATTACATGCCTACAGACAGCATTCTCTGCAGAGGCATGAAATTCTAAATACCCACCACAATGCCCTCAGATCCAAGAGGACATAAAAATAAAGAGTCTCATTAAAAAACCCACAGGGAGAGCTGAGATAACAAATCCTTAGAAGCAGCTCCTTGAGGATACCATCACAGGAACCAAGCCACTTAAGGAAACGCTTGAGAAAGGACAGAGGGAAGCCAGGAAGGAAAGGGAGCAGATTATATGCAAGAAAACAAACTTCCAAAGGCTGAAGTCGTGTCTAAAGGAAGAAAACAGAAAGTCTGATCAGCTATGGGAGATTAGGTGCAAGCACACTGTAAGGCAGGCCAAAAAAAGTGATTAAGAAACAGATACAGCAAATCTAGCACTACATTGTTCTTGAGACACAACCAGAGCAGAGACCTGCCAAGGGCTATCTGAAGATCAGTGTACAAAACACAGCAGTTATAGAAAGAGTAGTCCTTTGCAGAAGTACATGGAATAACTAGACAGGTTTTAAAGGAAGCTTTAAAAGCAACTCAGTCGCTTTGTAAGCAACTCAGGAAAAGATCTGTCTGAAATGCTGCTGAGTGTAGAACAGCCTATAGGAAAATATGAAACAGTGAATACAAAAAAAAAAAAAAAATTGCCAGAGTCAGATCATCTCCACCCAGGACAACTAAAAAACTCCAGAATTAAGTAATTAAGTTATAATAATGAATGGTACACTCTCAAATTTAACTTCACACATTACGAATGGCCAGCAAAGAGCTCTGTCACAAATCTATGTTTTTTCTATACCTGGAATACCAGTTGCAGGTTTTGTCTCTCCTTCCTAAGCAGTATATGCAAGAACACAAAAGGTTTAAGATAATCAATGGTGAAAAAAGGCCTGGAGAACATGCAGAATGTCTCCTTTGTACAAGGGGTGAAAAATAAAGTAAACTGGGATTGCACTCTTAAATTAAAAGAGGCACATTAGAGGGAGTATGACAGACATTAGCCATATCATGAATGACATGAAGAAAATGGGTGAATTTTGACTCTTTACCAGTACAAGAACCACAGGGCATGAAATGAACCCAATAAGAGCCAGGTTCAAAACAACCAGAGATTATTTTTCATATAATAGAGAGCTCATTGCTAAATTATTTTCCAGATGTTCTAAATTCACTTGGATTCTAAGGGACACGGAGAAAGCTGAGACCAATCCACTAAAGTTCACTGAATAGTCAAAAGCTTAACCTGGCTCCTTAAACCCCAAAATTAACTGAAGGCAGGGAGACTATTAGAGGGAGCATATGCATTTGCTTTCCCTTCTCTCATGGTTCTTAACTTCCTCCCTGCTAGCAACATGGTTGGGCTAAAAGGAAGGGAAGGTGCATTATTATCTTTGAGCTTTTTCAGTAGCAGAGGTTCCAGCCCATGTGTAGAAAGAAGAAGGCACAACTTTCACTGTTCAGTGTGTCTCATCCCACAGGCTCCCAGCTACTGCTGGATGCTCTAATCAGGCTGTGCTGTCATAATGTGCAAATAGCCAAGGCTATACCCAGAGGCTGCACAGTCTCAGTACAAAACAAGAAAGGGGGAAGAAGCGTAAAAGTGCCTTTTTCTTTTCAACAGCACTTTGTTGGAGTGCACCAGAATTGACCCTAGCCTCAGCACATTGTCTTGGAATGTTAACAGGCAAATATTATCACGTGCAGAGAATCAAAGTTCATAACTGTTTATGCAAATCCTGTCGAGTACAAATGTTTAGCTAACCAAAATTCCTTCTAATAAACCTAATTATTTTCCTCAACTTTCCTGAACAGTGGTGATACACATGAAATAGTTCTATACTGCAATTCTTACCGCTTCATACAGTTATGCATCTGGTTCTAACAAAATATTATTGTTTTATTTAAGAAGCATTATAGAACTGCATTATAGAAAATCTAGTGACACTGCCAGTAATTAAGGTTGTGCAACAGTTCTTTTCATATTTTCAGCTTCTTACAACGGTTTGGGATAAAATTTATTGCAGTGATTTGCTGTGCTATACACGGGATAAATTTTTCCATGGATAGTCTGTGGTGTTCCCAAGGACAACACTGAGAAAAGTACATCCATTGTCCTTTTACTGACCGTTTCAAATACTTCTGTATTCTCAAGCAGAATTCGAAACAGTGGAGTTTGAGCTGTAAATTAGAAAGATCTTCAGCTTTTCTGTGAAATTTTACTTCATTTTGATCAGATTAGATAATTCTTACCAGCTAAAAATCTCTCAGTCTACGAGGAAAACTATTCTTGAATCTCATTGCACATTTTTAAGAACCTCTACATTCATATCAACTTGCAGCTTGGTTACTGCCTTTTAGCTTAAATAGCACTATCCATTACCTGAAGATTACAGTCCTTGATTCAGAGTATTGTCATATCTCTCATACCTCTTCCAGATTTCTTCCTTTCAAATTACAGTTTATAAATTTTTTGCTCATCTTCGAGTTCAAACCAATTTTCTAGCACATGTGTGACCTGAACAAAAATTATATAAAATATAATGCAGAACCTTACGCAATTGAATAGATATTTCTCTACATCCCAGGGTATGAGAGTCACTAAGGGGAAAAGACCTTGAGAGATTCACTAGTCCAACCCCCCCTGCTCAAGCAGGCAGCCAGAGCATGTTGCTTAGACTGTGCAGAGCCAGATTTTAAATTCTTCCACAGGTGGAGACTCCACCACCTCTCTGGGCAGCCCATTCCAATGCTTGACACCCGCCTTACTGCAAGAAAAGGTTTTTTCCTCTATCTATGTAGAATTTTTCATGTTTAGTTTGTGCCCACCACCTCCCGTCCTTGGGCACCACTGAGAAGGATCTGGCCCCATCCTCCTTCTGTCTATATAACATGTGCATGGAGCTGCCTCCCATCAGGTACTCAAACACATCAATGAGAACTCCTCACACTTCACTCCAGGCTGAACAGACACAATTTATTCTACCCCTTAGAGGCCCCAGTCCCTGAATCACCCCTGTAGCCCTTTGCTGGACCAGCTGCAGTATATCCATGTGTTTTGTGTACTCTGAAATATCCATGGAAACACCTGAGCACATTGACACTATTATAGCTGCACTAATGGTATCCATTCATAACCATCCCATTCACAACCACTACACTGATATATGCCTACAGACACCTAAGCACATCTAAGTATACCTGACTTGAAATATTCTTTAGTTGACTTCAGGAAAGATCTCATTTTATAGGGACAATTGACAGTATTACTTGCCTTTCATTTTATAGCATTACAATTCTGTTTTACAATTGAGTAAACTGTACAGTTCAGTTACTGCAGACCTTATGCTTTAGAGATTTTAATGTTCACCTGTCTAGTTAATACTTTTTCCTGTGATTTTTCCCCAAATGGTTCAACTACTGTTGATCAAACCAGTTGAGTTTTCCTAGTCTGAAAAATATACTAGCAAAGAAATAAAAATATTACTATGCACAATAACTTTTGGTTTTATTTTAACTCATTTTTTCTTTAGCACCTAGTTTTTAATCCCTCCTTCCTTAAAAATGTGATCTAAAGCTTAGCACAGAACTGAAGACAGACTGTAGATAACCATTCATCTTTTTTTTGCAAATAACAGATACTGTCTTTGCCAGTACATAACCAAAATATTTACAACTTGACAGATGATAAAAATATCAGCATATTGGAATCTTGGAATCTCAAGAGGAATATCTCTCAAATTATTTCATCATCTTACTTTAAATACACTCAGTTGTAAGTTTTAACTTCCTGTGTAAATCAGAGGTGAAATTTAGATTGACACTTAAGCCTCAGGGTTAAATATGAATATTTAAAATGCTTTATAATGCTAAGTGCTGAGAAAAGTAAGGTCTCAAAAGACTACATTCTACTAATCTAATTTTTATCTCATCCATGATCTCTAAAATAGAAATGATATTGCTATCTTGCCCTCAGTAATTCTGAAATGGTATTTTATATTAAACCACAAAAAGACTTAAAGGAAATTAATAAAGTTACTAATCTTCATAATGTTTTAACAGCAATATTTAAAATCAGGACTTCACCATATATTACACAATGATGATGAAACATGGAATAGATGTTCATCCATTATACTTGTATTTTTTATAAAAAAATTTTACAAGAAATATCATGCAATCATGTCATTAGCATTTTACCCTATACTCTGCATAAACAATAAAGCTGAACTAAGAATGAAACAGCAGTTATTTTAATTTTGCAGTATTCATATTTCTGATTTGATGTTCGTTATTTATCTGATGAACACATTACTGAAAAAGTAACTAAAAGCATCTTTCTCATTAGCAGTAAGGAATCAAGTATCTATACATACTTTGTTTTACAGAAATATAGCCTCACTGCTGAAATAATACTTTAACATCAATTGAAAAAACACTTTTTCAGGAAACATGCTGAACATGTGCCAATAGACATTGTCTGACACACTAAGGAGTACTGCAATATCTGACATAAAGTATCAAATTGCATGACAAAAAAAAAACCTTCCTTATTCTCATAAAAACAGCATTCCAAAAATAAATGTGAAGAGGGAAAAGGAAGGCTAGCAAAACTTAGAGAAAAGCCACAACAAACGCAGCATTCTTTTTAAAATGTTTTCAGAACTTCCTCTTGACTTGCAGTTGAAAAAGCCTATGGTCACCAATAATTTATTTGAAACTGCTCTTTCTAGCTTCCCACTTCCCTTCCTGAATGAAACCATGATAAAAAAAAAAAAAAAAAGCCTTCAAACTGCTGACATATCCAGATGATAAAGGTCAGTTCTCCAGGAGAGGACTGCATTAATAATAGACTGTGTTCAAATACATATGGTAACAACAGTAGATGATGGATTTTAGATAAACTGATGATGATTTGAAGTTGACCCCTCAAAAAAAAAAAAAAAAACAAAAAAAACCCCCAAAAAAACCAACATTTTATATATATGTCAGATGAAAGACAAATTTTCCCTTCAGGGAAAAAGGACCTGCACAAACATCACAGGTCAGAGTCTGGCCACTAGAACCCCCTTTTACACCACTATGACCAATCAAGTCAGACATATACCATTTCTGTACAGATCAACAGAGAAAATCTCCCTGATCTTAAGTAATGGTTCCAAGTCAAAATACTTCCATAACCATTTTTCCCATCACTACAAAAGTCATCTCTCTAGGACTCCATTTATATAAGTATTACGCCTTTATGGTGTGCCAAACCTTGAGGAAATGAGCACTAATGATATCCCTCAATCTGCTTCAGGAGGTGTTGGCTAGCATGTACCACACGTGAAATGTTTCTACATTGATGCAGGCAGCATAAGGAACAAAAAAAGAGTCTCTGAGGCTTTGGCCCAGTCCCAAAGATTTGACATCAATGATATAAGTGAAACCTGCTGGGATGAGCCCCTGGAAAAATGTTTTTTTGCAGATGCTGTGGTTCATCAGTGCTGGTCACATTTTAAACATCACCTCCTAAGGGCACAGGAGCAGCCAATTCCCAAATGCAAGAATTCACATAGGTGAGGGCAGAAGGCCAGCTTGGCTGAACAGGAATCTTCTCTTGAAAAAAGGACAAAAAAAAGAACTTGTATGCCCAGTGGAAGGAAGGTCAAGTGACATGGGAAAAAAACAAAGATGGTGCTTGCCACTGCTATGAGGAAATTCATGGCACCAAAACTCATCTGAACAGAACCACGGGGGGACAATGAAAAGAGTGTTTTCAAATGTATTAATGGCAACAGGCAATGTAAAAATACTACTGGCCCATTACAGGATAAGTATGGTCACCTCACAAACAGGGACAAGGCAGAGATGTTTAACGCAGTCTTTGCCTCTGTTGTCAACACCAATGACTGAGACCACCAAGGGGTTCTCAGTGCCCTGAGCTGGAGGACCATTGCTGTGGGATTTATCAGCTCCCAGTCAACCCTGGAAGTGGCTCCAGCTGGTGAAGAGCCTTGAGGAGAAGCTGGCTCAGGTCACTTGCTTGGTTCAGCCTGGAGGAGACCAAGGAGAGACCTCATGAGGGGAAGAGGAGGGGCAGGCACTGATCTCTTCTCTATGGTGACCAGGGACAGGGCCTGAGGGAATGGCCTGAAGGGGAGGTTTAAGTTGGATATACAAGAGAAAGGTTCCTCACCCAAAGGGTGGTTGGGCACCGGAACAGGCTCCCCAGGGCAATAGTCATAGCACCAGCGCACTTCAGAGTTCCAGAAGCATTTGGACAATGCTCTCAGGCACATGGTCTTCAATGGGAGAAAAAAAGGAGGAATTTTGATAATACATTTCTTTTCCACAGTGCTTATTTTCTGACTTACAGGGCTCTTGGCCTTCCATTTTCTGATAGTTCCCTCCTAAACCTAGGCCACTACCTCAGTGGGATCAGAAGAACTGCTGGCGGGTTGCACGATTTTCTGATCCAAGATTAAACTGCACACATACACACAGCTCTCACAGTTACTAAGTTTTTTTTAGATCTGTTCCCTGATCTAGATTACAGTACAGTTCAAAAGCCAGCAATTCTGCCCTACAGAAGGGGTGACAGTAACTGAGAATCACCAGCAGGACAGCCAGAACATCTCAAGTCAGCATTGCTAATAGACTGTTCATAAAGTGAAATCACTGCCGTACTTACTTCCATGCAATGTCAACAATCATAAATGGTGTCCTTAGCCTTTTTGGCTGTAGTACACTCGTTTTTAAACAGGAATTAGCAACTAATTTTTATTTTTATTATTTTTTAAAAACAAAGTCGGCTCCAAACTCCTTCACACCTGGCATTATTTTCAAATGCACAAAAAAGACATACAAGTCTGACAAAGTCCTCTGGGGAAGAAAGAAAAAATTGCGAAAGCCTCTGGGTAATACATACAGACATGAACAACTGTATACACACAAAGCTAGCAGGCATTGTATGTCTGCAGAACATGCTCATAGGCTGCCTAGAAGATATAAAAGATATGTAGATTTAGTCCTGCACTGTTAGCAGTGGTAAATAAAGGAATTATTATTTTAATGGCCACCTTTTCAAATCAGTTGTATTGCATTTCAACAGTCAGCAAAATAAAGTACAATATTAGAAAAGGAAATGGGAAATTATGATAAAAAGGTGCTTAAAATTCTAACACACAAAAACATATATGATATGCTCTATGTGAACTTACTGATGTCTCCTTTGCACTCAGACTATGTGAACATTTCTGTATGCTATACTATTACTTTATGAAAAACTGATTAAGCTCACACACTTCTTAGCTGCCTACATATGTGAATGGATAGAGCAGGAGAAAAGGAGTAACAGGTGTTTCATTAACTAATTGATTCTGAGAATACGCAGTTCAAATAATTTCACCTGGCCTAATATTTAAATGTAATAAAATTACTTTTAAAATAGTAAATATTGTATTAAGAAAATTATTCTTTCAAAATCTTCCAACTGTAAAAAAAACATCAAAGCACACATTATGGTATACCTGTACTTTATTTGCACGTATCTTTAAATGTGAGGTTTATCTGGAAAATAAACTATTTCTCCCCCATTTCATTCCATGCTGAAAAGTCCATTCCCCTAAGAAAATAAATCATATTACTATAGTATAAGGTCCATCATCTCCCGGAGCCAAACTTCCAGGCCTGACCCTCATTTTTGCATTCCCTCACTCAGATAAGATGCATATATATATATATATATAAATAAAAGTTACACTAGAAATCAGTGCATGCACACATACACACACCACTAAAATAATTAAGAAATAGCACACTCAGAATTCAGAACTGCTATAATATTTTTAAAAGTACAAGAGGCTTCCTGTTGACTACAAAACCTACATAGATTATAATGCATATACCTATAGCACCCCCTGGCCTCCAGAATTAAGGGAGTTGATGCAAAACTTGAGACTGTAATTCTTACAGAGAATTCCTCAGCAGCATAATGAGAACACAATGAATTTTCACAGGAACTTTGGAAAGTGAGTTCTCTGAAGATTGCAGTCCATAATATGCAAATATACAAAAATGGGAATACTTTCTTCATCCAATCCAGAGCCAGGGATTCTAGTACACACAGCTACTATTCCAGCTCCTAATTCCAGGTAAGGTTGCAATATCAGCATTGGAAAAAATAGTTTTGAAATATGTAGATCTCCCTGATACACACTACTAGATAGTGGGTAATATATTCAGGATAACAACAGGAACAGTGAAACTAAAAACCTTAAATCCTTTGGAAGTAAATTCTGTTTCTGATTAAATCACAGTGACACTACAGAAAGCATTGTGCTTTTTTCCATTAGTAAAAGATGTTGCTAAGGTACCCAGACAAACAGGCAAGAGAGGAAAAGGGTGAAAAAAACCCAAGCAAAAATGTCTGGAAATAAATAAATTCACAAGGTGTCTACAGGGTGCTTTAACCTGAAAATATTGATACAGAAGCTGTTTTGCAAAGAACTAGAAATCTTTTAAAGAGCAGAAAGTCTTTTAAAGCCAAAAATAAACTGAAGATATAATGTTAAAAGATTCAAGGTTGTGTCTCTTATAGAACAGATGTGCCCAGTAATACTCTTAAAACAAGGCTTCGTATTACTATAGGAATACCAGCATGAAAATTTCAATAAATATATCAATATTCATTAATAAATTTCATATCACAGCCATCTGCCACTACCCCATCTACCCAAGAAATCACAGTTGTCAGCAGAGTCAGAATTGAAATGAGCAGACAATGGGTCAAGCGTAGTAGAGGACAAGAGCCATGCAAAGATTTTTCACCTGTGCATGTGAAAATGATCCAGGAAAATTCATTTCCTAGTCCTACATTACAATCAGACAATTTATCTTCTTCCTAAACACTGCTCCTTTTCATAAACTACACCCTAACACAATGACTGTTGTGTCTGAGTGGATTTGCTAATAGAAAATCTCTTCCTTAAAAGTTACCCAGAGAATTACATCTTTCCCAATTGCTAATTATTCCCTTCTCAAATATTTGCATCTTTTTTGCAAGCTTCTGACCTTAATATGTTTTCACCTGCTATCTCAAGGATATTTCTATTATGAAACTATTATTCAAACACAGAAATTAATAAACCACTACTGTTTATAAGGCTGATTGTCTTTGGTTGAGACTAAGCCAGATATTCTCCTGGATCTCTCCTACAACTTAAGGATTTGTTTGATTCTTCATATTTCCAATTTTTCAGTTGTGACAGGCTCACTTTGAGGTAAGAAATATATAAAGAAGGTAGGTGTCTCTTTTGACAGATTTTATGAATACTTCAGGTCTTTATATCCGATAACATTCAGCCTCCAGCTATCTGTACAAGAAACAAGCTATTATGGATTTTTTTTTAAGCCATTCAAATAAAAGATGACACCCTCTTCTCTGCCCATGTGAGAGCAATCTGAAAAAGCTTATGTGTGCATGAGTGTCTATTGTTTTCCTAACTCATACACAGGAAAAATTCTATTGAAAGGTGGCAGGGAAGCCCTTTAATAACCTAAAAAAACCGCCAAACAAACAAACAAAAAATACCCAGAAATCTACACTAAACGTCAATTTGATAAACAACATAATTTGAGAATAGCGATACTTTTCAGAGCAAAACCAAAATACAGTTTCAGGTCTGAAAGGAAAGATGCTGAGGGCAGAGCAGGGGAGTAAGAACCTGTCCTGGTCCCAACCAGGACAGGGTTAATTTTTGCAGCAGCCAAGAGGTGACAAGGCTAAAACACAGAGTTATTCTGTACAACCTCTCATCATTTTCAAGGGTTAGGGGGAAGGCTCCCTTCTGGGATTAACACAGCACAGCAGAAGGAGCAGTGAGGTACTGTCTGTTGTCAAGGGGTTCATGTGAATCATTCATTTCTTGAACCCTTTGTCATTGGTATTGTTGCTGTTACTGTTTGCTTTCTTATCTCATTGCTGTGTCCAGTAAATTGCTCTTATCTCAGCCTGTGATGCTTCTGTATCCCCAATCTTCATCTCCAGCCTGCCACAGGGAACAGAGGGGGAAGAGAACAAGCAGCACATGGTTTGGAGTGTCTCAGTGGGAGCACTAAATTGGGGAGTACCATCCCCAGACAAGCAGCATCTCTCCAAAATTAACTTATTGATATATGACACTAGTTTGTGTTAAAGACATCATCATTACTGACAATATTTAAATATACATGTGTGTGTATGTTTGCACACACACATACATATGCATGTGTATAGATATGCATATATGTATATATATATATATACACACACATTAATATATTTGTGAAAGAATGAAGCCTAAGTTGTTCATGGTATTTGTTCAGACTCAAAGAAGCAACAGCTCTCCAAAGGGAAAAAAAACCAGGATACTTCAAAGGTAATTACAAAATCTGCAGCTTTGTGATTCACCTCTTCCTCACAGATTTTGTGGCAGTTTGACTTACTTTGAAGTGAGAATAAGCTGCAGAAATTGAAAGCTGTCAAATTTATCTGAATTATGCTTTTGACTTTTGTACTCTCTGAAAACACTTTTGCAACCAAAACCATTTTCAAACCATAAAATTAATCAAAGTTTCCTAAACCATTCCACATGGAGAAAATAGACACTTCTGCAACATCTGAAGATGTCACTGTTCTGGTTATGCTTCTCCTCCCTTCTCAAGACATCATGGGCAAACCTTCCTGCCACTCACAAGAGTTGTGGATGTGATAGACCTGGCAGCTGCAGGATTTGAGGAGACCTCCCAACAATCTCTGCCTCCAGCAGACCCTGGTAGCAAGAGGGACAAGGGCTATCCATGAAGGAATCGGGGAGCAGCACATATTCAGGGAGCTACCACACAGGACAGACAGTGCAGTCTTGGTCAGGACTGTCACCACCTGAAATGGTACAGGGAACGTGGAGGGACAGTGAACAAGGTAAGGCCTGGACAAAAGAAGAGAGAGAGCAAATAGTAAAACAAATAACAACAATGAGAAGGAAATAAGCAGGAAGAAATAATGTGGTGACTGTCAGCCAGTAGAAAATCCATCAGCAAAGGGACTAGAAAGTTTCCTTCTGAACCAGGCATAGAGTGCTAGCTGGAAACTATCTGGTAAACAGGCAATTTTTCTTGAAGGGAAATAGTGTGGAAACACACAACTAGCGATTCCTGTGGAACCTGCAGCACATCAGGACATGCCCTCCAGCCTGAGACAAACCATGACGTGTACCACCACAGCATCTTTCCAGCAGCTCTGGGAGCAATTCAGCTCAGCCAGTGTTGAATTCTTCCTTCATTTCCCCTGCTTCCAGGACAAGGAAGGCTCCAAAGACAAGCAACATTACTTCAAGTATTCTTCACAATCATTTGCTGTGTTAACATTCTGCAGGTTTGCCAATAGACCAAGAAATCCTTCACCAAGATGGAGGGTGTCTTCTTTAGGCTTCACACTGCCTTGTAAACTGACCCACAGATGAAATACAAAATGTAACAGACAGGGGAGGTTTCTTTACCTCACAGGCTGACACATCTGAGTAAAGTAAGACAAGAAAGTTGTTCCTTCAAAAACATACCATCAACAGAACGGAAAATCAACTTGCCTGTTCTGGTTGCCAAGCAATAAGGAAGAAAATTGCTAAAACCATCAATCATGTACACCCAGAACAGGCTAATATGATTCAAAGTTAGAAGGCAACTTAGAGGTGAGTTATTTTGCTATTTCAATTTAACAGTCATTTCAGTATGAACAGAACAGCTTTGTTATGAGGATGGGAAGAAGGATGGAATAAAAAAGAAGGAAGGAATAAAAGCAAAGTTTTCATGAAGTAGGAAGTAATGTCAATGTTCTCATTTACCGGACAGGGTAAGGTTCACGGTTTCAGGTTCACAAGTGTCAATGATTTTGTAACTATCTATGAACACAGACAATGCAGAACAGTGGAAGTATTTTGTATTAGAGCTTCATTTCATTTGTAGTATTTCTTCATGTCACCACTGGCTGCTTTTTCTAAGATGGCAGTATCAGCACTTCCATGAAGGCGAAGGGAACAGGCTGAAAAAATGTCACTAGTCTCTGTAGTCACAGTTCACTGAATTCCAATACTGTAATCCAGAATTTACATGAGAAATAAAAACAAGGCTGGGGGGAAGGGTGTTAATGACTGCATTCCTGATGATTCCAGTGGTACGTATATATTCAATAGACTAGATACTTTCTCAAGGTAGGCTGTTTTGATACTAATATGACACTAAATGAACACAGAGTCAAGAATAGCAACATTGATAACAATTAATAATAGTAACAATGATATATAATTATTTAGAGATATTAACTCTGAGTAGAGATGTAAAAGATTGAAAAAGAAGGACTGGGAAAAACAGAAACCAAGAAAGAAAATTGCATGAGAGTTGTGGGATGTGTAGACAAGGCAAAGAAACAATATAAAAAGAAGAATGAATGATAAGGAAGTGAAACACAAGATAAAAGTGCTCATAAAAGAAGGAAGGCAGCAGAAATTAGGGCATAGATCCAGAAAAGCTCTTATGTTCTAAATGCTAAGTATGTTATTAAATATATGAAGCACACTACTAATAAAGGTTGTGATATATGTTGAAGGATGGGAATTTACAATCAAGGAAAGAAAAGCAACAGATCAAAGAAAAATAATATCCAAAGAAAGAATAAAAACGTTCCACAGAAGACTAGAGCAAAACTAAATATAGAGTGTGAGCCATCCTTGTCACATGGCACTTTCCCCTGAATTTTCAGTGTTAAAGAATCTTTGGATACCCTAAAAGTCTTACACAGTAATCCCTCAAACCAAAATTGCTGGATCCAGCTTGGGAAAATTACATATCATTTGACAAAAGAAGAGATAATTATTTGATAAAAAAAGGTTTACAATCACAGGGATGCAAATAATAACAACTAAACTGCAAGAAGTTTTAATTGCATCAAGACTAAATCATATATGTATCTGTACACAGACACACAAACACACACAAAACCTTTCCCATTTTAAAGGAATAATTTCACAGGCATGAAAGCAACAAGGATTAAAATCAATTGAAAGCAAACATTTGCCTAGAGATAATAACTGGTATCTGAAAAATTGTTAAGCGTACTTTACTGGCTCTCGGGAAAAGCTATAATTTAAAACTTGGTTCTCCTTTGGTTTAAAAGATGAACAAGTGGAAAAATTATAAATTTAGTAATAGTTCGGGGATAATAAAATTTTAGATAATCAAACAGTAATGTCAAGATTAAACATATGCAGTGAATATATTCATAAAGTGAAAACAGATATAAAGGCATTTCAGGAACTCTAAAAAATGAGTAACTAATCTAAATAGTACTTAATAACTAAAACAAAGGGACACAAAAACAAGGCAGCAGTTCAGGCAAGGAAGGCTGTTTCCTACAATATTTAGGAATCAACAAAAGAAATCCTTATATTGACATGAAACAATTCTTAAAATTAAACTGGTATTCTCAATAACAGTAATGCAAAAAAATCCACTTAGCATTCAGTAAGCCTGTTCTAGTTCAGAAAATCAAAGTTTTAATTTAGAATTAAAGGCTAATAAAATAACGTCAACCAATAGCATTATATAAGTACATTATGTGCAAAGTGATTCTTCTTAAATTCACTGAATAAATCTTACTTTAAGATTTTTTTCTGATAAGAACAATAGCATTGTGAATACACAATATTTTGCCTGCTGTAAGGCATGCGATACAACATTCCAACAATTGTAAAAGTGTGAAACAAAACAAATTGCCACATAATGAAATTAAAGAAAACTGTTTACTATACTTAAAAAATGCAGTGATGAATGAAAAAAAATCAGCAACCAATCATTCTCTACTGAAATTCACAGGTTTTGTTCATATTTTCCTCATGGTCAGGTCATGAATACAAGAATAATAGCGTTACTAACCAGATGTGCAGAAAAATACAGAACTTGGAATAATAAATACAAAATACTGCTTTTAATCAAGAGACACAATGTGGAATGTTTTATAACCTTCCTTCAATAAAACAACATTATTTCTATTACAGCTAAATAATAAAATCATTTATGGGGAGTGGGGAGGAGGAAGGCATCTGAAACAAGCCATTTGCTAGACGTACTAATTCGTCCTGAGGAGAAGTGACTCACAAAGATTTTCAGCACTAGCAGACAGCCAAACAGGAGCTGTCAGTGTTACCCTGTGCCCATAGATTTGATAATCCTGGTATAATATAGCTGAGTAGGGAGAAACAGAATAGCAAGTAGAGTCACATTTGCCTCTGCCTATCACTGACACACCTCCTGCAGAGAATACACACCTAAAGACTAGAAATGAACAGCACTTTTTAACTGCACAGATAATGACCCATCAGGAACCTATGTCATGCTGATACCAGACTGATAGCAAGTACTGGAGCAGAGTTGCTTTCCTCAACCAACTATATTTCAAAAATATTTGGAGAACTCCTATAGGTTGTGCTACAAAACAAGTCAGCAAGGATGGTCAAAGCAGTTGTTTTGCACACAAGCTCTGAAAAAGACACTGTGCTCATTCTGTGGGAATTACCTGTAAGGCAAACTCTGCAGCAGAGATGTTTCCCAAGGTCTGTCTCATGAAGCCTCACAGCATCCAGATGCCAAGAGCAGAGACAAGAGAAGAACAACATGATGGACTGCAAGAAAGTGATGTGAGGGACCTAAGCAGCACTGCCACTCAGAATTTCCTACCTCTGCTGAGGCTTTTCCAGTGCCTTCTTCTTCTTCTTCCTTCACATGAGTGCAAGAAGGTGATGGCTTTATTTTAACTACATGTTCTTCAAATGTGCAGAATCCCCATCCCAACATATCAAATTCAGTCACTTGGTCACCACACCAGTGAGAAAGATACTGTCAGATTGGAGAGTATCAGAAAATAAAATATCTAAGCTAGTCTAGGAACTTGCCAGCAATTGATAAAGTCACTAGGGCAAATTTAGCTGGCGTATTTCACAATATAACATACTAAAAAGAAAATAGCACAGGAGATGTATGATACAACACAACTCAAGAAGACATTTAGAATGAATAGCAGGAAACAAAATGTAGCTGTCAGAAAGCATCCTTACCAGCAGAAGATCAGCTGCATGATACAATTTTCAGTAGAGGAGGCAAAGGGGGGAGGAAGAAGAAAGACTCACTGATAGTACTCTTAAAAAGCCAGAAAATTCAAACGTAATAAAATTCTGTCCTGAGCAGAACATGGAAGGGAACACCACATACAGTTTTACTATTCCTGATTTCTCCAGCTATGCTGTAGCTGGTGACTGGTGACACAGAATATGTATTTGGCAAATAAGTATTTGCCAGAGATGAGACAAACTATGTCAGCAGACAGAAAATGGTCCCATAAAAAAAATCAAGTAAATATCAAAGTTGTACATGACTGCAAAATAAAACCTTTAGCCACTTTTAAATACTTCAGAGAGAAGACAAACACATAACCCAGAAGATAAGCAAATACTAATTTGACAGGGCCTCATAATTTGGAATTTTACTACCAAAGAGCCAGTTTTTACCAGCAGTCATAAAGCCCTTAAATTAAGCATTTATGCAGGAGAAAGCAAAGCAAACAAATCCCCTAAAATACTGCTTGATTGGAAAAAGTAGGAAATTAAGAAGCTGAATTAAGGAACTTCCAAGAGGACAAACAGAAAGGAAAAATATTTGTAGGTGGTACACAGAATATATTGAGTGGTGCAGAGCAAGCATAAGGAAAACCAAAACAGGTAACTACCAATGTAGGACACTATTTGAAGCTACACTTCCAAAACACTCTGAAGTTGTTGTGTTAATGAGGACAATAAAAGACAAAATAAAATTCTGGCAGATTGAATGTAAAAATCCAATAAGCCAAGCCAAAAAGCCTTGACAAATAACTTTCAAGGGTTTTGGGGTTTTTTTATGTTAGAGTAGTTAAGAGTGAGGCCCAACTGCAATGAGTTGGAAAAGGATTTCACAATATAAAATATGGGATGAAATGGCAGCTGGAATCCAATAAAGATCTGAGAGTTAAAGAGTATGCTAAACAAATGATGACTAAAAATTCAACTGACTTAGACTAAAAAACACCAAAGATCAGAGGAAAGCTGATTACTCCCCATAAATACATTAGGAATAAACTTCAATACCTATAAGGTATTTAGGACAAAGAAAGAAAGCTGGCACTGCAAATAAATTCACTATGGAAATTACAAGCCTCTCAGCTGACAGAACAGTGAAGGTCTAGATCAGCCCATCCATGAGAGGAAAAACAGCCTAACTGGGCTTTAAGATAAATGTGGATAAGCACTGTGAACAAATTACACGATCTGGTTGCTATGACAGCTCAGTACTGGGTTAGCCATCCAACTTAGGCTGGATTCAACAAATGATACTAAAGCAAAAACTTACCAGCATGAATCAGATGCACTATGAGTTTTGTCTATGCAGAAGCAAGTCACAGTGCCTTACCTATGCAGAAATACGTTTCTGCTTAAATGTTTCTGCTCCTCTTTAGATCAAGAGAGGTGAATTGCTTTGTGTGCAAGAAGCCTTGGTGTCACATGCACCAGACTTCAATCACTAAAGAGTGACTGAGTTTTAAAGGGTGTTCTTAAGAGAAAGACTCTTCCTCTTATATCCAAGGTATCTGGTTTTGCCTTTGATTATGTTTTGCTAAGAGCAGAGGTAGCTTTAAAGCCTGAAAATCCAGCCTTTCATAAGTAGTTATTTGTCTTGTCAGAGCAGACCTCTTGTCAGGGCTGAGACAAATTAGTGACAGGTTAGTTAGCTAGAACAGGGAAGGAAATTAGTCAATAAAAATAATCTGTGTCTATGCTACTGGTTTTGTTCACAGCAGTAGTGAGGTTTTAAAGTGATTTCCTTCATTTGCTTGGATTACAGAGCAGCTGGGATGTGGGGGGAAAAAAAAAATCCATTTGGGGTAAACTGTACAGAAAACTCTGCTCCAAAAGTGTACCAAACACAGACTGACTCCTCACAGAGACACAAGACTGGTTCTTCAGGCAGCCTCGAGGCACATGTCTGGCACTGTATGCCAACCAGGACACCAGGCCCACCAAGTCTCATCACAGCTTTGCCACACGTTCACGTGGATGGGCACCAATGTCTGGAAACCCACCAGGAAGGCCATGTCGGGAGAGCAGCGCACAACAGGCATGGTCCTACCCCAACCCGCATATCCAAGTGGGAGGACCTGAATTGGCCAAGTATACTAGAACTGTTTGTTCTACAGCTGTAACAGGTTGGGTTGAAGGGCTGGCAACACAAAGCAGCTGATATGGGTTCAATTCCAAAAGTATACATTTCCCAAGAACAAAAATTTTACCTTGAACATAACGAGCTGTACAATGTTTTGTCTAGTTTTCAATCCTTTAAATTACCACAGATCAAATTTGCTGAACAGTTTGTCTTACTTGCCTCCGTTTAATCCCCGAGGGAAAAAAAGATTAGTTGCTTGTGCCCAGTTCTTATTTAAAAAAGAAAAAATATCATCATTGACTTGACATCTAGTTCATGAAGTTTCTTGAGTCTCTCTTGACTCGGCTTTCTCTCTTTTATTTTTAAAGGTATTTTTATAAGTGTATCCTTTATGTTGCTGGGTTTCAAGTGAAAACAAATAAAGGAATAAAACAAATCAATATTTAAGACAGTTTTTTTGTCAAAAGTCCAAAAGGAATTATCGAAGTCATTTTCTGTTACTTATGTCAACCTCTGTTTTTCTCTAAATTTGCTTTCCCATTGTTTGCAATGGACGCTTTGCATACAAACTGTGCCAGGGAGCAAGAGCAAACACTTTATTAAGAAAAAGACCACCCTACAAAAAAATGAGGTGCTAAGGAAAAAATTATGAACTTCCATGATGCATGTAATGACAAAATTTCATTCAGATGGTGCCTTTGAAGCCCTCCTGCTTTAAAGCCCGTGCACGCATATACAAGAGTGAGTTCTTGTGTGTCTAGGAGTGCAGGAGCCAGCATTGCCATGTCATGTCTCAAATATGACACTGTTAAGAGAGGAAAGAGGTGATCAGAGGAGAGGGTCCTGCGGAGGTGGAGCTGTGCTAAGCCAGCTTCCTGCTCACCTTGACACTGGAGATCAGTCCTCTCAACTCACCTCCTGCAGGAGGGCAAAAAGGGCTGAAAAATCCATTTTACACTAAGAGGTGTGCACCATTTTAACAATAAACAGAAGGGAATCAGGCCACCTCCCTCTCTTTTTCCTCTCTCTTTCACTTGCATTGTTTTTCCCAGCTCCAGACTATCTGTGTGGCGGACAAACACAGGACCTAAGGACTGCTGATACTCTTTGTTCTCTCCTTTTTCTGTCTTTATCTCTCTCCTCCCTTGCTGTGCCATGGGTAAAGCATGGCTGATATATTCTACTCAGTACTGAAGTTGCTGTGGGAGTGGGAAGCCTGTGCAAGGCTGTTGTGGCTTATTAGCCAACCCCTTGGAGCAGTGGTGTGTGCCTTGCTGACCAGCAGCTTTGGTAATGTGTTCTGGCTTGTTAGCCAGCACCTTTGAGAAGTTTTTTGTGGGAGCTGAGAACTTAGTGAAGTGTACTGTATAAAATCTAAAGGTTTCTCAGCCACCATTTTTGAGAAAGCGTACATTTTGAGAAAGTGTACTGTTAGAATTTAGGAGCTTGTTAGCCAACACCTTTTGAGTGTAAACAGTGGGCTGGTTGCCAGAGTTAAGGTGACTACAATGAAGCCCAAGAGTCAGAGACACAGGGCCCAGAGTCTTGTTCATCCTGATGAGAAGTCACAACAAGCATCGTGCCCCCTACCAGCAGTCATGGCACACCAGCACATACAGAAACACCACTGGAAGGCTCTCCCATCTGGTGCAAAGCAGCTGTTAGCTGGATATTCCAACACACACGACAAGACTAGAAACAATTCCACAAGAAATATGCCCAGTTTAAATTACAGAAAGTTCAGGTTGAAAAGGGAGAACAAACAGACTAGCTGCATGAAATTAAGAGTTCAGGGTTACTTTTACATCCAAATGTGTCCAAGCAAGGTATCAATGCCCATGTAGAAAGTGCCCTTCAGACAAAGCCAGAGGAAAACAATACAAGCAGCAACTGAATGATTTCTTGGGTTAGTGGGAACCCAACCTGACAACAGTTGCCGATGCACTTGCCTCAGCACAGTCTGAGATTAACGGCATTTTGGAATGAATAAGCGGGCTGTCGATTTACAGCCGTATAGCAATGTGAGGCCACAAATACCATTCAAGTCCATTACCTCAAAATTGATGAAGCCAATAAAATGGGCAGTGAAATTCTGTATAATACTGAATAATTGCAAAATGAAATCTCAAGGACATTATTTCTGAAGACACAACTAGTTTATCTCCACTTGAAGAACAAAGAAGGCAAAACTACAGGCAGGTACCCTGCCAACAAGTTTCAAAAACAAAATATAAAGAAGATTTTAGTCTTCTGTTGGTTTGGATTTCAAACCAAGTGATTTGACAAAATTTCAAAAATTCATATCAGACCAATTTTGGCTTTATGGTGTTTCTGTTTAGCTGCCACAGATGATACAAGGACTGAATCAACAGTTATGGCAATCCCCAAAGCAGATCTTGCCCATAATAACTGTGCTATCAAAAGCCATAAAAATTGTCAGTGAAAGCTATTTAGAACTGAACAGATACAAAATTAGTGTCTCTATATGGAACTGCAGTTGGACTCTTTAAAAAACAAAATATCTGAAACACAAACACAGAATTCCAGCCTTGTTTCACTGTCGATTATTCTCTTTTAACTATTCAATTTTTTAAAATAATCAAACACAAGACAAATAGTATTTTTAGTACTTGAAAGACTTGTATTAAAATTATTATTTTTATTTGAGCATTAATAAAAATATAGAGAAGTTCCACCAAAAGTATTTTTTTCAAAATCAAGAATGTTTTCCACTTTAAAAAACTAACCAAATTTTACCATTTAGCTTTTAGAACATACTTAAATAAAAATATTCAGGATTTTTGTCTGCAGTAAGCAATTGTAACAACAGAAATTATTATAAAAGTTAAAGCAACAACCCAAATTATTGGTTAGTGAAATTATAAATAAAATTACTTTTAGTGTGCAATATAGAAAAGGGCTTTTTACAGACCAAAGAAATATGCAAATATACAAATACTAGCCACAAAAAAAGAACAAAGAAAGAACAAAAAACTTGATATTCTAGCAAATTTTTTACTATCAAGTAATTATTTAAAAATATTTTCCTCCAGATTTGTCTTCTTTCTCAGACTAGTTTGCAAGCATAAACTGAATGCTTCCAGACTAAGCTGCTTCTGGCTTCTTGGAATATGGGTTTTTTTCCCTAAAATTCATAAAAAGGAGTATCTCACCCCTGCTCATATCCATCTGCAAGAAAGCATTGCACAAATTTATTTCACATTTATCTATAGCATTATTCTCCAAAATGGATGAAAAATAAAAGTTAATAATATCTTGAGAAAATAAATGGTCATATTTTTAAAATGTGTCTTCTTCAGAAAAAAAAAAATACTGTCTAAATTCAAATTACACTCCAGAAATGGAGATAGACATCTGAGTCACTGAGTGTAATCCTTGCTACCAAACCTTCACCTCCTGTAGCCAACTCCCTGAGCCTGTTGTAAACAGCGACATGTCCTAGCCTACCCCTTGGATAGGAGGCTGAACCCACGTACTTTTCCAGCTCCAGTCTGAATTTATTCACAGTCACACCTGTTTGGATTTAGGATGGCAACTGCTTTCAGGACAAGTGTTCCAAATCTCATCAAGATGAATAGTCCTTAAGCAAAATCATCACCTATAGCATTACGGCAGAAAGAGATTTAAAATAATCTTTCCTAAACGCAAGTCAAGCTATTAGTTTTTGCCATTTTTATTTAAAATTATATCCATATGTTAATGTGAAAGGTATTACTTGAACTATCTACGCCTTTCATGTGCATTTTAAGTTGCTCTTTCTATATATATATTAAAAAAAAATAAATTTTGTTTTCTCTTTTCTCTGCTTTCGTACTTCCATTTCCCACCAAGTGATCTCATGTTCCCTTGTACCTACCACTCATCAGGTCTCTGCACACAGTGTATGGGACTGGGGTTTAATGTTTTTCATTAGCTTCCAAGAGCTCCTGTGAGATTCTGCTTCTTCCTCCCCTCCTTCCACAAACCCTGGCACAGCCTGTGCAATCCACATCCCCTCCTCAGCTTCTGGAGATGCCACAGCGAGAGAGACGCAAGATGGGTGTAAGAACTCAGTCCATGTTGGCTCTGTCCCTTCACCTTCTATTTACACTTTTCCCATTAATTTTACTCTTTTCTCATTCTCTTTTCATCAGTGTCTGAGGAGACAGCAGACAAAAGACGTGGGACTAGAGACTGCAGCCTGAAGTACCTTGGAGGAGCTGCTCACAGTGTGCCATCCCTTGCTGGTCAGTGACATTTCAGGCAGGCAGTGTTGGGCAATGCCAGCAAGACAAACATGGCCATCACGCCAAATGAATGATTAATGACTCAACTGAGGCAGCAAAACGACAAGGTCTAAACTGTGAGAGTGACAGTGTAAGACTAAAGTCTACACATGACTTCTGATCTCTCCCCAGAGTAGCAGTGCTGTCCACGGCTCCAAATGGCAGAGGGGAATTCTGAGACTAATGGGATCACCTTGGCTCGCAGGGAGCTCAGAGTCCCTGTCATGCAGCACAATCCCCTGCTCAAGCAGGGTCACCCACAGCAGGTTAATCAGGGTCAGGGCAGGCTCCCCTGGAGAGGATCTCCAAGGATGGAGACTCCAAAACCTCTCTGGGAAACCTGTGCAATTGTTAGACTGTCCTCATAGCCAAGCTTTTTACTGTCCACCACCCCCCTTTTATTATTTATTTTTTTGGTATGTTCTTATGTTCCTTTTCAGAAACAGACAACTGATGAGCACAAACTGAGTTAATAAATAGGTAGGGGAAAAAAAGAAAAAGAAAATTAGTGACAACACAGATCTTCTAATTTAACTCATCATATTTTCTCTATTGCAATTTCTCTGGTTACCACAAGATTGGTACAATTCATAGACTTGTGCTCACAAGCGCAAGCACTATGCTGTAGGAAGCAACAGGAAATCCAGCTCTGAGCTGCAATCTCAAAATTCCCATTATTTGCACATTGGTACCATGCAAACTCATGAAGTGAAGCTGAGACTGTTAGAACTTGGTATATAATCCAAGGATGGACAAATGTTTTTCTTTAAATCATTATAAACAAGCTTCAGACCTGCACATGCTTCATTTTATCATCAAAAACAGCAACACAAACCTTTAAACAGAAGTTCTGTAAGATTGCCTCCTAAATTTCATCTAGTTTGCACAATGAGTATGGCTTTTTCTAATTGCTTTCAGTTTCTGAGTCAGATACTTACACAGAGATGCTGTTGCTTTTCTGACACTGCAGCACTTCAACCAACACAGAATTTGGGACTTTTTTTTCCAGGGCCTATGATGATGAGAACTGAACTGAAAACCTAATGTGCTCTTTCTACTTCAGTGTAACCATTATGTGAAATTTCTCTGTTCAGAATTAATTTGGGGAAGGGAGAAGAGAATAAAGTCTTCCATAAATCCTTCATTTATTACCTGGTCATTAGGGTATAGGCCAGAAAAACAAAGAAAATAAAGCAATGTTCAGTAATGGCCTCTGCACCTCCAGGTGATGTGATAGGAGGTCCAGGCTATAGGCCATGAAGGGAAATAGAAAGATTCCAGCTTATTTCATTACATCTTTTTCCAAATACTCATTCTCCAACTTCTGCATGATATCAAGGTATATCACTTAGGGCCCCAAGTTTAAAACAAGCTTAACAATACTTAAATGCTAATTCCAAAACTTAAAAGTAAACACCAAAGAAAGCACATGTAATTTGGAAGAAAGGAAAATAAAAGGAAACAAAATTTAAACAAAAGCCAAAACCCCAGAAACAGAAAATAAGTAAAACATATACATATCCCACTATGGGGCAGAATGATTTTTGGAAAATCCTATTTGTACAAGAAAAAAGAAAATGCAGTTAGAGAAAACCATTACTCAGTAATTACCAAGTGAATTTTACTGTGTTCAGAGCCTGTGTTAAAAAACAGAAAAATCAGACCCTTTGTACCACAAAGCACCCCAATGATGGATCTCACTAAATACATGGTTTCAATATCATGTGCTATAAGTATTGCTCAGCATCAGCCGAGATCAAAATACAGTATTTCACTTCATTCATACCATAAAAATGATACACTGCCTTGGGTGTGACTGCCCTCCAATTCAATTAATTGAATTTTTTTAATCTTTCCCCATTATGTCTCAGCCAACTGGTAAAGACACCAGCATGTGATTTCAGAATATTTTATTTAGTTTTGTCTTTCTACCTACATGGAGGATTTTGACTGAGGGGCTGGAGGATGGGACAGGGGGGTCACATCATTCCTTCGCAACTGCAGCACAGGATTTATGGCACCCTCCATAGCACACATTAAACAAAGCACTACTACACCTGAAATATTCACCTTAAAACATACTTTAGGCAAATTTTGCCACGCCTTTGGCTTGTTTTCTGTTGCTTTTTTAGGCTTCTCAGCGACACTGCAGGACACAGGAAAAAAGGAACACAGTAAGAAAAGTAACGTTTGAGAGAGTACAAACTAAATCCAAACCAAAACACCCAACTTCTAAACATTTCCCCAGGTCTAACTGGGCGTGCCCAGCAAAGGCTGAGGGTAAAAAAGCAGCGTTAAAAGTTGAGTGTGAGGGACAGAAAGTGCACAGACCAAGAGGGTTTTTTTTCTGACTTACATTGCTGCCAGCAGGCTGTTGCCATTCCCTCTGCGGGGCTCTCGCTGGCCGGGCGATCACATGACGCCGGGAACCAAAATAGAAAAGAGCGAGGAAGCCGAAGCAGAAACACGTTTTCAAGAAAAGACCTATCCTGGCCATCATAACACACCCTCAGGGGCAGAAGGTGGTAAATTTAGACGGGAGCCTAGGCTGAAAAATGGGTAATGCCTTGAACTTTGCAGCCAGGCGTCGGCTAGCCTTTCACTACATGGGAAACGAATAAATCTCAGCCTGGGTCTGTACGTAACTAAACCTGCTAACTGCTCCAGTAAATCACCAGACCTTGAAAGAAAATAAGATCTATCAAATTTTAAAATAAATCTATTGAAGTTTAAAAATAGCCTCCCACCGTCGGAACCATTTTCATCTTCAGGCTAAGGCTTCTAGTAGTTTGTTTTGTAGAGAGGAAGCAATTTTTTTAAAAGGATATGCTCTTAAGGTAATTGGGCGAGCTGTAAACACATTTCAAAGATTGTTTTCAATTCTTTCATGAGTAAAAGACATGGTTGCAGACCTATATGCTAGTAAAACAACGTTGTAAATCTATAAACCTGATAATTTAACCATAAAAATATAAACAAAAATGCAAAGACTCCGAGTCAAAAGCTGAACAGATGAGTTAGTGACCAAATGCAAGTTCCATCCAACAATAAAATATCCTCTGATTTTAAGGCTGCTGTTTAGTTATCCCTGTTAAAAGGTTAGCTCTTCCAGTTTTGTAAATCTCATAAAAAATAAACTCCAGCAAAATACTATTCTTGGGATTGCAGGAAATACGAGTTCCTTTCTGTAGCAGCTAACTTTTTCATCATGTCCTAGTCATTCGAAATAAGACTGTTACAATTTTTCATTCTGTGAAATTTCAATGTTTCCTTGTTTCCAGTGAATGGCGGGACAGTTATTGAAGAAAAAGGCTTTACTGAAAAATGCAAACAGCAGTAGAGAATCTCTGATCGAGGAAAAGGAAATATGCTGTATATCTTAACAGGAAAAGGACAGGAAAAAATTTCATGTTCTAACCTTTAAATGCAATCACCCTCACCTTACAGTCAAAAGGCAAAAATATTGAAAATCCCACCCTTTCAATGCAAGTGGGTTGCAAGACCCTCTGAATAAACACAGGAGTAGAGAATGCAATTCAAAATCCTACATAGCAGACTTCCAACTCTGCAAGAAAAAAATTGAAAATAATATGAGCGTGAGTTAAGAAACCAAATTGTTCTTCTTTTGTTAAGAAACATAAATAATAAATATATAAATGAAAGGAACCTCCCCCACACAAAAGTTCTTAATAAAATCTCATTTCTCAGAAAGAAATATATACCTGTATCAAAATATATACATCATTAGAGAATATCTTCAATCAAGACATATAACTTGCTAGTAAAAAAAAAACAAGACCTGGTTTATTCTGCAGGATATCCCAACACTTAACCTAAACTTTTCACGAAGTGAGGTACAAGTCCACATAAACATGGTAGAATAAAAAAGGCTCCTTGTATCTTCCCTGTTCTTATTACTGAGGAAAGAAACTTGAGCATTGACTCAAACTAGTAGTAGTATAGAGTATAGAAGTATACACCAGAGCTGTTGCCTCTGATTATTTAAATATAAAGAAAACCTTTCTAAAACTACAAATTCTGAACTATTTGGTGGGGGTTTTCTGGGAAAAAAAAATACATTTTGAAAAGCATAGTGCATATTACTGTGTACAAGTTTGCAAGTATTCTACCAGGTATATGACTCCTCTCACTGTGGTTTTAGGAGAAGCTTTGCATCACTGAAATTGTACCCTTTGGCAGGTAAAGTGACAGAACTGAAGTAGGGGAAGCTTGCCATTGATCATGGAGAGAGAAGTACACAAAATACACAAAACAGGAGATTCTGTCATATCTCTTAAAATTACTACAGAAAATTGACTTCAACTACCTCTTCTTCATTGATTTTGGGAACCTGTATGAAAAATCATCCCTTCTTCTCAGAGCATCCTCACTATACATCCCAAACTGCTCAGATAATCTCAGGAACCCCTCTGTGGTCAAACACATAATTTATTTCATTTGCTTTGTGTTATACTCTCCTCTGTTTTACCTATCAGTTGGGACCTATGAAAGCTGCAAAACACACAAGGTGGGTGGGGGCTATGCTACAGTGTTCCATCACAGGTATGTCAATGGGCTGGAAATGTAATCACGTGGGGAAAAAAACTAAAGGCAAAGACAGTGAAATAAATGGTTAGAGGAATACCAATTTGGGGAAGGAAATGCACCCATATGGGATAAAAGCACAGCAAGGAGGATATACACCATCTACAAGACAGAGTACAAAACCTTGGATAAAAACAGTGTCAGCGTATCCTGGAGCTAAATGCAGAGTGAGGAAGATTTTTGAAACAGAGTTGAATATTTATGTAGCTGGAACCAGGGCATCAGTGTTGTTCTACATGCCTGCTTCCCCCAGTGTCCTTAGAACTGATATATATAGAATCATTAAATCATTTACATTGCAAGCTAACTTTACAATCATCAAGTCCAACTGTTAACTGAGCACTGCCAGCTTCACCACTAACCCAAGTCCCTAAGTGCTACATCTACACATTTTTAAGTACCCCAGGAATGGGGGCTCAACCACTTCCCTGGACAGCCTGTCCCAGTACTTAGAAACTCTGTTGGTGAAGAAATTTATGCTGATATCCAACCTGAACCTCCCCTGGAACAACTGCAGGCCATTCCCTCTCATCCTGCCATTTGTTCCTCGGGAAAACAGACTGACTGCCACTTTACCTATATCTTTCTTGTAGTGAAGGGCCCAAAACTTGGCAACCTCATCAGTGCCAGGTACAGGGGGACAAACACTGTCCTGGTCCTGCTGGCCAGGATGCCATTGGCCTTCTTGGCCACCTGGGCACAGCTGGTTCGTGTTCAGCTGCTGTTGACCAGCACCCCCAGGTCCTTTTCTGCCAGGCAGTTTCCAGCCCCCAGCCTGTAGCACAACAGGTCGCTGCTGTGACCCAAGTGCAGGATCTGGCACTTGGTAGTGAACTGCTTAAATAGGCATGCATTAAATGAGCAATTTGACAAATAACTGCATTTTCATACTCCACTTATTTTTTAAAATACTGTCTAGTATGTATCGATCAGTTTATAAAGTTTCTCCTGAAAGTCAACCTGTTGACCTGCCCTGGTAGTACATTATGATTTCCTAAAAAAGTCAACTCATAGATAGTTAAAGAACACTGTTTAAAGCAGTGTGCAGAACAGTTTTATCCATTTTAATTGCTAGAAACATATACCTCTATTTTACCTTCTTGGTAGGTAGCTTGATTCTTGAGCCAGAAGAAACCAAGTCAATCTTTTCAAGCTGTGGGCTCACATGCCTCAGAGTAGGACTAGACTGAAGCAATTTTCTGAGATTGCCTCTCTGTATATAAATAGAATACTTAGCAAGAGAAATAGCAGGGCCAGAAAGTTATTTCACATCCATGGATAAACTCAGTATTTGGACCCCTTTTTATAAACAATACTAATACATCCTCAAAAGAGTTTTCTTCACCAACCCCCAAAAATTTAATTCTGACTACTATCACCGAGTGTCCATATGTTCTAAAGGGACAGTTTGCCATAAAGTATAAATAAACCATATTGCCATATGGTATAAATAAACAGAAATAGACTAATAATATGTTCATCCTTCCTTATGCCCTCAGTTTAGAACAAAAATTTATGTTTTAGTCTTAATATGCAGACAGGAATAAGTAATATCCCTCTCTTAATTCCTCTTGTAACTGTAATACACAGCCATTTGAACAAAGGGTGGTAACCCCAGTGCTACAACTGACCCTTAAGAGCCTAAAGATAGTCCTTTGTAACAGACAGTCACCCCAATTTACTTAAATTCACCACACACATCTTTGCAAATTTACAAGTGTGTGGTGACACACCTGACGTAAACACTAACATACGTACATTGCTCACGAACGGTTCTCCTGGAAATCTCCACCCTCATGCAAGATATTTAAACTCCTTTAGCAACCTTCTATGACTGAAGATTCCAAGTGGTGATTTAAACCAAAAAGATCATATTCCCTACAACCAGGAAAAAATAGTTTCCAGTATGGTCTAATGTAATAATAAGACATAACCCTTCTACCCCAGTGATTACTGCTTCTGCGGAAGACTTTTTTCTCCCTAGCAGATAAAACAGTCACTAATAGAAACACAAATACTTAAAGACTAATTTTGTGCTTTAAAGGGAGAATGGAAATAAGAGTTATTTCTTAATCTGTTTACATACATTATGTGACTTCACACATAGAAGACAGTAGCCTGTTTAATGCAGTCCCTATTTCTGCTAAGGGAAATAGAACAAAGCAAAGAAATGTCAGGTTACGCAGTGTTATCCTGCTGTTATGCCTGCTGTGTCAGCCATCCATATGTCATAACTACAACCTGTTCTACCAAATTGTTGCAGACTAGAGATATACATTTCTTTTTGACTTTTTTTTTTTTTAAGAGTGCTACCAGGTTCTTTTTCAGTTTAAAAAGTAAAAATATTTATTTATTTTATATATATATATATAGTATTTATATGCAATGTTTTATATGGAGTTAACTTTGGGTTTTTTTGGTGTAATGCAATTTGACCAAATATCTTACCATAGTAACTTTCATAATTTCAATCTATTTAATAACAAAGGTCCCTACATCATTTCTGCCACTTAAGAATTAGTAATTAATTTAGTGGATATACAATTGGAATTTAGCCTTTAATGCAGAACAAAAATTTAATTTCAGAAAAATATTATCAAAACTGTACGCACCAAACAACTACATATCCAAGCACCTGTTCAGGGTCAAGAACATTGAAACTTATATGGAAAACTTGGAACAGATTTATTCAAGAAAGATATCCTTGTGATATCTTAGGTTCCTTCCTGATCGTCAGCAATCAAATACATTACTTGGGCCTCATATTTCCCATATGCCACTCAACATAGCATTCTCATTGCCATCATTATCACCATCTGTTCAAAAAAGGTCAGGATTTAGATGAACATATTAAGTCTTAGAAACATAATATTAGAAATGGTTTAAAGCAAATTAGTTTCAAAAGGTTAAACAAATTAATTTCCTTGCTATGGCTGTTGAGCATTAAGGGAGACAAAGTATATTCAAGCCAGTAGGGAGCTTCCCTTTTCCTCCCAGCACTCTGTAACAGCCTCAAGTGTACCCAGAAGATCTTTAGCAGCACATTTTCTGTCACCCAACACCAAGATCCTTAGTGCCTAGTAGAAAATCAGAAATACATATTGGTTTGAGCAGAGGTATCTGAAGAAGGTCAATCTGCATGATTTATATTACCTGGATTTCACTTCTGAAGTGTCCAGTGAGAGAGTATGCCTTTTTCCTCAAGGTGCCAAAAAGTTAGTTCAAACCAGTTTTAACTCAAAGCTTTTCCTAACACTAAACTGATGCCCCAGGAAAGAAAGTCCTATTTGATTTATCAAATCTAGAAATCACCTTACCATTAATGGACAAATCCCCACGGCTTACCCCAAGGACTTAGTGGTTGTTCTAGTACTTCAGAATCTGAGTACACATTCAGGCACAAATCAGATCTCGTTTTCATACAGTTAGAAACATACAATCCGTGTAAGGGACATAGGAAAGAATGTCTGCAAAGCTGAGCAAGCAAAATCTTACTCTGGAAATATGTATTAGAGAACAAAGTTAAGGTTTCATTAACATTTACAGAATATGTGATTTAACAGGGAATTCCTCAATTTCTAAGAAGCATTAAAAAAAATAGAGAATGTGTTGATTAAATACCTGCATACCATTGCAGGATAAGTGACCAGTTTAAAATTGTAGATAAAGATGATCCACATTCATTGACTTCTTTGCTATCTTTCTAATATTAGGAACTGCCTGAAGTCATGAAACTCAGACCTGCACTGTTGAGCTCCTGCCAAAAACAGATGTTGTTATGGGTGACAGACTAGTAATATATTGAGGCCTCAGCTTTTTCAATGCCTCCAAGTTAATATGGGAATATTTATTATGACTAAAGTACATAGATTCTTTTTGTTATTATAACAAAATATTATGAACAACTATGTTTTTACTCTAATATTTGAACAAGAGAAGAAAGAAAGAAAGAAAATAAAGTCATCCGTTCCTAACAATCAAATAGAGGAAATTATAGCCTAAAGGATGAAATATTTGTAAATGGATAAGAAAACTATAAAAGGAGGTAATAAAAGATACAATAAAAAATCTCAACTAGAACAGACATCAGAATTCACAGTTAAACTATAGGAATAGTAATCCACACAAACCACCAGCTGATTAAAGGGAATCAAAAACAAAAGTATTTTTCAGCTGAAACTCAATGATCACATTTCATTACCTGCTCTTTTACATTAGTAGCACATTTTAATCACAGTTTGCTCCAATTTTGTAGCTGCTTCTTGAAATAAGGCTTAGTGGAGTCAAGGGAAAACAGACGTGCAATTATTTCTTTTTATATTTTGGTGTGGTATGGAGGTGAGCAAAGAAAGAGGAAAGATTAAGAAAATGCAAAAGGTATGGACTACACATTTAGCAGGAGGAATTAGAGAAAAGTAAAAGTAACATCCCTTCTCTCTTCTGCCCCCACTCTTCCAACTTTTCACTTAAGTGGGAGCACCACATGGAAATGCTGAGATGTTCGAGTATGAGAGGCTATCAATAGATTATCAAAAATATTTTGTTTGATAGAAAGGAAGTGGATACAAAAAATATTTGAAAAGGAAAATTATTTATTGTAATATATCACTGAATTTCAAAATTAAAGCTGATTTTCTAACAAAATATCAAAATTTTTAATAATGAATATAAAAACCCAGAAAGTTAATTATATTTCATAATGCTTTTTTCATTATAAAGTATTAAATGGAAAAAAATTGATGGGACTGGAATGAATTTTATAAATACATTTTCATATTGACAGTGGGCTTTTTTGAGGTGAATTTCATCCATCTCTAATTGTACTAGCCAGCTAACTCTAGGGACAATGTGAATGTAAATCAGGCACAGAATTAAAGTATTCAATACAGCATGCACAGTATTTCAAGAGCAACGTTAACCTGGAGCATTGTGCAGCAAGATGATCCTTGCAGAAGCTGCCCATGTTGCAGATTTAGAAAATAAACTCAAATTACTCCAGAAATGCAGCAGCACATTAGTAGGAGAACTCATTTGACCCAATTTGTGTGTATAGGAAAAGGAAACTGTCACTAGTCATTAATGTCAACAGTTAGGTCAAAAGGAATTTCTAATACTGTTGTCATTACTTAACTTAGCCTTCACAGGATCAATATTTAGAGGGCAGAATCTGTTTATAATGAACTATAGCTTGAAGTTCCAAAATAATATGATGAGGATAAATACAACAACAAACAGTACAACTTCAAGCACCTAGCATAACCACCAGCACATAGCAGAAAAGAAATATTTGATCTAATTATTGGAACTATAAGCACTTTTAAGCATTTATTTACCTGCTTATGGGTTGTACAGGAGCTCCCACACTCTTATTTCTTTCCCACCATTACTGGCAGTGCTGCCAGCTCTTCTGTCTTTAGACCCAGGGCAGGATGGGTGCAGCAGCCAAGAGAACCAGCAGGACAGACACCTCACCCTCCTGGGCACTTTCTCTCTTCCTGGGGAGGATCAGTTCCATAGCAACCTGTGCCTCCTTCCGTCGGCATGAGGCATGTACTGCCTCTTCCACTTCAGATCCACATCCTTTTCCAGACCTATTACTTTTATGTTACAGAAGTCGGGTGTTAAAGGAGAAGAGAGGGTCTGTAGACAGGGAACAGTAAGAGGATTCATAGAAAAAAAAGATGTTATGCCTGAGTTTTCAACGGAGGAACAGAAAAAACTGTGAAAAAGGAAAGTTCACTGTTCTGCTTCCAAAACTTTGTTCAGATTCACTGAATCAGAATTTTACCAGCTGAGAAATTTCTTTACATCTCGCGACTTGCTCATGTCCTCCTCAAAAGGACCCCACAGATGAGCTGTGACGCACACTCGCATCCATGTGTGCAGTACACAGGTTAATCTTGCTCGCCAAGCAAAACAAGCACCACCCTACCCCTGAACACAGAGGTTCCCGCGACTTCTGTGAGGAAAAATAGGAAATACCTTCTATCACCCAAAAACACAGCTGAGGCCGCTCCTGAGTAGGATGAGGAAACAAGTTCACATAGGTAGCCAGGAACCAGCAAACATTCACATTTGTGAATCTTCAGACAACTCAGCGCTGCTAGTTTGATCTGCACCACATCTGTTTGCCAGTGCAGGCAACCAAAAAGACTTCTCAGTCTCAGCCTCTGTCTTCCACAGGCCCAGCACTCCATGCCTTAAGTATGAAACTATCTGAAACCTTCAGGACACAGGTGTGAAAAACTAAAAGCACAAGAGTTCAGGTTTCTCTGTTGATATTTCAAGGTTGCGGACCAAGCTCACGAAAGTATTCTCTTGGTGCTTGAGTCAAACCCTGTTTGTAATTACTAGATTTGGAGAGTACATTGGCAGTGGAATTTGCCATGAGATGATTCTGTCACATCTTTCTCTTGATACACTGAAGCTACCAAAGTGATTAAATTCATTTTCCCCTTTGAAGACTGGGAAAAATTAATTACCACCAACTGAGCCTTACACAGCCACACCTTGGTGGATGGTTCTCAAGAAAGTGGCTTTCCAGTTGGATGCCAGGGACATGCCATTGCAGCAACCCTCACCCACGAGTCCCCTGTGGAAACAGTGCTGGAGAGCAAACCCTGTCCTCCATTTCCAGGGTAATCCAGGCCATCAGGCAGTAGATGGGGCAGGCCATGCTGGGTCAGACAACTGCCCAACAGCAAATTTCCAACAACAGCTATAAGCAGGTGTCTTGGAGGAGCAGGTAGGCTTCCATGGCAATTCCCCCCACACTTAGCCATCTCCAGCTATTTCCATCTGTGGAGGTGGTTTCCTAAGCCTGATGCAGCTTCCAGAAACCAGAACACATGTATGTTTTTGGGAAAGGTTATTCAAGTCATAGGAACCCAAGTACTCCCCTCTTAGCTCCAGCTTAAATGCTTTATTTTCAGTAAACATGCTTGTGAGAAAAATCTACAAAAAGCCTAAACTGAACAGAGAAACCAGAAAGATAAATAAAACAAGGATCTTCTGTCCTGTTCTCAATCCTCCTTTGCAGAACTCTTTGGCAGAAACTATCAGCGAATTCATCCTTAAAAGCACTCTATATTTAAATACATATTTTTAACTTTTTTTTATTAAAAATGAAGGAAAATATCTGGCACACCTCTGTTTATAAAACAGAATATAAAGGATTACTGCTTTTAGGTTTTAATATAATGGGGTTTTTTTAAAAAAGGACAAAAAATAATACCACCTTCTTATTTTCAGATTCCATAAAAATATCAAACAATTATTTTGAGTCTTCAAACAAATAAAAAAGGAACATACTGACAAATTTATAAGGACAAGCAAACTGATTTCTAAACTTGTGGGACTGGCATTCTTTAACTGGCATGAAGAAATGAATGCTTTTTTAACACATAAGCCAAGAACATGCTTTGAATCTTGTACCCTAAGAAGTCACTGCTGATGAAAAAAAAAAAAAAATAATCATTGCTCTTTATTTATAGTTCTCTGAAATAAAGGTGAATTGGAGGGGGAAAAACAATGTATTAAGCTTATTAAATACTAATAAGCTAATTCACACTGCATGAACATAATAGCCACCTTGCTCAGAGTTTGTTGTGCATTTCTATCCATGCAGCCATCCCATCAGGCTGCTGAGGCACAAACTGATCCAAGGAAGTCCAACTCAGGCAAACTTAATCAACAGCACCACTGCAGACTTATTTTTACAGGACTCTGTCAGATAGTGAATCCTTTCATGAAGCTTCACTTCAACCATAAAGCTGCCCTTTCACATAAATCTTCCGGAGATTCAGCTACCTGTTTTTCAACACTAACCCTATACAAAATTGCCTGAAGGCTTCTCAGAAACATGAGCAAGTGAGCTCTGCAAGACAGTTAAGTGCACAGCCAGAAGTTCAGCAAGAGAAAGAGAGAGGAGAGAAAGCATAAAAGCAAAAAGACAAGCTAAGCCCTAAGTAGCCAGCCTTGCTGCTCCTTGGCTGCCAAAGATCTTCCTCCAGCAATAGCCTTGGCCCAGTCAGATACTCCCTCCCCTGTCGGTGGCTGTGGCAGCTGTAGCAGCCACCCTGCATTTGAAAGGCTCTGACACTGGCAAAACAAGCAGTAGGACTCATTTGCAAGTCTGCACTGAAATCAGTGGCTAAATTCTAGCTTCAATGTAGGAAAGGCCTAAAACTCAAGCTTACAGGAAATGTCAGGAGAAGAAAAAAAAAAAAAAAAAAAAAAAAAAAAAAAAAAAAAAAAAAAAGAGTAACAGGTAAGGTCACACATTTAACAGTTCCATTTTGAGTTCAGGAAGGCTGCAGTTACTGGGACATAATCTCAGAGGTTCTGACTTATTTATCTAGACAAACTGTTACTTCACATATCAGCAAGCTTCCTAGACTTATGATCTAACGCACACAGAATTCAGGAATACTGTCTTTGCAATCTTAATTAGTGTAGTAGTAATAGGCTCTTTCTCCAATACTACCATATTTCTTTGTAGGGGGGCCAAAGAGCTAAATGAAGAGTGTGCACCTTAGCAAGCACTGTTAGGTGATGTATTTCTGTCCTTATTCTCTGTTTTTTTTTCTGGTGTTTTTTTTTTTTTCTTCAAGCATATTTCTTACCTTAAAACAAAATCCTCAGTCCTCCATGTTCCAAATCTTTGGGTGTTTGTCCCCCAGAACTGCCAATCCTATATATCCAAAAGTTCTCTCTTGTTTCAGAAAAGTTATGACCTAGGGTTTCTGGTGGGCTTTGGTTTGGAGATTTTTGTGGGGGGAGGGCATCTCCTCTTTTTTTACATTTTGGGCAAAAACATTTTATAAGTGATCAGTGCATTTGTGAAGAATAGACACTCATCTTTAAGAGAAGAGGAATATAATGTAATCATATGATTTTGCCCTTTTTTTCATTAACAAAGTTCCCATATTGTGTAAGTCACAATAAAAGCCTGAGGTAGCTGACCACAATTCATACTTTCCAAGTCTGACACTTGCCACAAGTCCTATCTTCCTTCCAGATCCTCCACATCTGTTCTCCACACCTCAAGTTCATGTCCAGTTCTGAGCCACTCACTTCCAGAAAGACATTGAAGTGCTGGAGCAAGTCCTGAGAATGGCACTGGAACTGGTGAAGGGTGTGGAACCTGAGTCTTCTGAGAGGCAGCTGTGAGAGCTGGGGTTGTTTAACCTGGAGAAAAGGAGCCTCAGGTGGGGCCTCTACAACTACCTGAAAGGAGATTGTAGCCAGGTACATGGTCAGTCTGTTCTCCCAAGTACCGAGTGATAGGACAAGAGGAAATGGCCTAAGTTGCTTCAGGGGAGGTTTAAATTGGATATCAGGAAAAATTTCTTCACTAAAGGAGCATTGGAACAGGCTGCACAGGGAAGTTACTGGTGAGTCACTATCCCTGGAGGTATTTTAAAAACACATAGATCTGGCCCTTAGGGACGTGGTTTAGTGGGGGACTGGAAAGTGCTGAGTTAATGATTGCACTCACAGGTCTTTTCCAACTTAAATGATTTTATGATCGTACCTGCTTGGCAAGACAGGTAGTCCATACCTCTTGAACCTGTGATGCACAAACCCAGAAGTTTTGTCTTCTAATTCCTGGACTGTGCAGTGATTCTGCACTTGCTTGTTGTCACATTTGGGCTAACATCCCAGAGGCTGGGCATTCCTATACAGATCCCAAAGCACTGTAGTAGAGAGCTTTTCTGGATTTCACTGGGAACAAGGAATTACTCCTGCATGGGTGTGAAACCCTCAGTGGGGAGAAAACACAAAATATGAGCTGCTTGAAAATTTACTGTGTGTGCAGTACCATCTAATAAAAGAGCCTGAATAAACTTGGAGATTAATTTAAATTTACTTAATTGTTTTTTTATTAATTTCAATTTTACTTAAAGGGCTTAATTTTAATTAGTGATTCAGCATTGAACTGCATGCAGGAAGGATGTCCAAAGCAAAGTTGAAAACCAGGCCTGAGCAATAGGAAGGATTAGAGTTTTCTCCGCTGTGTCAATAAAAATAGTAAGGGTGACACAGGGACAAGGAAGAGGAAAAGGAAGAGGAATGAAAGCGATGAAAAGAATTCTATTTACTTTAAGATAATGGCCAAACATCTGTGAGAAATGCAACAGGATTTTAGACTAAGCGGAAAGGGGAATGAGCTGAAATAGAAAAAAAAATTGGTGCTTGTTCTGCGCTCCTCCCTTTCCTTCCACTCTTCCCAGGAGCACTAGAAAATAATAACAAAGAGGAAAGAATTAATTGCATGAAGAGGGAAGTGCAGAGAAGTGCAAAAAAAGTTAAGATCTCAGGGGAAAGCTTACGGATTATTGCCAGATTTAAGAACATTTACTTTTGCTTGCTTTCCAAATGTAATTGGAGATGATAAAATTGATAATTGGGAAGAAAAGAACAGCCTAGAGAACAAGCAGAGTGCAGTGCTTGCATAACTGGTAACGACAAAAAAATTCCAAATCCATTATTTGTTGAGGTTAACATTAAAAAACACCAAAGAATTGATGGATTATACCTTGATAGATTATTATAGGACACTATTTGAGGCAGCCAAAGCAATTTTTGGCTTGCTGTTCTAGCAGCAGAGCAGTTCCAAAAGACACTTAGTACTTCTTGGCACTTCTCATATAATTTCCACAGTGATCTGGGCATTTTGCAATGATCTGATCACATCTATTAATCAGAGGGGGGGAGCAAAATCTCAGAGGACAACATTTGCAGAAGATTTAAAGGCTGGTCATTAAACATATTTGGGTCTCTTCTCAGATATTATTACTGAAGGCCAGCTCAAAGTATCTAGGAATGTAGGTCAACTGTGGCTGAAGACAAGGCTTTATCCCAGATTGTGATGGAAAATATTCGAGCCACCCTGCGTGATTTCTGTCACCAGCCGTACTTGAGTACCTGGTTTTAAAGAGTCCAGTACCACAGCCAAGCTTGCTCTTCAACTCACCCATCTGAAAAGCATGGATTTCCTACATGTGCTTCTGGCCTTTTCCTACAGCCCCTGGGATAATGACTGCTACCAGCAAGGCAGCTAAACCTGCAGAAATCGGGTGCATCGATCCATCCCAAAGCTCACATTGGACCTCAGCTTCCCCAAGAACACAGGACCACTTCTTTTCCACAAGACTACAGATGCTTTTGTTCTCTGGCTCTGCAATTAGAAAGAAAAGCCTGCTGGAGAGCAGGAGGTAAGTGGAATTGTGCATCTATACATAAGTGCTGAGAATGAACCCCATAGTAATTCTGAGCATCATCTTGTGGAGAAGAGCTGCCAATCTTTTTAAAAATTTATAAGTATTTAGGGAGATACTGGAAGAAAGGATAAAAAGAAGTGAATTGCTTTTTTTTTCAAAAAAAAAAAAAAAAGAAAAAAGCAAGAAGGTGTTTCTGGTAATCTTCCTGTAAATTTATCTTCATTGTTGAACAACAAATGGAAAAAATGCTAAAAAATTATTTGCTAGCAATAGGTTTATGTGAATCAAAGAGTACTAAATTATAAAAGAAAAAGCTCGCCAGAAATCCATGGCCCTGTCCAAAAAAACAATTATCAAATTAGTGAAAGAAGTGAATTACCATGTGACAGTATGAACAGCACTTGATTTCTTACAAAAATCATAACTTGAAAATTAATTCCAGCTGGCCTGGATAGCAGCATTGCCAAATTCAGTGAAGTTATCTATAGTTGCATTGCTATGACCATTTAACATTTGCAAAGAACAGAGGATTTGATAATGATACAATAAGGTAAGTTTTAAGACATGTCTTACTTAATATCCACAAGACAGAAGAGACAGCATGCTTGTTTAGTTATTGCATTAATGCCCTCCAACCCTATTTAAAAAAACAATTCTTTAAGCCATGTGTCAATGGATATAAGTAAATTGAACACTACAGTTCTCCCACTGCATAATGATGTTCTTCCTTGGACCCCACGAGCCATGCACTAACCTCTTGACATACTAACCTCTTGCTGGAAAAAGTCTGTTTAATTCCCCAGTCACCTTACATTCATCTTTAGTTTATAGATGATTCAGGCCAGCTTGTCCATGGTTACCACTGACTCACCACAAACTCTGTCGATGTTCCCAGTAGTATACAATAGGGGGGGAAAAGAAACAAGGGAAAGAAGCAAAAACCAGGACGGGATCCCATACTACATCTAGAGGGGACAGTGTGTGCCTGACAGCACTGGCTGTGTAGTAGGGTGCCCTGGCACATGGAGCAACGGGAGGAGGGAAGGGCCAGCCACTGAGGTATAAGGGGAATACCTTGTGGAGAGTGTATCTTCTGGACCAGCTGAAAATCCATGCTCCTGTGAGCCCTTTCAGAAATTAGCTAGCCCAAGAATTGCTAAATCGAGGGGTGGACAGTAAAAAGATGGTTTCATTGCATGTCCTGAGTGCCTTCTCTACAGCTCGAGCACTGCTCTGCTGATGAGCTGTGAGCTTTTGAGGGGAATTATTTGATCTTTTGAAATGTGTAGCAACAAACTGAAAAAATGCTGCATGGACTTCTACAATGGGGCAATATTCTCTTAAGGGCTTTAGGATATGGAGGCATTATATGAATTTGTGGGAACCGTTTTCTGTCATAAAGATATTGGCAAGAAAAATTCCCCTTTGGAAGAGAAAAAAAAAAATTAAAACTTTAAAACAATCAAACTTATGAAAAAGATGCCATCTGAAGTAGGTTTTCATCTGTTTACTTTTTGTTCTGCTCACAAAAGTACATTACTCCTAAACCAAAGAATTCTGGGACGATTAAAACACAGGGAGGATTAAAACACAACTTGCACTGAAGTCTGAAGAACAACTTTGCTATTTCTAGTATCTTAAGTTCTAAATTAGAAAGCTTCCCAACCGCCATATAATGATGATCAATCTTCCTCTTATCTGATTGCTAAAGAATAGCCATCCTGAGCTCTGCCTTTTGTCCTGAATTTAAAAAAAAACTCTTTTCTACAAATTCTGTCTGAACATTCTACCTTGTGCTGTATGGCAAGCCCAGTCTGTTAGTCCTTTATGCTGGACAGAAAAAAAGGCTGCTCCTCTGAATGATTTACTGCCCTCTCTGAGTTTTCACTGACACAAAAATTACTTTGTCTGTATTTTTTCAAAGAATGTTTGTGTGCAACTCCTCCATGCCCATGAACAAGCTTAAGGAGTGCAGACAAATGCTTTAAAGTGCTATCTGTTTTCCAAGGTCTGAAACACAGATGTCTCTTTTTGGTAATGCTGACCTTACTGCAGATCTGATGTCTTCCACTGGCGCACCAGCCAGACATGATTTGTTAGGTAAAGGGGTTGGATTTTTGTGAGGGGTTTTTTTAGAAGCTTGTTTCAACTTCCAGCCTTCATTTAGAGTTTACCTTAATGTTGTTTTACTTTTCAACAAGTAATTTTTACACAAAGGTATAGCCACTTGTCAGATTGTAAAGGATCTTAACTAGCGAAGAAGGAAATATTAAATTAATAACTCTTTTCAGTTTTCAATGTTTCAAAATTTTTTTACTCTAGCAGCATCTTATTTAATTTCCCTTCCTTTCTTCCCTCCTTCCCTTCCTCTGTCATTGTATCCAAATTTTGCAAAGAAAATTTGGAAGAACAGATTAGAACCTACCTGTATGATATATATATCACAGCTACACATAATTCTGAAATGCTGTCCTTTGTTTGAATAAAGCTTCCACAGAATAGAATGGTTGTGCAATTGCATAATTTGTTTTTAAAAAAAATACTGAAAAAAAAAAGATGGTTCTTTTAATACTCACACCTATGTGTTCTTCTGTTTAGGCCATATCCAAGGGGCAGATATTCATTTCTATGTTTTATATTAATTTCACATTATAAAAATATTATAGAATTTAATCAAATACACAAACTCAAGAGAAAGAATTTTTGACTAGGCAGCAAATGCATCACATGTATCCACAGAAGCCATTGATTTCTATTTTGACCACTGATGGGTCCTCAGATGAAAAATTAATTTCATCGATTCCCAAGAAAAAATTAAACAAATCAGAATCCAGAGAAGTATTAGAGGATTTAAACAGAAAAGGTGATGAAAAGGTAAAAAAAGACTGTGCTAATTGGATTTCTTTTCTCTGAAGTGGAGGCTGGGAGCAGGTATGACAGTCATCTTACAATAAGTAATAGAGCTCTATAAAAGGATGGTAATCAACAGTTTACAGTGCCCACCATGAGGAAAAAAATGCAAAATACTAAGGCTGGATATTACAAAGAGTTATCTAGCAGTCAGAGAAAAGAAATGCCAAAATAGTCTGAAGAGTTCTGGAATCTGCTCCTCTGAGAGCTTTTAATATCTTCCAGGGTGGCATGCTTGATCCTTTCCCAGTCCATGAAGATAAAAAAGCAGTCTTCTAAAATCCCTGTCAGCTCTGCACTTCTATGGTTCCTTACTGATGTAACGTAACATGTGGCTTTAATGGGACACAGCTGCCTAAAAGCATTTTATGAGTTCTGGTAGCTAGCCAAAGGAACAATATAGGGACCTACAAATAGCAGGAATGGGACACAAGAGCTATTGTTTGTAGTCATAGGTTTCATTTGTATGTTACTTGGTTGGAAAAAGTTAAATCTTGCTTATTCACTTATTGCTGATTCTGTCTGTTTAAGGCATGCAAAGCAGGGAAATAACAGAATCGAAACTCTTACTCTGAATTAAAAATTTCCAAATTGCTAAGTGCACCTAGGGGCTATCAGCACAGAGAAAACAGAATTTGTTCTTAGGAACAGGCATAATCACAACTTTGTTCCAATTAAAAGATATTTTTCCGTTGTTGTCTCTCCCTTCTTACCATTACAGTTGCCGTGACCTAATGGGAATTCAAACTTGAGCTTATTCTCCAAAATTAAAACCATCCACTTTGTAAATTACAAAACCACACACCTCCCATCTGCTTGTGGCAGAATTTGCTCTGGTTTTGCAAGAAGAAGTATGTGGGCCCTCTGTTGCATCTGATGAAAGGAAGATTCATTATTAAAGGCTTCTCATGGCAGCTCTGCCCTGGTGAGAGTGAACAAGACTGATTCTAGGCAGTAACAGAAGACAGCCAAAAGACATCACACTGCTGAACTTTAATTTGACAATGTAACTTTATTCCAGATATGCACATCACATATTAGTGTCATCTGTAACTAGTGGGTAACTAGAGGTGGGTCCTAAACCACAAATTAAACCCTTTCCTGGGTTTTAGTTAATTTAATTTAATTTAATCCTTTATGGTTGAGCAGACAACCAGAAACCATTCCTAACAGGCACTTAATTTAGGTGCTCACCCTCTCTGGGTGCAAGCTGACAGCATCTGGTAAAGAATATTGGAATTACATGAGGGGTTTGTTCCATTAGGGAGCTCATTTACTGCTCATTAAGCAGGCAAAATCTTCAAACAGAAACAAACTTGGAAAAGGTTAGGTACACAAAACACTTCATTCTTCCAAGCAGATTCAAATTTCAAATTGGCATTCACCTGCCAATATTGTGACGGGGAGGAAAAGCACCATATTTTAATGTGCATAATTTTAATTAAATACTGATCTTGTGGTGAAAAAAGTACTCATCAGACTTCATGGCAGTGATTCAAATTCACGTGGAAGCTATGCACAGCCTTTACACACCTTCAGGTAGTACCTACACAGGCAGTTTAGTGGCCCTTGTTTTCATTCTCGGGTCCTGATCCAGCATCTGCTCTGCATAAATATTATAACATTGTTGGACTGTCTTGTGGATAAAACCAAGAGCTGCAAACTTGGAACATCAAAGCTTAGCCTAGTTATTGTCATTGTTTCTGTTTGTAAATTTCCATTGCCACTTTGCTTACACTTTAAAATAGATTTTCCTCTTGGTTCCAACAGAATAGCTCAGGTTTAAAAATTATTTCTTTAATTTCTTTCAGTATTTCTTTCTTTAAATTTAACTTCTTTAAATTTGACAATATAAAACAATATTGTTTTAAAATATTGCATACTGTTTAGCTCAGTGGGGCCTTGTGCCAGCTAGTGTAATATATTTATTAAAATCCTTTGCTATTAAAACCCTTTGTTATTAAAAAAACCTGACACATGGACTTGCACAGACTGTTCAATCCCCCTATTTTGTATATGTGTTAGGCAAAGGGAAACATTTTTCAGATGTAAATAAACAAGGACAAAATTAAGGTTGCATGGAATATTTTATCTCTGGAATCCATTCATTCTAAGTTTTTGGCACTGCAGAATTGAAAATGCACTCTAGAATAGGTGTTGTGTACAGTTGTTTTGGTCTGAAAAACAAAGTAACATTCTTTCACTAATGTTACATTGTTCTGATCCCTCAATTAAAGAGAATAACTAGAACCACAAAATCCACAAAACCATCTCCTGTCCCTTCTCTTATTTTCTCCTTTCTCAGGCTGGTGCCTCCTCTCACATAAGTCTTCCTATTTTGTTTTTCACAGCTGATGTTAGTGCTTACTGCTTAGCCTCCTGACTGAAGTTCATCTTCTCATAGACACTACAGTGGAACTTTTTCTTCACTTTTCAGTCCCTCCCTCAGGAAACACCTGCTTTGGCTATATGGCCCACCAGCCCCATTTCTTCTATTCAAGGCTGGTAAAAAAACCTCTGTCTAACCCTTAACTCCCTTCCTCATTTGTTGCCCTAATCTGTTTGTCCAACTGATCCAGACTACTAAATCCTGGTTGTTTTTACCCAGCAGAGTAACCCAAACACTGTTTTCACTGCCCCATTGGCCCCCACTCCCTGTATTCTGTGGTCTTCCTACAGCCAGATCCCTTGTCCTAGTCTCTTGGTTTGGTCCCTGGATCAAGGTCTTCTTTGTTATTCTTTTTAATTTTATAATTTTATATTATAATTCTATTAAGCATTGAAATGAAGAGAAAGAGCCCCTGATCTTTTTAACAATGTCCAGGGCCAGTGTAGCCAGCAGCAGTTTGAGAACTTCGGTTACAGGAGACATCTGCTGAGCCTGAACTGTCCCAGCCTGGGCACACAGAGATAAACTATAGGGAATAAGGCTGAAAACACCCAGCAAGCATGAGCATATTGGAATTACGTGTTCTTTAAGCAGCTTACAGCTTTGCCAGATTTGGTCTGATTTCACGGAGATAAGAGCTGTCCTTTAGCCAATAGCCACTTCTCTTCCAAGTGTCAAGCCTCCACTCAGAAAACACAGATGCACTCAGGCAAGAAATGAGAGCCAAACAGGACTTGAAAATACCTTTGGCAGCCCACACAGTATATGTGAAATACCCATTAGTCTCCACATTTTCTACATTAATACAAAGCGTACACTGATTCTCCTCACACTAATGAGATCATGTAATCACGACCTGCGGATCAAAGATCACACAACTACATTTAGAGTTCCACAAAGAGCAGATTATCTTCACTGTGCAAAACAATTTCTCTAGCCTTATTAAAAGAAACCCGAAACCTGGGGAACTTCTTTTGATTAATTTCCACATGAAGCACTTCAGCACACCAGTACAAGAAGTCAGATTTCAACTCAGACAGTTATAGTTTGGTTACATTATAATCATGTGAAAACAAAGTCTGTAATGGGAAGTGTCAGACAACTTTAATAGGTGGGGCTGATAGAGCCACCTTATCAGAGGGAAACACACGACACATGCAGGGAGATCAGCCATAAAATAACCTCCTTCTCGTTATTGCCCTGCAGGTCCAGTAGCTCTCACACTTCAAGCCACTTGAATTTTGGCAGCCCAGTGACTAACAGCCAGAAGCACAATTCCAAGCTGATGATAAAACACGGACCTCTCAAAACAACTCATAACGGCTTTTCCAGCTTGTAGTTTTCAATGGGTGAAATTAGCAGGAGTTGTGCACTTGCTGCTACACTGTATGTTCTAAGTTATCAGTACTTTCTGGAAATTTCTCCAAATGTACACCTGTAGCTGATAGTTTCTGATACAGTCAATAGCCCCACTGAATACAGACAAGAGTTATTATGCAGTACTAAGGGTAAGGTTATCTCACAGGTACCTCCCCAGCCCCGTGCACAATGTAAAACACTGTTTTGGTGCCAATGGGTATTTCTGCATTTCTGCAACATGGAACTTCACAGGGAGCTGTACACAATGTATTTTACTTGGAGTACAGTAGATAAGCTGTCATTTCTGCTTTGGGAAAAGGGCATCCCACATCTTACTGATTATTGCTCCAAAAGCCAATTCTCCCAAAAGCAGGCTGAGACAGAGTCCTGCTCTCATAGTCTAGAACACAAAAATGCACAACAGGTATAACACAGAAAAACCTACATTGACTTACTGTACATGTAAATAGAGACATGCAATTAAGTCACAACAGATATAAATCAAAACAGGAACAAACCAAAAAAAATATTAATTACCTACTTTGACAGATTCATACCTGCAGTCTTCTCATTCTAAAGCAAAAAGCCAGGAGAGAGAATATTCAAATTTCTTGTCCATTTGGGTGGCTTCTTTGCACATGTTCCTGAATTTTCAGCTATGATGAGATCCGCTCATTGGCAGTCACCAAGAGGCTGATATGACCATGAAATGAGGAAACACAGGGAATGAAAAATAAGGTACTAGCACCACCGTTTGCTGAGGGCTGGGAAAACTAGCAAAAACTTTCAGAGCCCATGTAGACCTATTTCTCTAATGCTGGATGCTTTTAACTCACCATTGCTGCTATTGGAGATGCTTGATCAAAACATGCTTTCAGCATTAATTACTTGCCAGGAAAATCTTAATGAAATCCAGATGGTAATTTTTGTTCCCAGCACTATAAATCTTTATATGTAGAAACAGTTTCAAACAAGGGGTTATTTTGGCAATTTGAGTTAAACAAAAATATAATTGAGAGCTAACCATACATTGAAAGGGAGCATAAAGTGGCTGGCAGAGGTGGACTGAGACAGTTTAGCACAATTTCTTTCCCCCTTGAAAATACATATTTTATTGTTTCTCCTTCTCATCCCAACACTAAGAAATATGGGGTTTCTGCAAAGTGACCCTGGAAACGATGAGCTCTCCTTGGCCAGCCCTTCCCCACTGTCACATGGTGTTTCATTTCTGAAGCCTCCTGTTTCCTGAAGCAATTTAAGTTCGCTTCTAAGAAAAACTCCGGAGGTCTGTGAAGCAGAAAAGTAGCACAAATCTTAAAAAAGGAGCACAGTTTGATTTTAAAATACACTGGTTAAGAAATAGATTTCAACACCTACATTGCAAAGTGTAAATGAGATTCAGATAGACTTTTAAAACCTAATTTTCTTCTGGCTTCTCTGCTGTCTGCTAGTTTCATTTTGCTCCTCTTGAGCAACAGGTGTTGATGATACAAATGGCAATGATCAAATCAATTCATAAAAATGGATGTATTACACTTTCCACAGTTTCAAGGAAAAACTGCTGTGGAGGAGAAATCCTTTAATGTGCAACAAAAATACATCTACATTTACTATTTCTTATGCATTTAATAGAAACATTTCTGTTGCACTTACATGTTGATAAACTTTTCTGTTATCATTACTGTTGGGCCAAATGACCTAATATGTGTCCATTTTACAAAGTTCTTAAAGTAATATGTTTAATTCTTTACCGTGGTTTGTTCCTCCTTTTTGAAAAAAAAAAATAGATTTAGTTCTGTGAAAAACAAAGAGCAAGAAATAGCAATTCCATTTAATCAAGATGGTATCTAATATCTGCTCAAAGCAAGGTAAATTCAGCAGGGAATGAAGAAGAGTAGCTGAAGTGTTCCTCTATTTTTAACTCTTTCTTGAGAACTATTTAGACTAGGCTCACCACTCCAAGATTATGACTGAAAATCTATAGTTTAGTGCAACAGCCATCATCACTCTTAAGCATTCTTGCTCAGAAGGAAATCAGAAATCAGGCTAATCTTTCTGTGCAGTTGTTGGTTTTCCTTCCTCACTTCAGGATTTTTTGGAGAGGCTGTGTGTTCCTGAGCCTCTGGGATTGGTGATGGAGATACCCTTGCAATTGGAAAGATGTGTTGGTCAGAGGAAGCAACTTCTAGAGGGATCGTGGAGAACGAGCCCTTCCTTCACAGCCACTCGGAGTGAGTCCTTGTGGGACAGGAATCAGGGTGCCAACATTCAACTTCTGTCCCCATATTCTTCTGGTGACACAAAGGAAGAAGATGGGAAAGAAAGAATGATGGCGCAAAGCCCCAGAGGTCTGTCAGACTGTGGAAAGCCAGGGGAGGGCAAGCTGACAGACAAACATCCTCCAGGCACACTGAAAGAAAGAGATTGATGTTATAGCTAAAACTCTAGGCATCAGGCTCCAAAATACTGCCACCTTGATTCATTTCAAACCACTTTAGAGAAGTCAGTGTCTCCTAAGATGTGCCACGTGCTTCTCAGTGCCAGTAAATGTCCACTGCCAATATGTGCGTACGTGCTCCTCTGTGCACTCACTGCACAGTGGTACTGTGTAAACTGGGGGAAAATACCCTCGTGTTTGTAGGACAGCCTTTGGGCATCAACTTTTTCTCTACGGTAATGCTGACACTAGTGATGATTCTGCTCAAACAAGCACATAAACCAGAAATAGTTCTGCTCGTCTCCAGCTTAATGAGGGAACAGAAATACACAGTAACACAAGGATAAAATCAGGATTTAACAAACAACAATAAATTTGTGTTTTCTAGCTTCTGAAACTGGCACCATCTGAGCAACAGAAGAATTAGCAGCCATTTTCAGTAATCACTTCTTTACTGGAATCATATAAGCAGATATATTCAGCATTATGATTGAGAATTTCTGTGCAGTGCTTTCACACAATATTTATGTCATTTATTCTGTAACAAGCTATTCCCATTTCTATTAAGAAATTATTGTATCATACATTCAAGTCAGAGTAAATCTTAATTCTTAAAATTCTTAAAATTTAAGCTTCCTTTTTTTGAAAAGTAGAACAGAGATGTAAAAAAACCATCACCCTTATGAAAGAAGTGACTGCAGATAACAGACGACAGAACTGAGGCAAGTGAGAGGACAAAAGAGCTAAGTGGCTAAGACACCTGCAGCTTAGCAGGGAGAGCAGCTTCCCTCTTCCAAATAAAAAATGTACATGTCTGGTACTTTCGAAAAGAAAAAGGGATGTTAAAAGAATAAGTACATAATTTACCTAATAAGACAGAACATCTAATTTGCATGATAGTTTTACTGTCAGATGTGAGTTCCTGAAATTTCTACAAAACCAAAAGTTACCTGCACTTTGAAATGCTATTTGTTCCCTGGCATGAGGAATGCTGAAACACTCAAAATACTCCCTCTGGACAGACATGGCAGAGAGAGATTTAGATCAGTGTGGTGATGCAACTATTCAGGCCAGCTCCAAAGTTAAACATGTGTCCAGCCAATGGTCTTCCAGACAACCACATTTAGAGGATGACATCTTTTTAAATTATTTTTTTAGAAGGGATGTAAACAAGACTGCAATAAATTAATCAACTCCTAACCAAGAACATAAGGGAATTTCTTTGTAGTAACCGATAAACTTTTCCTGCGCAAACTTCTTCGCATAGGAAAGTTACTCTACAAGTTTCCAGTCCTGGCCCTTTCCTTCGGTGAGCCATGAGAGAGCATCAGTCACCTCCATTGCCAAGTCCCACAGCCAGGTTTGCCAGGCCAGCACTCTATAGAGAGTAAAGCCTGCTTAAAATCTTTCCATAGTTAGATAATTTGAAAATAGGTAAACAACAGTTAAAGTTTTGTTCTACAATCCAAAATGTGAATCTCTACACAAAATAATTGTCTGTCTTAGGAATAGTCGCCGTATTCCTCTTTTCCACCCCTGCCAGTTTTATTCAGCCAGAACTGTTGGGAAGAGTTGTTTGACTAAAGTAAAAGTAAACAACATTTTAAAGGACTTAAAATATATCATATAATTTAAACCAAGTTTGTGTTGTCAAGATATCCAAATAAGCCTCAATGAACAAGGAGTATAATTAGGAAGGTTGATAATATTATTTCCACCATGAAACTTCATTAAAGGTTTTGTAATTGATGCAGAACAGATGCATCTATGAAAATAGTGTACTTTTCTTTCAAAATAACAGATGAACTTCTGACTGCCCAGGTCACTCAGTTTGTGTACTGACAGACAGGGTTTTCAGTAGTTGACCTTTATCAGATTGGCTGACTGACAGCAATTTGGTCGGTCATTCTGTTAAAGGCAAATGTGTATTTCTTGGCCCCAGAATAAAAATGTTAATTGGTTAATAGAATATCAAGCCCTCTTTCAGATCTGTACTCTTTTGTTGTTGTATTGTTGTTTGTCTCAAGTCTCTTTATCTTGCTATTTAGCTAAATCGCTAGCAATAAAATGAAAGAAAATTTGAATCAATGTGTTCAGAAAATTTGTACTATTTAAAAGCTATAAAAAGAATGAGTTGCTTCCAATGGGGACTTAAGCTTGCAGGGTACTCAAAGAAAATTTCTACTCCATTAATAACTGGGCTGTTCTAAACAGCCACATTTTCTTAGCATAAGGAACAAGATTCCACAATAGGACTCTTCATAGTGATTCTAAACATAGTATAATGTTCTTAATGGGTTAAACTCACCTGGCCCTAACAGGGCAAATTCTGGTCCTTTTGGGCTTGGATGTGTTCAGCTCTTCAGGATGTTGCTATTCAGAGGCTCTTGCATGGAGCGGGCAGCAGCTGCTGGCCAACAATGCTGGATTTCCTTCTTTGCATCTGACATGACCTAAACCAAATCACATCAGGAAAGGCAGCTACTTGATATGTCATGTGCAAGGTGTTGATTCTTCAGTTCTGTGATAGCAACCAACTGATTGAATTAGTTTGTCAACCTTTTGAAGCCCTGACAGAGCGCCCTGGTGAGAACTGACACAAGACTGCTCGGCAGCAGGCTCCAAGTCTCGCTGCATGAGAGCAGCAGCACTGGTGGCATTTTTGTCTCCCAATTCTTTCGGCTATTCCATGTTCACACAAAATCTTCCCATCAGTTTTTCCAAATTTATATTCTGTCACTGACAATTTCTGCCTGCTTCACAAATAAAAGCACCATGCTGACTTTTACCTGTTAGCTGGGGCCTTTTATTTGCAAATTACCACAAATGTGTGCATCATTTCTGAAAATATATCAGGCAAGAGTTCTCAGGCTTTTTCCTACAAAGCCAACTCCTAAATTATATTATGCACTGGCATTCACCTTTCTTCATTATTTCTTACCTTCGTAGTATGTTTCCCTGCTTTGCCATAACACTTCACATTAGTGTAGCCAATAAAATACAACATCTGCAGTAAGTACCCATTTTAGTTTCCTGCTAGTATTTAGTAACAGACTAAAACATTCAAGTACACATATAATGTAATGTGTCAAAAAAACTACTCTTGAAAACTTAAGGCATTTTTTATACCACGTAATTTGGACTATGTAGGCTTTTGAGCAGAGGAAAGGACACTTAGAAGCAGTTAAATAAAAAATTCCACAGTAGGCAAAGTATTCAACTTTTCATAGAATATAATTTCCTTAAATTTTAAATTTTCAGCCTTTTTTGTTGCTCTTTAAAAGGCTACAGTGGTACTCCATTATGGATAAGGCTTTAAAAACAAATAGAAATATTTAACTATAGCTTCTAACTCCAAAGCTGAGGATAGAAACAGGATGGCAAAATACTGCTATAGCTATTTATGTTGTTGAAAATATTACCAACCTTGGACAGATCTCTGATACATAATTATGTGCTTCTGGATGGGAAAAAAAAACCCTGAAATCCATCTATTCCTGTCCCTTCCTTGTGACAGGAGTGATCGGATTCTCTCCAGACTCGTGCACATATGATTGTCCCTCTGATAGTTCTGTCAAACCTTGATCACAGGTACTGCCACGAGTTTGTCAGATTTTCCCAGCCTTATTTACCTTATTTCAGCAAATAAGCCCCTCCTTTTTTGCCTGTGTGTTCCTGACCTACCCATGTGCTCTTTACCAATCTTTTTTTGCAAGCTGTTACCATTGCTTTTCTACTAGAGAAACAAGAATTGACACTTACTAAATGAATTGCCTTCAGTGCAGGGATGAAGCACTATAAGACACCATAATACCCTGAAAAGATGTCATTTGTTTCAAGCAGGCATTTTAGCTGGATTTCAAGAATAATCAAACACCATGTAATTGACCTTACTTGTGAACTGCCTATAACTGAGGCAATGGCAAATATCAATATGGCAAACATCACTTTATCTTATTTGATGAAGGCACACCACAGACTCATGACTAAGAGTTGCTACATACTAGAAGACAAACACTGTCAGGTGTCTGGATGTGTATAAAGAATACACATTATACCTACATGAAGACTTCAGTAATTTGGGTGATTCTTCTACACCAGGAGCTCTTTACCAGTTTGCAATTTGGTCCCATTCCCTCACTGCACACCTCTGTGCCACCAGCATCCTGATCCCTCAGACCAATCATTTCCACCCCCTCACAGCACTTGGCTCCTGCTGGCTAATACTTTGGGGCTTTTACAACTCTTCCTTTTTTTTATAGACATATTTTGCTGTGAAATAGGTATCCTCTTCTTTAAACTGAAGCTGAAAGTTTTGCAATTTTTTTTAGATCTCCTGTTTATCACGTGGAACTAAAACCAACATGCCCATCTGAAAAATTATGGTAAGCTTCCAGGAGAGGCAAATATATTCTGTGGTAATTAGAAGATCTGGGATTCTGATATTTTGACTACTCTTAATTATAATTTCAATGTCCCCTGGTGTAAATTATAATAGGTTACTCCAGAAAGGACCACCCCACACAGGGGAGTTTCCTCTTTCCTGTCACTTCCTGGTTTTATTTGTAATTTCTCTGAGCCTACTAGTACCAAAAACACCCTATATTTATGATCATTTAGAAATATTTGTGGCAATGACATTCACATGTTTCACAAGGGAGTGTGAAAGCAGTCTTAAAACCATTTATTGTGATTCCTGCATGATTCCAACCCACTTTCTATATGGTCTGTCAAACAGCCTGAAGTTTAAGTGATGGTATTCAAGCTGCAACTGAGCTGAAATGCTTTTTCCTTTAGCAACTGTTAAATTGGAGGGTTTAATGTACTGCAGGAACATTCATACTTTGTCAGGAAATACAGCTGAGAAATGAGCCCAGGAAAAGCAGGGAAGTACCAGGTCCAGCTGCAACACAGATGTGCAACTCGGCACCAGGACAGAATGAGAGGATACAGTGATCCTTCTGCCTTGTACTTTACTGCATTTTTCAGCAAGTTACTTCACTTCATTGTGGGACTGCTGAGATGTCCCATCTCCTGCTGCCATGAAATGCTGGGAACATTTTGTACAGTTGGTTCCATCCCACATTACCTTGCTTCCTCCCAGTCTTCCTGCTTCATTTGTAGATGCAAGTGCTGATTTCTCATGCTGCTCCTGGGTTTCCCATTACTGCACCCAACAGAGTCGACCTCTTGCCCTTGGCTTCTCCCCTGTACTTCATCCTGCTCCATGAGCAGGAAGTTCTGAAATGCTCTCATCCTCACCACCACCTCCTGCTTGCTTCCCAATCATCAGCTCTCCCAAACACGAGTTCACAAATCCCTACTCAGCTACTCACACCTCTCCCTTTCTTCTATCTTACAGCACACCTTTACTATATGTCCCCCCCTTCCCTTCCCTTCCCTTCCCTTCCCTTCCCTTCCCTTCCCTTCCCTTCCCTTCCCTTCCCTTCCCTTCCCTTCCCTTCCCTTCCCTTCCCTTCCCTTCCCTTCCCTTCCCTTCCCTTCCCTTCTCCTTCCTTCCCTTCCTTTCCCGTTCCTTCCCTTGCCTTTCCTTCCCTTCCCTTCCCTTCCCTTCCCTTCCCTTCCCTTCCCTTCCCTTCCCTTCCCTTCCCATCCCTCCCCTTCCCCTCCCCTCCTCCCGCACCTTCCCTTCCCGCACCTTCCCTTCCCGCACCTTCCCTTCCCGCACCTTCCCTTCCCTTCCCTTCCCTTCCCTTCCCTTCCCTTCCCTTCCCTTCCCTTCCCTTCCCTTCCCTTCCCTTCCCTTCCCTTCCCTTCCCTTCCCTTCCCTTCCCTTCCCTTCCCTTCCCTTCCCTTCCCTTCCCTTCCCTTCCCTTCCCTTCCCTTCCCTTCCCTTCCCTTCCCTTCCCTTCCCGCACCTTCCCTTCCCTTCCCTTCCCTTCCCGCACCTTCCCGCACCTTCCCGCACCTTCCCTTCCCTTCCCTTCCCTTCCCTTCCCTTCCCTTCCCTTCCCTTCCCTTCCCTTCCCTTCCCTTCCCTTCCCTTCCCTTCCCTTCCCTTCCCTTCCCTTCCCTTCCCTTCCCTTCCCTTCCCTTCCCTTCCCTTCCCTTCCCTTCCCTTCCCTTCCCTTCCCTTCCCTTCCCTTCCCTTCCCGCACCTTCCCGCACCTTCCCGCACCTTCCCGCACCTTCCCGCACCTTCCCGCACCTTCCCTTCCCTTCCCTGTGAAACCTGCCATAACTAGCTCCTTCCTGAGTCTGTTCCTTTTCCTTGGGCTTGGAGATGGAGCCCTCCTTCCACTCCTGTTTATTTTTAATGAAAATATCACTTGGAGAAGTAAGGTGTGTCACCCTTTGCTCTGGTCCAGAGGAAAGGAACACTGGTTACAAAGAAACTTAGTTTTGACTCTGGCCTGAATTGCTCCAAATTGCCACATTTTTTGTTTATAGATATAGGCAAATTATAGGTTTTCCATTAGTCTGGTTCTTAGGAAGGACTGAATCATTTTGGCTTGAATTTTCAAATAAATAAATAAATTCTGCCATCTGGCAAGGAAGACTCCCCTCCTCCTGTAAATAAAAGCAAAGCATCACATTGCATTACAGGCAATGATACTACTTCTACAGATACATGTAAGACTGAACTTCCAAACCAGTCAAGAATTTCTTAGGAAAACCACAGAGAGAACATTTTTTGAGAAATACAACCTCTTCTTTGACTAGGCCAGGGAGTCACTATAAAGAATACTATAAAGTATTTGAATACTCACTACTTAGGAATAAAAGCGCTGTTGTGAAAAACTGTGGCATTGTCATTTGCAGAGCTTCATGAGACTGAAAGGAAGCTTACCTATGTTGATTCAAAAATCAGCTGGCAGCAGCCTTCAGACACTTAGCCAGTCTTTCCTCCTGTTCCAGCTTCCTTTTTCCCTCTACATCACTGGCAGATTTCCAAGGGCAACTAGCTCCTCTTGTTTCTATCCTGAAGTTCACCCACAAGTCAGGAAAAGTTTATAAAGCCTTGCAGTTAAGATTTATCACCAGAGGATTAGTCTGTGCAGCTCTGAACCCATGACATTATTTTCTGTTTAGGTCATTAGTCTAAACCCCTGTCTGTTTACTGGTTGCTTTTTCAAATATTTATTCTTTTTGATTCCTACACTCTCCATGGCCTCCTGTCTCGAACTGTTGAAATTAATAGTTCCTAATAGTAAATACAGAAAAATATCTTCAGGCAAATTTTTAGGCACTTGAATCAATCCATTTTAACTCCATGACTCTGTGAGATGAGTCTCAGATACCCTCTGTTCCCACCTCCTTCCACAAACCCTCAGGCAGCTAAATGTCATCAGTACACTCGGAGATCCGGATCCCTACGTGTTATATGAGCCACACTACTTCTCCACTCCTTCTGGACACACCCCACTTCTGTCACCTGTACTCTGTTCCACTGCTCCAAATCCATGTTTTCAAAGGCAGCCAGGACTACATATTGGTGTCATATGCTGGAGTAATACCATGGAAATGTTATATGTCTCTAATACCAAATAATATCAAAAATATTAAACATCAATGTGATAATCTCAGTATTAGCCTAGCACTTTTCTGCACAGCCTGATTTGGACTGATCTATAAGGAAAGCTCTTAGGGACTTTTACTCCATAATCTGCAGGATTCCATCCATCTACACTGATAGTTATAGTACTTCTGCTATAAAAATCATTGCAGCCTGCTTCACAAGTATCTGCACCTGTCCTGGCTCGTCTGCTGCCATCATTTTAGCCTCGTGTTGTTTCTCCTTCCCGCAGCTCCACAGATGCCACAGTACATATCTGTCCCCTTGTGGCCATATGCCTTACACAGCCTTGCTACTTCGTAGGATCCTTTAAGCTGACCAAAACCTTTCAGCTCTTTCTCCCACCCACACAAGCACGACTGTCCCTGCCCCAGCAGCTCCAGAAAACTGCTTAAAAGGGGTAGGAAGCATCTAAAAGGCACTGCAAGCTTACACGAGGGATTCAACTGTATCTTGATGTCAGCCGAGTGCCACACAAGGTGCAAAGGTCCCACCACACTCTGGCTAGAGATAAAGTGCAGGAGGATGCTGACAGGTCTGAGGGATGGAAAGTGGCAGCAGAGCAAAAGTGTGGACAGATTTCTCCAGCAAACTTACACAACCCAGTTGACGCTGGAGCTTTGTGCATAAACGGAGGCACAGATGTGAAACTTTGCTGGATGAAGAACTGGGCTGACCACAGATACTTTGCTGCAGGCAAGTGATCTGTGAAAGATCCAGGTGAGAAAGATACTGTGAATGACAACAAATCCAATGCAGCGTGAAGAGTCCAAGAAAAACAATGTCTTCAGATGAAGGTCTGAGAGTTGTTGCCAGTTGTGTTTTTCTGCTAGTCCTTTGGGACGCCTGTTGGTCTCTGACCTCCTCTAAGGGCAAGAAGTCAGCCAGAGTGGCTGACCATATCAATTCATACTGGTTCTTTATAACTCATACTGCACATTTTTACATCGTTAATGCAGTATGAAGGGTACACAGAGGAAACACTTTGAAATACTCAGTGAAAGAGTGCTAGAAATACTCTTACTGTTCCTTACTTCATGCCAGCTTAGGCCCAAGCCATCAACCAAAGCAGTTTTCAGGCTGTGGACACTCCCTGTTGGGACCAGAGGTGCCTCTTGGGTGTGCCCAGATTTCCATCCCCATGTGCAAGGCTCCCCTAATGCCCTGCTGTAGCCCCCAGAGCTGCTGCAGCCGCGCTCTTCCTCACAGTACAAAACCATCACCAGCGGGGGGAAAGGGCTGAGTCAGCTCTGCAGGCATGTGGCTGCCAGCCCTGGGGAAGGTCTTCCAGCATTCCACGGGTACCATCGCGTGTTTGTTTTGTAATCAGAGCTCCCAGCGTTTTGTGGGCAAGATTTTTTTTTTTTTTTTCAGATTAAATTGCATCCACTGGCCTATTTAAAAACAGTATTATTAGAAACTTGAATGTTTTGTTTATAACCAAGCTCATCCTCTCCACCCAACATACTAACATTCCTAAAAAAAAAAAAAAAAGCCCAAATCATTACATAAAAGCACCAATTTATAAGAAAAATTATGAAAGGTACACATAACCTGGGGCCAAAATCTATCCAGCTCCCAGCTTCCTGCCCTCCAGTCCCATTCCCAGCATTACCAGAAGCCATCTGATACTTGGTCTCTCTATCTGGGACCTGTTTGGAGCCCACTGGCTCACATTTTGCAATCTTGTGTTGTTTCTCCTGCTTATCCAAAAGTTTAAGTAGTCACAGAGGAAAAAATGAAATAACATAACTGTTTTATTTGTTCTCCTCTGAAAATAAGTGTTCTTCATTGTCTCAAGAGTCATTTGCTGACTTTAAAACTGACCGAAAAGTAAACTTTTTTGTTCAAACGCCTTTTTGTGTTTTGTAGATTTTTCTTTTCTCAGTTATCCCTCACTAATTATGAGTGCAATCTAATAAACTCATCCTCCTTCCAGATAAAAAGAAGTGTTGCCATAGAGGATTTTTACTTGTTTTGACAAAAAAAAAATAAATCTGAAGTCTTCCATTTGAAAAGGATTATCCTTGAACATTCTTTCCAGTTTCTGTTCTGGCAAGCTATCATTTTTTAGCTTCCACATTAACTAATTTTGTTTTGCATGCTTCAGTGATATCAGAAATCCCTTCTCTCTAATTTCCTAGAGAGTTTCACTTAATTTTGTTTCATTCCTTGCCCTTTTTCATTTAGATGGTCAAAAGTCAGAGTCTGTAGTCTTACAAAATACTTCTATTTCACAGGAAAAATTTGGGAGAATACATCACTTTTTCTCTCTAAATGTACCTGATTCCTCACCTGCTGTTTTTTTTAAATTAACATCTACTATGACCTGGCTTATTCATATTTCCCCTCTCCTGCACCATCATAATGTGTAAAATAATCCAGTAACAGAACAGCTGTAGGAAATTGTAGATGATGGACATCCACAGAAAATGTGAAAAAGCAAGAAAACTGCTTTATAGAATGATAAACTACAGAGCAACAGAAGTCAAAGAGTAATTTAATGTGATATCTGCCTTAATGCATCTTAATTCTAATTTAGCAAAGTACATTGAATATTTTTGCACTTAATTTCTTTGAGGAATCCTGGTTCTACTACATTAATATTCTGATGCTTGGTTCTGCTGTGTTGCAAATAGTCTATTATCAATAATACAATGCATAGGCAAAAAATTCAGTTCCACGTACTTCAATAAACTCTTAACACTAACACTCATTTTTCTATCTCCTTTGTGATTTTATTACTACAGTGTTTATAACATGTATGTAATTTCACTTTAATATCTACAATTGCAACATTTTAATTTGTTGAGTTTTGCCTTACCACTTAGCAAAGTTATTTTCAGTGGAGCTGGTTCAGCTGTTATTTGGAGAGAAAAAAAAGGAGTTCTGTAGCTGTACTGTTCTGTGAGTTAACACATTGCACTTCTTTAGATTATTTACATTATTTTAGTATGTATTCTGATCAAGGATCACTTACCACAATAAAAGAGTAATTATGAACAGACAGCAAACTCTTAATTGCACACCTTTTATTAATATAGACAAACCTAGTGAAAATAACACAGGGGAAGAAGGCATGTGCCTGCTGACACAACCCGGATATACACTTGCAACGCCTGTCTTGTGTTGAACACATCTTGGTTTAAAAAAGAAAACATTTGAAACAAATGTTGAAAGCATTCATAAGCCTCTTCTATTTTTTCTCCCAGAAGAAAGATTTATTTCAATGCTGTATGAAACAAGCCTTAAAAAAAATTGAGAGTCAGTTTTTTCAAGGCTTACTTAAATTATATAAGCTTACTTAAATTATATAAAAATCACCAGAACTTTGTTCAAAACAAATTGCTTCTTATTTATTTATTTGCTTTGGCTAAATGGAAAAATATGGCAGTACTCTTCCAAAAGTAAAGCAAATACAGGGAATATTAGTTGTCAGGTCGTAATCCTTTGTGAACACGGTGATTATTAGTACTTCAGAAAATGTACTACAGCAGATCTACTGTGCTAAAAAGAGAAAAAAAAAAGGCATTAGAAAACCTTTATTCTTTCTTCTGGCTTAATATGCAAGCCACTAATCAAGCATTGCTGTGAACTTCATGTGAAAATCTGCCTCCTTTTAAATAATTTAGAGAACCATTCTGGTGGTGGCTTCTGTGGGTCTGGAACTTCACTGCTGGTGCCAGGGTTGGTCACAGGGTGGCAGGGGACAGGACTAATGAGCCTGACAGGAGACTTCAAGTCTCCTGGCAGACATCAGGAAATCATTTCACAATGCAAACTTACTTTGTAATTGCCACTCTCAGAGACTACTTTTTAATGTTATGAATGTATTGTCTGGGTTGAGTGGACCTAAATTTGTAATGCAATTTACTTAACTTTCAAAATGTGGTAAATCATGTTTCATATTATATTTATAAAATGTGGATGAAGAAGATGGGTTTTGTTCTTTAGTAATAAATCAAAGAGAAGTGTCTATAAAACAAACAAAATACAAAGTGAAACTACTTGTATTATCTCACAAAGAATTAGAAAATTATTGCATCCTTTTTCACCCTCTAAATCCCCAAGCAACTTATCATGCCTAAAAATTACATTTTATCCAGCCTGGAACACTTCTAAGGATGGAGCATCCACAACTTCTCTGTGCAACCTGTGCCTCACTACCCACACAAGAAATAATTTTTTTTCTATAGATATCTAATCTCAACCAGCTCTCTTTCAGTTTGAAATCATCCCCCCCAAAACAATGTTACATTATAAAACAAAAAATTAAGCTGATTTTAATCCAGTTAGCCAGAGGAGAGTAAGAATTTATGCAAGAAATATTTCTGTCTTCTCAAGTGACTGATTTTACAGTCATTTGTAAAATGCTTGAGAATAAAAAAGCTTGATTGTTTATTTTTTATTTTACAGCAAGTCACTGAGAAACAATTCTTCAGAAGCAAATTAAATAAAAACATGTTTTGAGTCCTCAGCCAGATATCGAAATTACCACTCTTACTCAAAAAAGTGTAATTCTTCTTAAAATAGTGTGTTCAGTTTTACTGGGGGGGTCATCGTTTGCTGAGATACTGTGGAAAGCCCATAAATGGTCAGACACAATTATGTAAATTGTCTTTACTGTTCTACACAACCATACAAAACTTATAATGGGAAAACTAAAACCACATAATGAAGTTTGAATGTGCTATTAAAACAGATTTATTGTCCACATTTCTTTTTAAAAATACATGAAGTTTAACAACACTCAGAAAGCAGTTTTTATGACTAAGAGGTAGTTTTGTACACCTCATCATCATCAGTTCTCTGAAAATAAACACTTAAGTAGTTCAACTATTTTCTGTAGTGAACAAGAATTCTAAAATAATTTTTCATTAACTCAGAAGAATTGCCACTGTGGATTAATTACCCAAGGAATACAGCAGCTGGAAGCAAAATTTTCAAGACATCATGACCAAGGCCAACACTCAGTTTTACCAAATATATCTATATGAGGCACGTGATGGGACCCTGTGAGAAAGCCTTTGCTGCAAAAATGTAATTTTTTGTTTTGCCATACGAGCAGACAAAAGAAACCAACAGAAGAAAAAAAAAAACCCTCTTGTTCCAAAATTGAGATAATCCTCTAACTTGCAGACAATTATCTAAAGCCCTTAAGTGTAAAAATGCCGAGATGTTCCCAGGTGGCAAGAAGAACATCAGCAGGACAACCCCTACTTGATTTCAGCCTTGTCAACTAGAGGTAAAACACAAGGAATGCCACTGAAGCAGACATCCAGTAACTTCTCAAAACTGTGAACTGACCTTGGTGACCCATGACTTCAATGCCTCTGCACTGAAACTCGAGGGCTTCATTGATGTGTTTCCCATCATTTTCATAATTGAAGTATTAAGCTGCCCAGGGATTTTCTGTTTGCCATCTCCAGGCTGCTGGATTTACTCTACCCATTCCTATCAGTCTCTCTGTTGAAGTTCTAAAAATCAGCCCTAGTTGGTGTCTCTAGGGTAGGAAACAGAAACAGAGATGTTTTCTGTGGAGGTCCAGCAGGCAAGGAAGCAAACAGAAAATTTCACTTTGTTCCATCTCCATTCAGTGAAGAAGCTGGACATTCCTTTGCTGCTCCTCTGGGGTCCTTGCCATGTCTTTGAGGCAGACACAGGGGAAGAAATGGTGCTGATGGGAGTGAATCAGCCCGTCAAGGCGTGTAATGATTTCATAGTCAGGAAGAGCCAGGCTGGCAGTGTCGAGGCCCAGCATCCGCGAGACCACCTCTCGGAAATCTGCCAGCTGCGGGAGCAAACACAAGGGAATAAATTAAATAGGAAGCAAAGAAGATGTCAGGGAAAGCATGTACATATAGGCACACATACAAACACAAGCACTTGTATTTATCAGTGCTAAATATAGGCATATCAGCTGTTGCTCAGTACAGAGAGCAGAAGAGGACACAAACAGCCCTTTGGGACATACATCAAATCACAAAACACAAACAGCTGAGATGTCAAGGATCGCAAACACAAAACACAGTTTTCAACTGTTTCTTTAGTATCTCTCACAGGCATATCTTCTCTGCTGACTCAACCCAAAAACTGAGGAAAATACACTTTTACTTGACCCAGATACAAACTGGAAACTCTGGTGGGCACTTCCCAGAGCAGAGCTTGTTCCTTCTCCTTGATCACTATCTACCACGCTCCCCTCCAGCCTTCACTTTCTTGAGAAAAAAGAAAGGAGGAAGTTAGAAGAAAGGTGGAAGTTCTTGGCACATCCTGCGGTCTGACTTTGATTTGAATCAGGATACAGCCCAAATTCAAGACGCAGCTTAAGAAATTGCTTGTTTTTCTTCTGTGCATAGCTGCTGAAAATGTCATAGGAATAGTATTTGGTAAAGCAATTAGTTAAAGACATCAGCTTTCTCTCTGCTGCTCCAAATGGACAGATATCCACAAGTAGTTGTCATCACTGCTGATTTACTCTTCTTAACTCAGAATATGTATCATTATCAGTCAAAGTTCAAAGCTTCTTGAAGAGGCAATAACATACACAGCCAAAATGACAAATGCCTTAATACCCCTTTATCATCAACACATAAAAAGAGGAAAACTTTACTATCTGAGGAAGTATTATTTTCTTGCTCTCTATTTGAATGCTGAGATCCCCATTCCCAAGCATGAAAGAGACTCAAAATGCCACAAAAATCATCAAAACCACCAAGAAACTGGATTCATGTTCTGATGTGGCAGCATCCTCACTCCACCGATACTGCCAAGGGCTAAGGATAAGGAGGAGACAGACAGTCCTGACATGTCTCCAACCAACCCCAAGAACACTGCACAGAATTCTAAAGCAGCTAAGTCTGTGAGTAAAGGGGTTTGCAGCTTTCCTGAAAACAAGGTCTCAGTTGCCAAGACTTTGCAAAAGGCAGTTTGTTTCAAACCCTGAGGAGCTGCCATCAGCTCAGAAACACAAATATATGGAAACCAATAAAGAACAGAGCTGAGGTCTGGAGTCCTCAGCACAAGACAGACATGCACCTGTTAGAACAGTCCCAAGGAGAGCTACAGAGATGATAAGAGGGTTAAAGAACTTCTGTGAAGTCAGGCTGAGAGAGCTAGGGTTGTTCATCCTGGAGAAGAGCAGCTTCCAGGGAAACCTTATAACAGTCTCACAGTACTTAAAGGGGGCTTTCCAAAAATAAAACAGGAAGAACAACACTTCACACAGGCATATAGTGATAGGAAAAGGGAGAAGGGTTTTTAATTAGAAGAGGAGAGATTTAGATTAGATATTAGGAAGAAATTTTTTACTGGGAGGGTGGTGAGACACTGGAACAGGTTTGCCCAGGGAACTTGTGCTGTCCCATTCCTGGAAGTGTTCAAGGCCAGGCTGAATGGAGATTTGAACAATCTGGTCTAGTGGAAGGTGTCCCTACCCACAGCAGGCGTGCTGGAACTAGATTATCTTTAACGTCACTTCCAACCCAACCCATTCCATGATTCTGGGATTTGAGAATTCAGTCCCAGCTATCTGTATTACCAAGGCAGTGTGATGTCTTGGATCAAACATTGGAACAAACATCTTGTTACACCAAAACCCCAAAGTTCCCATGCATTATCTTCTACACTAGTTCAGGAGGTCACAGATGCAGGGCTCTGGAAGGGTGCTAGACAAGCCCTATTTAGCAGAAGCTGAAGAGTTTTTCTTTTAAAATCTGGATCACAAACAGGATAAGGAGGCAGCAAAGCTAGAATTTGTTTCCATACAGACTTTACATTGAAAGCTCAAGGCAGCCCTCTGCAAAGATACAGGCTTTGGATGAAGTAGAGAAATAATGAAGGATAAACATCATTAAAGACTCAAACACGAAAGTATGCTGCAAACAACAACACTCCTGCTAAATTTTCTTTGTACCTTCCATTCAGTGAGTAAAATTATCAGAAATAAAATCCAACAAATTAATGCAACTTAGAGCATTAACCCAAGATATTGGGGTTTGAGGATGTAAAAAGCAGACACTATATTTTATTTTCACTCTGTAACGACAGGAAATTAGAAGGCGTCTTATTCCAACAGAAACAAAACAAAAATAAAAGTCCAAAGAATATTGAAACAATATCTAAGTGGTTTGAAACCCCTTGCATTCAGATAGTAAAAAGTCAACGTTTGTGTGCTTCTAGCAAAAACTCAATGTATGACTCCATGGAATAAGTTCCTGCATATAATTAATATCTTCTTCTCTGTGTCAGATGCTTTGTTTCCTCATGAGATGTATGAAGAAATTAAATCTTCCTGCCAAATTTCTAACCTTCATTATAAAACAAAACAGTGCTAAAGGTTTCCAGGAAAAAAAGATTCCCAGGTTGTTTGACTTCTCTGCATGTAAACAAAATATTTTTCTAGACTAATTTCTGAAATAGCATTCTTAAATTTAATCCAGAGTCATTGTTAAGGCAAACATATACCATAAAATTTTTAGCTGGGAACTCTAATATAAAGTTCTAGGCAGCTGAAATAAATTTAAAATTACAATTTTTTTACTTTAAAGAAACATCTCATTTGCTTTCAACAATTATGCCATCTATAACATTGCTAAAAAACACATCATGCAGGGCAATAACATACATACTTCACAAATTTTTTTTCAATTAGGATGGAACACATTTACTAACGTGTTTCCCACAAACTACTTATACCCTCCTTGTGAGTTACCACAAAAATTTTTCTGATCTAAACTTAAACAAAGTTTTATGTCACAAATTGATCCAAAATAATTCCATTCAATATTAAATTGGGGGGTGGGGGGGTTGGGGGGCTGTTCCTTGTATGCTCCAACATTCTTTGAATTTATGGCCTATACAGAGTAACACTGGCTCATTAAATCATTTAGGTTGACAAAACCCTTTAAGATTATCAAATCCAACTCCTAACCTGCATTGCAAAGTCCATCACTAAACCATGCCTAGGTGTCTTTTAAATACCTTTAATACTGGTGTCTCAACTACTCCCCTGGGCAACTTTGAATTCCTGACTACCCTTTCAGAGAACAAATTTTGCCTAATATCCAATCTAAACCCCCAGAGCACAACTTGAGGCTGCTTTCTTCCATCCTGTCATTTGTCTTATTGAATCTCTTACAACTGGCAAAGAGAAAGTGCAAGAGATGGATGTGTGAGAAACAAAAGTAAAAAGGTGAGAAGTAGGTAAGTTTTATACCTAAGATATTTGAAAAAAGCCATACCTTAAGAGAGATGCTAGGATTTTATAGCATTTTAATACTTCTCTAAAAGCTGAGGTAATATTTTGTGATGAGCAAAGAAAATAATGCCTATATTTATTATTCTCTTGCAAAACTTAATTTGCAGAATAGCTTTGCAATCACAACTGTCACTGTGGCTCACAAGTGTGAGCTAAAATTTCCTTGTTTGATAATATTTGGAGCAATTTTAAGCACAGCTGGATAGCTGTTCCACCTAAACCATTTTCAGGCACTCTAAGGGACACCTAGCACTTGTCAAATCCCTAGACACCTACCTGTCTCTCTCTTTTTGCTAGTTCTGCAAGGGTTGTTTTAAGCACCTTCACCTCACTGGTAACTGCTTCTAACATATTTTTGTTTTTTTCTTTATCTTCAGTAGCTTTATGCTCCTTTAAAAGAAGTTCTGATTTGGCAGACCTGAGTTGTTTCTCAGCTTTTTCTTTCATTCTTTCCAATTTGCCTTGAGACTTACTGAGTTCCTCTATTGTTTTGTTCTGCTCCAGAGTTTTGATCTGCAATAGGGTAAGAAAGTGTTAAATTTGTCATTCTTTTTCATCTAACTTGAGCAAGTAATAAAAATATCAGGAGCGATCGAAAATAAGCACTTTAGTGTGGTTTCTTTTGGGTTCTTCATTGAGTCATCACATGTACATGATGAACTGAACTGAAAAGTAACTAAAGGAGACTGGCCTATTTCAACACAATGAACAAAAAGATTTTTCCTTCAAAGACAAAGTTACTTTTCCTAATTCTCTACAGGTTTTGTGAAAAGAGGTATTTGGACATAAAAGAAAATCCACAGCAAGGGTTTGCTCTCTTCCAGCCCCTGGAAAAATAGTAGAAAAAGAGTTGCCAAATGTTTTGCTGGTAAAAACGGTTCAGTGGAAACACATGGAAAGTTGTCTATTTCACTCCATCAGCTACAAGACACAAAGTCACATAAAATCAATCTCCCCTTCTCTTAGTGGTGGCAAGCTATCAATGGCTGCAAACTACTTGTATTCACCTAAGCAAAAGCAGGTAATGTATTACTACTGCAATGTAATGAAACATAGAAACAATTAAAATTTAGAATCTTGCCTGTCATATTCCCTCCACACCTCTCAGAATAGACCTTCTGTGAGTAATGCACGGGAAAATACATGACAGCCATACCAACAGGAAAGAAAGGAATGCATATATTGTATTTTTCTTATAATAGCCTGAAAATTTACATTGTGCTGTGCAGATGCTACTTAGCATATCAGGACAAATTGTAATATATCCAAAACATTGTAATATTGTATTTGCTTTTGCCATCTAGATTTGAGCAGTTCTCCAAGAACACATTTATTTTAAATGAAGTCCACCTGTATCCAACTGGAATAGAAAAATGGATAGAAGTACAAATGTAATCTTCTAACTCACCTTAAGCTCACTGGTTTCAGACAGCTTGGCCTTGAGATCCGTATTTGTTTCCCTTGCCAGATCAAGCTGCTGCTGTAGCCTCTCTATCATCTTATGCAACTTTCTGACAGTGAGATTGGCCTCATCCCTTTCCACAGCTAAGGCAGTCCTTACTTGCTTCTCTTCTTCCAGCTGGGTTATTTTCTGCCGCAGAAGGTTCATGTGCAGCTCTCTGCTTTCAAGTTTTTCTTTCTGAGCCTTCAACTTGATTTCCAAACACAAGGACATTTGAAAAAGTAAATGTGAAAGACTGTGGTATTACATAACCACAAATTTAATCCTTGTGTTGCTTCTATAACCTGAACTCCTTTTCCTCTCTTGAAAACTTTGTGAAGAAGTATCAACATATATACCCTAACTTGATACTCCTTGTATTACCAATTGATTGTGCTTCTCTATTGTTTTAAACCTTAAACAGACCCAATTCCCAGCTCTATACCAGTCTGACAAGCCTAAACCCAAAAGATTTCCCTATGTCATAACAGGATGACAGAGAGTTGTTTGACCAAATTTGAACATACTTGTTCCCGTAGGAACAACTGAAGGAAGGAACGGTTCCTTTTGGAAACATTTCAATTCTTGGTGAAGTACAACCAACACCCTACTAGTTTCTAGAAAAGTTTGTGTAATATGCCTCCCTCCTTGGCAGATCCCTTTAGATTTAAGACATTAAATTCATTCATGGAAGTTGCTTACAGAACTATAAATGTGTATTAAAAAGTAGACAAATATTTAGATACAAACATCCATAACTTTATAGTTTTTTTCTTAAGAAGTTGTGAAAAGCAGTATCATGTTCAACCAACTGGCTGGGTTTAGCTATTTCAATATGCAGTATTTTTGTGCAGTTTGCAAACACTATCTTCTTTTTACGTCATGGACATCTTTGAAATTCCTTACACATATACAGTCTGCTGCCTCTAGCAAGCCACTACAGAAAACACAGCCATACATTAACCTTTGAATGGTACATGTTTTTTGCATACCTTCCTTCGGAGGCTGTATGCCACAGTCTTGTTCTCAACCACCGCGTCACCTTCCAGTTTCACCAACTGCTCTACCCGGGCCAGAATCACATCCATAGTCATATCAAATCCAACCTCTGCTGATAGACTATCCAGCTTCATCTTCTCATTAAGTTGCTCCAGAAATTTAAGATACTAAGATTTGGAAAAGTGGGCAGAAGAATAATAAAGTTTCATTAAAAGCCATGAAGTACAATTTAAAAGCAATCCCCACTAAAATGACAGCCAACAATTTGCAGCCAGGTACGCTACAAGAAATAATATACTGGGCACACTCCTGACACAACTGCAAATTCTCCAAATGTTGTTTTTTTATTCAACACTTAGTTTGTCCATAACCCCCTAGATCTATGACATATGATGTAGTCTGAGGAGATGCAGGAATGTTAACATGGCCAGCCTTCAGCCCTTCTTAGGAACAGCAAGGTTTAGAGATAAGTTACTGGTTTACACATTGCTTTATTTTATTTGCATCTCCGTATGGTTTACTGATGTGAACACATACAGATATAAAATACAATTCAATCCAATTTTTCCGTCTTTCATTCTGCCCTACCAGCTCTTCAAAAATTGATTTGTCTCTTGCTCTCAGTTAGCTTCTCTTGCAAAATCCAAAACCCTCCTTCTCACTAAGAACTGTTTCCATTTGCTTCCTCTTAGTTCTGGTGCAAACCATTATCTCTGCAAAGAACCAACAAAATAAATAAAAATAAAAAAGCCAACAACAAACCAGTTTCACCATTTGTTCATTAGCAAGAATACCTCTTTGTTTCATGATACTTCTGATAGAAAAAAATTAAAAACAGCAGCAGCAGAAGAAAGCGCTGCAGTTATTCATTGACAGAAAAAAAAATCGTTAAAAAGATCTCTTAATTGCAGCAAAATCTAGAGAATAATTTAAGAATCTAGGGCCACATGTTACTAACAGAGGAAGCAGAATGGAAAAAACAGCTCTTTTTTCTGGTTTTCTCCCGGTGTGATGGATGCTTCATTCAAAAAGATTATTTTATCATAGTCTAAGGCAAAACAAATAGCACAAAATTGTTGATTTCTCTAAGCATTAATCCTGGCCTAGCAACATGCTACAACTTTGCTTTTCGTAGCTGTAGTGTTTGGCTTTCCAGGTACTATGTCATTTTTCAAACTCTTTGGTATGTGAATGGATTACAGGTTAACAGTGTCTTCATTCATACAATCAGACAAAAAAACCTAGTAGCCACGATTATCTAATAATATAAAGGAATCAAAGACTACAAGATCTTGAAAGATTGCAGACCAGTGCTCCAGGAGACCAAAGCAATACAATGAGCTGTGTCTCTGCTTTTAGTGACTTCTATTCAAAAGTAAATAATGTGTGCAACTACTTTTTGTTTCTCAAGCTTCAAACCATCTTGCATCAGGTCTCCAGTTAATAATTCTTCTTCCAAGTGCTTCACTTGATTGTGGAAATTCTCAGAACATTTTTCAGCTTTCCTGGTCCTCTCCAGGGCTTCCTGGTACAATCTGGTCTGATTCTCCAAGGCTTTAGTCAATTTAACTAATTGTGTTTCAAGCTGAGATACCATCTAGGGAGCAAGCAAACCAACAAAGCATACGGGGTTAAGTGGGAAATGCTGGAAAGATATGAAAGATATATCAACAAATTGTTAAAAACAGGACAAAATAGCTATCTTTAAAATATATGCATTTAAGAAGTCAAAAAGAAAAGTCTTTAACCACCAGCAAAAAAACTGTAGAAATGGAGACACCCAAAAGTGAACAGCAGGTATTATAAATAAGATGAGTCAAGCAACTAAAAGGTATTGCTATATATTAAAAAATCAAGGCAAAATAATTCAGACACAAAATTTCCAAAGATGTGGCCACAGCAGCAATACCTGGCAGTCAACTATCATTCCTTAAAATAAGCCAAGGAAATTACTATTCTTTTGTGGAGTTGATTAGAAAAAGCATAGAAGTTATTTACAAAATACATGCAGCATGTAGGAGAGAATGTAGACATGGATAATTAAGTCTCAGAGGAGTGTTCCAAATTGGTAACTGTTAAGCAGTGTTTAAAAGACTGTGCTTAAAATAACAGCAATAATAATAGCAATAACAATAACAATAATAATAATAATAATAATAATAATAATAATAATAATAATTTCTGTAATCTAGCCAGAGCCCAAGGATAAAAGGATAAAACCTCAAAACATGCAACTAGAACATTTCTAATTCTTCACTGTTAACTTTCCAACACCTGCATATAGTGTAATGGCATTTAAGTTGTAAACTATTTATAAATTAAATGCTTGAAAGTATCGGGTTAAACTACTGCCAAATACTGAAAGGCAGTTCTATACACCAAGTTGCTTGTTTCCCTCTGTCTCTTTCTTACTGTCATGTAATTATTTGGTTACATAATTAATTATATTGCATTTGTAACTCAGTGTTCAGACACTCATCTCCAAGCAGTCTCTTCATTTTAAACATCTTGTTGGTTCCTGTTAATAAAATGAACAGAAGTACACGGAACTCTCATTAATTTTAATGGCACTGAAAGGTTTCCAACTCAAACTGCAGTTAAATCCAGTTTTCCCCCAACTTCCCTAAAAAACACTGCTGCTCATACAGTAGCCAACACTAAACAATAATAAATCTGCAAGAACCCACAAACATATTTTATGCTTTTTTTACATCTCACATCACCCATCAGGAACAGGAGTTTCAGTAACTTGTTCCCCCAGATATGTGTTGCTGCCAGAGAACCTACAGCCCCTTTATGAGGTTGCAGAGTGGCTGCAAGGGGATTTTAGAGGCTTCAAAGACCCATAAACACGAGAAAGTGAAGGCCTATACCACAGAAGCAGAGCAGAAGCTGTCATTTTAACAGCCTGGGGCATCCTGGTGTAACTTTCATCCTTGGCTTAGGGACTACCCACAAGACAGGTATTTCCTAAAACAAGGTTCCACCTGTTACCCACCCATGCCTGATCCATCGTCTTAACAAAGGCTGCATTTTTGGTCCTGCAGTTCTGACCTCCACAACTTCTCATTCCTATGACTCATGCACCTTGATCAGCCAGCCTACAAAATAAAAACCCCCTTTCTACTTTTTGCTTTAGTGTGGCTATTAGATAATTTCAAACTACAACCATTTTACATATGACACAAAGTAGGGTCAGAGCATGGATCTGCTGGATGGAAGGAAGGCTCTGCAGAGGGACCTGGGCAGGCTGCATCAATAGGCTGACACCAGTGTTTGAAGTTCAACAAGGCAAAGTGGTCCTGCCCTCGGGTCACAACATTGCTACAGGCTGGGCAGAGTGGCTGGGAAACTATGTGGTGGAAAAGGATGTGGGGATGCTGGTCAATAGCTGGCTCAAACTGAGCCAGAAATGTGCCCAGGTGGGCAAGAAGGCCAATGGCATGGGTTTGTTCTTTTGTTTTTTTTTAAATACTTCATCAAAATGCACAGGATATTTTCCAGCCTTGGACAGAATACAAAACTATTTGTTGTCATTAAAAACTATCACATCAGCAGGAGATGTTAGAATTTTAAAATCTGGCAAGAATATCACAGCTGGTTTTCAGTGACTCACTGAAAGCAGCTTTTGATTTAGTGTGTGACTTTTAACAACATAAATAGTCCTCACTGACAAAATTAATAA